>NC_083875.1:29414837-30088837 GCF_032452875.1 Bos javanicus
AGCCTGCCTCAATCCCAGCGAAAGGTACCAACAGCAATGCTCATGTATTTGATTGTCTCTCTAATTATTGACATGAATTATTATTTTTTCTGGTTGCTGTTATTTGGCCTTGAATCTAACTTATATGCTGGTGTGACTGAGAAAAGGGAGGGTACTAGCATTTAGTTTTTGCCTACTGTGTTCGAGACACAGTGGGTGGTGGTTGTGCTTTAGTCTCTATGTCATGTCTGACCCTTGGGACCCCATGGACTGCAGCCTACCAGGCTCCTCTGTCCATGGGATTTCCCAGGCAAGAATACTGGAGTGGCTTACCTTTCCTTCTCCAGGGGATTTTTCCAACCTAGGGAATGAACCAGGGTCTCGTTCCTTGCAGGTGGATTCCTTACTGACTGAGCCACCAGGGAGTGATAGAGATCTAATGTATGTTATTACATTTAAAAAATGTCCTCAGAATAGCCCTTCGAGGGAAGGATTAGGCTCCTTTTTATAGATAAATTAATGGAGGCAAGGAATGTGTCTTTGTTCAGATTGCTGTAATTAAATTCCACACGCTGCATAGCTTATACACCACACAAATGTTTATTTCTTACATTTCTATAGGTTCAGAAGTCCAAGAACATGGCTCTGGCAGATTTGGCATCTGCAGCGGCCGGGAGGAGCTACCCCACGCCCCAGATCAGGGGCGGCAGCCGAGAGGAGCTACCCAAGTCCGAGGTCAGGGGCAGCAGCCGGGAGGAGCTACCCAAGTCCGAGGTCGGGGTGGCAGCCGAGAGGAGCTACCCAAGTCCAAGGCCAGGGGCAGTGGCTGGGAGGAGCTACCCCACGTCCCCACGCCTGAGGCCAGGGGCGGCGGTCGGGAGGACCAACCCCACATCCAAGGAGCGGTGGCTGCGCGGGCACAGGAGGGCCTAGAGGAGCTATACCACATTGAAGGTCAGGAAGGGCAGCGGTGAGGAGATACTCCTCGTCCAAGGTAAGGAACAGCGGCTGTGCTTTGCTGGAGCAGCCGTGAAGAGATATTCCATGCCCAAGGTAAGAGAAACCCAAGTAAGATGGTAGGTACTGCAAGAGGGCATCAGAGGGCAGACACACCGAAACCATACTCACAGAAAACTAGTCAATCTAATCACACTAGGACCACAGCCTTGTCTAACTCAATGAAACTAAGCCATGCCCATGGGGCAACCCAAGATGGGAGGGTCATGGTGGAGAAATCTGACAGAATGTGGTCCACTGGAGAAGGGAATGGCAAACCACTTCAGTATTCTTGTCTTGAGAACCCCATGAACAGTATGAAAAGGCAAAGTGATGGGATACTGAAAGAGGAACTCCCCAGGTCAGTAGGTGCCCAATATGCTACTGCAGATCAGTGGAGAAATAACTCCAGAAAGAATGAAGGGATGGAGCCAAAGCAAAAACAAACTCAGCTGTGGATGTGACTGGTGATAGAAGCAAGGTCCGATGCTGTAAAGAGCAATATTGCATAGGAACCTGGAATGTCAGGTCCATGAATCAAGGCAAATTGGAAGTGGTCAAATAGGAGATGGCAAAAGTGAACGTCAACATTCTAGGAATCAGTGAATTAAAATGGACTGGAATGGGTGAATGTAACTCAGATGACCATTATATCTACTACTGCAGGCAGGAATCCCTCAGAAGAAATGGAGTAGCCATCATGGTCAACAAAAGCGTCCGAAATGCAGTACTTGGATGCAAGCTCAAAAACAACAGACTGATCTCTGTTCATCTCCAAGGCAAACCATTCAATATCATAGTAATCCAAGTCTATGCCCCAACCAGTAACACTGAAGAAGCTGAAGTTGAAGTTGAACGGTTCTATGAAGACCTACAAGACCTTTTAGAACTAACACCCAAAAAAGATGTCCTTTTCATGATAGGGGACTGGAATGTAAAAGTAGGAAGTCAAGAAACACCTGGAGTAACAGGCAAATTTGGCCTTGGAATACAGAAAGAAGCAGGGCAAAGACTAATAGAGTTTTGCCAAGAAAATGCACTGGTCATAGCAAACACTCTCTTCCAACAACACAAGAGAAGACTCTACACATGGACATCACCAGACGGTCAACACCAAAATCAGATTGATTATATTCTTTGCAGCCAAAGATGGAGAAGCTCTATACAGTCAGCAAAAACAAGACCAGGAGCTGACTGTGGCTCAGACCATGAACTCCTTATTGCCAAATTCAGACTTAAATTGAAGAAAGTAGGGAAAACCACTAGACCATTCAGGTATGACCTAAATCAAATCCCTTATGATTATACAGTGGAAGTGAGAAATAGATTTAAAGGCCTAGATCTGATAGACAAGAGTGCCTGATGAACTATGGACTGAGGTTCGTGACATTGTACAGGAGACAGGGATCAAGACCATCCCCATGGAAAAGAAATGCAAAAAAGCAAAATGGCTGTCTGGGGAGGCCTTCCAAATAGCTGTGAAAAGAAGAGAAGCGAAAAGCAAAGGAGAAAAGGAAAGATATAAGCATCTGAATGCAGAGTTCCAAAGAATAGCAAGAAGAGATAAGAAAGCCTTCCTCAGCGATCAATGCAAAGAAATAGAGGAAAACAACAGAATGGGAAAGACTAGAGATCTCTTCAAGAAAATGAGAGATACCAAGGGAACATTTCATGCAAAGATGGGCTCGATAAAGGACAGAAATGGTATGGACCTAACAGAAGCAGAAGATATTAAGAAGAGGTGGCAAGAACACACAGAAGAACTGTATAAAAGAGATCTTCATGACCCAGATAATCACGATGGTGTGATCACTGACCTAGAGCCAGACATCCTGGAATGTGAAATCAAGTGGGCTTTAGAAAGCATCACTATGAACAAAGCTAGTGGAGGTGATGGAATTCCAGTTGAGCTATTTCAGATCCTGGAAGATGATGATGTGAAAGTGCTGCACTCAATATGCCAGCAAATTTGGAAACCTCAGCAGTGGCCACAGGACTGGAAAAGGTCAGTTTTCATTCCAATCCCAAAGAAAGGCAATGCCAAAGAATGCTCAAACTACCACAATATTGCACTCGTCTCACATGCTAGCAAAGTCATGCTCAAAATTCTCCAAGCCAGGCTTCAGCAATATGTGAACTGTGAACTTCCTGATGTTCAAGCTGGTTTTAGAAAAGGCAGAGGAACCAAAGATCAAATTACCAGCATCCGTTGGATCATGAAAAAAGCAAGAGAGTTCCAGAAAAACATCTATTTCTGCTTTATTGACTATGCCAAAGCCTTTGACTGTGTGGATCACAATCAACTGTGGAAAATTCTGAAAGAGATGGGAATACCAGACCACCTGACCTGCCTCTTGAGAAATCTGTATGCAGGTCAGGAAGCAACAGTTAGAACTGGACATGGAACAACAGACTGGTTCCAAATAGGAAAAGGAGTACGTCAAGGCTGTATATTGTCACCCTGCTTATTTAACTTCTATGCAGAGTACATCATGAGAAACTCTGGATTGGAAGAAGCACAAGCTGGAATCAAGATTGCCGGGAGAAATATCAATCACCTCAGATATGCAGATGACACCACCCTTATGGCAGAAAGTGAAGAGGAACTCAAAAGCCTCTTGATGAAAGTGAAAGAGGAGTGAAAAAGTTGGCTTAAAGCTCAACATTCAGAAAACGAAGATCATGGCATCCGGTCCCATCACTTCATGGGAAATAGATGGGGAAACAGTGGAAACAGTGTCAGACTTTATTTTTTGGGGCTCCAAAATCAGTGCAGATGGTGACTGCAGCCATGAAATTAAAAGATGCTTACTCCTTGGAAGGAAAGTTATGGCCAACCTAGATAGCATATTGAAAAGCAGAGACATTACTTTGCCAACAAAGGTCCGTCTAGTCAAGGCTATGGTTTTTTCTGTGATCATGTATGGATGTGAGAGTTGGACTGTGAAGAAGGCTGAGCACCGAAGAATTGATGCCTTTGAACTGTGGTGTTGGAGAATACTCTTGAGAGTCCCTTGGACTGCAAGGAGATCCATCCAGTCCATTCTGAAGGAGATCAGCCCTGGGATTTCTTTGGAAGGAATGATGCTAAAGCTGAAACTCCAGGACTTTGGCCACCTTATGCGAAGTGTTGACTCACTGGAAAAGACTCTGATGCTGGGAGGGGTTGGGGGCGGGAGGAGAAGGGGACGACAGAGGATGAGATGGCTGGATGGCATCACTGACTCGATGGACATGAGTCTGAGTGAAGTCCGGGAGTTGGTGATGGACAGGGAGGCCTGGCGTGCTCGATTCATGGGGTTGCAAAGAGTCAGACACGACTGAGCGGCTGAACTGAACTGAACTGAAGGGCCCACTTCCTAGATGTATTATTTTTTGCTGTAACTTCACTTAGCAGAAGTGCTAGGGAGCATTCTCTCTGAGGCTTCTCTTATAAGGGTGCTAACCCCGCTCATAAGGGCTCTGTTTTCAGGACCTCGTCACCTCTCAGAGGCCCTGTCGCCTGATACAATGACCTGGAGAAACATACAATTACCGGGGGGACACAAACATTCAGACCAGAGCACAGGGTCTAGTGATTTGAACAAAGTTCTCTCAGACCCCAGGGCTCATATCTCCTTCTCACAGCACTCTCTAGACTCTTTTGGACCTCATCACAAGACACACACTCGACCTGTTTTCCTGACAGTGACTGTATGACAGCCATACTGTCACAGATAATGGAATGTACTTGGAATAAGGAATCCCCAACTCTGGGCTCAGTTGTGTTATCAGTTAGGTGGTGGCTTTGTTTTCACATCTGTGAAGTGAGGGGATTGAACTAACTGATATCAAGGCTCTTTTATGCCGTGTCGGGACTTCCCTGGTGGCCCAGCAGGTAAGATTCCAAGCTCCCAAAGCAGGGGTCCCGGATTTCATCCTTGGTTGGGGAGTGGAAACCGTTTACCTCAGATTGGAACTTGAACCCACATGGCTGGGACTTGAACCCAATCAAAACCCACTGTACCTGGTTTCAGGTCCTAATAAGTTCGAGTTCTTGATGTCTCATCACAGACAGAATTCAGTGAGAGACAAAATAATAGGTAAGATGTGGATTAATTTATTCAGATTCAGAGAGGAGCACTTGCTTGGAGTATTCTTGGCTGGAGAGTTCCATGGACAGAAGAGCCTGGCAGGCTACAGTCCATGGGGTTGCATGAGTCGGACACGACTTAGCAACTAAATCACCACCAGAGAGGAGCACACTCCACAGACAGACTGTGGGCCACTGCAGAGGGGAAGTGTGGCTGCAAAATATGGTGTGGTAAGGTTTTACAGCCTGGGTAATTTCACATGATAATGAGTGGAAGGATTATTCCAACTATTTTGGGGAAGGGGTGGAGATTCCAGGAATTGGGCCATCACCCACTCCTTGGACTTTTGACAGTGCCTTGGAACTGTCATGGCACCTCTGGGTGTGTCATTAGCTTGCTGATTGAGGACCAGTTCAGTTCAGTCATTCAGTTGTGTCCAACTCTTTGTGATCCCGTGGACTGCAGCATGCCAGGCTTCCCTGTCCATCACCAACTCTCGGAGTCCACCCAAACCCATGTCCATTGAGTTGGTGATGCCACCCAACCATCTCATCCTCTGTCGTCCCCTTCTCCTCTTGCCTTCAATCTTTCCCAGCATCAGGGTCTTTTCCAATGAGTCAGTTCTTTGCATCAGGTGGCCAAAGGATTGGAGTTTCAGCTTTAGCACCAGTCCTTCCAATGAACACCCAGGACTGATCTCCTTTAGGATGGACTGGTTTAATCTCCTTGCAGTCCAAGAGACTCTCAAGAGTAATCTCCAACACCACAGTTCAAAAGCATCAATTCTTCGGTGCTCAGCTTTCTTCACAGTCCAACTCTCACATCGATACATGACTCCTGGAAAAACCACAGCCTTGACTAGACAGACCTTTGTTGACAAAGTAATGTCTCTGCTTTTTAATATGCTGTCTAGGTTGGTCATAACTTTCCTTCCAAGGAGTAAGCGTCTTTTAATTTCGTGGCTGCAATCACCATCTGCAGTGATTTTGGAGCCCAGAAAAATAAAGTCAACCACTGTTTCCCCATCTATTTGCATGAAGTTATGGGACTTAATGCCATGATCTTTGTTTCTGAATGTTGAGCTTTAAGCCAACTTTTTCACTCTCCTCTTTCATTTTCAACAAGAGGCTCTTTAGTTCTTCTTCACTTTCTGCCATAAGGGTGGTGTCATCTGCATATCTGAGGTTATTGATATTTCTCCTGGCAATCTTGATTCCAGCTTGTACTTCATCCAGCCTGGAATTTTGCATGATGTACCCTGCATATAAGTTAAATAAGTAGGGTGACAATATACAGGCTTGACGTACTCCTTTTCCTATTTGGAACCAGTCTGTTGTTCCATGTCCAGTTCTAACTGTTGCTTCCTGACCTGCATATAGGTTTCTCAAGAGGCAGGTCAGGTGGTCTGGTATTCCCATCTCTTTCAGAATTTTCCAGTTTTTTGTGATTCACACATCAAAGGTTTTGGCACAGTCAATAAAGCAGAAATAGGTGTTTTTCTGGAACTCTCTTGCTTCGATGATCCAGCAGATATTGGCAATTTGATCTCTGGTTCCTTTGCCTTTTCTAAAATCAGCTTGAACATTTGGAAGTTCACGGTTCATGTATTGTTGAAGCCTGGCTTGGAGAATTTTGAGCATTACTTGCTAGGGTGTAAGATGAGTGCAATTGTGTGGTAGTTTGAGCATTCTTTGGCATTGCCTTTCTTAGGGATTGTAATGAAAACTGATTTTTTTCCCCATCGCTGGAACGGCAAGCGGTGGCTGCGCAGCACCGGAGTAGCAAGCAGCCGAAAAGAGATACCCTACGTCTAAGGTCAGGAGCCACGGCTGCAGTTCACTGGACCGGCTGTGTGGCGATACCCCACGTCCAAGGTCAGAAAAACCCCAGTAAGACATAGGCACTGGAGCGGCTGTGATGAGATACCTCATGTCCAAGGACAAAGGAGAAGCCCCATTAAGACGGTGAAAGTGATGTTGCTCAGTCGTGTCCGACTCTTTGTGACCCCGTGGACTGTAGCCCACCAAGCTCCTCCATCCATGGGACTCTCCAGGCAAGAATACTAGAGTGGGTTGCCACTGCCTTCTCCAGGGGATCTTCCCAACCCAGGGATCGAACCCAGGTCTCTTGCATTGCCAGCAGACGCTTTAACCTTTGAGCCACCAGGGAAGCCCCAGCAAGATGGTAGGAGGAGTGAATTCACGTTTAGAATTCACGCTGTTCCTGCCAGAGATGCTCAGAGGGCTCAAACAAACCTTGTGCGCACCAGAACCCAGGGACCCCACAGAGACTGAGACAGAACTGTGTTTGAGCGTCTCCTGTGGAGGTTCGGGTCGGCAGTGGTCTGCCACGGGACAGGGGCTTTGAGTGCAAGTATGGCATAAGTCCTGTTGGAGGAGGTCGCCATTAACCCCACTATAGAGCTGCCAGAACTTACATAGGACTGGAAATAGACTCTTGGAGGCACAACAGAACCTTGTGCACCAGGACCCAGGAGAAAGGAACAGTGACCCCAAGGGAGACTTGCCTGTGGGTGTCCAGAAATATCCGGTGAAGGCGTGCGTTGGTGGTGGCCCACTGCAGGGTTGGGGGCACCACTCACTCACTCACCATTATCTTCATTACCTCCACCATAGTTTGAGTGAGTGAGTGAAGTCGCTCAGTCATGTCCGACTCTTTGTGACCCTATGGACTGTAGCCCATGAGGCTCCTCCGTCCATGGGATTCTCCAGGCAGGAATACTGGAGTGGGTTGCCATTTCCTTCTCTAGGGGATCTTCCCGACCCAGGGATCGAACCCAGGTCTCCCGCATTGCAGGCAGACGCTTTAACCTCTGAGCCACCAGGGAAGCCCACCCCATCATAGTTTGGCCCCAGGTAAATAGCAGGGACGGAACACACCTCCACCCATCAACAGAAAATTGGATTAAAGATTTACTCTTTAATGCTCTTTTGGAGCTCAAGAAGCTGAAGTTGAACAGTTCTATGAACACCTACTGAGCTCAGCCCTGCCCATCAGAATAAGACCCAGTATCCCCTCAGTCAGTCTATCCCATCAGGAAGCTTTCATAACCCTCTTATCCTTCTCTTTATCTTGAAGACTTCCCTGGTGGCTCAGAGGGTAAAGCGGTCTGTCTACAATGCGGGAGATCCCTGGGTCAGGAAGATCCCCTGAAGAAGGAAATGGCAACCCACTCCAGTACTATTGCCTGGAAAATCCCATGGACAGAGGAGCCAGGTTACAGTCCATGGGGTCGCAAAGAGTCGGACATGACTGAGCAACTTCTGAGTGACTTCACTTTCACTTTATACTTCTCCATCAGAGGGCAGACAGACTGAAAACCGCCATCACAGAAAACTAATTAATCTAATCACATGGACCACAGCCTTGTCTAACTCAATGAAACTATGAGCCATGCCATGTAGGGCCACCCAAGACAGATGGGTCATGGTGGAGAGTTCTGACAAAATGTGGTCCACTGGAGAAGGGAATGGCAAACCACTTCAGTATTTCTGCCTTAAGAACCCCATGAACAGTATGAAAAGGTAAGAAGGTAGGACACTGAAAGATGAACTCTCCAGGTCAGTAGGTGCCGAATATGCTAGAGATCAGTGGAGAAATAACTCCAGAAAAAACGGAGATGGAGCCAAAGCAAAAACAACACCCAGTTGTGGATGTTACTGGTGATGGAAGCAAGGTTCGATGCTGTAAAGAAACCAAGACATGGCAAGAGTGAACATCAACATTTTAGGAATCCGTGAACTAAGATGGATTGGAATAGGTGAATTTAACTCAGATGACCATTATATCTACTATTGTGGGCAAGAATCCCTTAGAAGAAAAGGAGTAGCCATCATAGTCAACAAAAGAGTCAGAAATGCAGTACTTGGATGCAATCTCAAAAACAACAGACTGATCTCTGTTCATTTCCAAGGCAAACCATTCAATATCATGGTAATCCACATCTATGCCTCAACCAGTAACACTGAAGAAGCTGAAGTTAAATGGTTCTATGAACACCTACTGAGCTCAGCCCTGCCCATCAGAAGGAGACCCAGTTTCCCTTTCAGTCAGTCTCTCCCATCAGGAAGTTTCCATAAGCTTCTTATGCTTATCCATCAGAGAGCCAACAGAATGAAAACCACAATAAGAGAAAACTAATCATACTGATCACATGGAACCACAGTCTTGTCTAGTTCAATGAAACCACGAGCCATGCCATGTAGGGCCACCCAAGACAGATGGGTCATAGTGGAGAGTTATGACAAAACGTGGTCCGCAGGAGAAGGGAATGGCAAACCACTTCTCAAGTATTCTTGCCTTGAGAAACCCCATGAACCATATGAAAAGGCAAAAAGATAGGACACTGAAGGATGAACTCCTCAGGTCAGTAGGTGCCCAATATGCTACTGGAGAACAGTGGGAAAATAACTCCAAGAAAGAATGAAGCTGCCAAGTCGCTTCAGTCGTGTCCGACTCTGTGCAACCCCATGGACTGCAGCCTACCAGGCTTCTCCTTCCATGGGATTCTCCAGGCAAGAACACTGGAGTGGGTTGCCATTTCCTTCTCCAGAAAGAATGAAGAGATGCAGCCAAAGCAAAAACAACACCCAGTTGTGGATGTGACTGGTGATGGAAGTAAAGTCCAATGCTGTAAAGAACAATATTGCATAGGACTGAGGATCAAGGTCTAATCAAAGTCAACTTGTCTGCCATCACACGCAAGTAAAATAATGCTCAAAATTCTCCAAGCCAGGCTTCAGCAATACGTGAACCATGAACTTCCAGATGTTCAAGCTCGTTTTAGAAAAGGTAGAGGAACCAGAGATCAAATTGCCAACATCTGCTGGATCATTGAAAAAGCAAGAGAGTTCCAGAAAAACATCTATTTCTGCTTATTGACTGTGTGGATCACAATAGACTGTGGAAAATTCTGAAAGAGATGGGAATACCAGTCCACCTGACCTGCCTCTTGAGAAACCTGTATGCAGGTCAAGAAGCAACAGTTAGAACTGGACATGGAACAACAGACTGGTTCCAAATAGGAAAAGGAGTACGTCAAGGCTGTATATTGTCACCCTGCTCATTTAACTTACATGCAGAGTACATCATGCAAAATTCCAGGCTGGATGAAGCACAAGCTGTAATCAAGATTGGCGGGAGAAATATTAATCACCTCAGATATGCAGATGACACCACCCTTATGGCAGAAAGTGAAGAAGAACTAAAGAGCCTCTTGATGAAAGAGAAAGAGGAGAGTGAAAAAGTTGGCTTAAAGCTCAACATTCAGAAACAAAGATCATGGCATTAAGTCCCATAAGTTCATGCAAATAGATAGGGAAACAGTGGTTGACTTTATTTTTCTGGGCTCCAAAATCACTGCAGATGGTGATTGCAGCCACGAAATTAAAAGACGCTTACTCCTTGGAAGGAAAGTTAAGACCAACCTAGACAGCATATTAAAAAGCAGAGACGTTACTTTGCCAACAAAGGTCTGTCTACTCAAGGCTATGGTTTTTCCAGTGGTTATGTATGGATGTGAGAGTTGGACTATAAAGAAAGCTGAGCGCCGAAGAATTGATGCTTTTGAACTGTGGTGTTGGAGAAGACTCTTGAGAGTCCCTTGGACTGCAAGGAGATTAAACCAGTCCATCCTAAAGGAGATCAGTCCTGGGTGTTCATTGGAAGGACTGGTGCTAAAGCTGAAACTCCAATCCTTTGGCCACTTCATGCAAAGAGCTGACTCATTGGAAAAGACCCTGATGCTGAGAACGATTGAGGGGAGGAGGAGAAGGGGACAACAGAGGATGAGACAGTTGGATGGCATCACCAACTCAATGGACATGAGTTTGGGTTAACTCCAGAAGTTGTTGATGGACAGGGTGGCCTGGCGTGCTGCGGTTCATGGGGTCGCAAAGAGTCAGAAACGACTGAGCGACTGAACTGAACTGAACTGTCTGCCATCTTGGACCCATTTGATTCTAATCGGTTTATGTGGTGTCCTTGGGCTATGTCATTCTTTCAAAAGTTGTGCCCTGTCCCTTACCCTCCTGTTACAGAACTAGATCCCGCATGCCACCACCAAAAGTTCACAAGCCTCAACTAAAGATTCTGTATACCACAACTAAGACCTGGCACAGTCAAATAAGTAAATAAAAATAAATATTTAACAATGCCATGTCTCTGGTTTCATAGCCTTTGTGGCAGTTAAAGATCACTTCTGTTTTTGGGAACTTTAACTTGGTCTGTATCTATATGCCATACTAACGCCACACTTTGTTAGCTTCTGCAAAGATACATTGTATTTTTGATGTTTTCCTTTACTCCTCATGTGGTATCATATATGATTCAGTGACGAAGATTTGTATACCACATCAGAGTGCTCCGGGATTCCCAAAGAGTCTTTGAACTTACCTATATGGTTTCTCAGGGATAAGGTACATTGTTATCTTACTTTCAGGACTGGCCCATAAAAGTTGTTTTTAAACTTTTTCCTGCAGTTTTAGTAGTAAAATTGTTTTTCAAATGAAATTATGACTTAGAACTCCAAAATGTAAACCAAATGTAACTGCAGGTGTAAAATAAATTGTTACACTGACTTGGAGAATGAATTTATGGTTGCAGTGGGGATGGGGGAAGGGGTCCTTAGAAAGTTTAGAATCAGCATGTACACATGTTGCAGGGAGGAAACCAATTCTGACTCCATGTTGGAAACTGTTTCTTTGACTTGCTTTTCATTGTTCTTGTTATTCTAATCATAATTCATGGCTTACCTGGAGGACCCTGCCCCTCTGCTTGACTGCAAACTAAAGTGCCTTTGTTCAGCTCATGGAAAGATAGTTTGTTTCTGTCCACCTGTGAACTACAAGGCTTCCCTTGTAACTCAATCAGTAAGGAACCTGCCTGCAATGCAAGAGACCCAGGTTCAATTCCTGGAGCAGGAAGATCCTCTGGAGAAGGAAATGGCAACCCACTCCAGTATTGTTGGGGAATCCCAGGGACAGAGGAGCCTGGCAGGCTGCAGTCCATGGGATCACATGGACTGTAAGTTGCTAAGTCAGACATGTCTTAGCAACTAAACCATCACCAAAACCACCTGTGAACAAGAGAGATTAACACACCCTTTCCAAAGGCAGGCCATTCTCAGAGATGTTTACAAGACTGAAGACCCTTTCACTTTATTTGTCCACTGCTTCTCCCTCTCTATTCTGCCTTTTGACTTTAGTTCCTCATTACTTCTTTCTCTCTGATCTATAAAAGAATCTGACATCCAGACCCCAATAAGATGGTTATTTTGAGGCGCTAGCCTGTCATCTTCTCCGTCAGCTGCTTTCCAAATAAAGTAATTTTCCTTGCCTCAACACCTTGTCTCTTGGATTCGTACTGCTGTATTTAAAGTGGATAACCAACAAGTAAGTACTGTAAAGCACAGGCAACTCTTCGCAGTGTTATGTGGAAGCCTGGATGGGAGGGGAGTTTAGAGGAGACTGGATACATGTATATGTATGGCTGAGTTCCTTTGTTGTTCACCTGAAGCTATCACAACATTGTTAATCGGCTATACACCAATACAAAATAAAAAGTTTTTTTTTTTTTTTTTAAGGAAAGAAAGAAACAACAGCTGAGAAAAAAATCTTTCTGGGAGAAAAGTGGGTTTGGATTAGAAAATAATTTTATGGACACAAAATGAAGCTTAAACTTTCAAGCAATAGAAGTGTTAGGGGAAGCACACTGACTGAAACTGCCCACCCTGGCCAGGCATCATAGTAACCATTTGCATGAGTTGTTTTAGGATAGGAGGTCCTGGTAAGGAACACAGAACTAATAAACCACCACCAGCAGGGAGAGTTCAGGAAAGATAAAAAAAGTGACACCACGTGTCCAACCACCTCCCAGAATCCTTCTCACTGGCATCCATCTTGGCTGGACAAGGAGTGCACCACCAGGAAGGACTCTGAGGCAGAGGGATTGTCTAAAGACAACCCGGAAACTAATCCCATCACCATAAAATCCAAGGCTGTGAGCCACATGGCAGAGCAGTTCTCCTGGGTTCCCTTACCCTACTGCTCTCCACGTGGGCGCCCCCTTACCAATAAAATCTCTTGCCTTGTCAGCATGTGTCTCCTCAGACAAGTCATTTCTGAGTGTTAGACAAGAGCCTACTTTCAGGCCCTAGAAGGGGTCTACCTTCCTGCAACAGAAGTGAACAGAAATTTGGAGGTGGAAAGATTGCATAAGAGAGTAGAGAAAGGGCCCAGCTGTATAGCATTAGGCTGGAACTCAAGGCCCCTGAAACTGATGGAAGGATCTTTTCTAGGAGTGAGGTATGTCTCATATTTTATTTTGAATTCTTAGGTTTCTGTGACGGAAATCTGAGTGAAGTGCCTAACATTAAGCTTTTGATTGTTGAGGCATCCATTTCAAAGATACCTATCTTGAATATACATATTGCCAGTGGTATATCACAGCTGCTGCTGCTGCTGCTAAGTCGCCTCAGTCGTGTCTGACTCTGTGCAATCCCATAGACGGAAGCCCACCAGGCTCTCCCATCCCTGGGATTCTCCAGGCAAGAACACTGGAGTGGGTTGCCATTTCCTTCTCCAATGCATGAAAGTGAAAAGTGAAAGTGAAGTCGCTCAGTCGTGTCCAACTCTTAGCGACCCCATGGACTGCAGTCTACGAGGCTCCTCTGTCCATGGGATTTTCCAGGCAAAAGTACTGGAGTGGGGTGCCATTGCCTTCTCCGATATCACAGCTACTAGTTAAAAAACTAGATAAATGAACCAGCCTGCCCACACTGATGGATTTCCCCACATGAAAAGCCCTGGAAACCTAGATAACTGACAGCTTGAGAGATCCTGCTTTCCCTTTCCTGCACCCCAATTTCTGTTCTTACGTTTTAAATTTGCCAATGAAGGTAAACCTGTAAAGCCCTAGGCACCACACCTTTGATCCAAATAAAGGCAGAGCCCCAGGTTCAAGACCCCTCCCTCGCTCACTCTACCTTGCTCTGTAGCCCTCAGGCATGCAATGAACCCTCCAGGAATGGTGGATAACAAAACTTGTTCTGGAAAGTTCCCTGATGATCTTTTGCTTAGGTTAGTCTTGCAATCACAAGAAAAACCACAAGGACTGGTCCTACCACAGCATTGGCTCTGGTGGGAAGATGTCTGAGGGGGTTGTCACAAGGAGGACAGGCCCAGGTAAGGACCCCAGGCAGTCCTAGCCAGCATCATGCCTGTCAATAGGAGGAGGTCAACAGAAGAAAATCCTGTCCATCTCTACAACATTGCAACACACATAAAAACCCTTTGTGAGAGGGGTTCTTTATCTGTGTGTGTAGGGCAGGTGAGTAGGGCTAAAAATGAGGACCAGGGCTGAGTGCCACATAAACAAAATTAAATCACTGAAAGCAGAAACTATCATGTATCAAGTATTTTAGGTGTCAAGGAACATATTTGGTACATTTAATCTAAACACCATAGGAACTAGATCCTATTACTAATCTCTATTTTATTTTTTAAATTTTTATTAGAGTATAGTTGATTTACAATGTTGTGTTAATTTCAGGTATACAGCAAAGTGATTCAGTTATACATACACAAAGATCACTTCTTCTTTTTTTTTTTTTTTAAGATTCTTTTCCCATATAGGCTATTACAGAGTGTTGAGTAGAGTTCCCTGTGCCATACAGCAGGTTCTTACTAGTAATCTATTTTATATCTTCGTGCCTACATGCTTAGTTGCTCAGTCATGTCCAATTCTTCATGATCCCATGAACTGCAGCCAACCAGGCTCCTGTGTCCATGGGATTTCCTAGGCAAGAATACTGGAGTGGGCTGCCATGCCCTCCTCCAGGGGATCTTCTCCACCCAGGGATTGAACCTGGCTCTTCTGCTTTGCACTCTTTGAGCTACCAGGGAATCCCACAGATATAAACATAAGAGCACAAACTATAACCTTTCTAAGTGAAGTCGCTCAGTCGTGTTGGACCCTTTGTGACCCCATGGACTGTAGCCTACCAGGCTCCTCCTTCCATGGGATTCTCCAGGCAAGAGTACTGGAGTGGGTTGCCATTGCCTTCTCCAGGGGATCTTCCCAACCAGGGATCAAACCCGGGTCTCCCCCATTCCAGGCAGATGCTTTAACCTCTGAGCCCCCATAACCTTTCTAGATGAAAATAAATAAGAAAATCTTCATGGTGTTAGGCTAGGCACCAGTTTCTTAGGTAGGAAACGAAATTATAACCATAAAATAAAAATGAATAGACTTGATTACATCAAAATGAAAAACTTTTGCTCTTCCAAAAACACTATTAAGGAAATTAATGGCAAGCCAAATATGGAAAATATTTGTAAAATTCATATCTTATTAAAAACTTATATTTAAAATATATACATTACAATTTAATAATAAGATAAACAATGCAATTTAAAATGGGCAAAAGAGTAGAACTGACATTTCACAGGATAATATTTTAAAAACTGGCAAATAAGCACATGAAAAGGTGCTGAACATCATTATTCCTTAGAGAAATGTAAATTAAAACCACTGTAAGACAAACACTACAAATCACTAGAATGATAAAATTCAATGAATGACTACTTTTTGGTAAGGATCTGAAGCAACTTCTACTCTGGAAAACAGTTGGACTTTTAAAAAGTAAAGTTAAATACACTTACCATACATCCCAAGAACTCACTAGATATTTTCACAAGAGATATGAAAACATTTGTCCACTCAAAGACTTCTATTCAGATGTTCATAGCAGCTTTGTTCACAATAGTAAAAACTGGAAATAATCTGAATGTCCAGCACCTGTCAAATAGATAAACAAATTGTAATGTTAAAAAAAAAGTCACAAAAACCAATTCTGTTCCCTACAATGAAATGTTACTCATCAATAAGATGAAACAGACTGCTGACACATACCAATGCAGTGATAAACCTCATATGCATCATGCTGAGTCAAAGAAGAATTTCTATTTCTAAAATCACTGTGACAGAAAATCAGTGGTCACCTGGGCCTGGAGGTTGGGGTAGGGGAAAGACTACAAGTGGGCCTGAGTCACTTTTGTGGGTGATGGAATGTTTTACATCTTCTTTGGAGTCATGATTATAGGATTGTCTACATTTGTCAAAACCTATCAAGTCTGCATTTTAAATGAGTGGATTTTATTGTATGTAAATTGCATCTTAATAAAACTAATTTTTAGGAAAAAATATTGCCTTTAGAGTCATTTTATTTACTTATTGAATCAAATAAAGCTTATAGCTTTTCTGAAAATATAGCAATTAAATAGACTATCAAGTTCAGAAACTTCAATTTGTGTTTAATAATACTCAGAGTGAAACTCTATAAGGCTTACTAGGAAAAAAAAGAGACATCCAAAGAGGTTGCTTAGACAGAGGTACCCGAGAATTGATCAGCTAGGTTTAACAACACCACACAATAGACCTGCACTCCCTGAATCTTCAATAGAGAGTTCCTTCTTAACACCTGGCAGTCAAGGTAAGGCTGTCTTGTTCCTACTCAAGGAAGGTTCCTACTTGTTCCTACTCTTGTTCCTACTCACACTTTGCTTAAATTAAGGTATCAGAAGAGGGTTGCCAGGTATATTCACTCCACACTCAGAATAGCCCAAAGGGAACACACTTGTTAGTGGAAATGCAGTCTGTGTTCTGTTCTGAGCTCACTCTGGAGAGTTCCCGCAGGGCTGAACACATTCTGCTTCTCTAAATATCTGATCTGCAAAAGAGACAGCTCTTGATGAAAACCAACCTCCCGGCAAAAGCTGCACATTGCCATTTCAGAATTTTCCAGAATGAAATAACTGTACCATATACTGTTGATATCCCTTAAATGATGCCCTTTATGTTATGTCTCAACTTGTGAAATAAACTTTACTCAAGGGAGAACAAGAAGGGCAGTCATTTCTTAAAAGACTCCAAATGAAACAGCCAATGAGCTAAAAGCAGGAGCCAACAATGGTGTAGGAGGGGACCCATGGGATTCAGTTTCTTTTACTAGTCTGACGCAAAGCAGTTCCCAGTGGAAATCTCAGAGTGCAGAGCTAAGCTCAGTAGTTTGCAATATCTAAGCTAGGTATACCAATACTGACTTCAAAGATGAGGTGGAGTAGTAACAAAAAGCAAACAAAGGACTTCAAAGATGAGGTGGAGTAGTAACAAAAAGCAAAGGATGATAATTTGTGTTTTGAGGTTCCCAGAGGCAACCTGATACAGAAAGATGGTTTTGTGGCTTAAGTCACTTGATCACTGTGGGTTGGCCTCTCTCTTTCTGTCTTCTCTCCCACAGTCATTCTCTTCAAAGTTAATATCTGTCTTGATGAGCAATCTTGAGGTTCAAAGAGGACACATGCAGGACGCCCCAGTACAACACCTGGCTCCAAGTAGTTCAATGACTACTAAATGTTACATGTAACAGGATGTTAAATGTCACATGTTGAATATTAAATAGTAAACATGATATGTAAAGGACGTATGTGTTTTCTGTGGCCTTCCATACACAGAGTGATAACATTGCAGGAATAAATCCCAGAGGGTTAGGAAAGAGTAAGCAACTCATCATAATAGAGATATACTTGCCTTGGGCAGGAGACGAGGAGGGGAGAGGTCCCCTGTGGCAGGAGTATACTGGCAGGGGTGTCCTCCTAGATACATTATTCTTCCCAGAAGGCTAACTTCTGAGAGCTCTATTATTTGAGTTCCCTTGCTGGCTAGCTACCAGTTGAGTTTGGCCAATGTGAGGCACTGGCAGAAATCACTAACAAGAGGAGGGCATTCCAGGCATTTCTTTCCGCTGTCTCCTTGCACTGGCATTGTGTCTTTGGCAGTGTTTGCATCCTTCCAGGACTACACTGTAGCCAGGCCTCTCTTGCAGTCTCGCCCTCACTGGGCTCTGGTGCTACCATTCCCTCTACTACTTGGAGTGGTAATGGCTTTCGCTGTTACAAACCTGTATATGACCTCCTCCCTTCTGTGTTCCACGAATTCTGTGCCCGCCTCTATAAGAAGGCCCTTCATTAGAGTCTCTTTGTTACTGTCACGCAAGTGTATGTTCCTCGGTTCTTTGTCTCGTCACAACAAAGATTTGGAGCGATGGACATTAAAGCCCTTGGCGCGTCACAGCTCACAGGTCTTAGACAAACCGTGTTATAGCTCTTAGGCAAATCAGTGTTACAGCTCTATTTTATTTAGGAGATAGCAGGAGAGAGAGAAAGAGTGCACGCACACGGGAGAGAGAGTCTGTGAGAAAGCGCTTTGGCTCCTCCTTTTATATGTTTTTCCCTCCACCTGGGCCTGCCCTATGCAAATTGGGCTTAGCCAGGAGTGCTGTTTGTTCTGCCTGAAGTCTTCACTCTGGTCCTCGGACCTTCCTTTGACCTTCCTTGTTTTTTAGCCACTGCCATTTGGACTCCTTTTCCCTATTCTACCTACCTAACATTACGATCTGGGGCAAATGTTATTTTCTGCTAGGACCATGACTCATCAGGGATCTCCTCAAGATTCACAAATGTACTCTGGAGAAAGATAAATCTTTGATTATCTGGCAGTTTGAAAGAGTGCCAACTAGTTAACCGTGGGATTCCCTGGTGGCTCAGACCATAAAGAATCTGCCCACAATGCAGGAAACCTGGGTTCAATCCCTGTGTGGGGAAGATCCCCTGGAGGAGGGCATGACAACCCACACCAGTATTCTTGCCTGGAGAACCCCCATGGACAGAGGAGCCTGATGGGTTACAGTCCATGGGGTCATAAGGAATCAGACACTACTGAGCAACTCACACAAACACACAGTTAACTGTAACAGTTCAGGTAATAATTTTTCTGGAAACATAAGGAACACGGGTAATGAAAGAGAGGTGGAGGAGTAAAAACCCAAAGATATAGAAGGAAAGAAACTGATAACATCTGGCAATAAACTAGAACTGGGAGGAAAGGCCCCAGCTTAACATGAAGTTTGAAGTTTGACTATTACCTGAGACTTGAAATGCTAAAAATTGACCAGGGAATCTTGTATTACCTGACAGTAATTAGAAAAGTCATGAGGTCTGCTTCCATTTCTATTGCAGAGGAAGAATAAGGCACTGTGAGTACATTTCAAAGGAAGGTGGGAGATAAATTCACTTTTCTCATACACTAAGGGCACACTATTCAATATAATGCTTAACACCAAGGGCACGCTATTCAATATAATGCTTACAAAATAACAGCTCTAGAAAGACTTACTTGCACAGCACAGGTCATGCAGGCAGGACCAAACCTGGATTTTGCTTGCCTGTTTACTTAGCTCTAGACATGATACCAAGTTATCAACCTTATTATTACTAAGATGACACCTGTTCATTTCCTTATCTCTTTATGACCGCAGGATATTTTCTTCTTATTCCTTTGCCTTGATACAATCTTTTATAAATATCACATTGATCCGCAGATATTTATATATATTTATAATATATATATCCTGTATAATATTTATATCATTATATGGCACCATATTGGAGAAGGCAATGGCACCCCACTTCAGTACTCTTGCCTGGACAATCCCATGGACGGAGGAGCCTGGTAGGCTGCAGTTCTTGGGGTCACTAAGAGTCGGATATGACTGAGCGGCTTCACTTTCATTTTTACTTTTCACTTTCATGCATTGGAGAAAGAAATGGCAACCCACTCCAGTGTTCTTGCCTGGAGAATCCCAAGGATGAGGGAGCCTGGTGTGCTGCCGTCTATGGGGTCGCACAGTCAGACATGACTGAAGCGACTTAGCCACATGGCACCATATAAGGGCTTCCCAGATGTCAATAGTGGTAAAGAACCTGCTCAGACGACAGACGATGTAAGAGATGTGGGTTCAATCCCTTCCCCTGGAGAAGGGCATGGCAACCCACTCTGGTATTCTTGCCTGGAGAATTCTATGGACAGAGGAGCCTGGTGGATTATAGTCTGGAGGATCGCAAAGAGTTGGACACAACTGAAGTGACTTAGCAGCAGCAGAGAAGGAAATGGCAACCCACTCCAGTACTCTTGCCTGGAGAATCCCATGGACAGAGGAGCCTGGTAGGCTACAGTCCACAGAGTTGCAAAGAGTTGGACACGACTGAACGACAGCATGGCACCATGTAATAATCACCACAGCTTGATTAGTTTAACAATAGATCTGTACTCTCTGGTTAGCTAGAAACAGAAGATGAATGTTGTTCCTGCTTAGATTGTGTGAAGAAATCTGTGGTGGATTTTCAGGAGGGCAGTAGATTACAGAAGCATGACCTAGGAAAGGATGGTTGCCTCCGAATCCAACATCATATCATGGCCATATTTTGTGCTATTTTCCAAGGGATGGTACTTGGTGTTTTAGAATCAGAAATACAATTGTTAGGGCATCCATAAGTGTTTGGGCTTGGGGGCCTGACTCCCTTTGACCATATCCACATATATAAACTTAAAATGCCTGTTAATTAACCATTAGAACGATACTGATCATGATCAAAGAGTTATGTTGCTGATCAACACATTGTTGTCCTATATGCAAAATCCATGTGGGAAGCCAGAAGCCAATAAGAAAGTTATTTAGAGGGCACGGGATTAGCACAAAGGAGAACAACTGGATGACTTTAATAACTCATGTTATATAAGTGGCAGGAATCTGGCTGTTGGGCTATGCTGGCCTAGGGGTGGGACAGCAGTGTGCACACTGGCCTGGTGTGAGAAGCATTAAGTCAGAGTCTGTGTCTCTGACTGCCATTCATGCTTCATTTACCAAACCAGTCACAACCAGACAGACACTCTTTGTGTTAACAAAGATACTTCACGTTATGGTTACCTTGGCTGGCCTAAGAATCTTGGCATCCTTTTCTTTACCTTAAGTTTGCCAACTTCTGATAAGATTCATTCTTTGCTTATACTGAGTTGGCTTTCTGGCCAACTCAATAGAACATCCAGCTCACATAGGGAAATTTTTTCCTCTATCTCCAACTTCTTATCAAATTCTCATTCCAGGTCACCTACAGCTACCAAGGGGAACCCATGATCTCAAGGACTGGTTTTTGCTGAGGGCTATGCTTCTTAATTTTAGACTTCCAAGCAGAGGGTCAGATGGTTATCTCTCTGTAGATGTTTCTCTACATTGTTTCTGTCCTCTGGACCTTATACCAAAGGTCACCCCTTTTTAATGGTCAGATCTTGGACTTGAGGAACTTCATTTCTAAAATCTGAAACTATAAAAGCCCATGCTCTGACCACAAACTGCCATCCTTTAAGCTCTCAGTTCAGTTCAGTTCAGTTGCTCAGTCGTGTCTGACTCTTTGTGACCCCATGAATTGCAGCATGCCAGGCCTCCCTGTCCATCATGTACTCCTGGAGTTCACCCAAACTCATGTCCATTGAGTCAGTGATGCCATCCAGCCATTTCATCCTCTCTCGTCCCCTTCTCCTCCTGTCTCGAATCCCTCCCAGCATCAGAGTCTTTTCCAATGAGTTAACTCTTGGCATGAGGTGGCCAAAGTATTGGAGTTTCAGCTTTAGTATCAGTCCTTCCAAAGAACGCCCAGGACTGATCTCCTTTAGAATGGACTGGTTGGATCTCCTTGCAGTCCAAGGGACTCTCAAGAGTCTTCTCCAACACCACAGTTCAAAAGCATCAATTCTTTGGCGCTCAGCCTTCTTCACAGCCCAACTCTCACATCCATACATGACCACAGGAAAAACCATAGCCTTGACTAGACGAAACTTTGTTGGCAAAGTAATGTCTCTGCTTCTGAATATGCTATCTAGGTTGGTCATAACTTTCCTTCCAAGGAGTAAGCATCTTTTAATTTCATGGCTGCAGTCACCATCTGCACTGATTTTGGAGCCCAGAAAAATAAAGTCTGACACTGTTTCCACTGTTTCCTCATCTATTTCCCATGAAGTGATGGGACCAGATGCCACGATCTTCGTTTTCTGAATGTTGAGCTTTAAGCCAACTTTTTACTCTCCTCTTTCACTTTCATCAAGAGGCTTTTTAGTTCCTCTTCACTTTATGCCATAAGGGTAGTGTCATCTGCATATGTGAGGTTATTGATATTTCTCCTGGCAATCTTGATTTCAGCTTGTGTTTCTTCCAGCCCAGGGTTTCTCATGATGTACTCTGCATAGAGGTTAAATAAGCAGGGTGACAATATACGACCTTGACGAACTCCTTTTCCTATTTGGAACCCGTCTGTTGTTCCATGTCCAGTTCTAACTGTTGTTTCCTGACCTACATATAGGTTTCTCAAGAGGCAAGTCAGGTGGTCTGGTATTCCCATCTCTTTCAGAATTTTCCAGTCTATTGTGATCCACACAGTCAAAGGCTTTCGCATAGTCAATAAAGCAGAAATAGATGTTTTTCTGGAACTCTCTTGCTTTTTCCATGATCCAGCAGATGTTGGCAATTTGATCTCTGGTTCCTCTGCCTTTTCTAAAACCAGCTTGAACATCTGGAAGTTCACGGTTCACATATTGCTGAAGCCTAGCTTGGACAGTTTTGAGCATTCTTTGGCATTGCCTTTCTTTGGGATTGGAATGAAAACTGACCTTTTCTAGTCCTGCGGCCACTGCTGAGTTTTCGAAATTTGCTGGCATATTGAGTGCAGCACTTTCACAGCATCATCTTTCAGGATTTGAAATAGCTCAACTGGAATTCTGTCACCTTCACTAGCTTTGTTCGTAGTTATGCTTTCTAAGGCCCACTTGACTTCACATTCCAGGATGTCTGGTTCTAGGTGAATGATAACACCATTGTGATTATCTTGGTCATGAAGATCCTTTTTATAAAGTTCTTCTGTGTATTCTTGCCACCTCTTCTTAATATCTTCTGCTTCTGTTAGGTCTGTTAGGTAGATAGAATAGGGAAAAGGAATCCAAAATGGCGGTGGCTAAAAGACAAGGAAGGTCAAAGGAAGGTCCGAGGACCAGAGTGAAGACTTCAGGCAGAACAAACAGCACTCCTGGCTTTGCCCAATTCGCATAGGGCAGGCCCAGGTGGAGGAAAAAACATATAAAAGGAGGAGCCAAAGTGCTTTCTCACTCTCTCTCTCTCCCCCCATCCCCCTCCCCACGCACTCCTCCACTCTCTTCTTTTTGAGTCTTTGGGTTGGCATGCCCTCCCACTTCGAGGATGGATTCTCCTGCTATCTTCTAAATAAAATGGAGCTGTAACACTGATTTGCCTAAGAGTTGTAGCATGGTTTGTCCAAGACCCGAGAGCTGTGACACACCAAGGGCTTTAATGTCCGTTGCTCCAAATCTTTGTTGTGACGAGACAAAGGACCGAGGAACATACACTCGTGTGACTTCTATGGTGCTGTGACTCCGATTTAACCTGGCTGAAAGGACCTCAGCGCAGAAGAGACCAAGCACATCAGGAACCCAACTCAGCGAAGCTCCCGGGCTAGAAGCGGAAGGCAAAGAAACCCAGCACAGGGGAAGGCCCATTGTGCTGGAAACCGGGACAGCGAAAAACAAACTCAGCAGAAAGCTCACATGGCCCAGTCTCAGATTCCAGAAGACCTCCGGTTACGGTAAGAGGTCCTCACTCCTATGGCCAGAGGGACCTTTACAATCTCTCATTTCTTGTTTCTTCAAACCTCCTGCGAACAGGCGGGCGGCAGGGAGCACAATTGAGGGACTCTGGAGAGGCTACTCCTTAGCATGTCCCAAAGGTGCTATCTGCTGAGCCCCAGTAGCTGTTACCCAAGCCGGTGGGGGTCCTTCCTCTTCTCTGTGCTGAGGATCAGAGCAATGAAATTGTGAGCACCAGTCAGATATTTAGTAAATTTTCTGGCGGGCTATGAAGGAGATTCCTTGGCACGTTTTTCCCACTGCTTTTTCCTCCTGTCCTTCAGCTCTCTCCCGGGACTCAAGCCCGGCCAAAACTAATGAAACTCAGGCTCTGATGTCTTATTGCAAAAATTCATTGAGAGACAAAGCGATAAGAGGTGGATTTGTTAGGATCCAGAGAGAAGCCACTCTTCAGGGTGTGAACCATTGCTGAGGGCAAGGGCTGCAGCCTTGGTATTAGGCCTGGCTAGGTTTTGTGAGGGGATAGAATTCATATGCTAATGAGTGAGAGGATCATCCCAGCCATTGGGGAACCACCCACTCCTCCCTCTTTTATCTTGTGCCTTGGAGCTGTGCTACCACCTCTGAGTGTGTCTGTTGGCTTATAGACTGGGGATTAAGGTTTACTTGAATTTGACTTGTCATCTTGGACCCAAATGATTTTAATTGGTTTACATTATACCCTTGTGCTATGTTATTCTTTCAAAGGTTGTGCTCTGCCCCCTTCCCTCCTGTTTCATTCTCTTTTCCTGAGCCCCATCCAGACCCATAAGTTTGCCTCTACAATCTTCTGGAGAGACAACCAGAAAATAGCTGGCCTTGGGAGGGAAATACTCTATAATATCCAACCTCCTAATCCTACCCAATACTGGTCACACTGGAGATCTTGGGGATGCCCAACTCCAGTCTGGGGGGTCCCAGGAGGTCATCACGCCTTGACTTGCCTAGGGATCTAGTCCTCAAAAGGTTGTCACGCCTGAACCTGTTCGGGGATCCACTAGTCCCAGGGGTCCCAGGAGGTCATCACGCCTCGATCTGCCCAAGGACCCAATTCTCGGGAGGCCGTCACGCCTCGAGCTGCCCAGGGATTCGATCTCTAGGAGACTGTCACACCTCAGCCTGCCTGGGGATCTGCACCCTGACCTGGGGACGCCTGGCTCTCAGGTTGCAACAGTTCTGGGTAGGATAAGCTTCAGAAAGACTCACCCCTAAGGAAGTCCACCCATGGAAACATAAAGAAGCCTATTACTTGCGAGACTGCGCCCAGTCTCAGCAATAACTCAGGAGCCCAATGAGAACCCCATTGCCTTTCTGGAAAGGCTAAAAGAGGAACTCCAAAAGTTTACCAATCTCGACTTAGACTCTTACGAGGGACGGGTGATTTTAAAGGACAAATTCCTGTCCCAATGTGCATCAGATATCAGAATTAAGTTACAACAGCTAAAACAGCAGGACCCTGCTGCCTCTTTAGATGAGATGGTCCAGACAGCCACCAGTACCTTTTATAACAGAAAACAGAAGGAGGCCAAGGCCCAGGAGAAGGAGAGAAAGAGAGACAAGGCATGCCCAGATGCTGGCCGCCCTCCAGAGAAGCCCTATGGCAAACCCCGAGTCCTTGAAGGACAAGGCACGAGACAAATGCCTAATTTGTAGACAGGCAGGACATTGGGCCAAAGAGTGTCCAAACCGTGACAAGTCTTCCAGAATGGCTTGCCACAAATGCCATCAACTGGGACATTGGGCGGCACTCTGCCCTTGAGACCCAAGAGCCTCAAGGTCAAGCGCCAAGCCTACCCTCACGATGGTTCAAGAGGATTGAAGGGGCCCGCTCCAGCCAGCCCGCCTGTCACAGATACTCATCACGGGGCTGGAGCCAAGGGTGCAACTGGATGTGGCAGGTAGGTCTGAGAATTTCTCAGTTGACACAGGGGCTACCTACTCTGTCTTGATCTCCTACTCTGGAGACTTCTTCTCCCAAATCTGTACCATTTTGGGTGCTACAGGAAAAGCAACTACTAAAAGATTCACCCAAGCACTTCTTTGTTGCTGGGATGGACAAATATTTTCCCACCAGTTTCTGGTGGTCCCTGAGTGTCCTACTCCCTTATTGGGAAGAGATATACTCATTAAACTGGGGACCACCCTTGTGATGGGAAGTTTTTCAGCCCCTAGAGCTCTACAGCTCCTGGTTACTACTGAAGAACCCATTACACCTTCAATAGAAAGGGACCAAAACCTATGGGAAGACAAAATTAACCCCCAGGTGTGGGACCAGGGGATTCCTGGACGAGCCCACTAAGCTGAACCAGTCATCACTGTCCTCCGAGATCCCACTCGGTTTCCCAACCGGTAACAATATCCTCTCAAAAGAGAGGCTTGGGAGGGACTACAGCCTTTAATAAATAAATTCCTTGCTTGTGGGCTGCCATGTAACACCCCAATCCTCTCAGTAAAGAAAAAGACGGAACCTGGCGAATGGTTCAAGATCTCCGGATCATAAATGAAGCTGTAGTCCCCCTCCATCCCACAGTACCCAATCCCTATGTAATCTTGGGAGAAATTCTACCTAGTGCCAAGTGGTTTACAGTCTTGGATCTCAAAGGTGCATTTTTTTTTTTTTTTGCATACCACTGGCTGAAGAATCCCAATACCTTTTTGTCTTCGAGTGGGAGGTCCCAGGAGAAAAACACCAACAGATGACTTGGACAGTATTACCTCAGGGGTTCAGAGATAGCCCCCACCTGTCTGGACAGGCCCTAAGCCAGGATCTCCTAGATCTGGATCTGGGACCTAATGGGAAAATGTTACAAATCGTAGATGACCTACTAATCTGCTCTCCAGATGAGAAAAGTGTCCAACAACATGCAACAAAACTTCTTGGCAGAAAGGGGATATAAAGTCTCCCGTGCTAAGGCACAGATGGTCGAGACAAAGGTAACTTACCTGGGAGTTCAGATTACACACGGGTCCAGGAGGCTGCCCTCTGATCAGGTACAAAGAACCCTCCAGTTTCCCTCCCGCATGACTGGAAAACAATTGCGAGCTTTCCTGGGGCTAACTGGATATTGTAAAATCTGGATACCCAACTATGGTCTAATTGCTCAGCCTTTATATGAAAGCTTAAAGGGATGAGATGATTCAATCCCACTGATGTGGGGAACTCCTCAAAAGAAGGCAGAGGCTACACTAAAACAGGCCTTAACTCAGGCACCTGCCTTGAGGTTGCCAGACCCAGAAAAAGCATTCCAACTTTATGTCCATGAAAGACAGGGAATAGCCTTGGGAGTGTTAACTCAAAGTTTGGGATCTGAGCCCCAGCCTGTAGCTTACTTATCCAAGAAGCTCGATCCAACTACCCAAGTTTGGCCCCCTGCCTTCGAAATCTTGCAACTATTGCAATCATGATAGAAGATGCTTTAAAACTCTCCTTTGGGGGCGTACTAACTATTTTTACCAGCCACCAAGTAAAACAACTCCTAAATGGGAAAGGCCATTTATGGATGTCTGATCAAAGAAACCTCAGATATCAAGTAATGCTGATGGAAAATCCAGGCCTCACTATATCCCCTTGTGAGGTTCTTAACCCAGCCACCCTCCTACCTACCCCCGAGGGCTCTCTCCCCTTTCACTGTTGTCTAGAAACCTTGGACCACTGGACAAAACCCCGAGAGGGATTGTCAGAAGATCCTCTGGCCAATCCTGAGGAAATCTGGTACACTGATGGAAGCAGCTTTGTCTTGGATGGAAAAAGAAGAGCCGTGTATGCAGTAGTCTCCAATTTTGAGACCATAGAGGCTAAGCCTCTGCCACCAGGTACTTCAGCCCAATTAGCTGAGCTCATAGCCCTGACTCGAGCTTTAGAGCTGGGAAAAGGAAAAAGAATAGCCATTTACACTGACTCCAAGTATGCCTTTCTGGTGCTACACGCACATGCAGCTGTTTGGAAAGAAAGGGGCCACTTGACCACCCGAGGGTCCCCAGTCAAATATGGTGATCAGATTCTTTGACTTTTGGAGGCAGTCCATCTGCCCACTGAGGTTTCAGTCTCCCACTGTAAAGGACACTAAAAAGGGAACACAGAAGTGGCACGAGGGAACCAAGCAGCTGATCAGGCAGCTAGGAGAGCAGCATTACAGAACCATGACCTAATAGGGATTGCCACTTTAGTTCCACAGACTAATTTGCCAGAAACTCCTTCATATACTGAAGATGAGACTCTTAAAGCTAAGAGCGAGGGCTTTCAAGAAGATCATATGGGCTGGTTCCAAAAGGAGGGACTCCTTTTTCTGCCTGGAAACCTCCAATGGAAGTTGGTTAACTCCTTACATGCCACTACTCATTTAGGAGAAAAGGCCCTCCACAGATTACTAGAAAGGTCCTTCAGAGGAACAAACAGGCTTCCAAACAACTATAAGACAGGTGGTCTCCTCTTGTCCCACTTGCCAATTAAACAACCCCCAAGGAGCTCGAAGACCCCAGCTGGCCCAGCCCATCCAACAACGTGGGGCCTACCCAGGAGAGGACTGGCAGATGGACTTCACCCAGATAACCAGTTTCTCAAGGGTATAAATACCTATTCGTTATGATAGATACATTCACAGGATGGATTGAAGGCTTTCCCACCCAGACTGAGAAGGCTGAGGAGGTGGTAAAAAAAACTGCTCCATGAAATCATTCCAAGATTTGGTCTGTCCAGGTCATTACAAAGTGACAATGGGACATCATTTACTTCTAAGGTCACCCAAGGAGTCTCGAAAGCATTGGGCATTACTTACTATCTCCATTGTGCCTGGAGGCCTCAATCTTCAGGAAAAGTAGAAAGAGCCAATCAATTATTAAAATCAGCAATAAAAAAGATAACCCAGGAGACCTCCCTGGGATGGAAGGAGGCTTTACCAATAGCTCTCCTCCACACCCGCATTGCCCCTAAGGAACAGGTTGGTCTTAGTCCTTATGAGATGCTATATGGGAGACCTTTTGTTTATGTCAATGACCTCTTCCTAGATCCAGAGGTTCAAACCCTTCAGTCTTATACCATGGCCATTGGGCAATTCCAACAGGATATACGCTTGTGGGGTATGAACCAGGACCCAAAAGATTCTAAAGAGTCACCACTATGTGCTCCAGGAACTCAAGTCCTAATTAAAGTCTGGAAAGATGGGTCCCCAAAGGCTCAACTCCAGCCCACATGGAAGGGCCCCTACCCTGTAATACTTTCTACCCCCACAACAGTCAAGGTACCAGGACATGACTCCTGATTTCACTACTCACGAGTCAAGCCATGGAAGAAAACAGAAGAGGACACTCAATACACCTGTGAGCCCCTGGGAGATCTCAGATTCCTATTCAGGACTACCAATGAGTGTCATTCTAATGAACACCCCCAAAATCTGGTTTCTGGAGATAAGATTTCTCAGGATAACTCTAAAGAACTAACACAGCTTGACAGAGACTGTACTCCAAAACAGACAAGAGATAGATCTTCTGATCTCTGAACAAGGAGGGACTTGAGCCATCCTGGCCATGTGAATTTAAAATTGACTAATGTCCCTACTAGCCCTTGATAGCTATATTGATGATGCTTATGATTATTCCATGTACTGCCAATTGTCTAACCTGTTTTGTCTCTGCCCAGGTCAACCAACTACATACAACATGCAGTGCCAGTTCAACAAAGATATAAAACTACAGCTAACCACGGAAAATATCACACACTCTTGGACACTGCTATAAGGACTCTGAGGATTGAGACTAGCAAGAGGGGGAGGCCCAATACCCCTCGCCGCCCCAGTTCAGCAGGAAGTAGCCAGAAAGACCTCAACGCCCCTATTCCCAAAGAATTGGGCCTCCCATCTCTTGAGGGGGGAATGTTAGGTAGATAGAATAGAGAAAATGAGTCCAAAATGGCAGTGGCTAAAAGACAAGGAAGGTCAAAGGAAGGTCCGAGGACCAGAATGAAGACTTCAGGCAGAACAAACAGCACTCCTGGCTTTGCCCAATTTGCATAGGGCAGGCCCAGGTGGAGGAAAAAACATATAAAAAGAGGAGCCAAAGTGCTTTCTCACTTTCTCTCTCTCCCACGTGCATGCGCGCTCTCTCTTTCTCTCCCTCACTCTGTCTCTCTTTCCCTCCCTGCACACTCCTCCACTCTCTTCTCTTCGAGTCTTTGGGTTGGCATGCCCTCCCACTTCGAGGATGGATTCTCCTGCTATCTTCTAAATAAAATGGAGCTGTAACACTGATTTGCCTAAGAGCTGCAGCATGGTTTGTCCAAGACCCGAGAGCTGTGACGCGCCGAGGGCTTTAATGTCCGTTGCTCCAAATCTTTGTTGTGACGAGACAAAGAACCAAGGAACATACACTCGCGTGACATCTACATACCATTTCTGTCCTTTATCGAGCCCATCTTTGCATGAAATATTCCCTTGGTATCTGTAATTTTCTTGAAGAGATCTCTAGTCTTTCCCATTCTGTTGTTTTCCTCTATTTCTTTGCGTTGATCGTGAGGAAGGCTTTCTTATCTCTCCTGTAGCTCTCACTTTCCAGCTCTCCTGTAGCTCTAACCCCTGACTTTCAATCTCAGAGCAACTTTGAAACACCTTAATCTCCTCATCTCCTCACTCCTGGCTGTATTTGCCTTTTTACCTAATCCATAGCCTGATTTACCATCATGTAACCACTCTCTCTTTGGAGGCTCAAGACTTACATCCTAGTTTCTATACCTTCAGGGCTTCCCTGGTGGTTCAGCTGGTAAAGAATCTGCCTGCAATGTGGGAGACCTGGATTCAATCCCTGGGTTGGGAAGATCCCCTGGAGAAGGGAAAGGCTACCCACTCCAGTATTCTGGCCTGGAGATCCCCATGGACTGTAGAGCAAAGAGTTGGACTGAGTGATTTCACTTCACTTTCATACTTCCATGAGCCTGACCTTGACCTACTTTGCTTCCACACAGGGGCAGCAGTTTTGCTGAAGGAAAAACAATCATTAAGCAGATTGGAACCACTTCAAGTTTAAAATCTTAAATTTTAAATCTTCATTTTTTTTTTTTCTTTCTTGGCCTCAAGGCTTGTGGAATCTTAGCTTCCCAACCAGGGCTTAAACCTGGGCCCAAGCACTGAGACCATCAAGTCCTAAATACTGGACAGCTAGGAAAATCCCTGTACTCATCTTTCAATAATTTCTTTATTTGATAGTGATCAGTTCCTCTCCTGTTTAGCAGTTAGAAAATTTCAGTATTCTCCTCCGGGCCTCTAATTCATCTCCAATTCTGCCTCCCTCAGTTGCGTGTGCATGCATGCTAAGTCGCTTCTGTCGCGTCTGACTCTTTGCAGCTCTTGGACTGTAGCCCTCCAAGATCCTCTGTCCATGGGATTCTCCAGATAAGAATCCTGGAGTGGGTTGCCATGCCCTCCTCCAGGGGATCTTCCTAACCTAGAGACTGAACCCGAGTCTCTTTTGTCTCCCGCATTGGCAGGCATGTTCTTGCCACTTGGGAAGCTCCCCTCAGTTGTTCCTGTTCATTTATTTTATAGATAAAATGGAGGTCCAACAGGTACTAACTTACCAACTGCACATCGTCACATACACAGCCACATGCATTCTTTTCTGTCACTCACAGCTGCTGTCTCTCCCTACAGCATTTTCAGGTTAATCCTTCCACTTAGGCTCTGATTAGGTTGTGGCTTTTAAAAAATCATGTATTTTCTTTCTAACCATGGTGGCCTTTCTCTCCTAACTCTTTCTCAGCCTAACAATGTGATCTAGTCTGTTTTCCCTTAAAAACAAAAACAAACAAAAACCAAAGTGCTTCATGAATTCTACATTTTCCTCTGCCTGTGAACCCTCCTATGCTTCCACTCACGGTGAAGTTCCTTGGAGGTCTACACTCATCACCTGTGTGTCTTCATCTCCCATTCATTCTCCAGCTTACTAGCATCTATCTCCTGTCCACAGTAGTCCATTGAAACTATTCTCGAAAATGTTATCAGTGGCCTTCTTGGAAAAGTCAATGAGCTCTTATCTGATCCCAATATACACTGTTGTTGTTGAAGATTGATGGCACTTTTCATTAGAGGGCTTTTGTAATTATTTTGGCTGCCCAACATAGAGCCCTCTTCTGCTGAATGATTTCTTCACTCCATGATCACTAGGGAGGCAGATACTACTTCTCCTGATGGATGCTAAAAATAGAGTCATTGCTAGCCTCCTTGATAGAGGGCACTGCCTGTGAGGTAAACTTGGTTATTTTGATGCATCTGCTTCAGACGTTGAATCCAGCAGTGATGCAAAGAACAAGGACAGTAGACTTCTCCCTGATTGTGGAGAATATGGTTGAAGCACTCAGCATTTTTTCATTCAGGCATCACGAGCCATCCAGTCTGCAGAGACTAGGAGTGGCATCCCCTAAGCAACTCTGTGGTGTGATTTGTGATTTGGATTCTGATTGCGAAGACTCTGGGCCTTCCAGTTGGTTTAATGTACTACCAAAGAGCCTTAAATCTTTCCCCTCGTATGTTTAAATCATAGTTTCTGCTCTTTACAGCTAAGAGCTCTGACCGCTTCCACTTCATCTTTGAACCGAGGACTACCTTTGATGAATTCTCCACTCCCACTTCCTTCTTCCTGCAAGTGGTGACCATTCTAGAGTATTAACTATGTCTTTGAATGTGTTCTTATATAGTATGTAGTGTTTTGTGCGCCTGTTTTTTTTAGTTTACACAAATGGCATTTTGCTTAGAAATTTTTTCTTCTGTACCTTTTAAAAAAATCTGAGTGCTAAACTTTAAAAAATCTGTTTTGCTGTATATCTAGTGTGCTGCATTTAACGGCTGCATGGACTTGCTTCCGCACCAGGTCTCCGACTTAATGCTTTGACACTTAAATGTTGCAGTGTGTGTCTTTGTATACACGGCCTCATGCTCACCTATGTGAGAATGTTTTTGGTACAATTTACCAGGAATGGGATTGCTGGGACATAGGGAATAGATTGACTAAATTTAATCAATTTTCCCCCTAGAGTGGTCACAGGAATCACCTACCACAGGGGAGAAAAAACTTTTCTTTGGCCCTCTTAGGGTCGCTGGCTGGGTCTGAAAAGTGAATGGGCAAAGACAGATGAACAGGAGAGAAGCATACACAACTAACTGAACTTTTACATGTATGTGGGAAGCTTCACAAGAAAACAAAGACCCAAAAAAGTGACTAGAACAGGAAACTTTTATATCTTTTAGACAAAGAAACAAGTTTGTGAAGAATTGATGAAACAAAGGAGTTTGGGCTGGGAGTAGTAAATGTTGAAGCAAGAACTAGGAATATAAGGGTTGTTTTATTTATTTTTTTAAATTAATTAATTTATTTTAATTGGAGGCTAATTACTTTACAATATTGTAGTGGTTTTTGCCTTACATTGACATGAATCAGCCATGAGTATACATGTGTTCCCCATCTTGAACACCCCTCCTCCCTCCCTCCCCATCCCATTCCTCAGGGTCATCCCAGTGCACCGGCCCTGAGCACCCTGTCTCATGCATCAAACCTGGACTGGCGCTCTATTTCACATATGGTAATATACATGTTTCAATGCTGCTAATGCTATATTCCCTCAAATCATCCCACCTTGCCTTCTCTCATAGAGTCCAAAACACTATTCTTTACATCTGTGTCTCTTTTGCTGTCTCGCATATATGGTCATTGTTACCATCTTTCTAAATTTTATACATACGCATTAGTATACTGTATTGGTGTTTTTCTTTCTGACTGACTCCACTCTGTATAATAGGCTCCAGTTTCATCCACCTCATTGGAACTGATTCAAATGCATTGCTTTTAATGGCTGAGTAATATTCCATTGTGTATATGTACCACAGCTTTCTTATCCAAAAGTCTGCCGATAGATATCTAGGTTGCTTCCATGTCTTGGCTATTGTAAACAGTGCTGCAGTGAACACTGGGGTACATGTGTCTCTTTCCATTCTGGTTTCCTCAGTGTGTATGCCCAGCAGTGGGATACACTGCAATTCTATTTCCAATTTTTTAAGGAATCTCCACACTGTGCTCCATAGTGGCTGTACTAGTTTGCATTCCCACCAACAGTGTAAGAGTGTTCCCTTTTCTCCACACCCTCCCCAGCATTTATTGCTTGTAGACTTTTTGATAGCAGCCATTCTGACTGGCATGAGATGGTACGTCACTGTGGTTTTGATTTGCATTTCTCTGATAATGAGTGATGTTGAGCATCTTTTCATGTGTTTGTTAGCCATGTGTATGTCTTCTTTGGAGAAATGTCTGTTTAGTTCTTTGGCCCATTTTTTGATTGGGTCTTTATTTTTTCTGGAATTGGGCTGCAGGAGCTGCTTGTATATTTTTGAGATTAATTCTTTGTCAGTTGCTTCATTTGCTATTATTTTCTCCCATTCTGAAGGCTGTCTTTTCACCTTGCTTATAGTTTCCTTCATTTTGCAAAACCAGTTTAATTATGTCACATTTGTTTATTTTTACTTTTATTTCCATTACTCTGGGAGGTGGGTCATAGAGGATCCTGCTGTGATTTATGTCGGAGAGTGTTTTGCCTATGTTCTCCTCTAGGAGTTTTATAGTTTCTGGTCTTACATTTAGATCTTTAATCCATTTTGAATTTATTTTTGTGTATGGTGTTAGAAAGTGTTCTAGTTTCATTCTTTTCCAAGTGGTTGACCAGTTTTCCCAGCACCACTTATTAAAGAGATCATCTTTTCTCCATTGTATATTCTTGCCTCCTTTGTCAAAGATAAGGTGCCCATAGGTGCATGAATTTATCTCTGGGCTTTCTGTTTTGTTCCAGTGATCTATATTTCTGTCTTTGTGCCAGTACCATACTGTCTTGATGACTGTAGCTTTGTAAGATAGCTGAAGTCAGGCAGGTTGATTCCTCCAGTTCCATTCTTCTTTCTCAAGATTGCTTTGGCTATTTGAGTTTTTTTTTTTATTTCCTTACAAACTGTGAAATTATTTGTTCTAGTTCTGTGAAAAATACCGTTGGTAGCTTGATAGAGATTGCATTGAATCTATAGATTGCTTTGGGCGGTATACTCATTTTCACTATATTGATTCTTCCAATCCATGAGCATGGTATATTTCTCCATCTATTTGTGTTCTCTTTGATTTCTTTCATCAGTGTTTTATAGGTTTCTATATATAGGTCTTTTGTTTCTTTAGGTATATTTATTCCTAAGTATTTTATTCTTTTTGTTGCAATGGTGAATGGAATTGTTTCCTTAACTTCTCTGTTTTCTCATTGTTAGTGTATAGGAACGCAAGGGATTTCTGTGTGTTAATTCTATATCCTGCAACTTTACTATATTCATTGATTAGCTCTAGTAATTTTCTGGTGGTGACTTTAGGGTTTTCTATATAGAGGATCATGTCATCTGCAAACAGTGAGAGTTTTACTTTTTCCTTTCCAATCTGGATTCCTTTTATTTCTTTTTCTTTGCTGATTGCTGTGGCTAAAACTTCCAAAACTATGTTGAGTAGTAATGATGAGAATGGGCACTCTTGTCTTGTTCCTGACTTTAGGGGAGTTTTGATTTCTGTAATTGTGATCAGTCTGTTAAGATTTTCTATTTCTTCCTGGTTCAGTTTTGGAAAGTTATACTTTTCTAAGAATTTGTCCATTTCTTCCAAGTAGTCCATTTTATTGGCATATAGTTGCTGATAGTAGTCTCTTATGATCCTTTGTACTTCTGTGTTTTGTTTTTGTGATTGTGATTTCTCCATTTTGTTGTGATTTCTCCATTTTCATTTCTAATTTTGTTGATCTGATTCTTCTCCCTCTGTTTCTTGATGAGTGTGGCGAACAGTTTGTCTATTTTATTTATCTTCTCAAAGAACCAGCTTTTAGCTTTGTTAATTTTTGCCATGGTCTCCTTTGTTTCTTTTGCATTTATTTCTGCCCTAATTTTTACGATTTCTTTCCTTCTACTAACCCTGGGGTTCTTCATTTCTTCTTTTCCTAGTTACTTTAGGTGTAGAGTTAGATTATTTATTTGATTTTTCTCTTGTTTCTTGAGGTAAGCTTGTATTCCTATGAACCTTTCCCTTAGTACTGCTTTTACTGAATCCCATAGGTTTTGGGTTGTTGTGTTTTCATTTTCATTTGTTTCTATGCATATTTTAATTTCTTTTTAAAATTTCTTTTGTTATTTGTTGGTTATTCAGAAGTGTGTTTTTTAGCCTCCATATGTTTATATTTTTAATAGTTTTTTCCTGTAGTTGACATCTAATCTTACCGCATTGCGATCAGAAAAAATGCTTGGAATGATTTTAATTTGTTTTAATTTACTAAGGGTAGATTTATGGCCCAGGATGTGATCTATCCTGGAGAAGGCTCCGTGTGCATTTGAGAAAAAGGTGAAATTCATTGTTTTGGGGTGTAATGTCCTATAGATATCAATTAGCTCTAACTGGTCCATTGTATCATTTAAAGTTTGTGTTTCCTTGCTAATTTTCTGTTTAGTTGATCTATACATAGGTGTGAGTAGGGTATTAAGGTCTCCCACTATTATTGTGTTACTGTTAGTTTCCCCTTTCATACTTGTTAGCATTTGCCTTACATATTGCGGTGTTCCTATGTTACTGCTAAGTCACTTCAGTCGTGTCTGACTCTGTGCAACCCCATGGATGGTAGCCTACCAGGCTCCCACGTCCCTGAGATTCTCCAGGCAAGAACACTGGAGTGGGTTGCCATTTCCTTCTCCAATGCATGAAAGTGAAAAGTGAAAGCGAGTTCCTATGTTGGGTTCATATATATTTATAATTGGTATATCTGCTTCTTGGATTGATCCTTTACTCATTATGTAGTGTCCTTCTTTGTCTCTTTTCACAGCCTTAATTTCAAAGTCTATTTTATCTGATATGACTATTGCTACACCTGCTTTCTTTTGGTCTCTATTTGCATGAAATATCTTTTTCCATTCCTTCACTTTCAGTCTGTATGTGTCTCTTGTTTTGAGGTGGGTCTCTTGTAGACAGCATATATAGGGGTCTTGTTTTGTATCCATTCAGCCAGGCTTTGTCTTTTGATTGGGGCATTCAACCCATTTACATTTAGGGTAATTATTGATAAGTATCATCCCATTGCCATTTACTTTGTTGTTTTGGGTTCGAGGTTATACACCTTTTCTGTGTTTCCTGTCTGCTGCTGCTGCTACTAAGTCACCTCAGTCGCGTCTGACTCTGTGTGACCCCATAGACGGCAGCCCACGAGGCTGCCCCATCCCTGGGATTCTCCAGGCAAGAACACTGGAGTGGGTGCTATTTCCTTCTCAAATGAAAAGTGAAAAGTGAAAGTGAAGTCGCTCAGTCGTGTCCGACTCTTAGCGGCCCCATGGACTGCAGCCTACCAGGCTCCTCCATCCATGCAATTTTCCAGGCAAGAGTACTGGAGTGGGGTGCCGTTGTCTAGAGAAGATCATTTAGTATTTGTTGAAGAGCTGGTTTGGTGGTGCTGAATTCTTGCAGCTTTTCCTTGTCTGTAGAGCTTTTGATTTCTCCTTCATATTTGAAGGAGATTCTTGCTGGGTACAATAATCTGGGTTGTAAGTTTTTCTCTTTCATCACTTGAAGTATGTCCTTCCATTCCCTTCTGGCCTGAAGAGCTTCTATAGAAAGATTAGCTGTTATCCTTATGGGAATCCCCTTGTGTGTTATTTGTTGTTTTTCCCTTGCTGCTTTTAATATTTATTCTTTGTGTTTGATCTTCATTAATTTGAATAATTTGTGTCTTGGGGTGTTTCACCTTGGGTTTATCCTGTTTGGGACTCTCTGGGTTTCTTGGACTTGGATGGCTATTTCCTTACCCATTTTAGGGAAGTTTTCAACTATTATCTCCTCAAGTATTTTCTCATGGCCTTTCTTTTTGTCTTTTTCTTCTGGGACTCCTATGATTCAAATGTTGGGGCATTTGACATTGTCCCAGAGGTCTCTGAGGTTGTCTTCACTTCTTTAAATTCTTTTTTCCTCTCTTCTTCATTTATTTCCACTATTCTATCTTCCACCTCACTTATCCTATCTTCTGCCTTAGTTATTCTACTGTTGGTTCCTCCAGAGTGTTTTTGATCTCAGTTATTGCATTATTCACTATTGATTGACTCTTTTTTATTTCTTCTAGGTCCTTGTTAAATATTTCTTGCATCACTTCTCAATCCTTGTCTCCAGACTATCTGTAACTCCATTTTATCTTCAAGATTTTGAATCATTTTTACTATCATTATTCTGAATTCTTTTTCAGGTAGACTACCTATCTCCTCCTCTTTTGTTTGATTTGGTGGGCATTTATCATGTTCCTTTACCTGCTGAATATTTCTCTGCCTTTTCATCTTGTTTAGATTGCTGTGTTTGGGGTGGCCTTTCTGGTGCTTAAAGTTTGTGGTTCCTCTTTACTGTGGAGGTTCCTCACTATGGGTGAGTTTGGACGAGTGGCCTGTCAAGGTTTCCAGGTTCGGGAAGCTTGCGTTGGTGTTCTGGTGGGTGGAGCTGGATCTCTTCTTTCTGGAGTGCAATTAAGTGTCCAGTAGTGAGTTTTGAGGTGTCTATGGGTTTGGTGTGACTTTTGGCCACTTGTATTTTAATGCTTAGGATTATGTTCCTGCGTTGTTGGAGAATTAGCTTGGTATGTTTTGCTCTGACACTTGTTGGCTTTTGGGTGGAGCTTGGTTTCAGTGTAGGTATGGAGGCTTTTGGATGAGCTCTTGTTGATTAATATTCCCTGGAGTCAGGAGTTTTCTGGTGTTCTCAAGTTTTGATTTTAAGACTCCTTCCTCTGGTTTTCAGACTTATTCTTACAGTAGCCTCAAGACTTCTCCATTGATACTGCACCAATGATAAAACATCTAGGTTAATGGAGAAAAGATTCTCCACAGTGAGGGACACCCAGAGAGGTTCGCAGAGTTACATGGAGGAGAGAAGAGGGAGGAGAGAGATAGAGGTGATCAGGAGGAGAAGAGCGGGAATCAAAAGGGGAGAGAGCAATCTAGCCAGTAAATAATTACCTATGTGTTCTCCACAGTCTGGAACACCCAGAGAGGTTCACAGAGTTACAAAGAGAAGAGAACAGGGAAGGAGATAGAGGTGACCAGGAGAAGAGGGGGAATCAAAAGGACAGAGACAGATCTAGCCAGTAATCAGTTTCCTAAGCGTTCTCCCCAGCCCAGGATACCCATAGAGATTCACAGAGTTGGGTAGAGAAGAGAAGGGGGAGGGAGGAGATAGAGGTGACCTGGGGGAGAAAAAGGAGAGTCAAAAGGGGGAGAGGGCAATCAAGCCAGTAATCACACTCCTAAGTAAAAATGGGTACTGAAGATTGGATTCTTAAAGGTACAAAATTGATAACAAATACCAAAAATCAAAGACTAAATATCTAGAGTAAAGGTTAGATGCTCAAAAATACAATATTAAAAAAAATTACAAAAAGTATAAAAAATATATATGAAAGTTGCTTTAAAAATAGGGTCTTTTGTTTTTTGGGTTTTTTTGGCAAGGTAATCAGTTCAGTTCAGTTCAGTTCAGTCGCTCAGTCGTGTCCAACTCTTTGCGACCCCATGAATCGCAGCACTCCAGGCCTCCCTGTTCACCACCAACTCCCAGAGTTCACTCAAACTCATGTCCATCAAGTCAGTAATGCCATCCAGCCATCTCATCCTCTGTCATCCCCTTCTCCTCCTTCCCCCAATCCCTCCCAGCATCAGGGTCTTTTCCAATGAGTCAACTCTTCGCATCAGGTGGCCAAAGTATTGGAGTTTCAGCTTTAGCATCACTCCTTCCAATGAACACCCAGGACTGGTCTCCTTTAGAATGAACTGGTTGGGTCTTCTTGCAGTCCAAGGAACTTTCAGGAGTCTTCCCCAACACCACAGTTCAAAAGCATCAATTCTTCAGTCCTCAACTTTCTTCACAGTCCAACTCTCACATCAATACATGACCACTGGAAAAACCATAGCCTTGACTAGATGGACCTTTGTTGTCAAAGTAATATCTCTGCTTTTTAATATGCTACTTAGGTTTGTCATAACTTTCCTTCCAAGGAGTAAGCGTCTTTTAATTTCATGGCTGCAATCACCATCTGCAGTGGTTTTGGAGCCCAAAAAAATAAACTCTGACACTGTTTCTCCATCTATTTCCCATGAGGTGATGGGACTGGATGCCATGATCTTCGTTTTCTGAATGTTGAGCTTTAAGCCAACTTTTCACTCTCCTCTTTCACTTTCATCAAGAGGCTTTTTAGTTTCTTTTCACTTTCTGCCATAAGGGTGGTGTCATCTGCATATCTGAGGTGATTGATATTTCTCCTGGCAATCTTAATTCCAGCTTGTGCTTCTTCCAGCTCCGTGTTTCTCATGATGCACTCTGCATAGAAGTTAAATAAGCAGGGTGACAATATACAGCCTTGACGTACTCCTTTTCCCATTTGGAACCGATGTTGTTCCATGTCCAGTTCTAATTGTTGCTTCCTGACCTGCATACAGATTTCTCACGAGGCAGGTGAGGTGGTCTGGTATTCCCATCTCTTTCAGAATTTTCCACAGTTTATTGTGATCCACACAGTCAAAGGCTTTGGCATAGTTAATAAAGCAGAAATAGATGTGTTTCTAGAACTCTCTTGGTTTTTCGATGATCCAGCGGATGTTGGCAATTTGACCTCTGGTTCCTCTGCCTTTTCTAAAACAAGCTTGAAGGTAATAGTAGGTTATAAAAATGAAAATTAAAGGAGTAATAAAGAAGTTAATAATAAAAAATGATAACAGTAAAATATATCTAGGAATTTCTCTAGAGCTGTTGAGGGCAGTGTGTGGTCAGTTCAGTTTCAGATAGTTCCTTGTTCCAGCTTATACTTCTTCTCATGGTCTATTGGCCCCTTCCAATGTAGTCACTTGCTAACTACAGGGTTTTAATCTGTTGCACCTGTCACTTTCAAAGCAGTTCCCTCTTCTTTGTTTATTTTGGCTTTCTCTGTTTGCAAGTCTCTTCAGTGTCTAATTTCCACCCTGACACAAGGGGGCGAAGGTGATCACTTATTTAGGCTCATTTGTTCAGTTGTGCTGTGGGGAGGGTGGAACACTGCAAACAAATATCACTGGCCTGTATGCGGAGTGCTCACAGTGTCCGGGCCACACTGGGTTTGCCCCTGCTCAGGGCATGTGTGCTTTCCCGGTCTACACTGCTCAGGCTCCATGTTGCTCTGCAGGGGAACTGCCTAAAGCAGGCCCTGGGTTGCGTACACGTCCCAGGTCTAAGCCACTCAGGTTCAGGTTTTCAGGTACTCCACAAAGGCACAGACTCATCTGGGCCGGAGTTTTGTGCCCTTCTCAGGTCCGAGCAGTTCAGGCGACCAGGTGCTTGGCGAGCACACTCTCCCCAGGTGGGTGGTGCCATCTTATCACCTCCCTGGTTCCAGCCGCTCAGTTTCCTGGGTGTGCAGTGGGAGCGCCATCTCAGGTGTGCTGTGTGTCTCCTCTGGGGAGCTGACCTCAGGCTGCGGCTCTCCTGGCGGATGTTAACTGTCCAGGATCCCAGGAAGACTTGGTTAGCAACTGGGAGCCTGCGCACAGTTTGGTAGAGGATGCTGTCTCTGGGGCCAAGATTTCCCCTTGCCTTCCAGCCCTGGCTGTTGCCCATCTGCCTCCCGCAGGGGGTGGGCCGGTCTGCAGCCGGCTAACTCTCCTCTGGTACTCACTCAGTCCTTTGTTCTGTGAGTGGGCCCTAGCGTGTCTTAGGTTAGAGCTTTTCATGGGAAAGTTCTCTCTGTCTTTCTTTTCTTTTTTTCTCTCTCTCTTTGTGGCTATCCCAGTTTGGGTTGCTGTCTCACGTTAACTCCCTCAGATTGTCCTCAGGGCATTCAGGCCCGGTCCTTACGTTAACCAATGCAGCCCGCACCTCCCTGTTCAGACCCCGCTTGCTAGTGGTGGACACGAGCGTCTGGGCTACTTCCCCACTGGGAGTTGCGGTTAGGTGCATAATCTGTGGGTTTGTTTGTTTTTCTCCTCCTGGTTATGTTGCCCTCTGAGATTCCAAAGCTCCCCACAGAACTGCCGGTGAGAGGGTTTCCTGCTGTTTGGAAACTTCTTCTTCACGACTCCCTCCCCAGGATGGATCTCCATCCCTAACTGTTTTGTCTCTCTTTTTATCTTTTGTCCTACTTTCTTTTGAATACAATGAGCAGCCTTTCTGGGTGCCTGGTGTCTTCTGCCAGCTTTCAGAAGTTGTTTTGTGGAATTTGTTCAGTGTTCAGTTGATCTTTCGATGAATATGTGGGGGAGAAAGTGGTCTCCCCATCCTATTCCTCTGCCATCTTAGGACTGCCCCAAGGGTTATTTTAATAAGCGTTGTTTTTACAGATTTTTTGACCCCAAATTTCCTGTCTCAGGTGATAAGAATGTCTTCCTCCTGGTGCAGGGAGGATACCTTCCACACGGGAGTTTTATGACCTGTTTCAGGGAAGAAGAGTAAGGAGTATGGGGTCAGAGTGATCTTTTTGCTTCTGCTGTTTTCTCAGATTCCTTCAGCTTAAGAGATTCAATATGCCATTCAATGTTTTGGGATAGTTTGTCCTGAACCCCATCATTACTGCTGATGTTCCCATCCACGCATCCATACCAATACTTATTATCTATCATTCTAACTCTTTTTCAGGTTGAGGAGCACACTGAGGCATGCATCCAGACCAGAGATCAAACCTGTGCCCCCGCGGTGGAAGCTCTGAGCTCTGACCACTCAACCATCAGGGAATTCCTATCATTCTAATTCTTTTTTTTTTTTTAATTCTAATTCTTAGTGACAAGTTGTATGTGGTAATTTTTTAAATAGCTGCCATAGAAAACTAATACAAACAGCTTAAAAAAATTTTTTTTACATAAGTATACATGTATGACACCATCGTCTCCAACACAGAGGTTGGAGGCATGTGCCTTGAAGAGGAGAGTAGGAGCATGGAAATGGCTTGAGGCTGATGGCCTGAAGGCAGAGGCCTCAACAACAGACTTCTTTGAAAGGAGCCAGAGCAGAACACGGGCTTCCCTGCTCAGACAGTAAAGACTCTACTTGCAATGCAGGAGACCTGGGTTCAATCCCTGGGTTGGGAAGATCCCCTGGAGAAGAAAATGGAAACCCACTCCAGTATTCTTGCCTGGAGAATTCCATGGACAGAGGAGCCTGGTTGGCTACAGTCCATGAGTTCCCAAATAGTCGGCCATGTCTGAGTGAAAAGAGCAGAACGTGAAGGTGATGCTAGCTGTCACCAGGGTTCCTGAAAATGACTAGGAGACTTTGCAAGGAGATGGTTGATTTTGAGGACATGACCATCATGTGATTAATTTTGGATTGGGCGAGCTGGGAAATAAGTAATTACTTTCTGCTCCTTCCCCTCCTTGACTATGTAGCTTAAGGACTATATCTTACACGTGGCTAGGTCCTAGAATATTTCTTGGCCTAAAGTAAGTACTCATTAAATGTTTGTTGGATAGAGAGCTACATTCTCCTGACATTCTTTTCTATTTGCAAAATGGACAATTTTCTCCTATATTGAAATGACATTGATTTCTGCCTTTTACCTCAAAGTCCCCGCTACTGCTTAACTCTAAACTTCATTTCACTGCCAACTTTGGCTTAGAAATGTTCAACATTGGACATCTCAGTTTCAATACAGTCTCCACAACTTGGTCTCAATCTTTTATATTCTGGTCTCACAGCACTTTGTAATGCACACATTTGGAGTTTAGGACATGACGTTGAGTCAGAAGCCCCTGGGTTTGGTGAGTGGTTCCTTTAGCACCTCTCCCTGATTGATACCTCCTCCAGCCCTAATCAGCCCTGAGAAGCCCTGCTTACCTTTTGAGACCAGGTCACCTCAACAAGGTCAACTTCTTCATCCCCTCAGACAGAATTAGTCACCCCTTTTTTTATCTTCCCAGCACTTTATTCTCACTCTAACAGACCTTACTGCTGCTGCTGCTGCTGCTAAGTCGCTTCAGTCATGTCCGACTCTGTGCGACCCCAGAGACGGCAGCCCCCCAGGATCCCCCGTATCCGGGATTCTCCAGGTAAGAACGCTGGAGTGGGTTGCCATTTCCTTCTCCAATGCATGAAAGTGAAAAGTAAAAGTGAAGTTGCTCAGTCGTGTCAGACTCTAGCGACCCTATGGACTGCAGCCTACCAGGCTCCTCCGTCCATGGGATTTTCTAGGCAAAAGTACTGGAGTGGGGTGCCATTGCCTTACACTGAGATCTAATTTCTCTATTAACATGTTTCTTTTGCAGTGAAGGAAAGGCATCTCATCAAGGAGCTTATCCAGGTCCTCACTGGCTAACACAGTGCCTAGCACACTGTCGGTGCTTGTTTTCATCAGTTTTCCAGAGAAACAAAACCAATTACATAGATAGATAGGTAGGTAGTTAGGTTGGTAGATAGATTGGCTTACGTGATTGTGGGAGCTGGCAAGACTGAAATTAATAGACTAGATATTCAGGTAACATTTGGTATCATAGCCTTGAGTCTGAAATCCAACGGGTAGGCTTGCAGGCTGGAAACCCAAGCTGAGTCTGTCTGTAGCAGTCTTCAGGCATAATAGCTCCTTCTCAGAAACATCTTGGCCAGCGTTTAACTGAACAATTGGCATCATAACCCCACCAAGTTGATGCATAAAGTTAACCATCTCAGTGCTCAATAAACATTTATTTGCAAAAATAAATAGATGTCTAATAAGTCTTCCAGAAGTCCAGAAAAGAGAGAAACGGACTTTGGCACAGATTTTCAAACTTAAAATGTTCTCAAGTGATAGAATAAGTATGTTCGTTCATTGAGCAGGTAACCATCAGAACCACCGCCGCCAAAAAAAAAAGAGAAATAGAGCCCGAGAGAAAGAACTAGAGAGGATATATACGACTGTGAGTCAGACAAATCTCTACATATGGATGCATGCAATGTATCTATCCAATTAATTTTATTCCTCAGAGAAGGCAATGGCAACCCACTCCAGTATCCAATTAATTTTATTCCAGAGGGTGGCGATATGGCTCTATAATAAACTTGGATCAAAGTTATTTATTTTACCATTAATTGCTGTGGCACCAACAAAAACACTGTCAGAGAAAAACAAGAATGCTTTAAAGTGATTCTTTATAGAGACTAAAAATGACTAATTCCAGAGAGTCATCTCCAGGTTTTGACTAGGGTGTAAAGCCAGCATGGTGCAGGAAGGACAGAAACTGAGGGCCACTGGTTAGGGGCCCTGCCTGGACAGAGCCTTCTTTCATAAAATGGTGTTTCCCAGGCTGGACTCTTTCCCTCAAGTCTCTCAGGAGGCAAGAAGAGAAAGATTCAGGGCTATTACAGAAAAAAAGAGTTTCCTCATGTATAAGTTGGGCATAATAATAATAATGAGAAATATTAAGCTGAGCCATATGAAATCACTGATGTTCAACCATTTCTGGATTCCAGCAATGGCAGTTTCATGTGAGTAAGCAAACTAGGTGAGCTGTTAAGCAAAGAGTAGAGGTACATGGCCGGTGATCAGTAACTGCTGCCTCTCCTCTTTGTCATGAGGCTTGGGCTGGAGGCTGAGGTGGACCCTGGTCTAGAGGAACCAAAGGTAACTCAGCGCCTGAGGTGGACAGGGGGGTTCTTCCTCCAAAATACCCTGGTTCAGAACACCCAGGAAAAAGAATCTCGAGGTTGAAAAGACTAGGACCACATGGAAAAATGAATGGGGAGCTGGTGGACAAAAGTCCTTATTTGTTCAGTATGATAAGTTGCAGAAGCAACAGTGACTGTTTTTTCCTACAGTTACACCCTTAAGTGCACAAAGAGATGGAGAAATGAAAGGGACCGCAGTTCTCAAAAGTCAAAGAGAGGAAGAAAAAAATGAGAAACAGAAGGGTGGAATAGTACTGAAGCTATCATCAGCTCCTCAACCCATCACATCGAAATCAAATTATTGCTAATTAAATAAATGTGTGAACGTTTCACAATTTTTGTAATGCCTCTGTTAGCATTACCATCCCTGCTTTACAGAGAAGGAAACCAAAAGGGAAGAGATTAGACAATTTAAAAAAATTATTCCAGTTAAGTCAAGTGCTATTTCCCACTAGTTGTTAAGAATGCCGTGTAGTATGTAGACAACTAGCTTTCGGTACATTTCTTCTCTCGATTTCATAAATTCTGTTTTCATAGAAAATGGCTCTGCTTGAGTAGTCTCAGTAAAGCACATTCTGCTTCATGTTGTCACATGCTCAGCTTCCCCAGGGCACTATGTAAATGAGACTTTTCAAATTGACTTTCTTATGCAATTGCCAATTATTTCTTCCTGTTCTAGAATATCTATTTTTTCATTGTATGATTTTTATTATTTAGGTTATGTTCAAATTTTCTAAAACTCCAATTGAACAAGGATGCAAAATGGGGGGAAATTCTTCTGTGCTTCAGAAGGTAGAGTCTAATAGTCATGTTAGTAGTGTTCATGAATGCAAGCTGCTGGCCTGTCAACTTTTCCATCCAAGAAGAAGACAATAGAAATACCTAATGGTTTGAATTGGATTTTTTTAAAAGACCAATCTAAAGGGTAAACAGCATCTTTTTCTTCATATAGCAATCCATGCTGTCTAATTATAGAAACGTTGAAAATTACAGGAAAATATAAAGAAATAATAATTCAAAATTCTTCTTCCATGAAAGAGCCACTGTGAACCTTGCTGTGTTTATGTCACTTCAGCTTAGAAAAGAGGTTCTTTCAGATTAAAAGAATCCTGCTGCAAAATAATCAGTGAAATGATTTTCCAAAATTCAAGGGAGAAAGGTGAACTGGTTGGTAATCATTTGATGCTTTCTACCCTTCCTCAGTTCAGTTCAGTCACTCAGTCGTGTCCGACTCTTTGCGACCCCTGTAGTACGCCAGGATTCCCTGTCCATCACCAACTCCCAGAGCTTGCTCAAACTCATGTCCATTGAGTTGGTGATGCCATCCAACCATCTCCTCCTCTGTTTTCCCCTTCTCCTCCTACTTTCAATCTTTCCCAGCATCAGGGTCTTTTCCAATGAGTCCATTCTTAGCCTTAGGTGGCCAAACCCTTCCTCAGATATAGTCATTTCTTAGTACAGAGGACAGTGTAAACTTTGAGATTGCTTCAAAATGCTTTCAGACTCTCATGTAGTGTTAGTGTTAGTTGCTCAGTCATGTCCCACTCTTTGGACCCCATGAACTATAGCCCTCCAGGCTTTTCTGTCCATGGAATTCTTCAGGCTAGAGTTCTGTAGTGGGTAGATCTCCAGGGGACCTTCCCTACCCCAGGATCAAACCCTCATTTCCTGCATTACAGGTGGATGTCTGAACCACCAAGGAAGCCCTCAGGCTCTCACAGATAAAATATTTTTTCTAAAGTCACTACATTAATGAGCAAAACCAGCCAAATGTCAAGGTCATCAGATCTTTTTGAAATTGGGCATACTCCTGAATATTATAGTAGAGCTCTGGAATTTGTAATTTAAGGGCATTTTTTTGGGGGGGAGATTAATTTTGATTTAAGTGCAACTGATTTCCATGAATGCTTCTACTGGTGCAAACATTTTGGGAAAGGGACAAGTGAATAAATGATGATCTAACTTTGAAGTAAACGAAGAGAGGGACAAAGATTGGAGGATTGGTGTTCTGCCCAGCTCTCTGCAGGGGTTAAGCTGGAAGCTGGAGGAGCTGATTCATTGAGAAACTTTAGGGCGTTGAGACCCTGCTCCTTCAGAGTTCGTGGCACACGATGACACAGAGCTGGAGCAGAGGCCAGCCTTCTCAGACACCGGGGTTAGATGTGGGAGAGAGCATATTAGGGGCTGATATTGGAGATCTCCCAAAGATACCATTAGCAGCGACTCTGGTGGAGACACTCCAAATGGCCTAACAGGCAGGGGCTGTCCTAGGAGGAAGACAATGAGAGGAAGCCAGCAGATCTCCCAGGAAATTAGAGAGGAGGTGGAGGGAGGATTTTGCAAGGATGGTTAGAGATTCTGTCTGAGTAAAAAGTGTAAAATTGGACACCAGGTACTTTCTTAGGAACTTGGCTGCTAATATAGAGACCTGAAACCACAGAAGCCTAAACAAGATGAGCTAGAGTGTCACCTGTGTCCTGAGTTTATTCTCACTTTCTGCTCCACACCCTTAACAAGGGACTTAACAGGGTCTTTCGTGGTTTCAAGACAGGTACTGCTGCTCCTCCTACCGCAATCACTTTGGCAGGAAGACGAAAGAATGGATATTAGTTTGCTGCTGCTATTATAACAAAGTACCATGGACTGGGTGGCTTAAACAACAGAAATGTATCATAGTTCTGAAGGCTAAAAGCCAGAGGTCAAGGTGTTGACAAGGTTAGTTCCTCCTGAGGCTGCTCTCCTGGTAGATGGCCACCTTCTCCTTGTGTCTCACTGTATTCCCTCTGTGTCTCTCTATGTCTGTGTCCCAGTCACCTCTTCTTATAAAGACACCAGTCATATTGGATTAGGAGCTACCCTTATAACTTAATTCCCTCTTTAGGAGCCCTATATCCAAATGCAGTCACATTCTAGGGATTAGGGCTTTTCTATATGCATGTTGGAAGGGAACACAATTCGGCTGGTAACAAAAGAGGAAAGGTGGAAGAGTGGGTCTCAGCTGGCAGCCCTCTTTTAATACATTTTTCATGAAGCCTCAGCCCACAACCATTCACTCTTACTGGTCAGGCTGTCCTTCCTGGAAAGGTGGTAAATGTAGTCTTTTATGACTCAAAACATGGCTGTTTTACTTTCTAAACTTGGGTTTGGGTTTGGGTTGGTAAAGAAAAAGAGGAAATGGATATGCAAATGATCTAGCCAGACCAGGGTAATGAAGTTATTCTGACTCAGTGACTCTATAACACATGGCTGGATAGACTGTAAAAACAAATGCCGGGATGAGGAATAAGCAGATCCCCTTTACAGACACTGCAGTGTCCAAGCATCCATCCCCAGTGATATGGTAGGAGGGGAGGAGACATGAACTGTGGTTGGGGGGATGTCCTGGGACCAAATTCCCCTGCAGGATGGGTGGACCATCCAGGCAAGCAGTGACTCAAAATCAAACCTGAAAGGAGGGACTTCCCTGGTGGTCCAGTGAGTGGCCAAGACTCCACATTCCAAATGCAGGAGGCCCCAGCTCAATCCCTGGTCAGAGAACTAGATCCCACGTGCCGCGACTAAGAGTTCACATGCTGTAACAGAGATCGAAGATCCCATGTGCTGTAACTAAGATCCAGTGAAGCAAAAAAAAAAAAAAACCTGAAAGGAAATGCAAACAAAGAGAAAGAATGAAGAAGAGAAAAGAGAGGACAGCTGAAGGGAGGCAGAAAAGGAGGGAAAGAGAGATCATGAACAAGCATGGAGGCAATGTCGGGGTGGGAGGGGGTGTGGGCAGGTCAGCTGGGAGCAGTCTTAATGAAAACCTGGCAGGCTTGCAGTGGAAAGCTCCAGTTCTTTGTTACTTCTTTGGAGAAGAGGGAATTCTCCTATTTGGTGTTAACCTCTGCTCATCTACCAGCTTCCTGAGTTCTGGGTCATTGGTTTCCCATGCTGCTAAAGGGTGAAATGATGACTTCTGTAAATATTGGGCTAATTTTGCTCATTTCCATCAGGTCACTGTCCTCGATCCCTATGCCTTGGTCCTCGTGCATGTATTAGTCATTGAGGTTTTTATTGCAAAGTATTATTGGACTTTCAATGCAAATTCAGCAGTGCCCTTTCTATCTGCTGAGGTCCGCAGAGTGGGAGGGAAAGAGGGTGTTACCATAGTGATTAGATGACTGGCTGAACACAAAGCTAAAAACCCTCCTGTAGAAGGGCAGGAAAAAGTGTTTCATTACTCTCTCCCCTGATGAATCATAGCTGATTTAAATAACTCCTTCACTTTCCATTAAAAGCTGATGTCTACTGGGAAAGAAAGTCAGAGCAATGGTCAAGGTGGCAAAAGACTGTTCTTCAATCATCATCTTGATTTTCTGTTGTAAGATTCTAACTAAGATATTGGTGGGAATTCCCTGGCAGTCCAATGGTTAGGACTCTGTGCTTCAACTGTAGAGGGCTCACTGCAGGAGAATCGAGAGATGGGGATTTACTTCCTGGGTTGGGAAGATCCCCTGGAGGAAGGTATGGCAACCCACACCAGTATTCTTGCCTGGAGAATCCCATGGACAGAGGAGCCTGGTGGGCTACAGTCCATAGGGTTGCAAAGAGTTGGACATGACTGAAGCGACTTAGCACAGCACAAATAAAATTCATCAGTTCTAGTCCTAGGTATTTACCTATGAGAAATGAAAAGTTATGGTGAAATAAAACCTGTATGTGAGTGTTGTTATCTACTTCATTCATAATCACCAAGAATGGAAACAACCCAAATATGCTCCAAGTGGTGAATGAAGAAACACATTGTGTTTCACTCATGCAATGCAATATTACTCAACAACAAAAAGGAAAAGACTATTGGTACACACGATAATCTGGATACATCTCAAAGGCATCATGCTGAAAAAAGAAGCCAATTTCGAAAGTCTTCATGGGAACATTCTGTAACTAATGTAGTGGAAAAAACCAACATATGAATGGTAGGTTATATTTAAACTTAATCAAAGTTATATTTGGTAAACAGAAATTTGCTTTTTAAATAGCTATATCCAGTGGTCTAGTGCTTTTCCACTTAGTAGTGTATTCAAAGAAACCAATTAGACAGAGCATACAGGACATTCATGCGAATTTTGTTTATAGCAGTGAAAAATGAGGAGTAACCTAAACGATCATCTATAAAAGATTGGTGGCATAAGTAATGTGTTTTTTTTTTTTTTTTAAAGTCATGTCCAGCTCTTTGCAACCCCATGGATTGTATGTATAGTCCATGGAATTCTCTAGGCCAGAATACTGGAGTAGGTAACCTTTTCCTTCTCCAGGGGATCTTCCCAACTCAGGAATCGAACCAGGGTCTCCTACACCACAAGAGGATTTTTTACCAGCTGAACAATCCATTAAAAACTATAGGTCTATACTAATTAACACAGAAAGTGGGCATGATATAATAAGTGAAAAAACAGGCCACAAAGCAGAATATTGTGTTGTGATTTCATTTTTTAAAAATGCATGTGACTGTGTATATTTTGTGAGTTATTTAGAAAAAATCTTGGAAGCTTAGAACAACAAACTATGAACAGTAGTAAATTATTTACTCATGGCAGGACTACAGAGCCAACACTTTCCATTAAGATGCTTTTTAATTTGAAAAACAAATCTATTTCCACTTTTGAAAAGGAACAAGACTTGTTTTCTGTTGCCGCACCCATCACCAAATCATTAAATACTTGAAAATAATGGATATCATGTGAGTGAAAAAAAAGTTTTACTTACATAAACATAGCTAATCCAGGCAGTTTAGCCTTTATAAATACAAAATGTATAAGACTGAAGGAAAAAATTAGAGAGGGGTGCAGGAGTTTAGCACATGCAAAAGGATATGTAAAAATAGCACAATGGCCCAGTGACCTCAAAAAAATGCTAGCAAAAATATACTTTCTGGAAGTAAATACTGCAAATAGCAAGGCCGGGAAATCTCAACTCATTCCACAATGAGAAATAACAAGAGAACTGGCATGACACCAATACTAAAATCCTAAAAGACAAAAAGTGGGAAAGAGCATGTACACACTGGCATATTGAAAATGTATAACCAACAAGGACCTACTGTACAGCACAGGCAACTCTGCTCAATGTTATGTGGCAGCCTGGATGGGAGGGGAGTTTGGGGGAGAGTGGATACATGTATATGTACGGCTGAGTCCCTTTGCTGTTCGTCTGAAACTATCACAACATTATTTGTTAATCAGCTATCAGATCAGATCAGACCAGTCGCTCAGTCGTGTCCGACTCTTTGTGACCCCATGAATCGCAGCACGCCAGGCCTCCCTGTCCATCATCAACTCCTGGAGTTCACTCAGACTCACGTCCATCGAGTCAGTGATGCCATCCAGCCATCTCATCCTCTGTCGTCCCCTTCTCCTCCTGCCCTCAATCCCTCCTAGCATCAGAGTCTTTTCCAATGAGTCAACACTTTGCATGAGGTGGCCAAAGTACTGGAGTTTCAGCTTTAGCATCATTCCTTCCAAAGAAATCCCAGGGCTGATCTCCTTCAGAATGGACTGGTTGGATCAGCTATACCCCAATACAAAATAAAAAGTTAAAAAAAAAAAGTAAGAAAGAGCAGCAAAACTAACCTAGAAAATTAGCTGAAAATAGTGATGAAGAAAATCACTAAACATGCTAAGAATTTTTTTAAAAATATAAAGCATTGCTTCTCTAAAGAAAACACAAATGTAGAAATGTAAGAACTTATGACCAAGATGATGAGAAAAAGGAGGACATGGCCAGAAGCTGGAGTTTATTCTAGAAGTCTAAAGACTGGAAATACATTAGTAAGTTTTATCATATTAGTAGATTGGATGAAGAAAATCATATAAGTGTCTCTATAGATGCTGAAAATACATCTGACCAAATTCAACAACTATGCTTGATGAAAATACTGAAAAAAATACAGATAACATGGTAAAATAAATTGATTTCAGCTTGAAACCCAATGTCATGTTTTATGGCAGAACTTAAAATATTTCTGATACAGTCACAAACAGGGTAAAAATGTTCATTGTCACTACTGTTATTTAGCAGAGTGCTGGAGATGTTAGCTGATGCAATTAGATGAGAGGAAGAAATTAAGTAAGTGAAGTCGCTCAGTCGTGCCCGACTCTTTGCGACCCCATGGACTGTAGCCTACCAGGCTCCTCTGTCCATGGGATTTTCTAGGCAATAGTACTGGAGTGGATTGCCATTTCCTTCTCTAGCGGATCTTCCCGACCCAGGGATCGAACCCAGGTCTCCCGCATTGTAGACAGACGCTTTACCGTCTGAGCCACCAGGGAAGTCCAAGAGGAAGAAATTAGAGGTATAAAAATTAGAATGTGAAACTACCACTATTGGCAGAAGTTATGATTGCAAAACTTGGGAAACACAAAATAATTGAACAAGAAACTACTTTACCTGATAAAATCAATGTTAGGTACAAGCTTAATAACATATATGTACAAATCATAATCAGATAAAAGGAAGAAAACCTCATTTAAAATAGCAACAATGACAAGAAAAGTAAAATACCTAGGAATAGACTAAACAAAAAATGTTGCAAGACCCATATGAGGATGAATTTCTCTTAAAGATGTGAAAGAAATCGTGACCAAATAGCAGGACATATAATGTTCTTGGAAGGTAAAAGTCACCATTATGAATATCTTAATTCTCCTTAAGGTAACATAAATTTAATTCACTTTCCACAAAGATTTACTTTGTTGAAAATGTTTTAGTTTTGAAAACTTGATCTTAAATCACATATAAAAGATTAGCTAAGAAAACCTGAAAATAAAAGCAATGATAGAAGCTGCTTCCAGTTTGGAGCCTCCCAAGCATAAAAATGGCACCCCACTCCAGTATTCTTGCCTGGGAAATCCCATGGACAGAGGAGCCTGATGGGCTACAGTCCATGGGGTTGCAAAGGAGTTGGACATGACCTAGCGACTAAACAACAAACAAATAAAGCAAAAAATACTGCTTGAATGACAGCTACTTGCATTGATTAATATGTCATCAGTTTAAGTTGTTTTGTTAAACAGGTATGCTGTTACCTTTCATTGTATTAAACCACATTCTCAAGTCTATAAAGCAACCAATTTATACTTTTTTCCCCATGTGATGCACTCCTCAAGGGCTATTTTTTTAAAAAACAATACTAGGAAAACAAACATTATATTGACTGCTTTGATTTTGAAAAAATTGCAGATGGTTAAAATGACTTTGAAATGGTGGCACCATTGACCAGTTTTTTCCCCTCCTATGTTAACAGCTCTTCTGTTCTGTGAGTTGTTTCAACTCTGGCTGTGCTTGGATAATTAAAAAAGAAGAAGAAGAAGAAGCCAACAAGGCCGAGTCCAGCTCCAATCCAGAAAAACTGAATCAGAATCTCTGAGATGGAGTCAACTGGGGCTTCTTTTTTTTTTTTTAATTGCCATATCAAACTCCTCCCCTTCTACTTCCTGCTCTTACTTCTCCTGAAATTTAAGAAATAAAAGTTAATAATGCGTCTGAAGCTCGTCATGTAGCCCTTCACCCATACAGAGGTATAGACTGTCCTCATTGTCTGTTTTCACGTTGGAGATATACATATGCCTTTTGACTTACAAGCTGACTTATAGTGTCATTCTCCTCATTGCCACCTTCCAAGCACAACTATTAAAGCTCCCATCTAAAGAGCAGCCGTATTATTACCATATTTCTTACTCTGAACAATGTGCACCAACAAACGATCATTGCAATCAGGAGCTGTTGCTTCTACTAAAATTTGCTTCTAAACTGATTTGCTGTATACAAATTTATCCCAGGCTAGACTTGCTATTTTGTCCTTCATAGCTATTTTTGTCACATAATTAGTAGTAATAAAATTGAATGAAGTTTATTTTGAAAGTAAATAAAGGCTCTTGAGAATTATTGACATAGTTGGGAATTTCTCAACTCAGGGTATATGTCTAAAGAAATTAGCTTCCTAAGTGGTTTAAACCGAGGAGAGGTGTAGTCACGGTGGGAAAGTGACATATCCTGGGTGCTTAGGCTTGTTCTATCTCTATGGTGAATAGGCATGCATAATTGTTATGAAAAATTGAGTTTGATAAGTTATTGATATTTGAGTTAAGGAATATGGACTTTTTTTTTAAATTTTATTTTATTTTTTAACTTTACAATATTGTATTGGTTTTGCCAAATATCAACATGAATCCACCACAGGTATACACGTATTCCCCATCCTGAACCCTCCTCCCTCTTCCCTCCCCATACCATCCCTCTGGGTCGTCCCATTGCACCAGCCCCAAGCATCCAGTATCGTGCATTGAACCTGGACTGACAACTCGTTTCATATATGATATTATACATGTTTCAATGCCATTTCCCCAAATCATCCCACCCTCTCCCTCTCCCACAGAATCCAAAAGACTGTTCTATACATCAGTATCTCTTTTGCTGTCTCGTATACAGGGTTATTGTTACCATCTTTCTAAATTCCATATATATGCGTTAGTATACTGTATTGGTGTTTTTCTTTCTGGCTTACTTCACTCTGTATAATAGGCTCCAGTTTCATCCACCTCATTAGAACTGATTCAAATGTATTCTTTTTAATGGCTGAGTAATACTCCATTGTGTATATGTACCACAGCTTTCTTATCCATTCATCTGCTGATGGACATCTAGGTTGCTTCCATGTCCTGGCTATTATAAACAGTGCTGCGATGAACATTGGGGTACACGTGTCTCTTTCAATTCTGGTTTCCTCAGTGTGTATGCCCAGCAGTGGGATTGCTGGGTCATAAGGCAGTTCTATTTCCAGTTTTTTAAGGAATCTCCACACTGTTCTCCATAGTGGCTGTACTAGTTTGCATTCCCACCAACAGTGTAAGAGGGTTCCCTTTTCTCCACACCCTCTCCAGCATTTATTGCTTGTAGACTTTTGGATCGCAGCCATTCTGACTGGCGTGAAATGGTACCTCATAGTGGTTTTGATTTGCATTTCTCTGATAATGAGTGATGTTGAGCATCTTTTCATGTGTATGTTAGCCATCTGTATGTCTTCTTTGCAGAAATGTCTATTTAGTTCTTTGGCCCATTTTTTGATTGGGTCATTTGTTTTTCTGGAATTGAGCTGTAGGAGTTGCTTGTATATATATATATATATTTTTTTTTTTTTGCTTGTATATTTTTGAGATTAGTTGTTTGTCAGTTGCTTCATTTGCTATTATTTTCTCCCATTCTGAAGGCTGTCTTTTCACCTTGCTTATAGTTTCCTTTGTTGTGCAGGGAATATGGACTTTAAAAGAAGATAATTAAGATGAAAAGTAAATGTCTATAACCAACATAAGTGATGGAAGGAAAACAGGGAGCTTCTTTTCAAAAGGATGGGGGAAAGATGTCTCCGATACCGCAGCAAGCTCTTCTCTAGAGGTTTAGTGTATTCAAATAGATAATTAACTATGAGAATGAAGGGGTCAGAGTATGCCACTGCTAAAATGGCACTTTGGCATATTTATTTTGAACTGAAGACAACTGAGAATCAACAGATGCAGAAAGAAGTCCTCTTAGAATGTCCCAGTCTGACTAAAAGCAGAAACTTCTGATAAATGAGTACTGCCAGAAATCCCCTCTCCTGGGGAATTTTCTGGCCATGAAGAAGATGGAAAGTGGGCACCAAGATGGACCTGCACCAACAAATGTTATTAAAATAATACTCAAAAAACCCCTTCATGTAGATTGGCACTCCCCTGGCAGGCCAGTTGTTAGGACATGGTGCTTCCACTGCTGAGGCCCCAGGTTCAATCCCTGGTTGGGGAACTAAAATTATGCAAACACGTGGCATGGCCAAACAATAAATAAGTAAATAATACTTATTTTCCATTCGTTTCCCCATATATTTTCTTTTTAAAAAATACATTATTTTAATTAGAGGCTAATTACTTTATAATATTGTAGTGGTTTTTGCCATACATTGACATAAATCAGTCATGGGTGTACATGTGCTCCCCATCCTGAACCCCCTCCTCCCTCCCTCCCCATCCCATCCCTCGGGGTCATCCCAGTGCACCGGCCCTGAGCACCCTGTCTCATGCATCGAACCTGGACTGGTGATCTATTTCACATATGGTAATATACATGTTTCAATGCTATTCTCTCAAATCATCCCATCCTTGCTTTCTCCTACAGAGTCCAAAAGTCTGTTCTTTACATCTGTGTCTCTTTTGCTGTCTCACAAATATCCCCATATATTTTCTTCTCACAATTTACTACCCCTAGAAGCTAAAAACTCTTTCTCTTTGTCTTATCACTTCTTCACAAATTTACTGTTGTTCTTTAGTCGCTAAATCATGTCTGACTCTTTTGTGACCCCATGGACTGTGGCCGGCCAGGTTCCTCTATCCATGGGATTTCCTAGGCAAAAATACTGGAGTGGGTTGCCATTTCCTTCTCTGAGGGAGCTTCCAGACCCAGGGATCAAACCAGCACCTCCTGCATTGGCAGGTGGATTCTTTACCAATGAGCTACCTGGGGAACCTTCCACAAATTTATTGCTCTTTGTTAAAATGATATATAAGCCTCTGAGTCTGATCACCTCTTTGGGGCTTTCATTTTATTTCTTTAAACCTCTCATATGCACACATGATAACCTTTCTTTTTTTTCCTCCTGTTAATCTGGTTTTTGTCATCCTAATTTGTAGGGTCCCATTCACTGTGAGAGTTGGACCATAAAGAAAGCTGAAAGTGAAAGTTGCTTAGTCATGCCCGACTCTTTTCAACCCCATGGACTGTAGTCCATGGAATTCTCCAGGCCAGTATACTGGAGTGGATAGCCTTTTCCCTTCTCCAGGGGATCTTCTTAACCCAGAGTTCGAACCCAGGTCTCCCACATTGCAGGCAGATTCTTTATCAGCTGAGCCACAAGGGAAGCCCTTAGAAAGCTGAGTCCTGAAGAATTCATGCTTTCAAACCGTGGTACGGGAGAAGACTCTTGAGAGTCCCTTGGACAGCAAAGAGATCAAACTAGACAATCCTAAAGGAAATCAACTCTGAATATTCATTGGAACGACTGATGCTGAAGCTGAACCTCCAATACTTTGGCCACCTGATGCAAAAAGCTGACTCATTGGAAAAGACCCTGATGCTGGGAAAAACTGTGAAGGAGGCAATAGAGGATGAGATGGTTGGATGGCATCACTGACTCAATGGACATGAGTTTGAGCCAACTCAGGGAAATGAGTGAAGGACAGGGAAACCTGGTGTGTTGCAGTCCATGGGGTCATGAAGAGTCAGATATGACTTAGTGACTGAACAACAGCAATTCACAGAACATAAGAGGGCAGAGAGAAAAGTTTCTTCCTACCCAACCCTAAAGAGGTATCTTTCAAAATGAACACGAGACCCAAATTTTGCTAAAGAAATTTTTGTTCTGAAAAAAAAAAAAAGAAACTTGAGTCAGAAAATATTCAGCTAAGTGATGAACAGAGCAGCTTAGAATACCCTTCTCTTCTAATAAGAAAACTGGGAAAAAGTTGTTTGTTTTTATTATTTTTTAGCAGTAGTCAGCAGTCTTGGTTTGCTGCCCTGAACTGGAAAACGCATATTGAAGTCTACGGCAGACACTGCCCCAGACCCCCAAGTTGCCAGAGTCATAGGCAGGCTCGTTTGCAGCAGCATGGATGGACCTAGAGATGACCACACTAAGTGAGGTAAGTCAGAAAGAGTGAAGACAAATACCATACGATATCACCTAGATGCAGAATCTAAAATACGACACAAATGAAACCAGTCTACAAAACAGAAACAGACCCACAGACATAGGGGACAGACTTGTGGGTGCCAAGGGGGAGGGAGGAAGGAGAGGGATGAAGTGAGACAGTTTGTATCAGGTGAAAACTATTGCATTTAAAATGGGTAAACACCAAGGTCCTTCCATATGACACAGGCATCTGTATTTAATGTCCTGGGACAAACCATAATTGAAAAGAATGTGAAAAAAGAATCTATATACATGTACAACTGAGCCAGTTTGCCGTAGAGCAGAAATTAGCACAACATTGTAAATCAACTATATGTCAATGAAAACAACAGAGAATAAAAAATCATAGCAGAATGCACGTTGAAGAACTTCTACGACAATTAAGAAATTATCCTGTAAGCAAAAGTAATCAATCAGACCATCTCGACGGATCAACCCAGTGGTTTTGTGAGTAGAAGCCAGTGTTGAGAAAAAACAAACCAAAACCCAAAGATGGCATCTAGTGCTCATAGCCTGGCTTTTCTGAAATTGCTTTTGACCCTACCAAACTTTTCTAAAATCAGTTGTGAGTGACTTTCGACTTTTTCCAAAATGAATAATCCTTAGCAAATAAAAGACAAAATTTGAAGGGGGTTATCTTGAAGAGGTATTATTAAAATTAAATGTAGAATAGTGATAAGCTTATGAGAAATGGTATCAGTTCAGTTCAGTCGCTCAGTCGTGTCCGACTCTTTGAGACCCCATGAATTGCAGCATGCCAGGACTCCCTGTCCATCACCAACTCCCTGAGTTCACTCAGACTCATGTCCATCGAGTCAGTGATGCCATCCAGCCATCTCATCCTCTGTCATCCCCTTCTCCTCCTGCCCCCAATCCCTCCCAGCATCAGAGTCTTTTCCAGTGAGTCAACTCTTCACATGAGGTGGCCAAAGTACTGGAGTTTCAGCTTTAGCATCATTCCTTCCAAAGAAATCCCAGGGCTGATCTCCTTTAGAATGAACTGGTTGGATCTCCTTGCAGTCCAAGGGACTCTCAAGAGTCTTCTCCAACACCACAGTTCAAACGCATCAATTCTTCGGCGCTCAGCCTTCTTCACAGTCCAACTCTCACATCCATACATGACCACTGGAAAAACCATAGCCTTGACTAGACGAAACTTTGTTGGCAAAGTAATGTCTCTGCTTTTGTCCCCTAAAACAAACACCTGGGATCATATTCAGTGAACATTTTTTGGTGTATCCACTGCATGGAACAAGTCACAAAGTTCTAGAAGAGATGAACCCTGATTTGGATATCTCTTAACTAATAGTATGGTATGTGGCAACACTGGTCGTGGGACTCATAGCCACCCTGACATGTGAGCCAGGACGATTCCTAACACACGTTTCAGGTCTCTCTACCAGTCAGCAGTGTTTCTCTGTGCCCATCTCACCAGTTTGTCTCTCCATGGACCACTATTTCAAGTCATATACACAGATTCACCAGTGCAATGCATGTCAATCAATGTACGTATCTTAAAAGACATTTTGAAAAACACATTAAAATGTGAATCTTTAGGAAATAATGAAGAATCCACACACATATTTAACTCCTTGCAACGATGCCAGTCACAGTTGTGGAGTCCTATAGTGAGGTTACAGGTGTGGAGCCCAGGACCAAGGTGACAGGATAAAAATCTCTGAAACTGACCAAGCCCTATAGCAACTGTTGCCACGAGCTTCCAGATCTAAACCAGCCAGTCTCCTGACCCCATATTAGGTAAAATTTCCACCCTACAGTGTCCTAACCAATCACCTAATGCCACCATTCCAGTAGGAATTTTCTCTGTCTTGGGGTTATAAAAATCTAGCTAGTAGCTTGTGAAAAGGTTTGGCTCTCCCTTGAGCCAGCCTGCTGTTTTAATAGCATCTCCCCCTCTAATAAACTTCATTCTCCCCTCATCCTGCCTCATGTCTGGAAATTCATTTCCAACCCAAGCATGGACCATGACAGCAGTGTTTCTTAAAAGTAGGGAAAAACTGGGAACAAATGACCTCATATCTGGAGATTGTTAAATAAATATGGTAAATCAAAACAAAGGAATACAATGCAGCTGTTGAAAATGATGTTATGGAAGAGAATATCTTAATGTGGGAAAGCTCTTCGTGATTTATAATGTGAAATGAAACAAGATGATTAAAATGCATACTCCTTATGGTCCTTATTTTATAAATTGATACATATGAGTATTATTCATTGGAAAAAGGTCTGGAATGATAAATTCCAACGGATTTTTAAACTTAGCTTTGAAGAACTCTAAGGTGCCAACAGGTGTTTCACGGTCAACTTGGGGGTTGTTGGAGGGCCAACCCCTTGGGCTTTCAGACCATCATCCTCTGCTTTTTAATCCGTCTTATGTATTGATCGCCTACATAAGATTCATTGATGAAAAGGTTTTGCAAATTTGAAAAATATGCTAATCACTAATGTATACTGTGAGATTAAGTAGTAGTTACAGAACATCACTAGATGTTTTTCTCTATTTTTTATTTAAACATTCAAGTCCCAATTGACCTATTAGCTGAAAGTCCAATTACCTCGGGGATAACTTTCTTTTCTTCTCTTTCTTTATCTGCATTTTCAGATTTTTTTTGTAATGCAATGTATTGCTTTTATAATAAGAAAAAAGATTATTTTAATTTTAAAAAGGCTAATGAGAAAAAAGCAATGTTTGATCCATTTGACAGTGACATTTAAAGATATTAAATCAACAAAACACTCAGTGAAAGGAATTGTGAAGGGAGTTCTTATTACTGAACTGAGCAAGGACATGGTTTGTTTGTATCTGTGGGTTTACCTGTTTCCATAGTTGTAACCGAGGGTAACTGAGAACAGGTGGGTTGACTTTTCTGTTGAATATGCAGTCTTATTATCTTGAAAATTAAGTTCTTGTCCTAACTGGCTATATGGAACCAATGACAGGGAGAATTTGAACCAAGCAAGAGAGGACCCAAAGAATAACATAATCAAAGCCAAACTGTAAATAGCCAAACAGTTGTTATTGTTTAACAATCCCTCTGCAAATAATTATAAAGTGTACTCCACAATTTGTCCAAATATAAACAGTAGCCAAATGTAAAGGGACTGTCCTGGTAGCTCAGGTGTTAAAGTATCCTCCTGCAATATAGGAGACCCAGGTTCCATCCCTGTATCGGGAAGATCCCCTGGAGAAGGGAATGGCTGCTCACTCTAATATTCTTGCCCAGAGAATTCCGCAGATAAAGGAGTTTGGCAGGCTACAGTCCATGGGGTTGCAAGGAGTCAGACACAACTCATGCATTCAAAGAGTAGGCAAGTGTTATCACGGGTATTTTTGAAGTGCCCAGCATAGATGGTCCCATTGTGTCGTTCCCTATTCTTTATATAAATAAGAAATAATCTACTAACATCTGACTCTTATCCTTTTAAAATTTAAATGGCTCCTCAATGCTTCAGGAAGTTAATAAAGTACTCATTCACACCCAGATTTTAGGAGTGACTGTGAGAGAAGTAAACACTTGGAACTGGTTAAAGTAAATCTATTTAACTTAAAAAATGTTTATCTTTTGACTTTCTGCCATTGGTGGCCATATTCCCAGGGCAAACTACAAGTTGCTGTTGTTGGTTTTTTCCCCCGCATTCATAGAGCAATTGTTTATGGCTAGCCTCGTAAATGGAAGATCGAATGTCTCAATGAGTGCTAACAATGGAGTACGCAATGCATTTATGGAACTTATACATTCAAACAGGTTCGAAGGAATTGACTCTGACTCAGTTTAGCAGCAGCAGCAGCAGCTTCGCAAACTTCTGCTTATCAATTTAGAGTTTTTTTCCACCAACAAAGGTGAATCATGAACTCTCAACTTGATTTGGTCAAGGATGTGAAACGATGTCACTCCTTGGGGACAACTTTTCTATAACTTATCTTTCCTTCCTTCATTCTTTGGAAAAGGCATCCTTTTATCCCTCCTTGTTCAAACTTAATCCCATGACTTCTGGTCTCTGAAGAATAACCAGTTCAATAAATTTTCATTTATGTCCATCACACTTACTTAACATGTGCTATCTATTACATATTATGGCTGCAGTGGGGTTAAAAGATAAAAGACAAAGCACAGGCCCTCAAGTAGCTCACACGAAAGTTTGAGAAGTGCTAGGAAACAGGGAAGTTGGAAGTAAACAGGAGGGTTAGTTGAGGTGGAAGAAGGGATGAAAGGGAGGACTTCCTTGAGAAAGACTGAGCTGCAGTTCATTAGGTTTTGTACCAGGTTTTTGTACAGATTTTAGGAGGAGGCTATGAAACACTCCAAAACAAACACACTTAAAACTGAAATCATTATCTCCTTCTCTTAATCTGTCCTCCTATGTTTCCTTTCTGGAAAGCCATCATCTGCTGTTAGCTCCATCCACCTGATTACCTGAGACAGAAACCTGGGTACCAGCCTAGATTCCCTTTCTCCCTTCTCCCTGACTTTCTCTAGAAGATGGAGCCAGCCTGTTAGGATCATCACACATGAGGGTGGCACTGGGAGAGGTGGATCTCCAGCCCAATCAAAGCAAGAGGGGTATTTTCCCATGACAACATAGCTGAGTGGAGAAATAGAGTCTGTCAAGTGAAATTGGTTTACAGGTAGGAAAACAGGATTGAGCACTGAGGTTGAAGCTCATGGCAATGAAAAAAATGGAAACAAGGATCAAAGTTGATAGCTGGGAGGTTTGAAATCAGGATAGTCTAAAGAGTGAACATCAGGCTGAGAAGAGTGGATCAGAAGCGAGAATTTTAATGGTGGATGGAAGATTTTGGCTGTTCTTTTAAGTAATGGTAAACTGTATTACTGGGTAGATACACTGTCATAAATAGTACCTCCACATCCTTAGCTGTGATATTTAAAAAACTTCCTGGGACTTTCCTTGTGGTTAGTGGCTAAGACTCAGAGTTCCCAATGCAGGGGGCCTGGGTCTGATCCCTAGTCAGGGAGCTAGATTCCTCATGCTGCAACTAAGACCCTGAGCAGCCAAATAAATAACATATTTAAAACAAAAAGGATTATTCTGAAAAATATAAAAGAAGCTTTCTGGGTTGGTGATTGGACTATGAAGACAAAATTTTATTAGAGTTGAGAATCATTTTAAAAAGACATAAGCATAATTAAAATGTTCTACTTAAAATATTTGAGAATACATTGATTTCTCAAACTTTTGATATAGATTGAAGAATTTCCCTTGAGTTTGGGCCTGCTCTTAAAATTCCCATCCACTTTCTTACTTGAACCACTTCCTCAATTTCCACCAATATCAAGTTCTATTGGACAGTGCTGGCTGTCTGTTATTCAAACAACAAAATGCCATACAAAGGCCATAATGCTTTTCTTTCCAGCCCGACCCTCTGTTGGTCCTTAATGCTCCTTCTAGGCTGAAGTCACACTAATGTACCACTTATATACCCAAACTCAACAGCTGCTCATGTGTCACTGCATTGGTACACGCTCTTCCCTCAGAAGAATGCCCTTTCCATTGAAGAGGGCCTGGTGAAGTTCTCCTACTCAATCTTTTGTGATCTAATACACTTGGCAACTCTCCTTGTCTTTCCTGATTCTCCCAGGCACAAACAGTTGCTTGGTTCTCCTTCTTCCAACATCTCTGTATACATAAATGCCACAAGCACATTCCACACCCTCTCTTCTCTGGTAGACCAAATTCATGAGGGCAGGAACCACATCTTACCCATCTTCATATTGCTAGCAGCGAACCCAAGTCCTGGCACATAGTAAATTCTTGATCAAGGTTTATTGACAAATACTGCTTTATGACAGCTTTTTAAATGTATGTCTATCTCGTATAAAACTAAAGAATCTGTCTGCCACTCAGGAGACCCGCATTCAATCCCTGAGTTGGGAAGATTCCCTGGAGAAGGGAATGGCTCCCCACTCCAGTATTTTTGCCTGGAGAATTCCATGGACAGAGGAACCTGGTGGGCTACAGTCCATGCGGTCGTAAAGAGTGGGACAGGACTCAGTGACTAACCCTTTCACTTTCAAGCTCCATCTCATCTGACAACTACATCTCTTGGGTAGGGATGCGAGACCATCACTGAGTGGGGAAGAGAACCATGATTGAGGGCACAAGGGGGCAGCTGGGTATTTGTTGATTTTGATGGATTCTTTTCAGTTTCTCTCTATGGCTACTGAATGATGCTCTAGTATTTGGCTCTAGTCTAAATGTTATCACATTCAGTTAGGCAGATTTCCCACCCTACACAATAATTTAACTGGCTAAAATGGATTTCCCATTCATGTATATAGGTAAATCAGTTATTTGACGCGCTGGCTACACATTAGAGTCATCTGTAGAACTTAAGCGGTTTTAATGCCTGGGCCCCACTTGGGATCAAATAAATCAGAATCTCTGGAGCAGAGTCAGGCATCAGTGTTTTTAAAAGCTTCCAAGTGATTTTCATGGGCAGCGTGGCAGAGCACTGAGTTACATCATTTGCATCTTGTCATTATCCAGCTCTGATGTGAGTTTTTCTTAGTCAGTTGCATCCAGAACACGATGATGGAACATGTCAAGTTGCTGTTATTACTAATGAACTATAGCTGTTTCAGTGACATTACTTTGCCAAACAAGGTCCGTATAGTCAAAGCTATGGTTTTTCTAGTAGTCATGTGTGGATGTGAGAGTTGGACTATAAAGAAAGCTGAGTGCTAAAGAATTGATGCTTTTGAACTGTGGTTCTGGAAGAGACTCTTGAGAGTCCCTTGGACTGCAAGGAGATCAAACCAGTCCATCCTAAAGGAGACCAGTCCTGAATACTCATTGGAAGGACTGATGTTGAAGCTGAAGTTCCAACACTTTGGTCACCTGATGCAAAGAACTGACTCATTAGAAAAGACCCTGATGCTGGGAAAGATTGAAGGCAGAAAGAAGATGGGATGACAGAGGATGTGATGGTTGTATGGCATCACACTCGATGGACATGAGTTTGAGCAAGCTCCAGGAGTTGCTGAGGAACAGGGAAGCCTGGCATGCTGCAGTCCATGGGGTAGCAAAGAGTTGGACATGACTGAGTGACTGAACTAAACTGATAGCTGTTTCACCAGCTGTGTTTATTACATGACTAGTGAAAGTCAGAGAAAATTACAAAAATCAGCATGGGTTTCTTTGGTATCTTTGGTGAAAGAGAGTTCATGATGTTTTTAATGGCTGAGTACTATTCCATTGTATATGTGTACCACATCTTCTTTATCCATTCATCTGCCAATGGACATGTAGGTTGCTTCCATGTAGGTCTTGGCTTGGTAAACTGTGCTGCCATGAACACTGGGCTGCACATATCCTTTCAGACCATGTTCTTCTCTGGATATATGCCCACGAGTGGGATTTTAGGATCATACAGTAGCTCTATTTTTAGTTTTTTGAAGAGCCTCCATACTGTTTTCCATTGTGGCTGTACCAATTTACATTCCCATCACCACCTTTTCTTCACACACTATCATTTATTGTTTGTGGATTTTTGTTGATGGCCATTCAGACTGGTGTGAGGTGATAATTCAACATAGTTTTGATTTGCAAATAGTCATATTCTCAATTTGCTTTTCCCTTCTGAGTTCTGCATCTTGTGAAAATGTCCATGCAACTTATATCCTGAAATGTGACATCATTGTCTCAACACCCCCATCGCACTACTGGGAACTAAACTTGACCTTAGGTATGATAAAGACATGACTGTGAAACTGAAGGAGAGGATGACTGCTGTCACGTATCCTTATGGCGTAGCCACGGTTGAGGAGATCTGTGCTGTGAAATACCAGGAGTGCTGGGCTCTGATTCAGTGAGGCAGCTACATGGTGTTTGATGAAGCTCTTACAGAAGTTCTCTCCCACCTCGCAGCAAGAGGATGAGAGAACACTTGCTGTTGTAAAAGTCTGAGCCCCTCACTCCTTGCCAATCCCCACAAGAACTTTTGTACACTTTGTTGAAAAACCTTGGCACCTCTGCACTGAATGCCAACTTTCTCTTACAGACTGCTGCTGCTGCTGCTGCTAAGTCGCTTCAGTCGTGTACGACTCTGTGCGACCCCATAGACGGCAGCCCACGTGGCACTCCCATCCCTGGGATTCTCCAGGCAAGAACACTGGAGTGGGTTGCCATTTCCTTCTCCAATTCAGGAAAGTGAAAAGTGAAAGTGAAGTCGCTCAGTCGTGTCTGACTCTTAGCGACCCCACTGACTGCAGCCCACCAGGCTCCTCCGTCCATGGGAGTTTCCAGGCAAGAGTACTGGAGTGGGTTGCCATTGCCTTCTCCCTTCTCTCTTCTTACAGACTACCTTCCCCATAAAACTATTCTGAAACAAGCAGAAATTTTAGAGTTTTGTTTGATTAAGGTGTAAGAGTTCAAACTTTTATGTTCTACTAAAATTTAGCTCTAAAATTAAAAAATATTCTGGATTCAAGCCCTACCTTCACCATGTACTAGCAAACTGACTGTAGGCTAATTACATCTGTAGAGGTCTCAGTTTATTCACTTACATAAAATAGGAATAGTAATAGTACCTATTTTGTAATATCTTTTTAAACAAAAATTAAATGCGATCATGTAGGCTTATAGCTAACTAAGTGCTTTGATTTTTAGGTAGGTAGAGGAAAGAATTTGAAGCTAGGACAGAAGAAACATGGGTGTACCAGGACATAGTTCACTGTGCAAATTGCTTTGGGCAAATTCCCTGACAACCTTCCCTTCAGGTCACTCCTTGTTAACTAAGGTAGCAATTTGGTAGGCATTCAGTAATAGTTAGCACATTCCTTCTCCTTCCAGTCTCATATAAAGTGAGATCATTGGAAAGGGTTACTGGTTCACAACGTTCACAACCTGGCTAATTAACAGAATAATCTTTGGCGCGTAAAAAAAAAAAAAAAAAGAAGGAAGAAACTGATCAATCAGAACACTGTGTTGAGAGCCATGGACTAGAAGATCTATGAAACTCGTTCATGGTCTGATGATCAGTTATTTTTGACCTCATAAAGAAAATATGACTTGTGTTTGATTTTAAACTATTTGTTCATTCTCCTTTTCCTGCAAATTATTTGAGTCCATGTATAATACTGTGTGCATACGAAGTCGCTTCAGTTGTGCTGATTCTTTGTGACCCCATGGGCTATAGCCAGCCAGGCTCCTCTGTCCATGGAATTTCCCAGGCAAGAATACTGGAGTGGATTGCCATTTCCTTCTCCAGGCGATCTTCCTGATCCAGGGATTAAACCCACGTATCCTGCATTGCAGGCAGACTGGCAAGAAACATCTGAGAAATTGTAGTTCGTTCAAAGCTAGCAACTGGAAAGAGTTTCACTGTTCCACCTAGGCATCCATTATGACTTGTGACATACTTCCACAATGGCCTGGTTGTCCTTATCTTTAAAATAAAATTATTTATGTTACAATTTTCACTCCTCAAACTCCAAGTATTTTCAAGTGATTTATTGTCTGTGTCCACATCTCAAGCACAGTTTTAGGGAAGGGTCCTCTGGGCTTTCCTCCTTCCCCCTTTGGAATTCTCTTGGATTCTCACTCATGTTCAAGAGTCTTGAGGTTGAAACTGAGCAGGATGTTGCAGGGTTTTCCCAGGGACAGACCCCCTCCATTCCCAACACTCTCCACCCCCGACTCTCCCCACCCCTTATCTGCTCCCACCCCTACTTCCCGTCTCTTGTTTGTAGAAAAGCTTTTAACGTCCAAGGCCATCCTTGAGTTCCAAAGAGCAATTTTAACCAGAGAAATGAGAAATGCAGCAACAAAAGAAAACAGTCAAGCAAGACAAAATAATACTAGGTTAGCCATAAAATAAAGTCAAGGACCTTTTAGTTCCTACTCAAGGGCTTTAGATAATATCCTGAGCCATATCCTCGAGCTATTTTGCAGATACTAAAACCCTCACCAGCTGGAAGAAGTTAACTGCATGCTAACCACAATCATGGCTGATCGCATTAACTCTGGAAATATTACCCTGTTACCTCATTATCAGCCAATCAGGAGAATGTCCACAGGCTGATTGGCTACCTTATAACCCTTACCCCTAATGTTGCCTTTAGAAACCCCTCCATGAAAGCCATTGGGGAGTTTTATCTTTTGAGCATGAATTGCACATTCTCCTTGCTTGGTTCTTGTTGAGCATCTTACAATAAACGCTGTACCCTCCTTTATCACAATCTGGTGTCAGAGCTTGGCTATACTATGCATTGGGTGAGAGGACCCAAGTTGGGTTTAGTAACAAGGTCAAGGACGGGGCTTCACTCTCTCTCACCTACCACCACGCCTGCCGCCACGCTAGCCACCACATTGGCCCCAACCATGTGCATGAGACCTGTTACTTCCAGTGCAATTGTCACAGGGGTCTCCAGCTTTGTCAGCTCAGAAAATGCTTTTTGCCTTGTCATTTATAATGAACACAGAGCTCTTTTAGAAAGGATGACTAAATTTCAATTAGCAGCCAATTCCTACTCCTACACAGTGATGGTTGCTAATTTTTCTTTTTTTCAGATCAACGCTTTTTTCCCACGACCATTCCAAACGCCACTCATAAAGCTGTGTGGTCATTTTACATGAATGGTGAGTGTGTAAATGTTTGTGGGTGCATGTGTATGCCATTCTATTTTTCCTGGCTAAGAGTTTATGATTATGTTGGCATTTTGTGAGTGTGTTGGTCAGAAGGATGATCAAAAGCATAGTTGAGATGACTCTTCGGGTCATATCTTTTCATTCCATACCTTAGAGGTATAAATCAGAGTGGCACTAAACAGTATAAATGATATTCAGGGATTTTTCTTTCTTAGATTTGCTTCTGATACTTTCAGGGATGGTTCCTCCTACAAACAAACACACTGTGTCCATTATGTTACTCTTGGTCGGTTTCATTTCTAGTAAGGGCTGTCTCTACTTTCATACATCACATGTCCTTGAACATGTGCTTCTAAGCTGAGTACCTGCAAGTGACAGATCACTTGTGATAAAGAGCGTTCCATTCCCAGAGACTAGAAACAGGTCAAGTTTATGCAGGGGCTCCTTGCCTTGGAAACAGCCAACCGAGCATGTCAGTCAGAGGCTTCAGGGCACCTGGTTCTGGGGTGAGGGGGGAGAGGGCAGAAGGTGAAAGGGAGATGCTGGACTCTGTGACTCCAGGTGGACTCCTCAGAGCGCAGTGGGGTGGGGGCTGGGAGAGTAAGCTCCAGGGTTCCAGATGTCAGGCACTGTGGAATCTGTGGGTCCCTTCAGGTAAGGGACAGGAATGTGATCATGATAAGACCTGAGGAAGGAATATCAATGCTATAATCTGAATGATCATAACTGAGGGCAACTTTCCCTGACGTCTTGCCTAAGACTGATACTCCACAGTGAAAGCAGCACTGTGAAATCTGTGGGTCCCTTCAGGTAAGGGAGGGACAGGAATGTGATCATGATAAGACCTGAGGAAGGAATGTCAATGCTATAATCTGAATGATCATAACTGAGGGCAACTTTCCCTGACGTCTTGCCTAAGACTGATACTCCACAGTGAAAGCAGCTCATAGGGCAATTATCACTGGCCAGTTTACGTAGGAAGACTATTCCAGGCAGATGCTTTAGCAATACGAATGTATTAAGTCAAAGACACTCGAAGGCTGCTGCCTTAGTCCCTTCAGGCTGCTATAACAAAACAGTGGTTTATAAACAATGGAAATTTGCTTCTCACATACCTGAAAGCTGAAAGTCTGAGATGGGGATACAATCAGGAGCCCTTTTCTGGGGTGCAGATTTTTCACCCGGTAAGAAAAGCATGGGAGCTCTTTTGGATCTCTCAGAGCTCTAGTCCCATTCGTGAGGGTTCCACCCTTATGATCAAGCATCTCCCAAAGACCTCACCTCCTCATACCATCACATTAGGCTTTAAGATTTCAACATGTGGATTTTGACAAGACATATTCAGACCATAACAGCTGCTTCCAGAGGAAGCATAACTTCCTTCCTTCCTTCACATAACTGAACTTCAGTCTTGCTATATGTAAAGGAAAATAAGCAAATATATTCCATGATTTGTGACATTTTGTTTCTGTAGATTCCTGGACGAAGTTGCATGGAGAAACTATTTTAGAAAATCGCAACCCCAAAGGAAACACGTCCTAGGACCTGAAGTCATTCAGAGAGACAGAATATATTCTCCCCATGGTCAGTTACAGGTGTGTAGACCCCAGACAGGTAGCATTCAGTTACCATACAACCCAGAGATTGAACCTGGGCATTTAACTTAAAGAAACGATAACATGTTCACACAAAACTGTATACACAAATGGTCATGACAACTTAATCTGTGACAACCCAGGTAACTGGCTAAACTCACTGTGGAATACTATTTAGCAACAAAAGAACAATCAGTTGACACATGTAAGAACTTGGATGAATCAAGAAGAAATCATGTTGAGTGGGAAAAGCTAATCCTCCAGAATGACATACTGTATATCGCACCTATGGAACATTTTGAAATGGCAAAAATCTTAAAAATGGAGGACAGATTATTGGTTTTTAGGGGTTAGGGATGAGGGTTGGAGGTGATGTGACATGGCAGGGAGGTGGATGTAGCTATAAAAGGATAACATAAGGTATCATTGAAATGCTGATACTCTTCAATCTCTTGACTGTGGATCTACAAACCTACGCACATGATAAAATTGTATAGAAAAAAATACACAAACACATACAAAACAGTACGAATAAAACTAGGAAAATCTGACTAGGACTGGTAAATTGTTTTCAGTGCTAAGATCCTGGATGTGATTTTATATTAGAGTTTTACACAAAATGTTACCATTAAAGGGGCCTTCCATGGTGGCTCTGCGGTAAAGAATGCAGGAGCTGCCAGAGACAAGGATTCTATCCCCGGGTCAGGAAGATCCCTGGAGGAGGGCATGGCAACCCACTCCAGTATTCTTGCCTGGTGAATCCCATGGACAAAGGAGCCTGGTCGGCTATAGTCCATGGGGTCGCAAAGAGTCTGACATGACTGAAGCAGCTTAGCATGCATGCACACCATTAAAGGAAACTGGGGAGAGTGTATGAAGGATCTCTCTAAAGGAAAAAAAAAAATGGGGGAGAAATGGGGATATTACTGAAAAGAGTCCTAGCCTGAACTGACTGGTATCAGGGTAAACTCCAAATGATATCAGGGTAATGCTCCAAATTACAGCATTTTGCACTTTATGATATGGCCCAACTTATATTTTTAGGCAATCTTCCATGACATGCTTAAGGGACCCCAGCATTGCAGCCTTGAGCTGAGCTCTTGGCCGTTTCCCCAAAGCTTAGCACATTGTCTATGGGAGGGTGCGTGGCTCAGGGCATCGTTCCCCTGACCCGGCTGTGTGTCCAAGTCCCTCCTTTGCCTCACCTGGTACAGGGTAGGGATTGTGATATGATATTTGCTTGAAGGGTGTATTCACCCACAAACTTGAAGTTCTCACCCTTAATTCTAGTAGCTTATCAAAGTATTTTCTAAACAAAGAGTGTTCTCTCCTATTCTGGTGTGAGTGATTAAGACAAAAATATCCCCTTTATGTCTTCTTTTCTAGGGGGTCCTCTGCCTGGCATTTTCTGCCCTCAGCTCTGCCCTTCTCCTGCTACCACTCCTAATGCTACTTCCTTAGTAAAAAAAACTTCTTGTCCATTCAGCCAGAGAAAAAGTGCTTCCTTCTTTGAACTCCAAAGCCCTTTCGCCAGTAGTTTGACACTCTGTGCTGTATTTTGGTCATTCATGTTACCAGTTTAATATTTCCACTAGACTATGAACGATGACTCGGGGGCAGAGTCCCTCAGGTCTGCAATCCCTCACACTGGGTGCTGTGGAGACAGACATCAGTAAAATGGGTTCTAAGTCCTTGAGGCTCTCACAACCCAGTGGAGGAGATGGCTTTATCAGTAAATCCCTGTCTTCCACAAGCTGTGGAGGAGCCAAAGATCAGAGCCCCACTTCAGTGTTTTCTGAGGCCCTGTCACAGTAAGAAGCAGATTAAATCAGCAGTGTTTGATTCTGTGCTGTTACTGCTTCACTCAAGCTGCTGAAGCCAGACACTTAGGAAACAGGAACACCCCACTTGGGAAAAGAGATGTGGAGGGTAAAATGGCTGATGGGGGAGTCTCACTCCATCTTGGAAGACAGCAAGTCTCCCCAGCTTTGATAGATGAGGCAAAAAAAAAAAAAAAAAGTATAAACGTGCACATTCACGTGGGTGTACACACACACACACACACACACACACACACACACACACACACTCATCCACCTCCACAACCCAACCATCGGAAAGGAAACCATTTATATTGTTACGCTTTTTCCCCTGTAGATGTCTTTTTTTTGGCTGCACTGCAGGGCATTTGGGCTCTTGGGGGAAGTGCAGAGTCTTAACCATTGGACTGACAGGGAGTCCTTGGATTTCACATTTGCTAATGTTAATAATGTAAAAGTAATCTAATGTCACAAAGCTTCGACTAATTTTATTTTTTTATTTTGATTTTTTTTCAATTTCCCTGTCCAGCTTAAAAAATTTTTTTTAATGTTTTATTATTGAAATATAACTGCTTTACAATGTTGTGTTAATCTCTGCTGTAAAACAAAGTGACTTCTTCATAAAGTCCCTTATGTGGTCACATATTTTTGTGCCAGTTTTGCCTATCCGGTGTTCATTCACTCTGGTTTTGGTAGCAGTACCTTGATTTTTTTCTCCCCAGGGAACCTCTACTCCCTTATTGTAGTCCATGGGTCTCCCCAGAATCAGCTGCCAATCAGAATATTGTATTCTGGTCACTGTGACTGGTTCTGTTCTGTGGTGGGTAAGTGATTCAATTTGGTCCAATGAGAGGGAATGCCAGGACTTTCTCAGAACCACTGAGAGAGAGAATTACTCTGAGCTCAAGTTGCCATAAGAGAAAATAGTGTACGCAACTGGAAGTACTGGCAGCCATTTTTTTTTTTTTTTAAGTAAGAGAAGAGACTTTGCCAGAAAACATTATCACACTCACACACACACACATACAGAGCTGAATTACAGTAACAGCTAAACTGAGTCCTTGATGTCTAGCTTAAGCCTCTGTATTCAGCATGCCCCATGCTCACTCTACTCTTGGATTTTAATTTATGTAGGTTAGTAAATTTCCTATTTTGCTTAATAAATTTCCTATTTCCTTAAGCCAGCTTCATTTGCGTGTTTCTTTTTTAAAGTTGCTTTCAAGTAACTGTATACAGAAATAATAACTTTGAAAAAGAAAACTACAGACGTTTTTTATTTCTACATAACTAGAACTTTTGGTGTTTGCTGGGCCATTAGGAGAGCTTACATATGTTTGAGCAGTGAGAAATGAAGTGTCCTGTCTTGGTCAGGCTAGAGCAGCTAGGCTCTGCTGTGATAATAACCTCAAAATCCCCTGGATATGGGGTGCTCACACTATGTGTTTATTGAAAAATTCCTGTGGGACTCTGCTCTGTGGTCACTTAGATGGACACGGTCTGATGGAACCTCCACCTTGTAGAAGCACCATGTGGAACAGATGGCTTCCTTTGTCATCCAATGGGGGAAGAAAGCACATCAAATTCTCAAACCTATTCTTTTATATTTGAGTCCATTTGTTAGAATTGGTCACATGGCTTCATTAATTAGAAAGCAGCTAGGAAGCAGTATTCCTGTACCTCAAAGGAGAAAAAGCCAGGATATAGTGTGTTCTAATAATGTCTAACATGACCAAGCTTATATTTTTAGATCATAACTCTGAAATGAATTATGTGTGCTTAGTCTCAGTCATATCTGAGACCCCACGGACTGTAGCCCCCGGACTGTCAATGGGGATTCTCCAGGCAAGCATACTGGAGTGAGTTGCCATGCCCTCCTCCAGGGGATCTTCCTGACCCAGAGATTGAACCCAGATCTCCTGTATGGCAGGCGGATTCTTTACCATCTGAGCCACCAGGTTTATGAATTATAATAACAGGTAAAATGTAGTAAGCATTTCTATGTGCTAGACATTTTGTATACATTTATTGTGTGTACTCTTTACAGCATTTTTGCAACTTATAATTGCCTCCATTTTCTACATGAGGAAATCAAGGCTTAGTTGAATTAAGTGACTTGCTAGGAGCCATAGATGAAGGGAGCTGAAGTTCTGTTGGAACCCACGTTGAAACATGGCTGCTTACTATGTGCCAGACTGCCTCCCTGATGTGATGTTGAGCCAAGGAACAGAACTCAGCGAGATCAGCTGAAAATTCAAGTGAAAAAGAGAGATGCTGAGATGCCACTCAGATCTTGGGTGGATGGAGAGAAGAGGTGTTACAAAGGTGAGATGACAGAACAGCACTAGAAAATCTGAGTTATCCCATGCTCAAGATCCCAGCTGAGACTAAGTAAGGCAGTACTCTGCTTTCTCATTTCACTGTCCTGCTGAAAACCAGTGAGGAGCCTGTAGGCTATCGTTCATGGGGTCGAAAAGAGTCGGACACGACTGGGCAACTTCACTTTCACTTTCCCTTTGATAGTCTACTTAGTGCCTTTTTTTTTTTTTTTCATTTTTGTGCTTTTTGTTGGTGAATCTACTGCTTAAACTGGCCCTCAAGCACAGTGCTGAAGTGTCCAGGTACATAGAAAAGCTTTGTTCAAATATTTCCACAGTTGGTAAACGTGTGGGCTAGTAATTTTACATACATGTAAATATATCTCTAGGATAAATTCCCAGCTATGGGGTTTTAAACTCTGGATCTTTGTTGCCAAACTTCTCAAGGAAGATGTGCTAATTCTCCCGTTCTTATCTACAATGCCTGAAAGGAGGTTACTTGAATAGCTAGGAAGTGGCTGGGAAGGTAGTTTTGGAATCAAAAGTGCCAGAGTTTGAGTTGGATTCTTTTAGAGACTCTGAAGAGTATTAAATGATTATTTCTTTAATCTGTTAATTTGGATAAACACAAGCAATAAGCACATGTTCCCCTGTCGTGAGTGGCTGCTGAGAATTCGGTTCAGTTCTTTTAACCTCATCTGGGCTCCTTGCCTGAAAGATGATGCTGTGAAAGTGCTGCACTTAATATGCCAGCAAATTTGGAAAACTCAGCAGTGGCCACAGGACCGGAAAAGGTCAGTTTTCATTCCAATCCCAAAGAAAGGCAATGCAAAGAATGCTCAAACTACCACACAATTGCACTCATCTCACAGGCTAGTAAAGTAATGCTCAAAATTCTCCAAGCCAGGCTTCAGCAATATGTGAACTGTGAACTTCCTGATGTGCAAGCTGGTTTTAGAAAAGGCAGAGGAACCAGAGATCAAATTGCCAACATCCGCTGGATCATGGAAAAAGCAAGAGAGTTCCAGAAAATCATCTATTTCTGCTTTATTGACTGTGCCAAAGCCTTTGACTGTGTGGATCACAATAAACCGTGGAAAGTTCTGAAAGAGATGGGAATACCAGACTACCTGACCTGCCTCTTGAGAAATTTGTATGCAGGTCAGGAAGCAACAGTTAGAACTGGACATGGAACAACAGACTGGTTCCAAATAGGAAAAGGAGTACGTCAAGGCTGTATATTGTCACCCTGCTTATTTAACTTCTATGCAGAGTACATCATGAGAAACGCTGGACTGGAAGGAACACAAGCTGGAATCAAGATTGCCGGGAGAAATATCAATCACCTCAGATATGCAGATGACACCACCCTTATGGCAGAAAGTGAAGAGAAACTAAAAAGCCTCTTGATGAAGGTGAAAGTGGAGAGTGAAAAAGTTGGCTTAAAGCTCAACATTCAGAAAACGAAGATCATGGCATCTGGTCCCATCACTTCATGGCAAATAGATGGGGAAACAGTGGAAACAGTGTCAGACTTTATTTTTTGGGGCTCCAAAACCACTGCAGATGGTGACTGCAGCCATGAAATTAAAAGACGTTTACTCCTTGGAAGGAAAGTTATGACCAACCAAGATAGCATATTCAAAAGCAGAGACATTACTTTGCCAACAAAGGTCCATCTAGTCAAGGCTATGGTTTTTCCTGTGGTCATGTATGGATGTGAGAGTTGGACTGTGAAGAAAGCTGAGTGCCGAAGAATTGAGGCTTTTGAATTGTGGTGTTGGAGAAGACTCTTGAGAGTCCCTTGGACTGCAAGGAGATCCAACCAGTCCATTCTAAAGGAGATCAGCCCTGGGATTTCTTTGGAAGGCATGATGCTAAAGCTGAAACTCCAGTACTTTGGCCACCTCATGCGAAGAGTTGACTCATTGGAAAAGACTCTGATGCTGGGAGGGATTGGGGGGCAAGAGGAGAAGGGGACGACAGAGGATGAGATGGCTGGATGGCATCACTGACTCAATGGACATGAGTCTGAATGAACTCAGGGAGTTGGTGATGGACAGGGAGGCCTGGCATGCTGCGATTCATGGGGTCGCAAAGAGTTAGACACAACTGAGCAACTGATCTGATCTGATCCGGGCTCCTTGCATTTGGCCTCATGTGTTCATAGGTCAGGAGTTAGAGTTCAACCCCACCCCACTTCCCTTTCTTGGGTATCTCCTCTCATTTTCCAGCTGCTGTGGTTGCCTTGAAATTTGTCCTCAGGTTTTTTGAACCAATAAATCACACAGGCTTTCCTCAGGCTAATGCCATAAAAAAACAAGAAAGCCACAGAGTAAGTTTCTCTCAAGTATGAGACCTGAACAGCCTTCAGTCTACCTTCTTTGGGTCTCTCTTCACTGCCTTCAGGTAGGTTTTTTGTGGTTGAAGGTTGTTGCCTGCAGGAGGTCCGTCTCTGGATTTATGTCAGCGCTCTTCACAGTTTGACATTTATGATTTTTTAGAATCCTTGTGCATGAACAGTGTCACAAAAATACATCTGAGTCCACCAAGGGTCTATGGTCAAAGGCTTTAGAATTATCTGATAATGACAAAACAAACATCGGGGTGGGATGGGTGAGTTGTAGGGGGGCTTATAAGTTTCTGGGGTATGTTTCTTGTAGTGAGGCAGATTTGGGAGTCAGGAAGATCCCCTGGAGAAGGAAATGGCAACCCACTCCAGTATTCTTGCCTGGAGAATCCCATGAACAGAGGAGCCTGGTGGGCTACAGTCAATGGGGTCGCAAAGAGTCGGACGAAACTGAGCGACTTCACTTAAACACTTACTTAAGCCTTTCCTAATCTTTCCAGGAGAAGGCAATGGCACCCCACTCCAGTACTCTTCCTGGAAAATCCCATGGACGGAGGAGCCTGGTAGGCTGCAGTCCATGGGGTCGCTAAGAGTCGGACACGACTGAGCGACTTCACTTTCACTTTTCACTTTCATGCATTGGAGGAGGAAATGGCAACCCACTCCAGTGTTCTTGCCTGGAGAATCCCAGGAACGGTGGGGCCTGGTGGGCTGCCGTCTATGGGGTCGCACAGAGTCAGATACGACTGAAGCGACTTAGCAGCAGCAGCAGCAATCTTTCCAAAAACCGGCCACAGTTACGTATGTGTGCTCAGTCATGTTCGACTCTTTGCGACCCCATGGACTGTAGTCCACCAGACTCCTCTGTCCATGGGATTTTCCAGACAAGAATATTGGCGTGGATTTCATTTCCTCCTCCAGGGGCTCTTCCCCACCCAGGGATTGAACCCAAGTCTCCTATGCCTCCTGCATTGGCAGGCAGATTCTTTATCACTGAGCCACTGGGAAGTCCAGCCATAGTTATATCCTTTATAATATACCTTTAAGTAAAGGGCCTTAACACGCGATTTACTCCCACTCCATAATGACTTTGGGCAGGTCATCTAACATCTGAGAGCCTCGGTTTTCTCATCTGTAAGATGTAAGCTCTGCTCACCTCACAGGGTTTTTGTAAAGTGCTTAGAAGGCAATGAAATAGTTCAGACATGTGGAAATTATGCCATGCTGCCTCTAAGCCCAGACATAACTGCTGAGCTGAACCAGAGGTTCCCAGAATGCACCTAAGCCCCATCACCCTAGAGCTTACTTTTCAATATTTAGACATGTTTTCGGAAGTCAATGGGGAATTCCAAGTCAGCTAGAAACATCAAAAAGCAGTGATGGTATATAAATAGAGTATAGAGAATAGTGTAAATTATTTCTCCTTAAAAGTCTCCCCCACCCCAAGCATATTAGCTAGTATGGTGGGGGTGGAATTCCTTGAGTTACCTGGTAATGTGGGAACATGTAAAATTGCCTTCTTGGCTGCTTCCTGTTACCACATCCCACTCTCTCATAACTGCGAGTCAAAGAGAGTGTCCTTTACTCCGAGTAAATCCCAGGATTTTAGTCTTATGGATATGGAAAGTCATGTCCTTATTCTATATTTTTTATAACTTTTTAAGGAAAGATTTATTTATTTTTGGCCGTGTTGGGTCTTCGTTGCTTTGCACAGGCTTTCTCTAGTTGCAGCCAGCAGCGGCTACTCTCTAGTTGAGGTGTGTGGACTTCTCATTGCTATGGCTTCTCTTGTTGTGGAGCATAGGTTCTGTAGGGGCTTCTTGGGAAGGGAGGCAGGCAGTGGCTGCGTAGTAGTGGCGGCACATGGGCTTAGTTGCTCCGCAGGATGTGGAATCTTCCCGGACCAGGGATCAAACCTGCGTTTCCTGCATTGGCAGGTGGATACTTATCCACTGCGCCACCAGGGAAATACTCATTCTATATTTGTTGCCACAAAAAAACCTGAAAGGATTGAAGTGGGTTGTTTAAGATCACAAATCATTGTAAAGCAATTATCCTCCAGTTAAAAATAAATTAATTAAAAAAAAAAGATCACAAATCAATATCTCAAGGAACTAGGAGATGAGGCTTAATTGTTGATGGTCCCGTATCTGTGTGGAAGTCAGGCTCTCTTGGAGCAGTGAGGACCTACCTCTTTTTTATGTCGGTCACTTGACAAAAGTAAAAATTGATGAAAATAAAATGAAAGTGGTTTTATTGAATCACACGAAAATAAAGCTATAGTCTCACCACTTTAATTGTTTTCCTTATTGTTGAAAGAATATCAAGGAGGAAACGGTCACAGCTTTTTCTTTTACATAGAATGTGAGTCCTTGTATGCTAAGTAGCAGCACAAAGCACTTATCTAGTGTTTCATCTTGAACCTTTAGTGGGTGTGCTGTATCTGCCAGGTAGGCTGCTTGTGCCTGAGGGACTCAAGTTGCTGGCCACGATCTAGAGCAGCAGTTCTCTAGACCTGGCTCTTGAGTTCATAGCAGCAGCCACAGCAACAGGCAGATCCACCCCAGACTTGTCTAATCAGAAACTCTGGGGACTACAAGCAGCAACCTGTGTTTTAACAAGCCCTCTGAGTGATTCTGATGTGCTCAAGTTTGAGAGCCATTGCTTTAGAGACACTCAGAGCTACATTGTAGTGCTAAGTCAAAACTGATTTTAGAATATAGATGTTGGCTCTGTGTATGTCTTACGGAGAAGGTTTGTATGTGACTCCTCTCAGTGGTTACAGGAACTGCCTAACATAAAACCAAAGTGTTCAATCAGAAGTGTTATAGGGACTTCCCTGAGGTCCAGTGGTTAAGACTGCACACTTCCACAGCAGGAGGCACAGGTTCAATTTCTGTTTGAGAACTAGGATTTCTCATGCCATGAGACATGGCCAAAACACAAAGCTAAACAAAAAAGGAAGAAACATGGTAAATACTAGGTCTATAAGAGGCTATGAGAATAGAATTGCTGAAGATGGCCAAAAAAAATTATTGGTTTACTAAAACTGTCATGAAACAAAATAAGAATATCATAAAAAAGATGCTAGTATCAATATATTTCAGAATCTGGAGAATATTTGGATTGTAGGACAATAACAGAGTCTAGTAATATGAGGGAAAATATGCCAGAAAAGAAGGCACAACAGAACCGGGAGAAAGAGGACTTGAAGAACATATCTTCAGGAAAGAAGGTGTACATGACTTTAAAAACTGCTCCAAGTAGTCTACTCCAATCCAACATTGGGTAGAAGTTCCAAATGCTTCAGCTGAAGTCAGTGGGAAGGTATACGGGAGCCTAGAACACCTAATAACACTTTGAATTATATACTTCTACATATAGATTTAAGATTGTTTGCATCTAACAGAAAGCTCAGTATAGTGGTGACTTAAGGTAGTAATTGAATATAATTAGTAATAATTTAGAATAGTAGAAATCTGGAGGTTGGTAATCAAGTGCTTGTGTAGCAGCTCCATAGTCATCAAGAATCCAGACTCTTTCTGTCTTTTTGTTCCACTTTTCTAGTTTATGGCTTCCATTCTCAAGGTATTACTTCATGGTCCAAAAGGGCAGCAGGAGCTCCACCCATTGCATCTGTTCCAGGCTGTTGGAAGGAGAAGAGGCAGAAGGGCAAAGGTACCATATGCCTCTGTTCAGTCATTTCCCTTTAAATAGCCTTTCTGGAAGTAAAATATATTTCATTGTCTGAAATTTAGTTACATTGGCCATTTCTAGCTGTGAAGGAGTTCTTGAAAATGCAACCTTTTAGCTGGACACCACGCTGCCTTATATAAACTCAGGTTTTCTTACCAATAGAAGAAAGGGAGAACGAACATTGGGTAGCAATGAGCAGCCTCTGCCGCAGATTCCTTATTTATTCTTGTTTTTTAAATTCTCAATGCTGCACTCAGAGGTTTCATATTGCCACAATTAGTCTCTGTTCTGCTTTTCTCTTCCGTGGGTGTCTCCTCATCTGGAAAAAGTGAGATTAATCTAAAGAGAAATAGTGAAAATAAATACGAAAGTGATGGGAAAGATTATTTGTATGTGTGTGAAAAAGTGAACAACTGATAAATGGGGCAAAATGAGTGTTTACCCAGCTCCAAATGCTGAGAACAGGGATATTCTTAAGGGAGGATTTCAGTCTCCACTAAATAATGAGGTTTTTTTCCCCCGTAGCATTTAAGCCTCTCCCAGTGACAAGAATTAAACTCTTTTAGATCACTAAGGGACCTTTAAGTGCTTAGCTCTTGTATAATTTTGAAAAAAAAAAAAGAAAAAGAGGAGGCATTAAAGATAGTCATCATGCCTGCCACATCACCCTAAGAAAAACAGTATTTACTTTTTAGACTTCATGTAATTTGCATTCTTTACTCTCCATCTTTACTGGTTTTCTCTGTTTTTAAAAAATCACTGTGTTGAAACATTGACATTACTAGGTCTAAACAAAATGCTCTGTGTACTGTGAACTTTATATACTTTCATTCATTCACTCAATAACCTTTTATGAAATATTCATTAAGTGTTAGGCACTAGGGTTTTATTGCAGACACAAAACACAAGGTTCCTTCCCTCATGGAGCTTACATCACAGCCAACGTGCAGATGTTGTTGTTGACGGAGATAGATCATAAGCAAGTAAACGGAAAAATGAACAAGATATTTTCAGATAGTGGTAAGTGCTAAGGCAGCAGGAAGACACTTTGTGGGTGACAGAGAAGGAGGGATAATTTAGAAGGGGAAGTTCTCCTTGTTGAGCTAAGATATGAATGTGAGACAAAGCCACTGACAAATGCATGACTTACAATGATACGATACAAGCATCTAAAATTTTTCAGTTCTATATGCAAAATCATTCTCTCTCCTACACAAATGATGAAGGTACTAAAAAGGGCTTTCCAGGTGGTGCTAGTGGTAAAGAACTCGCCTGCCAATGCAGGACACATAAGAGATTCAGGTTTGATCCCTGGGTCAGGAAGATTCCCTGGAAGAGGGCATGGCTACCTACTCTAGTATTCTTGCCTGGAGTATCCCATGGACAGAGAAGCCAGGAGGGCTACAGTCCATAGGGTTGCAAAGAGTCAGACATGACTGAAGTGACTTAGCACATATACATCAACTAAAAAAAACCCTTACAAGTGCTAAAGGTAACAGGTTTAGGAATAATAAAGATTATATTGTCTGCATGATTAGGTTTAATTTGAAACTCCAACAGCTCCCAGTAGACGTATCTTCAAAAAAAAAAAAAATTCAGACACTGCTTCTGTGGAACCTCTATTCTAGCTTCTTTTGGGAAATGGGATATTTGACGAATCTCACTTGACTGATAGAGTACATCATGATCAGCAAACTGGAAAGGGGAATTCTGTTACAGAAATGAATCCATTTTAATTATTCTTTGCAAAAAGATCTTTTATATTTGTGATTCATAATCTTATAGGATCACACATATGCAAGAAGGAGAAGTTGGCATCTGCCATGAGCACAGCAAATTTGATTAGATGTTCTAGGGGCTAGGCCACACTTATTAATTCTGTGTTCATAATTGGCTTCCTCAGAAACAGGAATGCTACTCATCTAGTGACATGAATTTAAAATACACAGGGTTTCAGATTTGGTTTCTGATTTAAAAAAAACTACCAACTTTTATTTATAAGAATGATTTCTGAAAAATTAAACTTGATTCTCACTTTGACATCATCATGCCACTCATTAAAGCCAAGTTCTTTTGTATCTCCTTAAAATTTGAGGAGTTGAAATGGAAAGAAAATAACAAAGTATACGGGAGAGAAAGAAGCCACCACAAGATGGCTTAATGTTAAAAAATGTGGTATTAATTTGGGAGCCAATGAACTTTAAAAAATGGAATCATGCATGAGCAATAAGGAGTAGGATCTGGACCCAGACAGGAAATCCAGCCTCAGAAAGCTAAGTATAAACAGGAGGTTGGGGGAGGAATGGAAACTTTCAGGGGTATTGTAATTAAATGACCCCAGGTCCCTTCTAACCACACATACCTGATTCTAAGAGTGCTGCAAGAATGTATTAGCCTGTTTTTAAAAGTTGTGATACTGAAATATAATATATAGGGGCATAAAATCCACCCATTACATTATACAATTCAAGGATTTGTAATGAATCATACAGTTGTGCAGTCATCACCATAATCTAATCTGTTTGTGAGGCAGAACAATTTCATTTTTCTAGTATAAAGGTACGTAGTGACTCATTAAAACTGTAGAGCAAGTTTCAAGGATGCAAAGTTGACTCACTGAAAGTACATGTAACAGACATGTGCAGGCAGCTGTTCTACTGAAATAGGGAGAAAGAAGGGGAAGGTGGTGGTTGGAGGCAGTGTGGAACAATGGTTACCACCACAGCATTAAGTCAGAATGCTGAAGTTCAGATTCTGGCATCCTTACTTCCTTAATAGATGTCTGACTGCAAACAAATTACTTGAACCCTGTGAGCCTCATTTTACTCATCTGTAAGTTAACAGTATCTACTTCATGGGGCAAAGGATAGATGAGGTAAGTTAAACAAGGGGCTCAGGATAGTCCTGGCATGTAGGAAGTACTCAATAAATGTTAGCAATCTTTATAGTTGTCACTGGATGACCGTTAAATGCCTGTCATGAGCCAGACACAAAAGACCATGTGCCCTATGATTGACTTATAGATATGAAATTCTCGAAAAGGCAAAATGAAGTGATAGAAAGCAGATCAGTGGTTGTCCCAGGCCAGAGAGTGGGCAAAAGAAATTGATGGCAAACAGGCACAGGAAACTTTATGGGTGTGTTCTAAATTATGATTGGAATGGTGTTTTGTAAACATTTATCAAGTTAGAAGCTTAAAATTGGTGAATTTTATTGTATGTAAAACAAAGCTGACTAATGCCCCCCCAATACCCCTAAAACACAGCTTATAATTTTCCAGTTGTGTTAGACACAGGAATCAATTTCTAAAGGAAGCCAGTAAATATTTTTGGAGCACCCACTGCAAGGCACTGTTCTAGGTGCTGGGAATACAACTTTCAAGAAGACACAGCATCCCTACCCTCATGGGTATATAGTTTAAACACGACTTATGCACATATATTTGGGATTACAAAAGGGGTCATTGTGACAGATATTGGAAGAAGAGAACTCTAAGTTGCATAAGTATCTGTCCCATGATTTTTAATTTATCAGACATACACAGAAGCAAACATATCATCCCTGTATGAGAAGACGATGTCCCTCAGTGTCTGGGTAGGTGGAATGACAAAAACCTCTGGGTGACTGGTGACCTTGACGCGAGGTTGCCTCGCCATTTGCGAGACGCAGTGCCCACTTGGCGGGGGAAGGGACTTGGTATTGGCTCAGGGACCAGGTGGACACTTCAAATGGGCCTCGGGGATACCGTGGCTTTCATTTTGGCCACGCTAAGCCTGTGCTCTCTTGGCCGGTGGCGAGCAATAGCCTCCGCACAGAGCGCTAGAATACTCCTAGGTATTCAATACCTTTCCACAGGGTGCGAGAGACCTGCGAGGTTCCCGAGTGACTCCGCCCACAAAGTGACTCCGCCCATGGAATGACCCCGCCCAAGTGGATCCGAAGTGGATGCTGCCTGGAGGTGGAGACGCGTTGCAAGAATCTGATTGGCTTCTCTAGTCAGAGCCTCGTAGAGGGTGGGGCGAGGCCTGCAAGGGGCGGAGCTTATGTCGAGGGGCCCACCCGGCGCCGGCTTGAGAAATGGATGCTCGGCGGATGTGCAGGCGCCGGGGGCGGGGAAAGCACTTGCTCAGCAGCGCGCTGGCCCCGCCCGGGACCCGGCGGGAGCGCTGGGCCGCCCTCTTCCTCCCTTGCTGGCGCTGGGCTGAGCCCCGGGCTGAGAAACTGAGTTGGTTCCGAGCACCCTGTTTGGTTTTTGGGCGGCGGCAGCCGGAGGAGGAACATGGCGCTCGTCGGCAACGGAGCAGAGTTGGAAGTGGACGAGGTACTGGCCGGTGGGGAGTGTGGGCACTACCCCTGGAGCCCGGGAGGGGTGAGCGAGCTCTGCAGGGTTGAGCGAGCTCGGCGGGGACGGCCAAGGCCCCGCCCCCTTGGTTGCCCGTCTGGAACCTACAGTCTCCCGACCGGAGGAGACGGGGGTTGCGAGTGGGGACACCCGACCTTGGGAAGTCCGTCCCTGCTGGAGCGAGGAGGGTCTCTGCGGCGCTCGGATTGGAGGCGCTGCTGAGGTTCCAAGCATCACGCCTAGGGTCGTGGGAAGCGAGGGCACCGCGTCCGGGAGGCTAGTGGATGGGTGCGAGCGCGCGGAACGCAGGACCCGCAGTATAGAGCAGTTCTGAGCCTTACTAGGGACGCCTAGGCATTACCGGTCTGACCCTGAAGTTCCGACACTGGTGCTTTGGAGTTTGTGGAACCGTCTCCTGATCTGGGAATCTCACCTTCTATGGAAGTTTTCGGTGGCAGAATCGAAGGGCTTGCAGTCGATGAGAGGAGGGGGCCAGCAGGAGGAAGAAGGAGCCCTTCGGTTGTCTGCACCAGCGGGCAAGGCAGAGCTGTCCTTGGGTCGGAGGGCTAGGGGCTTGGAGCAGCAGCCTAGAAATTGGTGCTTTCACCATCAGATTTCCAGAGTGGGTGGTAGACGGAGGGAAGGCGCGGGGAGAACCGACTCCGACCTTCAACTGCGGTCTCTGTACTGTCTTTAAGTAATTAGCCACTTCCTCCTGTGGCTGGCGCGCCGGGGTCTGAGCACCCTCGGGCGCGCGCGCAGGACCTGTTGATTTATTGACTTGCTGTGAGCAGTTGGCAGCTCCGCAGAGACACGCTCTCTTATTCGCTCTTGAAGTTGAAGCTGCCGGCCGGCAGCAGCTGCTGCCATTTTACCTGACTTGAATTTTACAAGTCGTTGCCTGAGGAGGCTTCATTTCAAATGATGCAATAGTGGAAGATCTTGGAGTTGGCGGGCTAAGATTCCTGCCCATCTTTTCAATGTCGAGAAACTTCTGGCAACTAATACTGTGTTTTAAATGTAGCCCTTAACAAAGCAAAACCTAAGCTCCAGCTCTTTTACACGACTGGCCGACAAGAGGGCACGCCGGACTGTCCAGAAGCTTTCTTACATCCTGTGCCTTCCAAGGAGGACTTCAAACGACCGATCAATGAACTAGAGTTTGCATGGCTGCGTCTATTGTTGAAACTTTTAAGTTACACATAAAAGCAAAGGATGAAATGGCTTATTCGTTGCCATTTTCATCTGTGACAGCCTTTCTTTATTTGTAGCTTTAGATTGTCTTTTTGGTATGACCTGGAGCCAGCTTTTTTTCTTTCCTCTTGTCTTAGATCTTTTCTGTAAAAGATAACATAACACTTTCTTGGTGCTCTGACTATACATTCACTGTTTCCTTTAAAGGTTTTTATGACTCTCTGCTGTATGGCCCTAGTGGTAAAGAACCTGCCTGCCAATGCAGGAGACATAGGAGATGCAGTTTCAATACCTGGGTTGAGAAGATTCCTCTGGAGGAGGGCGTGGCAACCCACTCCACTACTGTTGCCTGGAGAATCCCATGAACAGAGGAGCCAGGTGGGCTACAGTCCATGAGGTCACAAAGAGTTGGATAGGACTGAAGGGACTTAGCACAGCACAGCTGTATATTAAATTAACTATCCATGTTCTTGGCATGGGGCTTCTCCCGGTAGCTCAGTGGTAAAGAATCCACCTGCCAGTGCAGGAGACCTGGTTTCTATCCCTGGGTCAGGAAGATCCCCTGGAGGAGGGCATGGCAGCCCACTCTAGTATTCTTGCCTGGAAAATCCCACAGACAGAGGAGCCTGGCAAGCTACAGTCCATAGGGTTGCAAAGATTTGGACACGACAGAAGCAACTTAGCACGCACGTACGTTCTTGGCATGCAAGGCTCTTTACAGTGTGGTCTCAATCTGATGTGCTAGCCTAGTTTCCAGCCAGTTTTCTATGTATAACAATTTTAATCAGCGTTATGCCTGAGGAAATAAGATTGGGAGTAGCTAGTAAATGTGGAGTAAAAAACTTAAATTCCTGGGCTTGATGAAAAAGATTTGCAACCCTTAATTGTGATTATTTGTTTTGCAACACTTAGATATAATTGTTTAGTTCAGGGCACTGTTGGGATAGAATGCTTGAACGATAGGTATTGAAACATAGGGCTACGCTAGCTGTGCCCTCTGCCTGCAAGGTGAACCGAATGCCAGGCGTTGGCTAGGGAGGATGGCTCTAACTCTGTGGGGGAAATTAGGTTTCAAAGCAGCAGAGAGCCTAGCACACAAGATAGTTGGTAATATGTATTTGTGGAGTGAATGAATGACTACAGAATTGAAGACAAAGCTTAATAATTACTCACTTTTGGCCATATCTTTTATTCATTTTTTAAAATCCCCCAACTATTAGTCCCCTGTTACATGTTAGGTACTATACTGGTTCTAGGAAATGAGCAAAGTACAAACCGAATTCCTTTGTTCATGCCAAATCTGCTTTGTCCCTCATGATGCCCTACTTCCACCAGAATAAATGTTGCAAACATTTACTGAACATTTGCTTTGTGCTTAAACATGGCAGGTGCCTTAGAAAGGGAAGGCAGTTTTGACTTTCTGCGGTTCTCAGTTTGGGTATGGAGATGTGGAATGTGAAAAAGAACTCTAGAAAAGAGCTCAAGGCGCGGTAAGCAAGTAAGAAATGTTGCCTTGTAGACCCGGTACCCTTAGCTCATTTGTGGAAAGTCCCTCACTTTCAATGGGCTGAAGTGCTGTACCACAGGTGCACAAGACCCTGCTCTTAAACTTACTGGATGTGTGAAACTAAAAGAGCTTGGAAGCTTTTCAAGCACTTAATTTAGATTTGATGGTCTTTATTGCCAAATTCAGACTTAAATTGAAGAAAGTAGGGAAAACCATTAGACTACTCAGGTATGACCTAAATCAAATCCCTGATTATACAGTGGAAGTGAGAAATAGATTTAAAGGACTAGATCTGATAGATAGAGTGCCTGATGAACTATGGACTAAGGTTCGTGACATTGTACAGGAGACAGGGATCAAGACCATCCCCATGGAAAAGAAATGCAAAAAAGCAAAATGGCTGTTTGGGGAAGCCTTACAAATAGTTGTGAAAAGAAGAGAAGCGAAAAGCAAAGGAAAAAAGGAAAGATATACCCATTCGAAGGCAGATGCCAAAGAATAGCAAGGAAAGATAAGAAAGCCTTCCTCAGCGATCAATGCAAAGAAATAGAGGAAAACAACAGAATGGGAAAGACTAGAGATCTCTTCAAGAAAATTAAAGATATGAAGGGAACATTTCATGCAAAGATGGGCTCGATAAAGGACAGAAATGGTATGGATCTAACAGAAGCAGAAGATATTAAGAAGAGGTGGCAAGAATACATGGAAGAACTGTACAAAAAGATCTTCACGACCAAGATAATCACGATGGTATGATCACGCACCTAGAGCCAAACATCCTGGAATGTGAAGTCAAGTGGGCCTTAGATAGCATCACTACAAACAAAGCTAGTGGAGGTGATGGAATTCCAGTTGAGCTATTTCAAATCCTGAAAGATGATGCTATGAAAGTGCTGTACTCAATATGCCAGCAAATTTGGAAACCTCAGCAGTGGCCACAGGACTGGAAAAGGTCAGTTTTCATTCCAACTCCCAAAGAAAGGCAATGCCAAAGAATGCTCAAACTACCGCACAGTTGCACTCATCTCACACGCTAGTAAAGTAATGCTCAAAATTCTTCAAGCAAGGCTTCAGCAATACGTGAACCGTGAACTTCCAGATGTTCAAGCTGGTTTTAGAAAAGGCAGAGGAACCAGAGATCAAATTGCCAACATCTGCTGGATCATGAAAAAAGCAAGAGAGTTGCAGAAAAACATCTATTTCTGCTTTATTGACTATGCCAAAGCCTTTGACTGTGTGGATCACAATAAACTGTGGAAAATTCTGAAAGAGATGGGAATCCCAGACCACTTGACCTGCCTCTTGAGAAGCCTGTATGCAGGTCAGGAAGCAACAGTTAGAACTGGACATGGAACAACAGACTGGTTCCAAATAGGAAAAGGAGTACATCAAGGCTGTATATTGTCGCCCTGCTTATTTAACTTCTATGCAGAGTACATCATGAGAAACGCTGGGCTGGAAGAAGCACAAGCTGGAATCAAGATTGCTGGGAGAAGTATCAATCACCTCAGATATGCAGATAACACCACCCTTATGGCAGAAAGTGAAGAGGAACTAAAAAGCCTCTTGATGAAAGTGAAAGAGGAAAGTGAAAAAGTGGGCTTAAAGCTCAACATTCAGAAAACGAAGATCATGGCATCTGGTCCCATCACTTCATGGGAAATAGATGGGGAAACAGTGGAAACAGTGTCAGGCTTTATTTTTCGGGGCTCCAAAATCACTGCAGATGGTGACTGCAGCCATGAAATTAAAAGACGCTTACTCCTTGGAAGGAAAGTTATGACCAACCTAGATAGCATATTCAAAAGCAGAGACATTACTTTGCCAACAAAAGTCCGTCTACTCAAGGCTATGGTTTTTCCAGTGGTCATGTATGGATGTGAGAGTTGGACTGTGAAGAAAGCTGAGCGCCGAAGAATTGAGGCTTTTGAACTGTGGTGTTGGAGAAGACTCTTGAGAGTCCCTTGGACTGCAAGGAGATCCAACCAGTCCATTCTAAAGGAGATCAGTCCTGGGTGTTCTTTGGAAAGAATGATGCTAAAGCTGAAACTCCAGTACTTTGGCCACCTCATGCGAAGAGTTGACTCATTGGAAAAGACTCTGATGCTGGGAGGGATTCGAGACAGGAGGAGAAGGGGACGAGAGAGGATGAAATGGCTGGATGGCATCACCGACTCGATGGATGTGAGTTTGAATGAACTCTGGGAGTTGGTGATGGACAGGGAGGCCTGGCATGCTGCGATTCATGGGGTTGCAGAGAGTCAGACACAACTGAGCGCCTGAACTGACTGACTGAGGTCACTATTTGATATTCATATGGAAGTAAAAGGGGACCAGGTGGTTTGGTTGGAAAAGTAGTAGGTTAGGAATTAGGTGAACTGGGCTCTCAAATCTGTCACTCATTTACCCAATAGCCATTCATTCATTAAGTGTACAAACATCTGATTATGTTATGTGCCCAGCCTGGTGCTAGCTTGAAGATACAACAGGGACCTAGACTGACGAGGTTTCTATCTATAACGATAAGAGTGACCTTGACTAACCCAGGCTCTCAACCTCTTATTGCTCTTCTATGTTTCCTCATCTGAAGATGAATGGGTGCCATGAGCCCTGAGTATTCTTCCAAGCTCTGAAAGTCTATATGTTTAGAGGCAGGGAGGCTCCTTTTTTTGGGAAAATGCTGATAACATGGGAATCCCTTTTCCTTTGAAGTACCCAAGGAGATGATGGTAGTAGTGGGGCTCTTATGATAGCTGTGGAATGGGTGTTTTCTTAGGTAAACTGGTGTTTTTGTTTTTTTATCTTTAGGTGCTAGGAGGAAAAATGTGGGAACCATAAGAGGTTAGGGCTTGCAACCTCAGAGGCAGCAAAAATTGGTTCTGGAGGAAGACAGAAACTTCTTAGACATTCCAGTGGTTCCAGACATTCCTTCAAACCTTGGTGGCTAAAATACTGTTTCTTAACATTTAAATTTCTCTCATTGGTTTTTCTTGTGTATCACACAAGCAACTTTGACATGAAGTTCATGGAAGATATACAGAATGTATACAAGGTCATTATTACAAACCTATGGCATTCAGGATGGGGAACACATGTATGCCTGTGGTGGATTCATTTTGATATTTGGCAAAACTAATACAATTATGTAAAGTTTAAAAATAAAATAAAAATTAAAAAAAACAAAAAAACAAAAAAAAACAAACCTATGGCAAATATATGGCTATCGCTGTAGACCTTTCTGACCATCAATAGCTTAATCCTGAAGTCTGTCTATCTTGGTGACCTCCTTATATGTATGGGCTGCTTTGGGCTGTCTTGTGGATGTTAAGTGCTTATGTTTGGCCCTTACTGTTCTGTGTGTGACTTGGGATTTGAAAATTAAATAAAAGTAGTTTCTATTTTCTTATTTATTAGAGTTATTGAGCTTACCAATAACTATGTCAAGTATCAAAAAGAAAAAATATTGATGATATCTGAATGAATATTTAGCAGCTGGATAAGTTAAAAATGATTTTCTCATATAAAACAAAAGTTAAGTTCATTAAAAATAATGTTTAGGAAGATTTCTTTTTTTCAATTGTTTTACCTTTGCTGGAAAAGGAGCAGTTTTTAAAGTCTTTGAAAAATTTGGTTACATTGCTATTATTATGTAGAAATTGGTAATTTTTATATGTAATCTGATATATAATATTTTACATTAAAATTGCATTGCAAGTTGCTCAGTAAATACAGTAATAAAGTTTAATGTTAGTAACCTTAAAATATAAAATGTAATTTAACATTTTTATTGTCATTCTGAACCTATTCTTGAATAAAAAGAGTAAACCTTATACTTGCTTTTTTATGTATAAAGTACAGAAATATTTCTGTGCTATTAACATTTCATAGGGTTAGGAGAAAAATGTCTGAAAAGGCTTTCAAGGTGGGAGGACAATATTGAAAAAAAGTTGAGAAACACTGGATTAGGGAAAGAAATGGTTTATGTGACAGATGCTTCCATGGCTTGCTTTTTTTGCCCAGTATTTTTTTGGTTTAATTGTGATTTAGAAAATTTCCCTAGTGGCATTTTAGATGCTGTCTAGGTAAAACTGATTGCTACAGTTTTCTTCCAATCAGATTCATTCTTTCATTCCATTTGTGCTCACTGAGCACCTCCCCAGGTGCAGGCAGTCTTCAGATGCTGGAAGTCCACACGGAGATGAGATGTCTTGATCGCTCTTGAGGAACGCACACTGTAGCGAAAGAGACAAGTAACAAGTGCTGTCTTTGGGTCAGGGTAGATTTTAGGTGGGCTTCCCTGGTGGCTCAGATGGTAATGAATCTGCCTGTGATGGGTTCGATCCCTGGGTTGGGTTCTATCTGGGTTCGATTCCCAGGGGTTGGGAAGATCCTTTGGAGGAGGGCGTGGCAACCAACTCCAGTATCCTTGCCTGGGGAATCCCCACGGACAGAGGAGCCTGCTGGGCTACAGTCCATGGGGGTCACAAATACGACTCAGTGATTAAGTATAGCACAGCGCAGATTTTAGGTAGGAGAGCCATATAGTTTATCATCCACAGCAGGGACCTGGGAAAGTCAATATGGTGCTTTCAGTAATTACTCCAGGATAACAGGTCCAAACAGGAATGGTTGGTTGCCTTCGTTTAGGGGCTGGCAAAGGTGGCTCAGCAGTAAAGAATCCTCCTGCAATACAGGAGCTGCAGGAGGTGCGGGTTTGATCTCTGGGTTTGATCCCTGTGTTTGGAAGATCCCCTGGAGGAGGGCATGGCAACCCACTCCAGTATTCTTGCCTGGGAAATCCCATGGACAGAGGAGCTTGGCAAGCTACCGTCTGTCAGGTCATGAAGAGTTGGACACGACTGAAGTGACTTAGCACACATGCAAAGGCTTTAAAGAAGAGGTGGTATTTGAACTGGGTCTTTAAAAAATTTTTTTATTGAAGTATTGTTGATTTGTGTTAGTTTCAGGTGTACAGCAAAGTTATTCCATTATATATACACACATATAGGTATATTTGTGTATATATATATGTATGTATATATATGTATGTATTTATATATTTTAGATTCTTTTCCATTTTAGGTTATTGCAAGATTTTGAGTATAGTTCCCTGTGCTATACAGGAGGTCCTTGTTGATTATCTGTTTTGTGTATAGTAGTGTTTATATAAAGGAAACAATCCCATTTACCATGGCATCAAAAAGAATAAAATATCTAGGAATAAATTTACCTAAGAAGGCAAAGACCTATACTCTGAAAACTGTAAGACCCTGATGAAAAAAATGGAAGATGACACAAACCGATGGAAATATATATTGTGTTCTTGGATTGGAAGAATCAATATTGTTAAAATGACCATACTACTTAAGGCAACCTGCAGATTCCTATCAAATCACCAATGGCATGTTTCACAGAAGTAGAACACAAAATTTTAAGATGTGTATGGAAACACAAGAGACCCCAATAGGAGAGGTAATTTTGAGAAAGAAGAATGGAGCTGGAGGAATCTGGCTCCCTGAACTGAGTTAGAAGGATGTGCTGGGTGGAGCAAGTGTGATGAGGCCCAGGCGTGGGCGGGGAGGAGAGCACACCCTGGGGTCAGCAGGGTGCTCAGAGTGTGGAGAGCCTTGGAGGGCTGAGAGGTGCAAAAAATGAGGACCCAGAGGGTGTCTTAACTAGGCAAGAGTGGTATACTTATTTTAGGAAGCTAAATCTGGTGAAGTTGCTGCAGCCAGTCTGTGGAGGTGGTGGAAGGGCAAAGAGGCTGTTGCTACAGTTCCAAGTGGGAAGTGATGACTGCGGTGGAGCAAAAGTTATGGGGTTGAAGAGAGGAGGCCTGACTGGAGGGACTTCTCATCGAGAACTGAGAGGAGGAATTGGCCTATTTGAAAGGCAGTGGAGTCGGGGAAGAGAGGAGCCAGTCACCGATGACTGCCGGCTGGCGGAGGTGCTGTTACCTGAGAAGAGGAGTGGGTAGGGTTCAGCCTTCAAGTGGGTGTGGAGGGCACGGACCTCAGGCACAAAAAACTCACCTGCGTGGCTCACTGTGCCTTCCTCATTGAGGGAGCCCGGCCATTTGTTTCTGAGTGAATGGATCTGGGCAAGGTTGTGGAAGGGAGGTTGTAAATTGGTCCTGCAGGTGAGTAAGATGGGAAAAATTAGCAGCAGCTTATTGTCAGCCTGGATGTCAGCTCTAGTGAACAGGCAGTTTTCTTGGCATGTTCAGTTTTGAGTCTTTTGAAAGCTCATCTATTCCTGGGAATGCCACTTTCTCAGATGAGAAACGAGGGTGAAACTTGCCCTCATTTTCTCTCCTGTCCCCTTTGCCCGACATCGCCTCCCTCCTCCTGAGTCCAGCAGTGCAGGTGTGCTTCTTTGGCAGGAGTCAGTCCTTCTTTGGGTGCACTGCTTGCTCTCCCATCTTAGCTCCCTGCACACGGGTGCTGTTAGTAATTATCTGCAGTGTGAAATGGATACTGTGAATTCTGTGAGGCTCCCGGTTTCCATCTGGCTGGCTGTTGACAGCTTCCTGGCTCCCAGTCTCAGTGGCCCTAGCTGCCAGCTCAGGAGGGTCTCCTGAAGTCACTGTGTGCTCACTTGCCAGGAGATGAGTACCCAGGACCCTGTAGGGCTTCCCTTTGTCAGACCCCACCTTGATCACCAACTGTGTCAGAACTCTTCTTTTCTATCCCCGTGCCTAGTGGGGGTCAGTCACACACCCAGAGCGACTCTGGCTGGTTGACCATACTGGCTAGGTCACCACACCTCTCTCAAAGGGACTTCTCATGTGTTGACTGCCTAGCAGTTCATAATGCCGTTACGCATTTTGGCTCGTTATTGAAAGATGAGGGTGTGTAGTAAGAGCTCTTTTTTTTTTCTTTTTTTTCTGAGATCTGTGGATGTATGTTGTAAAATATTGTAGTAAAATAATGCACTGTGTATATTTGTTGGATCTGATTGTAACTAGTGAGGGAGAAGAATATTCAGTCTTAACAATGTATTGGGTTTATGCCAGGTGCTCCTGTCCTCAGTAATGTCTAGTGAGACGTGGGGGCAGGTGTGTGAACAAATAGATGCAGTTTTCTTTGCTGAGAACTATGGAGGAGGGATGCTGGGGTGCTTTGGGAGCACGGAGGAGGGCATCTCATCCGGAGTGAGGGGAGGGAATGGGTAATCAGGGGTGGTGTCCCCGAGGAGGCCATTTCTTAGACATTCTGGATCTGGCAGGAACAAGGGGTTAGGCATGGAGAAGAGACTGAAGTGCATCCTGGAGAGAGGGAATAGCAGGCATAAGATATGGAAGTAAGGGCTTCCCTGGTGGCTCAGGCTGTAAAGAATTCGCCTGCAATGCGAGAGACCCGGGTTTGTTTCCCGGGTCAGGAAATGCCCTGGAGAAGGGAATGGCAACCCATTCCAGTATTCTTGCCTGGAGAATCCCATGGACAGAGGAGCCTGGTGGGAGTCCATGGGGTCACAAAGAGTTGGACATGACTGAGCGACTAACACGTTTTATGGAAGTGAAGAAGTGATTGTGGTTCTCCTGGTGGCAGGAAATGAGGTTGGAAGGATAGGAAGGGCTCCTGTAGGCTTTTCATGAGGAGTCATGGATATTGTGTAGTGCACGGTGGGCATTTAAGGGTTTCAACTGAGCAGAGGTGTGGTGAGATTTGGGCTGTAGGTAGCTCCTCTGGAGACCATGGAGGCGGCTTGCCTGGAGGGAGACAGGCCCAGAGGTGGGGAGGGAGGGGAATTTCTGGAATTTTGTTTTGTTGAATGAGTGTTACAGTGCCGTGAAGGCCCATTCTGTGCAGGCCTGGCTAGGTACTGGGATAACATAATGGGTAAGACATGATTTTGACCTCTGTGGATCAGGCGAGGAATATAGACACAAAATCCACTGTCACCTGGAACGGAGTGGAGTTTGGAGAGTGTGTGTTGGCACTTGGTTCTCTGGGAGGAGGAGGAAAAGAGAGCTTTCCTGGGGTAGTCACTCACCTGGAGGATGGTGGTGACACGTCTCCCTACCCCCACCCCCACGTCAGCTGACTTGGTTTCCAAACCTCATCTTTACTGCCCAGCTGTGTGACTGAACCAGTTTGGGCCTTGGTTTCCTCTTGTGTAACCTGGAGCAGTTGACATTGATGATCTGTTTCTGAAGTTCTCAGCTCTGACATCTATGGTCTAGAAGATGACATTTGATCTGGAGTTTGAGGGGTGGAATTTTAGCAGGCAACCATGCAGCCAGTCGCTGCTTGATTCCTTCAGGCAGAGGGAGCAATGGGGAACGAGCAATGGGGAGTATGGGGGAAGCTTGGTGGAGGTTGAAGCAAAGAATATGTGAGAGGCAGGAAGGCAGTGCTGCTGTGTGTGTTCCTGCAGAATCGGATAGGCCTTGAACGCTCAGCTAAGGAGTTTTTTTCCCTCCAATTTTCTTGTTTGACAGATGTATCCTGTCACATATGGGAAATGTGTATCTTTTACTTTTTTTTTTAATAGAAGCAATGATAATCCCATTTCTTGGTTTCATCTTCTTGTTTCCTGGCCCCATTTCCAAAGTACTTAGTTTTAAGCTGATGATTGTAAACTGAGATGCACTGGTTAAGGAGGCAGACAAGTCAGGCGTGCTCTAGTAATTCCATAGACTGTGTTTTGTCACACAGACTCTTACCCTCAGCTAAGTGCTCAGACGCACAGCTACCTGGACCCACAACTCTGGTGCGGTCCGCAGGACCAGTCCTGGTTTCTCTGAGGGTATCTTCTGTCCTCTTTTTCTCTTGCTCCGCTTCTATAGATGCGGCTTTGGCCCAGAGTTATGGGCTTCCTAGTCTTTTTTCTAAGCATGAGTCACAGTCTTTCCACTCAGAACTAAAAGCAACAAACCTCGGAGTCTCACTTTATTTTTCTCAGGCCAAATGGGGTAGGATATTTTTTGAGAGGAGGCGGACAACATGGATGACAGAGTGGGAGAGTCCTGATGAGAGGGGAGTGAGGCCTGACTCCACGACCCCCTCCCAGAAGCACTCAGATGCCATTTTCTGTGCAAAATCGTCAGCCCGGCCCTTGTTTAAGAATAGCTGCTCCAGCTGCTCCTGGCTTGGGTTCCCATCTAGGCTTCTCGTGCCATTTGCTGTGTGACCTTGGACACGTTATTAAATTTGTCTAATGCTTTTCATCTATAAAACAGGAATAATGATACCTGCCCCATAAGGCTGACCCAGGTTGAAATAAGACTCTGCTTTACAAAGCACCTGGCACATTTTTGTTCAGTCGCTCGGTCCTGTCTAACTCTTTGTGACCCCATGGACTGCGGCACGCCAGGCTTCCCTGTCCTTCACCATCTCCTAGAGCTTGCTCAAACTCATGTGCATTGAGTCAGTGATGCTACCCAATGATCTTGTCCTCTGTCAACCCCTTCTCCTCCTGCTCTGACTCTTTCCCAGCATCAGGGTCTTTGCTAATGAGTTGGCTCTTTGCATCAGGTGGCCCAAGTATTGCAGCTTCAGCTTCATCATCAGTCCTTCTAATGAATATTCAGGGCTGATGGTAGCACCCTTAATGTGTTAGTTCTCTTTTCCCTTCTGCTTTACCTTAAAGTATTGCTGCCAGTGTTTATTATTTGTGGGTTTGATGGGGAATCTGTTTTAGTGTGTCTAAATATAATTTTACCTCATTTTTGCAGTCCATAGGGGAGAAACTTCTGCAGAAGTACATAGCCTAGACACAGTCAGGCAGTAACCAACCCAAGGTGACCCAGCTCTCTTAGGCATGGAGTCAGGGTTAGGAGCCAAGTGTTTCTGCATTCAGTGCCCTTTCCACTAGGTCAGGGGGTGGCAAACTTTGCTGCAAGGACAAATATAGCCTTCTTCCTGCCTGTTCTTATAAATAAAGTTTTATTGGAACACAGACCTGCCCATTTGTTTAGGTGTTACCCAGGGCTGCTTTCACACAACGTCAGAGTTAGTAGTTGGGATGTGGACTGTTTGGCCTCCGTGGCCTAAATACTTACAGGTGCTTTGTGGAGACAGTTTGCTGACCCCTGTACTGTGTGGTTTCTAGGACTGTATGTGAATTTGTTTATAAAGTATTGTAAGCTTTATGAATTAAATTTGCTTGTTTCCTTAATACTCATATAGGCATCCAAAACTGGGAAACTCAGACTCTTTTCATGCATCCCCTGAAGCGCTATGGCACAAGTTCTGGAGTCGGACGGACATGGGTTGGAATCCCTGCTCCTTCACATACAGCCTTGGATGAGTTAATCTCTTTGAGCTTCAGTTTCTTCATCAGTCTAATGGAGATAATAGAACCTGCTTTACAGGGTTATTGTGGGGATTAATGCCCTATGAAATACTTAGCATTTGGAGTGCAAATGTCAGCCCTCATTATAATTAAGTATCTGCATGTTGCGGATACTTGACCAAGATTTCTCAACCCAATAATGACCTGGCCTTGTATAAAGATAGGCCCATGCAGAGTCCTACAAGACTGCTCTTCCAGCTGGATTCCTATGTAGGCTAATCTCAGGATTCCGGCGAGGTTACTTCTGCTAGTTTATAGTCCTCACACCTTTCCCTCTCTGAGTGGAGAGGGGAAACCATTTACCACAAAAGAGAGCACAAACATGGGCTCAATGGACCATCTGTTTCAGCAGAACAGTGTTCATATTAGTCAGCAAGAGACTTGGCCGTGTCCATAATATTCTGAAAATGACACTTGCCCCCTGACACCCAAATGATATATGTGGTAACTTCTAGTTTGTCCAAATGTGAGGCTGTGCAGGATGGTCCCCTCCTTCATGCTGCTGCTGCTGCTAGTTGCTTTAGTCGTGTCCGACTCTGTGCGACCCCATAGACAGCAGCCCACCAGGCTTCTCCATCCCTGGGGTTCTCCAGGCAAGAACACTGGAGTGGGTTGCCATTTCCTTCTCCAATTCAGGAAAGTGAAAAGTGAGAGGGAAGTCACTCAGTCATGTCCGACTCTTAGTGACCCCATGGACTGCAGCCTACCATGCTCTTCCATCCATGGGATTTTCCAGGCAAGAGTACTGGAGTGGGGTGCCATTGTCGTCTCCATCCTTCATGTTAGTGAATATCATAAAATTCTTATATTTTCATAAGATCATAAAGCACCTAGATATTAATAGGAGACTGTGGCCTATAAGAGGTAAATACGTGTTTGACTACTTAGTCTAAGGGGCTTCCCAGGTGGCTCAGCAGTAAAGAATCTGTCTGCAATGCTGAAGACACAGGAGACATGGGTTCAGTCCCTGGGTCAGGAAGATCCCTGGAGGAGATCTTAACAACCCACTTCTGTATTCTTGTCTGGAGAATCCCATGGACAGAGGAGCCTGGTGGGCTAGTCCATAGGGGCAGAAAGAGTCAGACTTGAATGAAGCGACTTAGCAGGCACTTAGTCTAAGAGGTTAAAAAGTAAAGGAGGTGGCAGTGTGTGTGTACTCCTAGGTCCTCGAGGGTGTGCTACGGTTCTTGCTCTGCCTCCAAAGCTATGTGCCGTGATCTTTTTGAAGCTCAAATCCATCCTCACCTTGCTACTTAAAATCTGTCCACAGCATCTCCTTACTTTTGAGGTATTGTGCAAACACCTTAGCATGATGTTGTTGTTTACTCAGACAGTCGTGTCCAACTCTTTGCGACTCCATGGACTGCAGCACACCAGGCTTCCCTGTCCTTCACTATCTCCTTGAGTTTGCTCAAACTCATGTTCATTGAGTCGGTGATGCCATCCACCCATCTCATAGTCTGTCATCCCCTTCTACTCCTGCCTTCAATCTTTTCCAGCATCAGTATCTTTTCTAATGAGTCACTTCTTCGCATCAGGTGACCTAAGTATTGGAGTTTCAGCTTCAGCATCAGTCTTTCCAAGGAATTTAGGGTTAATTCCTTTAGGATTGACTGGTTTGATCGCCTTGCAGTCCAAGGGACTCTCAATAGTCTTCTCCAACACCACAGTTTGAAAGCGTCAGTTCTTCGGCACTCAGCCTTCTTTATGGTTCAGTTGTCACATCCATACACGACCACTGAACAAACCATATCTTTGTCTATACACACCTTTCTCGGCAAAGTGATGTCACTGCTTTTTAATATGCTGTCTAGGTTTATCGTAGCTTTTCTTCCATGGAGGAGTGTCTTTTAATTTCATGGCTTCAATCACTCTCTGCAGCGATTTTGGAGCCCAAGAAAATAAAATCTGCCACTGTTTCCATTTCCCCCCCCATTTATTTGCCCTGAAGGAATGGGACCGAACTCCATGATCTTATTTTAGCATGATGTATTAAGACCTAGCTTATTAAGACCTTGCTCAGTGGTTCTCATACTTTAGGGTGCATAGGGAACCTGGTGAGGGGAGTGGGTGGCTTTTTAAGATGCATGATCCCAGGTCCCACCACAAGCCATTCTTCTTCAGTAGGTCTGGAGTGGTTCCCAGGAGTTTGCCCTCCTGTAGGACCTTGAATATTGGCCGTGTGGAAGTGCTTATAACTCCCCTTCCAGGCTCCATGTGCTTTTCTCACTTCTCAGCATTTTCATCCACTGTTCATTCCCTCACCTGGCCGATTCCTGTTCATCGCTGAAGACCTCCCTCAGGTACCATTTCTGTTCCAGCCTTTCCAGACATTCCCTTTTTCCCTCCCCTTCGGGTGCACGCATGCTCAGTTGCTTCAGTCTTTGTGACCTTACGGACTATAGCCAGCCAGGCTTCTCTGTCCATGAGATTCTCCAGGCAAGAATACTGGAGTAGGTTGCCATGCCCTCTTCCAGTCCTCTCATTGTCATTGCTAAATAGTCATTGTCATTGCTAAATAGTCATTCCTGGCTGCTTCCAAGGAGAAATATTCCTCTTTGGCCATACATGCTATGACAGCCAGCAGGGTGTAGGATTTAAGAGCCTTGATGTCCTGGAAGGAAAGGATGGAACTTTCCACCCACAGAAAGCAGCAAAGGGACCCCCTTCAGTGCTTTCCAGCAACAGGATATCTTTAGCCTGTCAAGAAAGGAGAATTTACCTCCATAATTTATTAGCATTATCTCAATATTCTTTTTTTTTTTTAAAAAGGAGTTTTATTGAGGTGTAATTTACATGCCATTCATTCAGTCCTTTTAAAGTGTACAGTTCAATGATCTTTAATAAATTTACAGAATTGTGCAGCTATCACAATCCAATTTAAGAATATTTTCCTGATCCCAGAAACATTCCTTGTGTCCATCTGTTCTCGCCTCCAATATGTTTTTCACCTTTAAATTAATTGAAAAATTAGAAGTCATCAGGATAAAACAGAATTTCCCAGGTAGAAGTAAAGAGCAGCCGTTATATGTGACAAGGACAAAGCAAATGTGTGAGGCATCAGAAAGCAAGACTGCAGAGCCGAGTGCATTCGTGTCAGCGCTTACATGCCTCTCACACTCTGACATCATCAGAAGACGGCTCCAGGGCTGAGTGAATTACCCTTGTCCAAATGAATAATTTTGTCTCGTTTGCAATACAGCAGAAGATGTGTGGTATATACAGATGATGGCTTTCCTGATTTTCTAGTTCATTTGCTAGGCAGAGGCTACCATGTTTAGCTTGCTGCTACAAGGACAAACACGCATTTGCGTTTCTAAACTATTAGCAGTTAAATAAAAGGAATTGTCAGCTTAGTAGAAGTCTCAAATGAAATCTGCCTCTTTTCAGGCACCCCTGAGTTTCAGATTTGTTGTGTCTGTTCCTAGGAAGGCGTGTGAGAGAGAGGAAAGAACATGGACGGACTTGCAGGTTAGTGGACGTAGGTTGGGTGCTGTCGTTTGCAGGCACTGTGACCTTGGGCAAGTTATTTAATCTCTTTGTGAGCTTGAGTTTCCCTATCAGTCAATGGGGGATTCTAATGGCCACCTCAGAGAGTTGTTACTAGCAACTTTGACAGCTCATCCAGAGCCTGCCATACTATAAATGCTTAGTTGTAGTCATTCACTTGAATAGCAACTGTGTGTGGATTTTGCTTTTTATCATACATAAGGATGGCTGGACTTCTACAGAGCAGAAAAAAATTCTAGAAAGATTGTATAAAATATTTCAGCTAGTCATATTTGAACACCTGGATATTCCGTATTCATTTGCTGGTATTAATTTTCAGATCTGGTTTTGGAAGAGAAGGTTTTGTTTTTGTTTTCATTTTAAAAATGCACACAGGGACTTCTCTGATAGCTCAGTGGTAAAGAACCCACCTCTCAATGCAGGAAACATGGGGACAATCCTTGGTCTGGGAAGACCCCACATGCTGTGCAGAGGAGCTAAGCCTGTAGGCCACAACTATTGAGTCTGTGCTCTAGAGCCCGAGAGCTATAACTACTGAAGCGCTCAGTCTAGAGCCCGCACTCTGCCACAAGAGAAAGTGAAAGTGAAAGTGCCTCAGTTGTGTTCAACTCTTTGTGACCCTATGGACTATACAGTCCATGGAATTCTCCAGGCCAGAGTACTGGAGTGGGTAGCCTTTCCCTTCTCCAGGGGATCTTGCCAACCCAGGGATCGAACCCAGGTCTACTGCATTGCGGGTGGATTCTTTACCAGCTGAGCGACAAGGGGGGCCCAAGAATACTGGAGTGTGTAGCCTTTCCCTTCTCCAGTGGATCTTCCCAGCCCAGGAGTTGGACTGGGGTCTCCTGCATTGCAGGTGGATTCTTTACCAACTGACCTATCAGGGAAGACTCTGCAGCCAGAGAAGCCACCACAACGAGAAGCCCACCCACTGTAACTAGAGAGTAGCCCCTGCTTGCTGCACCTAAAGAAAAGCCCACACAGCAAAGAAAACCCAGTGCAGCCAAAAATAAAATAAACAAAATTATAAAAAAATACAAAGAATGGTAAATGTCCTTGCAGACAGCTGGCTTAAGCCAGGTAACCAAGGGCAAGGCACTTGGAGCCATAGTTTCTTCATTCCTAGAGTTGGACAGAGTGAAATGACACATGTAATCTGGTTGGGCTAAATAGGGAAAGTTCAGAAAATGAGGATGAGTATAATTTATTCACACACTTAATGCTGTCAGAAACCTGAAGGGTTCACATTTCTAGCCATTTGCTTAGTTAGTAATACTAGCATGTGTGCAGAGGTGGTTTCTCCCAACTTTTCAAAATAGAAAACATTGAGGTTTTCTTTCTTATCAAACAATTCTATTCTGACTTCATAAATAGTAAAAATGACTTTATAAGAGATGATTTTATAAAGTGTGAGCATCCACAAGTCCATCTGTATTGCTAATTACACTGGAAATTTTAAAAGTAAAGTTACTAGCTTAGAATCTTTTTTTTTTTCCTTCTAAAGACTTGCTTGCTTTTACTTCCCTTTGTAGTTTATGATGAAGGAGATTACATTTTAACTTAGATAAGAGTCAACCTTTTTGATGTATAACAAAACTTTTAAGTCTGCATGCCTCAGGAAGCAGGTTCCACATGCTTAGGCTAAACTGAGGGACATGTGACATGCTAAAATGAACTCCTATCTCTTTGTTAAAGACTGAAAAGCATTCCATTTCAGTTTTGGCAATTTAGTGACAAGTACCCTTTCCATAATAATTTTAGGAGCAAACACAAGACTTTGGGGGAGCAATTTAAAACAGCATTTCTCAACCTAAAAAGCCCTTCCTGTGCCTTATTTTCCCTTTCTGTTTTCCTCAATTTATGCTTCTTTTACACCCCCCACTCCCAATCTCTGTCATAAGCTAGTCCTGTTGAATCTAGTAATACCCCCCAAACATGGCTCCTTTCTATCACCACTGTGTCCCCAGGCCACACCACCATCTTCTCACCCTGCATATCTGGGGGAACATCCTTACTGGTCTCCCCACTTCCTCCCTGTCTTCTGACAGAGTAAAGGGACAAAGTAGGTAATTAAATAGTTAATCTCATTAGGGATTAATTAAATGGTTAATCCCACTGGTAGAAAAAATAGGGGAGACTCCTGTAAATTCATGTTTATTCAAGAGAACAGGGTTTTTTAACCCTAAAACCAAGCAGGCTTGCTAAGCAGTGAAACCATGCAACAGAAGCATAAGACTTGCCCCCAAACAATAAAATAGTGATGCCATGAGACCTACATCCTGCCCAGTGAGCTCAGTTAAGTTAATGATCCTTAAAATATACTCTCTGCACACATAGAAAATGATCCTTTGTGAACCTAGCTTGACCATGTGGAAACAAAACTCCCCTGCTAAACCTGGAAGAGGAGCTGATGATGGAAGCATGATGTCTCAAGAAAGAGAAGTTCTTCCCCTCCCCACTTTTCCTTTGATTATAGAGCTGTAGTCCAGTAAGTTCTGGGGGCACAGCACCCTCTCACCCACCTGTTTGTAAATAGCACAGGCGTCCTATTCTAGTAAATCACTTCTTATCTATCACTTGCCTCTTGCTAAATTCTTTTCTGCGCTGAGACATAAAGAACTAAGGTACCAGAACTCTCTGGAGCCCTCAAAATGACACCCAAACTGTTTCACTTCTGCAGTCCACTCTTATTCTGCAATCTAAGTGCTCCTTTACAAATGGTAATCACATTACTCCTGTGCTGCAGACTGTTATTTAGGATCAAATGCACACTTCTTTTGCTTTCCTGCTACAGCTCATCTCCTGCCCTTCTCCACTTTGTTCCTCTGCTCTAGCCACCGGAGCTTCCATTAGATTTCTTGAACATGCTCAGTTTTTTTCTACCGTAGTGCTCTTGCATTAAGGATTTCCCCAGCCTGGCAGAGTGCACCAGTTCTTCACATGACCAGCTCCTTCTCGACTTTCCATCCTCACTTTAAAGATCAAGTTCCAAATGCTGCTTTCCTTGGGTTTCATATTCCAAGCAGTCTTTCTCTTTCCTCTATTACACATCCTGTGTATTTCCTCATAGATGTGACCACCGTCTGCATTATCTTGTTTGCTTATTTTCTTCTCTGTCATCCCTCTCACTCTATCAGGTTTCAGTGCAGGAAGCAGAAACTGCTGTAATTTAGGTAAGAAAGAATGTATGAGTTGATGTAAGACAGATGTTTTAAAAATGCAGGAAGGGGCTGGGGCTATAGCTGTGGTTCTAGGCTGAGCCTCTGTGAAAGGCTCTCTGTACCAATCCAGAACTGACTCATTAGGGGAGGTGCTGGTATTCTGTGGCTGATGATTCTAGAACTAAGTTCCCAACACATGGCAGTTCAGGGATCAGGAAGCCAGAATGGAGACACCTCTGCTGCCTCTATTATATGCTCCACGGCAGAGAAAGGAAGCTGAGCACTGCTGTCGAAACAAGTTCTGTTTCTTACGCTTGCTTGATAGCAGAAAAAAATCAGAAAGGGGCAGGAAGGTGACCTCAGCCTTTTGGATCCTGTATGGATATATCTCAATGGGTGTAACCTAATTCTAACCCAGAAACAACTTACTTCCTTTATAGTCATAAATCAGACTCTCAGGAACTCTTGTCTTTGTAAATTGTACTGCAGTTCCTCAAATTTCTCTTGTATGCATTAAAACTCCATTGACTGCTCTGACTTGTTCTGTTGTTTCCAGATGTTTCTCAGTTTCTTAACTTTGAAAAGTGAAAATCGCTCAGTTGTGTCCTACTCTTTGCAACCCCATGGACCATAGCCCACCAGGCTCCTCTGTCCATGGAATTCTCCAGGCCAGAATACTGCAGTGGGTAGCCTTTCCCTTCTCCAGGGTATCTTCCCAACCCAGGGATTGAACCTGGGACTCCAGGATTGCAGGCAGATTCTTTACCGTCTGATCTACCAGGGAATTATTTTCAAGTTGGCTGCACACTCTTGCCAGTTTTCACTATAGGTATCTTTTCCTCTTTTAAAAAATAATTATTTATTTATTTTTAATTGGAGGATAATTGCTTAATAGTATTGTGTTGGTTTCTGCCATACATCAACATGAAGCTCTTCCTCTTAATTAAAAGGAAATTATTAAAGAGACTAAGTTTTAGAGACCTGCACCAGCACCATTTTTCTGATACAACTGCTGACGGTCCTTTAGGTTCTTTTAAGTGTTAAGATCAGCTAAGAATTAGTAAGGAAACTCAGCTTCAGATGGCACCAATCAAGTAGACCCTTAATATTCTCTTTTTAACAAAGTCCATTTTGTAATGTATATCAGGGTGTCAAGTGTATAGGTCAGTGGCTACATGCCTCAGTTTTCATTAGGGGGCTCAGAAAAATCACTGAGTCTTATTGTTAACATTTAGATATGTCTCACTTTGTAAGATTCCTTGGCAAAACAGAATTCTTATAATAAGCAAGTTCTGAGTATTAGCATTTGCTCTAAGGGAGTAAAGAGTGAGAAATGTGAAAGTTGCCACGACCAATTCTGGGGCAATCTGAGCATCAAAATAAGTACAGTAACGTATTACAGACCATTGAAGATGTCTACTGGAGTCCATATGGATGGTGACCAATTAGACAGGTGGAGGAGATGGGAGGGATTTACTTTGAGCAGAATGCTAAAGGCCAGTTGGTAAAAGTGGAGGGAGTGCTGGAGGTGGTAAAACAGTGATCAACTAACTAGCCTGGGAAAGATGAGTCAGGCAGCCATCATTGTAGGTGACAGAGACAAGTTTAGGGGAGGAGCATGTTCTTGATCTGGTCTTACCCTGGTCTCACCACGGAGTCCTTATGACTTATAAGACAGAAATAGTAACTGCAGTGGAGAGATCACATACTACTTTGACCAGGTGATCAAAGTTAACATTACCAGTGGGGGCAGACAGGATCTGTGCCTCCAGCTAGAAGTGACCTGACGAGGACACAGGGTCTCTTCTGTACTAGTCTAACCTGAATCTGATCATAGGAAATGTCAGAGAAACTTTAAATAAGGAAGGTTCTAGTAAAAAAAAAAAAAAAAAGAGGGCTGTACTCAAAACATGTTGCTGTCTTGAAAGGCAAAGAAAGGCTATGAAAATGTCCCAGATTAAAGGAGGCAAAGGAGATGAAACAGCTAAATGCAATATTGGACCTGAGATGAGCTCCTGTACTGCAGGGAAAACAGCTGCAAAGCAGCTAGCTCTATTGGGTTAATTGACAAAATTGGAAAATGGACAGAAGTTTAAAGTAGTTAAATTTTCTGATGTGGATAACTGTACTGCGCTTAGGTAAGAGAATATCTGTATTTAAAAAAAATACGCACTGGAATATTTAGAGGTAAAGGGTCACAATATACATAATTAACTTTCAAATGGTTTAGAAAAAAATTTTAATCTATTGAGATAGAGAAGGGAAAAGAAGGTGGGAAGGGAGAGGGAAAAACAGAGTATAAGGCAAATGAGACAAAATATTAGCATTAGATGAATCTGCGTAAATGGCATACAGGCTTTCTTTGTACTATGTTGAAAGTCTGAAATTATTTCTAAACAAAAAGTTTTGTTAAAAAGTTGTCTAGACATTTCTAGAAAGTGCTTTTCACTTATACTGGGCACAAAAGGATTTGGGTTATAAAACAAATTTAGTTGACGTCATCCTACCTTACTGTGCTTGAATTTTTCTCTAGGTATGTTGGATCTGCTTATTGCAAAATGCTTTTAACCTTTTAAAAATGTTGTTCAAATTGTTCCTTGTTTTTTTACATTACTAAAGTAGTTCATCAAAGCAGTCCTGTTGTAAAAGATTTAAATCTGATGCCACAATATGATTTTTCACTTTATCATTCCTTCCCTGCCCATCCTTAGATAACATTAGCATTGAAGTTTGACTTTCCTAGGAATAGACTTTGCATTTAATGAATCTGGGAGATACTTCCTCTGTTTGCTTTACTTTTTACCCAATGAAGGGAGAGTTGCTGCTGCTGCTGCTGCTGGGCTGCTAAGTCGCTTCAGTCATGTCCAACTCTGTGCGACCTCATAGACGGCAGCCCACCAGGCTCCCCTGTCCCTGGGGTTCTCCAGGCAAGAACACTGGAGTGGGTTGCCATTTCCTTCTCCAATTCATGAAAGTGAGAAGTTAAAGTGAAGTCGCTCAGTTGTTTCTGACTCTTAGCGACCCCATGGACTGCAGCCGACTAGGCTCCTCTGCCCATGGGATTTTCCAGGCAAGAGTACTGGAGTGGGGTGCCATGGCCTTCTCCAAAGGAAGAGAATTAGGTAATATAATTGTACCATACTTTAACTACTTCCCTGTGAAGAGCATTTGGGTTGTTTCAATACAGTATGTACTATAATACATAGACCCTTGCACGTGTGTATGTTTTAACAGTATAGAATCCTAGGAATAGTACTCCTGTGTATACTTGGAAATGTTTGATAATACATGCATTTAAATCTTTAATAAATACAGCAAGGCTTCCAAATAGGCTCTATATACATTACATTTTTTTTTTAATATGAATATACTAAGACTGACTTCTAAATAGTAGCAACGGTATATGTTCTATTTTCCAACATCTCTGCCAACTGTGGATATTATCAATTAAAAAAATGTTTGCCAATCCTATGGACAAAATAATACTACTTTTTAGGTGCACTTTTCCAAGTTTATTGGCTATGGATTTCTTTTTCAATGCACTGTTTCTTCACACCCTGTATCTATTATTCTTTTGGCTGTTTGTCTCTTTCTTATTGGCCTGAAAGAGTTCTTTATAAATTATAGGTAATAATTTTTTGTCCATATACAGTACCTTAAATATTTTCTCCTTGCCTGTCTTAGAAGTTTAAAATTTTTATGTAGCCAGAACTTTTACTCTTTTCTTTATGGCTTTTGGGTTTGGTGTCTTATTTAGAAAGATTGTCTCTGTTTCAAGGTCGTAAAGAATACTCTCCATACATCCATCTCTTGTTTTTGTAGTTATCTTTTTAATGTATCTAGAAATTTGCATATGGGTTTCATTTCACTTTTGTTGCAACAGATAACCAGTTTCTTCAGCATCATTTATTAAGTAATTCATTATTCTTTCTCCAACTTAAATTTTAACTGAATCATAAAATAAATTCCTATGTTTACATATCTGCATTCTTTATTATGTTCTATTGATCAGTTTATATCTGCATTCTTTATTATGTTCTGTTGATCAACATATATGTATTTTCCTGTGCCATTTCCACAATTTTAATTTGGCAGGGAAAATTCTGTAATATATTTTCCTTTTCAGATAATTTTAGAACTACTTGCCAGGTTCCACTTAAAATCTGCTGGAATTTTAATTGACTGAACTCTACATGAAAAGTTCTTAGGTCATGATGGGTAGGATCTCAGGCTATGGAGTCAGACCTGGTAATAAACCATTTATTAGCTCTGGAATGATAATTGCACCTATTTTAGGGAAACACTGTCTAGCTTATATGAGACAATATATTGAAATGCAAAGCATAATACTTGGTGCATGTATGTGCTAAAATGTCTTATATATTAACAGCGCTGATATATTCAATCACAGTTCTGTAGCTTGTTAATGAGAGAACCTTTTCAATGACTTAAACTGTCAGGCTTCTCTCTAGTAAAGAATCCACCTGCAATGCGGGAGACCTGAGTTCAATTCCTGGGTGGGGAAGATCCCCTGGAGAAGGGTATCGATACCAGATCAGTATTCCTGCCTAGAGAATTCCATGGACAGAGGCTACAGTCCATGGTGTCACAAAGAGTCTGGCATGACTGAGCGACTAACACTTTACTTTCAAGAAATTGTAGGGTATGTGTATACCTACTCACACATGCACATACAGACATGTACGTAAACAAAATTTCAGTCTACAGTGATGATTAATATATAATGAAGTGCTTTCCTGGATCCTCTCACTTTTTATTCATTCTTTCAAGTAGTATTTCTGTGTGGCTGCCATGTGTAGACCCTGGGCTTGATGCCTGGGGATATGCCTCATGCAACTTAAAGGCTGGAGGGAAGATAGATGAGATACGAATAACCACACACTCAACTTTGCACATGAGATATATGGCATGAAGAGAAGTTAGAGTGTCTCCATAGCTCTGGCTCAGCTTGATGATGTTCATTTTGTCAATTAGCTCAGTTTGTTGAATTTAAAAAACTGATTTCTCAAAAACAGTTTAAAAAGTTTAATGAGTGTGAATATAGATCACAGATTCTGAAGTTTTTTATGGGTTCAAATTCTGATTCTGTCACTTGGATGCTTTGTGACTTTGGGCAGGTTACTTAACCTCTCTGTGTTGCAGTTTCATCGTTTGTAAACTAGGGCTAATACTAAGCTACTTCAGGGGGTTATCATGAAAAGCAAAGAAGTTAATATATATGAAAGCGTGTAGAACAGTGCCTGGTACATAAAGAGTGCTGTAGAAGTGTTAACTATTATTATGACATCATCAGCATCGAAATTTTTAACACTTAATATGGAATTATTTGGGACTTCCTTGGTGACTGAGACGGTAAAGAATCTACCTGTGATGTGGGAGACCCCGGTTCGATCCCTGGGTCAGGAAGATCCGCTGGAGAAGGGAATGTGTACCCACTCCAGTATTCTTGCCTGGAGAATTCCATGGACAGAGGAGCCTGGTGGGCCACGGTCCATGTGGTCACAAAGAGTCAGACATGACTGAGTGACTAACACTTTCACTTTCATGGAAGTATTTACTTTTTCTCAAATTCTTTTAAAAACCAACATTCAGTTCAGTTCAGTTTAGTCGCTCAGTCATGTCCGACTCTTTGCGACCCCATGAATCTCAGCATGCCAGGCCTCCCTGTCCATCACCAACTCCCGGAGTTCACTCAGACTCGTGTCCATTGAGTCAGTGATGCCATCCAGCCATCTCATCCTCTGTCGTCCCCTTCTCCTCCTGCCCCCAATTCCTCCCAGCATCAGAGTCTTTTCCAATGAGTCAACTCTTCGCATGAGGTGGCCAAAGTACTGGAGTTTCAGCTTCAGCATCATTCCCTCCAAAGAAATCCCAGGGTTGATCTCCTTCAGAATGGACTGGTTGGATCTCCTTGCAGTCCAAGGGACTCTCAAGAGTCTTCTCCAACACCACAGTTCAAAAGCATCAATTCTTCAGCACTCAGCTTTCTTTATAGTCCAACTCTCACATCCACACATGACCACTGGAAAAACCATAGCCTTGACTAGATGGACCTTTGTTGGCAAAGTAATATCTCTGCTTTTTAATATGCTGTCTAGGTTGGTCATAACTTTCCTTCCAAGGAGTAAGCGTCTTTTAATTTCATGGCTGCAGTCACCATCTGCAGTGATTTTGGAGCCCAGAAAAATAAAGTCTGATACTGTTTCCACTGTTTGCCCATCTATTTGCCATGAAGTGATGGGACCAGATGCCATGATCTTCGTTTTCTGAATGTTGAGCTTTAAGCCAACTTTTTCACTCTCCACTTTCACTTTCATCAAGAGGCTTTTTAGTTCCTCTTCACTTTCTGCCATCAAGGTATAATTGCATGTGATAAAATGACCCATCTTAACTGTACAAATTAAGTTTCATAAATATGTTCACCCATTTAACCACCACTATAATTAAGATATTGATCATTTGCATCAGCCTCAAATGCATCAGTTTCCTGGTGCCCTTCTGTAGTCATTTCAAGTTCTTTCTAATGCATTTGCTTTATCAGAATTCATTAAATTTTTTTTGATGTGTAATGTATATCAAGTTTGAGACACAAATTACATGATCTATTATGCTAATCCCTTCTGGCAGTTTCTTCCTTCTGCTTTTTTGAATAAGTTTCTATATTTAATTGCTTCTTGTTAGAAGCAAAATCAGAGAAGGCAATGGCACCCCACTCCAGTACTCTTGCCTGGAAAATCCCATGGATGGAGGAGCCTGGTGGGCTTCAGTCCATGGGGTTGCTAAGAGTTGGACACGACTGAGCGACTTCACTTTCACTTTTCACTTTCATGCATTGGAGAAGGAAATGGCAACCCACTCCAGTATTCTTGCCTGGAGAATCCCAGGGACGGGGAGCCTGGTGGGCTGCCGTCTATGAGGTCGCACAGAGTCGGACACGACTGAAGTGACTTAGCAGCAGCAGAAGCAAAATGTCAGCATTTCGAATCGGATTGATTCAGTTAATTTGTCTTATAGTATAAAGTTTATTTCTCTGTATAATACAAATATGTAGATATGCAATTTAGCTTCTTGGTGAAATTTTCCTGATGTTGACAAAGGAGTATTATGTTGACCGTGGGAGTGAAGGAGAATTTAGCCTTGAGATTTTAACCTTTTCTTTCTTAGATTCCTCGAAGGACCAGATTAGTGTCCTTAGCCTCTCTGCTTTGCTAGCACCGATAATTCTCAAGCGTGTATATCCTGGGAGGGAAAGTATTGAGTGGTCCAGTATTTGACATAAACCTTTTTCTTGCAGTAATGAATGCAATCATTTAATAAGAGCTGACATTATCAATTACTTAATATTGACCAGGCACCATCCTAACCCTAATACATCCATTTAATTCTTTGAATCCCACGAGTTCAGTATTGTTATTATGATGAATATGAATCTTAGAGAAGCTAATTACAATAACTTGCCCAAAGCCCCACATAGTTAAGAATTGATGGAGCTGTTAGTGGGACTCTACACCCACAGTCTTAGCATTATTTATTTCCCTCTTGAATTTGAAACTTGCAGGCTGTGGGTTTTTGGTTAAATAATTCCTGCTATTTTATAGATTTTTCACATCTATTTCTTATTCCATCCTCAAAACATCCAGTGGGGTAGGGAAGGAAATTTGATATTTTATCCCTTTATGCAAAGGTAGGCAAACTTTCTATGAAAGGCCAGAGAGTAAATATTTTCAGCTTTGTAGACCCTGTGGTCTCACTTGCAACAACTCAGCTCTGAGGGTGTGAGAGGAAATATATAAATAGCCAACATGTAAATGATTGAGAGTGGCAGCATTCCAATAAAACTTTATTTACAAAAACGGGGCAGGCTGGATTTGGCTCATGAGTTGCAGTTTGGGGACCTCTGTGGCAGTGGACTGGTCTCTTTGAGGACACTGGGGCGTGTCAGCTGGTGGGGGCGGGGGCAGAAGCAGGATTGCTAGTGCAAAGTGTTGTGCCCTGTGCACTCCCCTACCTTCTGCAGGCTGTAGCACTCAGTGCCCCCAACTACTGCCTTTAGAAGTTTCAAGTCCCGTCAGTAATAGTAGTGATAATAACTAGTGTTTTATCCTGGATGCTTTGTACTCTGTGCTTTTCAACGTTTCATTTAATCAGTGAACACACCAGTGAGGTGGGAAACTGAGGTAGAAGAAAGGAAAAGGCTTGCCCAAGGTCACAGAGCTAAAAGGTGGTGAAATGGATTTGAACTCAGGGAGGCTGATTCTGAGCACCTGAGCTCAAGTCTGACTCTTAACCTATCTATCCCATGTAATGGGCTTTCTCAGTTTCAAGTTACCTTTGAAGCCTTATTCTTCAGGAACTTCCCAATGGTTAAGAGATAAGATCTATATTCTATTTTAAAAACTTTTGCTTTGGAGCAGAGCTATAAGTAAGGGAATGCTAATTCTGCCATTTTTCTCTCATAGCTGGAAAATTTGAGGGTTGAATAAGATGGTGCAAGAGGTTTCTTTTTGCTTGTCCTTAGGCTGCTCTGGAGGCTCAGTTGTAGAACCACTTTAATGATCACAAAAGAAATTATTTGTTAGTATTGTGTCAGTACTGAGCTGGGTGCATTAAATACATTATCTCAGTTTAAGCCTCAAAACAGTGCTATAAATTAAGTGGTATTATTCCCATCGCATAGATGGAAAAACAGAGGTTCATCTATGAGATGTTGGGTAAGTGAATTAAATCTCCACAAGTCTTAGTTTCCTTATTTGGATATAATAATAACCGTATCTCATGGAGTCATTATGAAGATTAAATGAGTTAATGCATGTTAAGGATATAGAGCAGTGTTTGGCACTCAATAACCTTTTATTATTGTTGTTATTGTCAGAATATATTAACAGTAGTAATGGTAGAGGTAAATGTTTTTTTTAATTTTGTTTATTTACTTTTGCCTGTGCCGCGTCTTCGTTGCTGTGCTAGGGCTTTCTCTAGTTGGGGCAGGGAAGGCTACTCTCTGGTTGCAGCCCATGGGCTTCTCCTTGTGGTGGCTTCTCTTGTGGGACATGGGCTCTAGGGTAGTGGGCTCAGTTGTGGTGCACGGGCTTAATTGCCCATGCCATGTGGAATCTTCTCTGAGCAGGGATCAAACCCGTGTACCTTGCATTGGAAAGTGGATTTTTAGCCACTGGACTACCAGGGAAGTGCAGGTGAAATTTTTTTTTTAAAATGATTGATTGTGAATTGGAAATAAGCATCTAAATGTCTAACATAGGGGCTTCTCTAGTGGCCCAGCAATAAAGAATCCGCTTTCTAATGCAGGAGACATGGGTTGAATCTCTAATCCAGGAAGATCCCACGTGCCGTGGAGCAACTAAGCATGTGTGCCAAAACTATTGAGCCTGTGCTCTAAGCCCTGAACCACAACTACTGAGCCCACCAACGACTGAAACCCGCGCCCCACCCAGAGCCTGTGCTCGTGACAAGAGAGGCCACTGCAGTGAGAAGCTGGTGCACTGCAAGGAAGAATTTACCCTGCTTGCTGCAGCTAGAGAAAAGCCTGAGTAGCAGTGAAGACCCAGAACAGCCAAAAATAAATAAATTATATTAATAATTATATTAATTGTTTTATATTTTATTAAATTATATTAAATAAATTATATCAATAGACATCAGCAGATTGAATTTATGGTTATTTATTCATAGGAAGAAGTATCTGCTTTCTTCATTTTACTATTTATTTAATTTATTTGGCTGTGCTGAGTCTTAGTTGCATCATGTGGGATCTAGTTCCTTGACCAGGGATCGAACCCAGGTCCCCTACCATGGGAGCATAGAGTCTCAGTCACTGGACTACCAAAGAATTCCCAGCTTTGTTCATTTTAAATTAAAAATACCTCTATTTGTGATGGTTTCAAAATTAAATAGCTTGAAATGGTAAAACTCAGTCTCTTGGTTCTGTTTGTAGCTATTTGTTTTGGATGAAATTATGCTCCTGCAAAAATAGTATGCCCCAGATAGTCCTCTGTTTACTATAGCTTTGTAGGACTGGCACCAGAGGACAGGAGTGCTTGACGTATTAAGCGATTGCCAGGGTTCATTTTACAACCATAAAAATAGTAGCTGAGGACTAGTACAGGGAAGTAAAATAATTTACTAATTTTTGTTCAACAAATTCAACAGTACACCTTTGTAAAAGAACTTATGTTTTGCATATACATTCTTTATTACACACTGAACATGGCTGTACACATTTTGGGTTTATGCATGCCCATTCCTCTCCGAGGTTATATCCCAAACCGTGTGAATTCTGTAATAATGACAATTTAAAGTATTTGTTCAATGTCAATTTTGACTATATGTGATTTTCCTTTTATGTACTTGACTTAGAACTTAACCCTTACCTTAAGCTTCAACTCAACTCCATATTTATAATGAAATGCAGAAAGGAAAATATTTCCCCCTTCATAAAGTTAACTATTTCATTTTTTAAAAAACACACTTCTCTATATGTTAGTAGAAACTAAAGCAATGCTGAGCTTCCCTGGTGGCTCAGTGGGTAAAAAAATCTTTCTGCAATGCAGGAGACCTGGCTTCTGTCACTGGGTTGGGAGGATCCCCTGCAGAAGGGAACGACTACCCACTCCAGGATTCTTGCCTGGAGATTTCCATGGACAAAGGAGCCTGGTGGGGTCCATGGTTGCAAAGAGTTGGACACGACTGAGCGACTAACAATTAAAGCAGTGCTGTCCAGTTCATTTGTTATTTGTGAGGGTGACATCTGGTGGTTTTTTAATTTCATGTTTTCTCTGTGCTTGGTTGTTAGAGACTCCAAAGAATCATCATGTGAACTGCTTTGCCTGGTCCTTAACACACTAGCTGGCTATTGAGGATTGAGTTAGTACAACTGATAGGACTCTGACAGCCCAGCCCTTCGTTTGGACACAGTCCCTCTGGATGCCAGCCTTCAGCAAGGAATTTTATTTTAGCATGTGTGATGGACAGTCAGCTCCCTTATTGGGGAGGATTTGTGTTGAATTCAGAGAATCTAGGCTTTTGAGTAAGGGATGGTATCTATGCCAGCCTCTCTGCTTTCCTTATGAGGAGGCTAGAGGCCTATGAGGTTGAGTGTATTAACCAAGGTCACGTTGTTGGCCAAGGTCACTGTTCCCAGTGAGCTGAGGTCTTGGGCTCTGTGCTCATAAGTTATGTTTATCGTGTTGAGTAATCCACTGAGTAGGAAGAGTCTGGGCACTGAAGAATAAGAGATGAAGGCATTTTCGGATGGGAGAAGTAAGGCAGTTAACATTTTTTTGAGTACCTATTTGCTATAAATATTTCCATATTTCAGCCTCTTTTCTCTCTTTCAAAAGAAGATGCAGAATCTTTAGTGGGAAAGAGTTCTTGAGGAAGTAGAGTTGAGGGATCCCAGCTCTGTGTCCATGAATGAGTCCACCGATTCACCCCATATCTGAGAAGTTAGTATCTTCAGGAATGGTATTTACTGAGTCTGTTTTGAGTTGGACCTTTACATGCTATTGTCTCTCTAGCATCCTTCCAACCACTTGGGGAGATGGTTGGAATCCCCATTGCTAAGAGTCTGCAAAGTGCAAAAGTACTGTGTTGGGTTACCAAGTGGATTCAAAAGGAGTATGACAGCCCTTGCTTTCAGTAAGGGAGTTCTGATAGGTTCTTAGGAAAATCAGTGGAGCAGGATTCAGAAGGCTAGACCTCCCCAGGGGTGGGGTAGAGCTGAGATTGAGACCCATGTGGGTTCCACTTCCTGGCCTAAATTTATGTTTTCCACTCTCTTGCGCTGGAAATGCACTTAAGTGAGTCTTTGAATAAAATCTGACTTATGAACACATGACAGTGGCTTAGTTAAAATATGCTCAATTTATGTATGTAAGTTATGTAAACACAACTTATGTAACTTATTACATAACTCAATGTAATCTTTCCTAATGAAGTGGCTGTCACTCCAGATTTCCTATTTTCACTATGAGATCTGCGATTTTTTTGTAAACATGAACCTTGAAAATAAAAAAGACAGGACTTATGGGGTAATATTAGAGGACTTCCCTGGCATGAGAGAAACTCGAGAATTATGTTAATACTGTACTTGGAGAATGTGTGAAATCGTTTTCAACCACAAGTGATGAGTGCTTCAAAGTTTCTCAGGCACACATTTTTCTTTTTTTTTTCTTTTGGCAGTTGATTTTTACTATTTATATTTATCTGAAATTTAAAAACTCTAGTTTTGAATAGTGTATGAAAATCTCCAGTTTTTTGATAAGCATATCCCAGAAAGTAGATTTGATAAACCTTCTGGGCAAACATGGAAGATAAACTCTGTGTCTGGTTCTGTGTCTGTTCTTTTTAAGAATTCTGTTCGTAACCTTGGGAAGGTTGCATTTTATGCACTTGAAGGGCCCAGTGGGCACGTGGGAGTGTGAAGAATCTCTAGTATATGGGCCCCCATCACTTTCCTTCCCTCTGACTAAGAGCTCTATGGGTCAGTTGAGTTTTAATGTTAATCTTTAAAGGGGAGGTATGAGCAGTGATTGCACCCTTTAGATCCAGTACTAGGAATAAACTGAAGCTGAGGTTTACATTTGGCTCCAGAGAGTCTGGGGCATTGATGTTCCCTCCTACAATAGGAACTTATAAAGAAATGCAGCCTATAAAGTGCAACTGGAAGAGTTTAAATGCTCCAAAAGGCCATGGATGGCAGATGTGAGCAGAATGAACAATTCTCCCCGACACATGAGCTCAGGACACATATATTAAAAAGTTTTTTGCATCAATTATTTTCTAAGAGTCACTTCATGGATATGTAATAAATTTGTATTTTTAGTTAATTAACCTTGATTTAGGAAAACCAATACTTTATTGAAGTAGGGAGTGATATCACTTAGGTTTATGCATTTCCCATATGATTCCTTTAAATGTACTTTTTCCTTTTACGTGTGAGAAGATTTACATCCAATATTTGAGGAGCCCTTCTGGCGTGTCACTAAGATGATAATAAAGTGTAACAACTGATGTCAGTTTGGTTTCCCATTTTGGACATCTTGATCGACCAGGGGACAATGTCATGAGGAGGAGTGTCTGTGGTTCTTAGGACCCTAATACCCACGGTTCTTAATCTCTGCACTAACCCTTTGAGTGGCTAGGGCATCCTCTTTATGGCTCATCTCCCTGAGAATAGTCCAGATGTGACCCAGAGCCAAGTGTAGAATCTGTTACTTCTCAGAGTTCTCAGCAGCTCTCGGGTTCTTTGAGTCCATGGTACCAAACACACAGCTTCATTGGTCAATAGAATGGAATGTTGGGTAAAGGCTCCGGTGGGAAGGGTCTGATGCTATGGGGTGGGGAGTGGTTCTCATTGAGGAAGAAGGTGTCAACAGAGCCCCTTCAGACCTTGTCATCCCTCCCTGAAGAACAACAGATGGATGAGAACATGGAGGCTTTGGCCCACAGTCCTATTGAAATCATTCAAATAGGAGAGGGAAAAATGGAGAAAGAGACACAGGAGGAGGATGAGAAAAAGGAAAAGGTAAGGGGAGAAAGGACAAGGCTATAGAGAAGTGATTCAACTTACTGGATTTGCAGTACCTACTTTTAATTTTTATCATGTTCCTTCCTATTCCCTCTCCCTTCTTAGAGTAATATTTACCACATATTTCTTTTCATACCCCAAAGTGAATTAAAATTCAGATGGGGAGACCTGAACAATTTGTAAATCAATTTGGTCTCTTTGGAAATTAATAAAGTATTTAAATTCCTGCATATTTTTAGTAGCATATTTGTTATCTTTAGTCTTTGCCTGTCTCCCTTAGGGCAAAAAATAATATGATTATCTTCATCATTAGCATCTCCATTATTTAAGAGTCTTAAAGAAATAAACACTTATTAAAAACTTGCTGTCACTTAAATGCACTTGCATGCATTTTTGCTACTCAGAGTGTTACAAATGAAGATGAAAATGATTTAGAAAAGCTTTAGCAGTGATGCAGCACCCCTCATTCCTTTTCCTCACTTCTCTGTTCTGTGTCCAGGATCCTCCATCCTGCTGGGGGAAGGAAGTCAGATTTCAGGCTCCCCACCCAGCAGGGAGCAGGCCCTGGAGTGGTGGGTGGCCTCTGGAAGGTTGCCCCCGGGGAATCTCTCACCTAACAAGGTTAGTCCATTTGCTGAATTGCAGAATGAAACTGCTCAAAGTAAAGACCTCTCATCTCAGGACAAGGGTTCTCAGCTAGCCAGTCTTCTAACAATTATCTGCTAATAGTTTTTGAAGTGCAGAGTACTGTGTTGGGTTATAAAGTGAATTCAGGAGTCAGATGGCTCTTGACTGCAGCCAGAGTCAAGATAGGCTCTTGAGAAAGTGAGGTTCTGTTGGAGGCAGCATGTACTTAGGAGCCAGGTGTGGCTCAAATAAACATTTATTACACTTATGCCCAAGAGTAGTGGCTCCTCAGGGTTGGCCCTAGCATAGGAGCTGGGGAGGCTGATGCAGCAGTCTTTAAGGATGGAACTAAATGCTGAGGCTTTCCGCTGAGCACATCTCTTTTGTCAGCAGTGTGAGTTTTCTTGTGTTGTTGTTGTTGTTCAGTTGCCCAGTTGTGTCTGACTCCTTGTGACCCCAGGTACTGCAGCATGCCAGGCCTCCCTGTCCCTCACCATCTCCCTGTTTGCCCAAGTTCATGTCCATTGCATTGGCCATGCCATCTGGCCATCTCATCCTCTGACGCCCTCCTCTCCTTCTGCGCTCAATCTTTCCCGGCATCAGGGACTTTTCCAAAGAGTCATCTGTTCACATCAGATCAGATCAGATCAGTCGCTCAGTCGTGTCCTACTCTTTGCGACCCCATGAATCGCAGCACACCAGGCCTCCCTGTCCATCACCAACTCCCGGAGTTCACTCAGACTCACGTCCATCGAGTCAGTGATGCTATCCAGCCATCTCATCTTCTGTTGTCCCCTTTTCCTCCTGCCCCAATCCCTCCCAGCATCAGAGTCTTTTCCAATGAGTCAACTCTTCGCATGAGGTGGCCAAAATACTGGAGCTTCAGCTTCAGCATCAGTCCTTCCAGTGAATATTCAGGGTTGATCTCCCTTGAGATTGACTGGGTTGATCTCCTTGCTGTCCAAGGGACTTTCAGGAGTCTTCTCTAGCACCACAGTTCAAAGACATCAGTTCTTTGGTGATCTACCTTCTTTATGGCTCAGCTCTCACAACTGTATGTGACCACTGGGAAGACCATAGCCTTGCTTATGTGGACCTTTGTCAGCAGAGTAATGTCTCTGCTTTTCAACACACTGTCTATGTTTGTCATTGCTTTCCTGCCAAGAAGCAATCGTCTTCTGATTTCATGGCTGCAGTCATCATCTGCGATGATTTTGGAGCCCAAGAAGAGGATTTTGACACTGCTTCCACCCTTTCCTCCTACTGTTTGCCATGTAGCAATGGGGCTAGCTGCCATGATCTTAATTTTTTTTAATATCTAGTCTTAAGCCGGCTCTTTCACTCTCCTCCTTCACCTTTAACAAAAGGCTTTTTAGCTCCTCTTTGCTTTCTGCCATTAGATTCTGGAAGACTCAGCAGTGGTCACAGGACTTAAAAAGGTCAATCCTCATCCCAGTTCTCAAGAAGGGTGGTACCAAAGAATGTGCTAACCTAACCATCGGACAACTGCACTCATCTCCCATGCTAGTAAGGTCATGCTTGAAATCTTGCATGCTAGTCTTCAGCATTATGCAAACCAGAACTTCCAGATGTCCAAGCTGGGTTTAGAAAAGAAAGGGGAACCAGAGATCAAATTGCCAACATTTGCTGGATTATAGAGAAGGCAATGGAATTTCAGAAAAACATCTATCTCTGTTTCATTGACTATGCTAAAGCCTTTCTTGTATTACTTTCCTTAAACTGGAAGGACTCTGGATGCGTCTCTGACTGTATTTCTTTCAACTGGACCCCACATGGTGTATGGGCTTCTCAAGTGGTGTAGGGGTACAGAACCTGTCTGCCAATGCAGGGGACATAAGAGATGTGGGTTTGATCCTTGGGTTGGGAAGATACTCTTGAAGGGAAGACCATGGCAATCCACTCCAGTATTCATGCCTAGAAAATCCCATGGACAGAGGAGCCTGGTAGGCTGCAGTTCATAAGGTTACCAAGGGTCAGACATGACTGAAGTGACTTAGTAGCAGCAGCCACATGCTGCACTTACCTAGTGGTGCAAAGTTTCAGGGAGACCAACTGTTGTAATCACTGGGGAAGTGAAAACCAGCAGCGGTGAAGCACTGGGAAGTTGATGGTGAGTTTAGAGAAGCAAACACCAGAGGTAGAAAAATCTTGTTATGCTCTGTGAGAAATGCATGAAGATGTACAGATATTTAGTGTTGGATGGGAGACTGTTGACTAGCAGTTCCCTGCAGATCAGGTACCAAACCTAGCGGAATCCACTGAGGAAAGGAGCGGATATGACTCTCATAAAGATATAAAGTGGACATTTTGAAACTTTTATTTAACCCATCACTGAGGGAAACCAGTGAGATGGTAAACTGATTCACGGACTGTTTGTGGAACTGGGTATTTATAGACTTCAAACAAGAACAATGTTAGCTTAAGATCCCTAGGCTACAGATAAAGCTGGATAGTGTCCTACAGGGTCATAAAACTGTAATCTTTGAGGTTTCCTTACCATTCCAAAATCTGCACATTAATAAATAATCTCATAGCATCTGGCTTCTGTTCAGTTCAGTCACTCATTTGTGTCCGACTCTTTGTGACCACATGGACTGCAGCATGCCAGGCTGTCCTGTCCATCACCATCTTCCGGAGCGTATTCAAACTCATGTCCATTGAGTTGGTGATGCCATCCAACCATCTCATCCTCTGTTGTCCCCTTCTCTTCCCGCCTTCAATCTTTCCCAACATCAGAATCTTTCCCAATGAGTCAGTTCTTTGCATCAAGTCGGAGAATCAAGTATTGGAGTTTCAGCTTCAGCATCAGTCCTTCCAATGAATATTCAGGACTGATCTCCTTTAGGATGGACTGGTTAGATCTCTGTGCTGTTCAAGGGACTCTCAAAAGTGTTCTCCAACACCACAGTTCAAAAGCATCAATTCTTTGGTGCTCAGCTTTCTTTATAGTCTAGCTCTCATATCCATACATGACTCCTGGAAAAACCATATCTTTGACTTGATGGACTTTTGTTGGCAACTAATGTCTCTGCTTTTTTAATATGCTATTTAAGTTGGTCATAGCTCTTCTTCCAAGGAGCAAACATCTTTTAATTTCATGGCTGCAGTCACCATCTGCAGTGATTTTGGAACCAAAAAATAGTCTCTCAGTGTTTCCACTGTTTCCCCATCTATTTGCCATGAAGTGATGGGAACGGATGCCATGATCTTCGTTTTCTGAATGTTGAGTTTTAAGCCAACTTTTTCACTCTCCTCTTTTACTTTCATCAAGAGGCTTTTTAGTTCCTCTTCACTTTCTGCCATAAGGGTGGTGTCATCTGCATATCTGAGGTGATTGATATTTCTCCTGGCAATCTTGATTCGAGCTTGTGCTTCTTCCAGCCCAGCGTTTCTCATGATGTACTCTGCATAGAAGTTAAATAAGCAGGGTGACAATATACAGACTTGACGTACTCCTTTTCCTATTTGGAACCAGTCTGTTGTTCCATGTCCAGTTCTAACTGTTGCTTCCTGACCTGCATATAGGTTTCTCAAGAGGCAGGTCAGGTGGTCTGGTATTCCCATCTCTTTCAGAATTTTCCACAGTTTATTGTGATCCACACAGTCAAAGGCTTTGGCATAGTCAATAAAGCAGAAATAGATGTTTTTCTGGAACTCTCCTGCTTTTTTGATGACCCAACAGATGTTGGCGATTTGATCTCTGGTTCCTCTGCCTTTTCTAAATCCAGCTTGAACATCTGGAAGTTCACGGTTCATGTACTGTTGAAGCCTGGCTTGGAGAATTTTCAGCATTACTTTGCTAGTGTGTGAGATGAGTGCAATTGTGCGGTAGTTTGAGCATTCTTTGGCATTGCCTTTCTTTGTGATTGGAACAATAACTGACCTTTTCCAGTCCTGTGGCCACTACTGAGTTTTCCAAATTTGCTGGCATATTGAGTGCAGCACTTTCACAGCATCATCTTTCAGGATTTGAAATAGCTCAACTGGAATTCCATCACCTCCACTAGTTTTGTTCCTAGTGATGTTTCCTAAGGTCCACTTGACTTTGCATTCCAGGATGTCTGGGTCTAGGTGAGTGATCACACCATCGTGGATATCTGGGTCATGAAAATCTTTTTTGTTTAGTTCTTTGTGTATTCTTGCCACCTCTTAATATCTTCTGCTTCTGTTAGGTCCATACTATTTCTATTCTTAATTGTGCCCATCTTTGTTTTTTTTTTTTTTTTTAATAGCACAGACTCAAAATTTATTCTGTTATAATCTCTATCAGATCAGATCAGATCAGTTGCTCAGTCGTGTCCAGCTATAATTTATATTAAATAACAAATTGAAAATATTTTGTGTTAAATAAGTTGTACAATAAATGACATTTGTTCAAAGTAAAAAAAAAAAAATCCTTCTCTAAGCTTTTATAATATTCTGAAGTGTCAGATAACTTAGTCTGACAGTTTGCTGCTGCTGCTAAGTCACTTCAGTTGTATCTGACTCTGTGCAACCCCATAGACAGCAGCACACCAGGCTCCTCTGTCCATGGGATTCTCTAGGCAAGAATACTGGAGTGGGTTGCCAGTTCCTTCTCCAGTTGTGCCCATCTTTGCCTGAAATGTTCCCTTGGTATCTCTGATTTTCTTGAAGAGATCTCTAGTCTTTCCCATTCTATTGTTTTCCTCTATTTCTTTGTATTGATCACTGAGGAAGTCTTTCTTATCTCTCCTTGCTATTCTTTGGAACTCTGCATTCAGATGTGTATATCTTTCCTTTTCTCCTTTACCTTTAGCTTCTCTTCTTTTCTCTGCTATTTATAAGGCCTCCTCAGACAACCATTTTGCTTTTTTGCATTCTTTTTCTTGGGGATGGTCTTGATCACTGCCTCCTGTACAGTGTCATGAACCTCTGTCCATAGTTCTTCTGGCACTCTGTCTATGAGATCTAATCCCTTGAATCTATTTGTCACTTACACTGTATAATCAGAAGGGATTTGGTTTAGGTCATACCTGAATGGTCTAGTGGTTTTCCCTACTTTGTTCAATTTCAGTCAGAATTTGGCAATAAGGAGTTCATGATCTGAGCCAGAGTCAGCTTTCGGTCTTGTTTTTGCTGATTGTATAGAGCTTTGCCATCTTTGGCTGCAAAACATATAATGAGTCTGATTTCGATATTGACCATGTGGTGATGTCCATGTGTAGAGTCATCTCTTGTGTTGTTGGAAGAGGGTGTTTGCTATGAGTGGTGTGTAGTCTTGGTAAAACTTTGTTAGCTTTTGATCTGTTTCATTCTGTACTCCAAGGCCAAATTTGTCTGTTATTCCACGTATCTCTTGACTTCTTACTTTTGCATTCCAGTCCCCTGTAATGAAAAGGATATCATTTTTGCGTGTTAGTTCTAGGTGGTCTTATAGGTCTTCACAGAACTGTTCAACTTCTGCTTCTTCAGCATTACTGGTCGGGGCATAGACTTGGATTACTGTGATATTGAATGGTTTGCCTTGGAAAGGAACAGAAATCGTTCTGTTGTTTTTGAGATTGCATCCACCTACTGCGTTTTGGACCCTTTTGTAGATTATGATGGCTACTCCATTTCTTCTAAGGGATTCTTGCCCACAGTAGTAGATATAAGGTCATATATCTGAATTAAATTCACCCATTCCAGTCCAATTTAGTTCACTGATTCTAAAATGTCAGTGTTCACTCTTGCCATCTCCTGTTTGACCACTTCCAATTTGCCTTGATTCACGGAACTAACATTCTAGGTTCCTATGCCATATAGCTCTTTATAGCATCAGACTTTACTTCCATCACCAGTCACATCCACAACTGGGTGTTGTTTTTGCTTTGGCTCCATCTCTTCATTCTTTCTGGAGTTATTTCTCCTCTGATCTCCAGTAGCATATTGGGCACCTACTGACCTGGGGAGTTCATCTTTCAGTGTCCTATCTTTTTGCCTTTTCATACTGTTCATGGGATTCTCAAGGAAAGAATACTGAAGTGGTTTGCCATTCCCTTCTCCAGTGGACCACATTTTGTCTGTATTCTCCACCATGACCTATCTGTCTTGGGTGGCCCTACATGGCATGGCTCATAGTTTCATTGAGTTAGACAAGGCTTTGGTCCATGTGACCAGTTTAATTAATTTTCTGTGATTGTGGTTTTCATTCTGTTGGCCCTCTGATGACCCAGAGGGATGGTATGGGGAGGGAGGAGGGAGGAGGGTTCAGGATAGGGAACACATGTATACCTGTGGCAGATTCATTTTGATATATGGCCAAACCAATACAATATTGTAAAGTTAAAAAAAAAAAAAAAAGAAGAAGCTTATGGAATCTTCCTGATGGGAGAGACTGACTGAGGGGGAACTGGGTCTTATGGGCTGGGCTATGGTCAGTAATACTCTAATGCAATTTTCTGTTGATGGGCAGGGCTGTGTTCCCTCCTTGTCGTTTGACCTGAGGCCAAACTGTGGTGGAGGTAGTGAAGATAATGGCAGCCTCCTTCAAAAGGTCCCCCGCACACACTGCTGCACTGATTGCCCCAACCCTGCACCAGGCCACCACCGCCCCACGCCTCTGCTGGAGACTCCTAGACACTCACGGGCAAGTGTGGGTCAGTCTCTTATGGGGTCACTGCTCCTTTCTCCTGGGTCCTGGTGTGCACAAGAGTTTGTTTGTGCCCTCTAAGAGTCTGTTCCCCTAGTCCTGTGTAAGTTCTGGTGGCTCTTTGGTAGTGTTAATGGCGACCTCCTCCAAGAGGGCTTATACCATACCAGGTCTGTTACATCCAGACCCCCTGCCCCTGTGGCAGGTAACTGAGGACCCGTACCTCTACAGGCGATGCTCTGGCTCTAATCTGATAGTAAATAGCAAAGTCAAACACAAGGACATCATCTGAGAGAATTCAAGAACACTTGGGAGGATTTGTGCGACAGTCTGCAGTATTACCTCCAGAAATATGATGCCCCCTTCTCTCCTCCGCTTCTCCACTCCTGCCCAATTGCCTTAGTTCCAAGTTTTGGATGTTTTTCTTAATTAACATTAAAAAAATACTTTGAAGTTAAATCTGGAGTTGAATCTCAGTTCCTTCACTTACCAGCTGTGTAATATTGCTCAGGTAGTTACCTGTGACTGAATTTACTTGCTACAAATTGGGAGGAGCTTTGTAAAGTGCCTGACACATGTTAGGCACTCATTTAATCTTAGTTCTTCTCTTTGTGTGTCAGTGGTGTTCAACTCTTTGTGACCCCATGGACTATAGCCTCTGTCCATGGAATTCTCCAGGCAAGAGTACTGGAATGAGTAGCTTTCTCTTCTCTAGGGGATCTCCCCACCCAGGGATCCAACTGGGTCTCCTGCACTGCAGGCAGATTCTCTACCATCTGAGTCACCAGGGAAACTCCTTTTCTTTTTTTTAAGTGAAAAAAAAAAATCACCTTTTGTCTGGTCTTTAGAGACAAAGTTTTCTTCCTCTTTTTATCCTTCTCTCTTGCTTTTTTTCTATTTGTCTTTCTCATTTCTAGTTTATTAGAATAATATCCTAGAACTCTGGTGGATTGTCTCTGTTATGTGGAGGCATTGTATTAAATTTTTATTATTCATCTAAATGGAAAAAATGATTTTAACATTATTTTTTAATTAAAAAATTTCCCCCAGCTTTGTGAGCTATAGTTAACCTATAACATCGTGTAGGTTTAAGGTGTGCAACTTAATGATTTGATACATGACTGTATTGTGAAATGATTACCATAATAAGGTTAGTTAACACATCCATCTCACATCTCACATCATGAGAAACGCTGGGCTGGAGGAAGCACAAGCTGGAATCAAGATTGCCAGGAGAAATATCAATAACCTCAGATATGCAGATGACACCAGCCTTATGGCAGAAAGTGAAGAACTAAAGAGCCTCTTGATGAAAGTGAAAGAGGAGAGTGAAAAAGTTGGCTTAAAGCTCAACATTCAAAAAACTAAGATCATGGCATCTGGTCCCATCACTTCATGGCAAATAGATGGGGAAACAGTGGAAACAGTGGCTGACTTTATTTTTCTGGGCTCCAAAATCACTGCAGATGGTGACTGCAGCCATGAAATTAAAAGATACTTATTCCTTGGAAGGAAAGTTATGACCAACCTAGACAGCATATTAAAAAGCAGAGATATTACTTTGCCAACAAAGGTCCATCTAGTCAAGGCTATGGTTTTTCCAGTGGTCATGTATGGATGTGAGAGTTGGACTATAAAGAAAGCTGAGTGCTGAAGAATTGATGCTTTTGAACTGTGGTGTTGGAGAAGACTCTTGAGAGTCCCTTGGACTGTAGGGAGATCCAACCAGTCTATCCTAAAGGAAATCAGTCCTGAATATTCATTGGAAGGACTGATATTGAAGCTGAAACTCCAATCCTTTGGCCACCTGATGCGAAGAACTGACTCATTTGAAAAGGCCCTGATGCTGGGAGGGATTAAGGGCAGGAGAAGAAGGGGATGACAGAGGATGAGATGGTTGGATGGCATCACTGACTCAATGGACATGGATTTGGGTGGACTCTGGTAGTTGGCGATGAACAGGGAGGCCTGGCGTGCTGCGGTTCATGGAGTTGCAGAGAGTCAGACACAATTGAGCGACTGAACTGAATTGAACTGAACTGAACACATCCATCATGTCACATAGTCATAATTTGTGTGTATGATGAAAATTTTCAATATCAGCTCTTTGAACAGTTTTCAAATATGCAGTGCGGTATTGTTAGCTGTGGTTTCCATGTTCTACAGTATGTTTTATTTAGAGAAACTGCTGCATATGATAGGGGCTTCACCCATGACTCAGGGGTAATGAATCTGCCAGCAGTGCGGGAGACGTGGGTTCGATCACTGGGTCAGGAAGATCCCCTGGGGGAGGGCATGGCAATCCACTCTAGTATTCTTGTGGGGATAATCCCACAGACAGAGGAGCCTGATGGGTTGCAGTCCATAGGGTCATAGTCAGACATGACTGAAGCAAATGAGCACTTCAGGCACATACTGCATATGATAAAGGGAGAGGTGTTATTCAAATTAAGATGATTTCTTACTGGATATAACTTAGTGTTTCTTGTTTTGAGATGGATTGTTGCTGTTGTTCAGTCACTAAGTCGTGTCCGACGCTTTGCCACTTTATGAACTGCAGCATGCCAGGATTCCCTGTCCTTCACTATCTCCTGGAGTTTGCTCAAACTCATGAGTCAGTGATGCCATCTAACCATCTCATCCTTTGTCACCCCCTACTCCTCTTGCCCTCAGTGTTTCCCAGGATCGGGGTCTTTTCCAATGAATCAGCTCTTTGCATCACGTGGGCCAAGTACTGTAGACTGAGCTTCAGCATCAGTCCTTCCGGTGAATATCCAGGGTTGATTTCCTTAAGGATTGACTAGTTTGGTCTCCTTGCTGTCCAAGGGACTTTCAAGAGTCTTCTCCAGCACCACAGTTCAAAAGCATCAATTCTTCGGTGCTCAGCCTTCTTTATGGTCCATCTCTCACATCAGTACATGACTAATGGAAAAACTATAACACTGAGATGGGTATAGGGGTATTACTTGTTTAAGTGTAAATATTAGCCTTATTTCTTTTTAAAAGGAGAGCTGGACTTCTGAGCTATCTTTCCTGAAGCCCACTCCATGTCTCTGTGCCTGCTGTGTGCTCTGTTCTGGGTTGAGGTTTGTGAGGAGGGGGTCAGGTGCACAGAAGCTCTCAGGAGCATGCTCTCTGCATCCCCCCTTCCTGGTACAGGTCAGCCTGGGTGGGGTTAACAGGAATGCTGGAGGGACCATGAGCTGGTGTCTTGGACAGGTAAATTTAATTGGTCATCACAGCTAGAATTGGGTTCCTGGAGAACCTAGTCTTTCACCTTCTCTGCAACCCTTCAGATGGTAAACTGGGCTGTGATTCAAAATGACAAGGTTGGTGATGCCAAGAGCTTCTTCAGACTTTTGATTTGGAGAAAGGAGTCTTTTCTTAGAAATTTTTATATAGGCCAGAGAAGCCTATACATTGGCTTAGGTTCTTTTGCTGGAGGGCCAGCTCCTTTTTCTTTCAGTGGCTGGTTTATGAGCTTCTGTTTTTGCTCCAGTCATTAGTCTCTGGAGACTGAGGAATAAGATGGAATTGCCCCTGACTCCACCTCCCTTACAGAGTATGGTATGAATGTAGATCAATAGATCAGGGTTCCCAAATTCTCAACTCAGTTCTGCCACTACTTAGAATGTCTCTTCTTTTTCGTATTTACACATTTTGTTTCCTGCCTGCCTGCAGAGTCAGTATGTTGTATGTGTTTTGGTCGCTCAGTTGTGTCTGAGTCTTTTGCAACTGCATGGACTGTAGCCCACCAGGCATCTCTGTCCATGGGATTCTCCAGGCAAGAATACTGGAGTGGGTTGCCAAACCCTTCTCCAGGATCTTACCGACCTAGGCATTGAGCCCTAGTCTCCTGCATTGCAGGCAGATTCTTTATCATCTGAGCCACCAGGGAAGCTGTAGTATGGTGTATACATTGTTCAGTATTAATAATCAAATGAGAGAAAAGCTCTTGGGTCCTCTTTCTTCATTTCTGTGTTATAGCTCTAAATGAGGTGATGTGATCACTGCCTTGATGGCCCAAGCTCAATTCATTCATTAAGCAACATCTATCTTTTGAGCAACAACTCTGTGCCAATCCCTGGTGATTTCTATGTAGATGTGATAAATGAGAACCTGCCCTGATGGAGACAGATTGTAACCACATAAACAAATGAGATGATTAGAGATTATGATATTAAAAATGGTATTGAGAAGGAAAGAAATCAGATGATGGGAAAATATTAGTATGCTGCTATTCTTAGTAATTTTAATTTGGTTTATTAGAGGATTTGAAAATGGAAAGATGACAGTGAGTCAGCCATAGGAAGAGTTGAGTGAAGAACATTCTAGGAAAGGGACATGCAGAGAGGCATGGGATGAGTTTGGCTTGTGCATGGAACAGAAGGACAGACTGTGGCTGAAGTGGAGTGAGTAAGGGGGCCAGGGGGCAGAGGGGTAGTCAGAGGCTGGCAGGGTCGTTTAGGGGCTTCATAGATTTTTGAGAAGGAATTTGAATTTTATTTTTCTTTCAGGACTCTACCTTGTTCTTTTTGAAAATTGAAATATAGTTGATTTACAGTGTTTCAAGTTTGTATTATATAGGTTTCCCTTGTAGCTCAGTCGGTAAAGAGTCTGCATGCAATGCAAGAGACCTGGGTTTGATTCCTGGGTTGGGAAGATCCCCTGGAGAAGGAAATGGCAACTCACTCCAGTATTCTTGCCTGGAGAATCCCATGGAGCCTGGCAGGCTACAGTCTATGGGATCTCAAGAGTTGGACACGACTGAGCAACTAAGCACACACTCTTCAGTCTCACTCAACCCAGAAGCACAATGAAACAAATAACAGGACTAAGCACACAACACAAGTTTAGAGCAAAGTGATTCAGTTTTATATTTATATATATATATATATATATATATATATATAGGCCTCCCCTGATGGTTCAGTGGGTTAAGAAATTGCCTTCAATGCAGGAGACACAGGAAACATGGGTTCAATTGTTTGATTAGGATGATCCATGGAGGAAGAAATGGGAGCCCACTCCAGTATTCTTGCCTGGAAAATTCCATGGACAGAGGAGCCTGGTGGGCTATAGTCCAAAGGGTCGCAAAGAGTCAGACATGACTGACTAAGCACCCATATATGTGTGTGTATATATATATACACACGCACACACACGCACACACATATATTGTGTATATATATTCTTTTTCAGAAACCTTTTCATTATAGGTTATTATAAGATATTGAATATTTCTTATACTATACAGTAGGTCTTGGATGTTTATTAAATTTGGATTTATTCTACGTGCAGTGGAAAGGTTTTAAAAAAGTCTAAAGCAGTAGTATGATGTGAGCTTATTAAAGAAGAGAAAGAGAAGAGTAACTTAAGCTGTTATGTGAAGAATTGAATGGCAGATGTGAAGCGTGGGGGCAGGGAGGCCAGGATGGTCCTGTGTGTGGCTGTGGAAATGGTGGAAGGAATGTGAGGGAAGGAGGCTTTGAAGATTCGACTAGGTTACAGTGGTTCCCAGATAACTGGATGAGGAGCTTGGATTTGATTTTTGCAGCTATGAGGGAACTTTGTGTATGTGTAAGTTTGTGTGTGAGTGTATGTGTGTTTCTAAGTGTGTGTGTCTGTGAGTTTACGGGTGAGCTTGTGAGTGTGTGAGTCAGTGTGTATGAGTGTGGGGTGCATGTGTGGATTTGTAAGCAGATGTGAGTGTGCATGTGTGTGCAACTTTTGAACAGACCAGTGGCATAAAGAAAAGGCTGCCCTCTATGCTGTAGAGAACAGTCTGGCGGCAGGGAGACTTGCTGGGTGGGTAGTGGGGTTGGATATTACACAAAGACCCAGGGGTGCTAACGTGGCCAGCCAGGGAGAAAGACATGACTGAATCAGGCAAGTCCTGTTATTTGTCTCATTGTGCTTCTGGGTTGATTGAGACTGAAGACTCCTTTAGAGGAGTCACAGTTTCTTCAAATTAGCCCAGTTTGATTGCTAGCTGAGTATTTTACTAGTCTTATTTAAAAAAAACAAAAACTTATCTAAGTTAAATCTCACTTACATCCATGTGCTTGATTTCTCTGAAAGGAGTTACATTAGTGAGCGTTGAGTGGAGTGGTTCCAATGCAGCCCACCCAAACTCCCCACTCTGTTGCTGGGAGGCATGCACACATGTGCTTGGGCACACGCGCATGCATGCACGCGAGCACACACAAGTCTCTTTTATGTTTAAAGTTCTTGATTCCTGAGACACTCATTGTGTTTTTTGTTCCCCCAGGACATCTTTGAAGATGCTTTGGAAACCCTCTCTGTGTAAGTAGTAACGTAATAAAAACGTATATAGTAGAGAAAATTGATGGTTTTCTTTTTTAAAAAATAAGTATTTCATTCTCATTTTTTTGAGTATAGTGACTATTGTTGGAAAAATTCAGTTCTCTATAATTTAACATTTAGGATGTGATTAAGCCAGATTTCTTGTAACCTTAAACTAAAATAAAAGAAAAAAGTTTTCCAACAAATTAAATTTTGTTTACAGCTAACCCTTTTATATTGGAGAAGGAAATGGCAACCCACTCCACTATTCTCGCCTGGAGAATCCCAGGGACAGAGGAGCCTGTTGGGCTGCTGTCTGTGGGGTCGCACAGAGTCAGACGTGACTGACGCGACTTAGAAGCAACCCTTTTATATCTTTCCCATATTTCTTTACATGATTGGCCTCATACTGTAGATTTTTGCTTTTGATTTGCACTTAGTTTTATTATAAGCATTTCCTATATGCCTATATAATTTTTGTAATGATTTTAAATGATGTCATATTAGATCAAATGGAACACTACAGTTTACTTATTCATTTCTCCTTAGACATTTAGTAAAACTAGGGAATATTTTAATATGTATAGTTTTGTTATATTTTTGAATTGTCTCTGAAAGTTTTAACTTCACCAATGTAGGATTACTGGCTATAAAAGGGATGACTATTTTTATTGCTCTTTATGTGATATTTTTCAAGTTGCCTTTGTGTACTAGTCAACTCAGGCTGCCATAACAAAATACCATGGGTTGGGTAGCTTAAACAGCAGAAGTTAATTTTCTCACAGTTTTGGAGCCTGAAAGTGAGAGATCGGGTTGCTAGAGTGGTTTGGTTCTGGTGAGAGCTCTCTGCCTGGTTTACAGATGGTCACCTCCTCGTTGTGTCTCCACAGGTAGAGAGAGAGAGAGAGAGAGAGAGAGAGGTCTCTAGGTGTTCTTCCTATAAGGGCATTAGTCATGAGGACCCCACTCTCAGGATCTGATCTAAATCTAATTATCTTCCAAAGGCCTCCTCTCCAAATGCCATCACATTGGGGATCAGAGCTTCAGTATGTGAATTTTGGGGGAATGCAATTCTGAGATGGTTAGATGGCATCACCCACTTGATGGACATGAGTTTCAGCAAGCTTCAGGAGTTAGTGATAGACAGGGAAGCCTGAGGTGCTGTAGTCCATGGGGTCGCAAAGAGTTGAGCGACTGAACTGAATTCAGTCCACAGCACTTTCAAAAGAATTTTATCTTTTGAATTTTATCTTATTTTAGCTATGAACAATGTGTACGTGTAGCATCATCATCCCTAGGTATTATTTGAAACCATTTTTCTGCTTAAAAAGTGATAAGTGTTAGTCGCTCAGTCGTGTCCAACTCTTTGTGACCCCGTGGACTGTAGCCCGCCAGCATCCTCTGTCCATGGAATTCTCGAGGCAATAATATTGGAGTGCGAAGCCATTCCCTTCTCCATAGGAACTTCCTGACCCAGGGATTGAACCTGGGTCTCTTGCATTGCAGGCGCTTTACCATTTGAGCCATCAGGGAAGCCCTTTGCTACTTTAGTGATACCTAATTGTTTAGTTAAAATTTTTTTTTTCTGAGAGTTCTCTCGTGGCCTAATGTTTAGGATTCCAGGCCTTCACTACCATGGCCTGGGGTTAATCACTGCTTGGGGAACTGAGATCCCACAAGCCATGTGGTATACCCCTCCCACCCCGCATTTTTTTTCTTACCATCATTGTTTAGTCTGTTGCATTCCCTTATGTATGAATTCTAGTCTTCTCTTGCCTATTTAACTTTTTTCTCAATGTTTCTCATACATACTTATGAACTTGCATATGTATATACACTTTCATCTTTGGTTCTATTTGCTACAGATACTTTCCCTTAATTGCTATTTTTATGTTAGAGTTGCACATTTTTTTATTGTCCAAAGTTTTTAGTGTTTGTCATTGAATATATATGTGATTAAAAAGAACTTAATTGTGATTAGGATTTAAAAAAATAACCTTGCTACTGTGCAATAGTTGCAGATTTACAGAACTATTATGAACATAGTATGGAAAGTCCTATATATCCCACACTGGTTTTCCCTGTGATTAATTTCTTACATTAGAATGGTATGTTTGTCACAATTAATAATCTAATATGGATATGTTGTTATGGCTAAAGTCCATACTTTATTCAGATATCTTTAGTTTTTATGTAGTATCCTTTTTCTGTTCTTGGATCTCATTCAGGACACCACGTTATAATTATTTGTCCTGTCTCTGTAGCCTACTCGTGATTGTGACAGTTTCTCAGACTTTCCTTGGTTTTGATGACCTTGTCAGTTTTGAGACTACTCATTTGTTTTGTAGAATATCTCTCAATTGAGACTTATCTGTTTTTTTTTTTCCCCTCATGATTAGACTGAGTTCATGTATTTTGGGGAGGTAGACCACAGATGTAAGGTATCATTCTCATCACACTATATCAAAGGTACATGTTATCAACCTGGCTTACTATTGTTGAGGCTAAACTTAATCACTTGGCTTGAGATAGTGTTTGTCAAGTCTTGCCACTGTAATGTTACTTTTCCTCCCCTTCCCTTTTCATGCTGTACTCTTTAGAAGACAATCTGCTTGTATAATTTTAAAAATTACTTTTAAGGTGAGTGCATTATTTGCCATCCAGAAATCTTATTCCACTCTGCTGCTGCTGCTCTGCTCTGAGCATTGGCAGGAACTGAGCTTGAGGTGCATGGTTGACTGAAATCCAGGATGTAGAAAAGGGTCTGACTATGGGGCTGGTTACTGGAATTCACAGTGGAGGCTCTGCTGTTCCCAGTGAGAAACTGGAACACTGGACACACATCAGAAATGGGTTCAGGTCTCAGAGATGAAAACAGGTCAAGCTGGTATAATTGATGTGACCAATGGGCAATACACATTAAAACTTGTGTTTCCTTGAATTTTCACTGGTTGTGTTAAACTGGCAGCAGCTTTACCTCTGGGTTTGAAAGGCATTGTCAGCAATTTCTAACACTGACTAGTTTTTAAAAAATCAAATTATAGAGAAACAAAAACCTTCTGAACTTGACTTCTGGTTTCTGGCTTTGCATGTAAGGAGCTTGAAGTCACCACTCTGTCCTAACAACAAGTAAAGAGCTTAACAGACTTGAAAAATCCACAATTCATTTTGGAGCCAAAGGAAAGGGGAGGATACAGGGCAGATCCCAATGCCCAATACTAGAGGGTCAGAAGGGCAAATACAGGGAGTATGGTGTACGAGCCAAAGCTGGGACTGGAAGACCTCAGCTGTGATGGATGAATTGGTGGAGGCTTAGTGTAAACAACTCTGGGAGTTAAGAACCACAGGGGAATCTCTCATGTGAAGCCCCCTCCCCTCCTAATGTGAGACTTGCCTCTAGAAGCTCTACCAGATTCCCACAGTAAACAGAGGAGAAAAATCCCTTTGGGCATCCTGCAGGGTAAGGAGAAAAGGAACATTCTGAAATATACCAGAGTTGACTGTTCTTAACAAGGCCTACCCTCAGGGGAGAGTAGTTAACCAGAGTCTAACTGACCTGGGAACTCCAGCCCACTCTGGCCATCCTGTCCCATCTACCTGAGAAGAAAAACTGAGAAACACTTGAGCAGTTCCCAGTCCAGAGGCACAGGCTCCCTTAAGGACTGTGACCTAATCATAGGAGTGTCAGTCGTTTCCCCTCCCCACCCCCTCACCACCATGTGACCACAGGTTGATTTACAGCAGTTCCTTTTATCATGTACATCATATTTCACCACCAAGAAAGATTACAAGGCAGACCAATAGGCAAAAAACACAGTTTGAAGAGGCAGAGTAAACATCTAAACCAGACATAGCAGGGATGTGGGGGTTTCAAACAACTATGGTGAATATGCTGTGGGCTCTATGGGTGAATAGAGAGCCTGCCTGCAGGAACAGATAGGCAGTGTGAACAGAAAGATGGAAGTCATAAGAAAGAACCAAAAAGAAATGCTAGAGATCTGAAAACACTCGAACAGAATTGAAAGCTGCCTTTGATGGACTTATTAGACTGGACATGGCTGAGGAAAGAGTCTCTGAGCTAGAGGCTAGAGCAATATAATCCTGAATGAGCTTAGTCTCTCAGTCGTGTCCGACTCTTTGCGATCCCATGGACTGCAGCCCACCGAGTTCCTCTGTCCCTGGGGTTCTCCAGGCAAGAATACTGGAGTGGGTTGCCATGCCCTTCTCCAGGGGATCTTCCCAACCCAGGGATCGAACCTAGGTCTCCCGCATTGCAGCTGGATTCTTTACCAATTGAGCTGAATAGAATCCTCAAAAACTGAAAAGCAAAGAGAACAAAGACTGATTAAAAACAGAACAGAATATCCAAGGACTGTAGGACAAGTACAACAGGTGTTGTATGGAAACACTAGGAGGAAAAGAAAGGAACAGAAGAATATTTGAAATAATAATGTTTGATAATTTCCACAATTAATGTTAGATACCAAACCATAAATCCAGTAAGGTAAGAAATCACTGAATAGGATGAACACCAAAAAGTAACCTCTTGATAGATCTATCACCTGTAAACTACAGAGTAGCAAAGATAAATTCCTAAAATAAAAAACACACCTTACCTCTAGAGGAGCAAAGTTAACTTCTCATCAGAAACCTGGCAAGCAAAAGAAAGTGGAGTGAAATATTTGTGTTTAGAGAATTAAACCACCAACCTAGAATTCTGTACTCTGTGAAATTATCTTCAAAAGTAAAGGAGAAATAAAAGCTTTCTCAAGCGAACAAAAATTAAAGCAATTTGTTACCCATAGATCTGCCTTATGAGAAACACGAAAAGAAGTTCTATATAGAGAGGGAAAATAATATGTAGAACGTCAGATCTACATAAAGAAAAGAAGAACATCAAAAAAGGAATAAGTCAAAGTAAAATAAAATACATTTTCATATTCTTAATTGATCTAATGGATAGCAGTTTGTTGAAAATAATACCAACAGTGTATTTGGTTATAAATACTTATGTTTATATATATATACACACAAAAGATACATATATATATATACACACACGCACTTGTCTATGCTCACATCTAAGTGAGATGAATGAAAACAGTGATACAAGCAATGGGAAGGAGGATAGTATTGTCTTGTTATTATAAGGTACTCACACTACCTGTGAAGTGGTACAGTATGTTTGGATGCAGACTTAGATGTAAATGTGTATTGCAAACTCTAGGGCAACCACCAAAAAAAAAGTAAAAAAAGAAGTAAAGCTGATATGCTAAGAAAGGAGAGAAAATGGAGCATATGAAATGTTCAATCAAAACAATATAAGGCAGAAAAAGAGTGGAAGACAAGAATAGGAACAAAAAGTGAGGGCTTCTGCTGCTGCTAAGTCGTTTCAGTCGTGTCCGACTCTGTGTGACCCCGTGGACTGCAGCCTACCAGGCTTCTCCATCCATGGGATTCTCCAGGCAAGAACACTGGAGTGGGTTGCCATTTCCTTCTCCAAAAGTGAGGGCAAGAAATAAAAAAATAGTGATGAACATGGTAGATGTTAATCCAGCTATATCAATAATCACTTTGAATGTCAGTGGTCTAAATTTACCAATTAAAAGACATTATTAGAGTATCTCAAAAAGTATGGTCCAACTATATGTTGTTTACAACAAAACCCATTTTAAATAAAAGACACATAGAATAAAAGTAAATTGAGAAAAAATATACCATGCTAACAATAATCATCAGAAAGCAGGAATAACAGTACTAATTTTAGACAGAGCAGACTTTAAACTAAGGAAAGTTATCAGGAATAAAGAAAGGCATTAGCTAATGATAGAGGGGCCAATCTCCCAAGAAGGTATAACAGTTCTTAGTGTGTAGATACCTAGCAACAGAGCATCAAACTACATGAAGCAAAAATAGAATTATTATATAAGGAGAAATAGATGATTTCGTTACCATCATTGGTGACTTCAACTCCCTTTTTCAGAAATACACCCAGCAGGCAGAAAATTTTAGCTGAACTAAAAAAAAGAAATCCCTGAACTTAACCCAACTGAAGTTAATTTAGATCCCCATCTCATGCCAACCCCTACATTGCCAGCACACTATTCCAACACCATTTGCTAAGTCTGTGAGTAAAAGAAAATTTATGTATGATGCCTCCTCCATCAAGTAATAAACTCATTAAACTAATAACGCTCTGTTTCTGGCGGCTTTCTCTTTCGGTCCTTTGATCTGTGTGTCTTTGTGTTTGCGCAAAACTATTCTATTTTTTTTTTGCACAAAACTATTCTATCTGCTTTAGATGTTTCAATATTAGTATGACTGGTTCTCAGGAGAATGGCCTCCAAAAATGTCCTGTGACAGAGATGTTTTTGATTCGTGACTATCAGAAACCCACGGTGAACTCTGAAAATGTGAAATTCCTGGGAAATTTGTATGTCTTGGCTTCTTTTATCTGACTGTCAACCATGTATTACGTTTTTTCCTCTCATCTTGAAAACAATAGTTTTTTAATGCTACCTCACTTTCTGGTTATCTAACATTTTCTTTTCCATTCATTGCCTCTTTCAGCCTGTCTTCAGCTGTTGCCAGCATTGTTTGCTGTTGTTGTAATTTTGTATTGGGGTGTAGCCCATTAACAATGTAATAGTTTCAGGTGAACAGGAAAGAGACACAGCCCTATATATACATGTATCCATTCTCTGCCATGCCAGTATTTTTTTACTTCCAAATTTAACTTCCCTGTCAGCTCAGTCTTGTTCAGTTTAGCAAATCCAAAGGCTTCTCTGTTCTAGAACTTGCCTTGTTCTTTTAGGTTTCTGATGTGCATTATTACCCGTGACACCCTAGACTGTTCCTTAAATGGTTTTGTGTATCCTTTTTGGTGTTGCCAAAATGTCCTTGGTACCCACTTCTCTCACCTTCGTGTAGCAACACATAATAGTAACATTTCACCTAATAGAGAACCTTACCTATTTAAAGTAGAGTCCAATTCCAAAAAGGGTAGCCAAAGTAGATCTTCAAGCCCATGCTCTAAAAATCTTGCCCTTAGTAGAGACTTCCATCAACATTGACTTCCCATTTACAATGAGACTTCCATTTACAATGAATGTGACTAGACTTATGCTTTTTAGTATAACTTTGCTGGAGTCTTAGGAGGTATGGTGAGAGGGTGGTTTTATATTTGTTGATAGTAATATACTATTACTATATATAACAGATATAGTTATTTGTTGATAGTAACAAAAAATGGCAGAGAAAGAAGAAAGTAAGTACGATGTACAATCATAGAACTCCAAAGCACAGCAGTGTGGTTTTACTTTGCTCGGGTACACACGCTGAGATGTACCTTTCTGGAGAGTCAACCCCTTGGATTTGACAGTGAACTTGATTACCAGTTTCAGCTTCATTTACTACCTGGTGGACCTGTTGGGACAGTTTCACTGAGTCTCAGTTTCTTCATGCGCTCACAGATTTATTGAGGAGATAAAATGAAATTCAATTTAAATATTATAATGTGTATAAAGAAAGAGTAGGTGCTCAGTACTTTAAATATCAGTACTTTACTGCTCCCCTATCCTGGTCACTGTCAATCTCCACTGAGAAAGTCATGTTAATAATGCTGTCTCTGAGACATTGGAAAAAAGTTATATCTAGTATATTCTATTTAAGAGGATAGAAACATGTGTCATATATGTAAGAAAATTTCAAAATGACTAAAAATGTTTCCAGATAACATTTGAAAGTCAGTAGGTTGTACTTTGGGCTTCCCTGGTAGCTCAGACTGTAAAGAATTTGCCTGCAACGCAAGAGACGTGAGTTCAATCCCTGAGTTGGGAAGATCCCCTGGAAAAGGGAATGGCAACCCAATCCAGTATTCTTGGAGAATCCCATGGACAGAAGAATCTGGTGGGCTACAGTCCAGGGGTTTACAAAGAGTTGGACACGACCGAGTGGGTAACACTTTAACTTTCACTTCGGATTCCCAGGTAGCTCAGTGTTACAGAGTCCGCCTGCCACTGCAGAAGACGTAGGAGACGCAGGAGACCGAGGGACTGAGCACACACATGCTGTATTTACAGGGAAAGCTCTCTTGGATGTTTCTCTGTATTCCACAACATAGAGTGTCATGTTCTGTACCATCTCTCCTGAGTTATTGACCCTTTCTGAAATTGAAAATATTACTGAAGAAATCTGTTATTCTATATTTTTCTTTTAACCTACTCTGTATGTTTTCTCTCTGATTACAAGTATATGTTAACTGTAAAAAATTCTTAACTGGTTTTTATGTGAACTTTTATTTTGTCCTAGTTTTAGGGTTTCCCAACACATATATTTATCATGCCATGACATTTCTTTCATGATCTGTTAGCTGCTAAACTCGGTAGAGCTCTTTTTCCTTATGCTGATCAAACTACATATTTTGGTTTTATGTGCAGATAGCAATGCTTCAGCCTCGCTGTAGGAGGGTGTGGTCCTCTTGCCAACCTGGTGATTAATTTCTTCCTGTGAATATTTTCTCCTGAATTTGTAATGAAAAGGTGCAAGTGAACAGATGAGGAGAGGCTTCAAGTGTTTCCACTAAAGAAAACTTACCTCCTACTCTCCTTTTCTGCTTAGTTAATTCACTACCACAGATGTAGTCTTTCCTAGTTCTGGATTTTTGTGGTAACAATTGTAATAACAACTATTTTGGAAAGTTGTTAGATTTGCTAGCTGGTAGATCTTAATGGAGAAGGCGATGGCACCCCACTCCAGTACTCTTGCCTGGAAAATCCCATGGATGGAGGAGCCTGGTAGGCTGCAGTCCATGGGGTCACAAAGAGTCTGACACGACTGAGCAACTTCACTTTCACTTTTCACTTTCACGCATTGGAGAAGGAAATGGCAACCCACTCCAGTGTTCTTGCCTGGAGAACCCCAGGGATGGGGGAGCCTGGTGGGCTGCCGTCTATGGGGTCGCACAGAGTCGGACACGACTGAAGCGACTTAGCAGCAGCAGCAGCAGCAGATGGTACAAACATCTCTAACATTTAGAACTGGAAGGAAAATTAGATTTAAAAAAAAAAAAACAGTGACACATTGAGCATGTCCTTTCTGAAAATTAAAATTGCTTATGAAGTTTCTGACTTATTTGCATAGGAGGTCATCTCTTAGGGAGGAACCGTACTTTAGTCCCATGTAATGGTCAATAGAATTTTGCTAGAAGGTTAGCTCTGCCATAGTCTCTGGCTTCTTGATTTAACAATTCCACCCTGGTGTGTACTTCTTGGTGCCCTGATGACTGGGTATTCTTCATGCCCAGGACAACTACTGTATCTGACAACATAGTGGTGGGTGTAAGTAAAGTCTGTTCATAAATTAACTGTGATATTGATTTTGGATGGCCTCAGCCTGCAGTGGCTTGAAGCAAGGTTTGTGTTTCTGGCCAGATTGAGGTCAGCTTATGGCAGACAAGGTTCTGGCCCTTTGGCTTTGTGTAAAAAGAATTCTCACAAAGATGGAAAGGAGTGAAACAAGTAAAGTGTTTATTAGGAGGAAAGAGTACAGTATGTGTGGATAGACACACGGGCAGACAGAGAGAGCCATGTCCTCGTGGTAGTTTGAATCACTTTTATGGGGCATTTCTTTCAGCTTTTCTTTGGCCAGTCATTTTGCTTTGCCTTGTTCTGAGTTCATATTTGGTATATCTCAGGATCCTCCCATATGTACATGCATCTCTCAGTCAAGATGGATTCCAGCGAAGAGGCCTGTGGGTGGCCTTGGCATCACTCTCCATTTGACCCCCAAGGAGCTTTCTAGGTCTTCTTGACTTTGAGAATAAGAAATATGTGGCCTCTTATCTCTTATCTGGGTAGGCCCAGCCTTCTGTCCTGCATTCGAGAATTGACATTGAATATCGAGAATATAAAAAAATATTGATATTTTCGAGTTCCTGTCCACAGGGAAGGAACTCCAGTTGCTCACTCTGGGCAGGGGTGGGGAGGTTCTGTCTACCTCCTGCCTCAGTATGACATGTGAAGAGTAAGTAAAATGTTCCAGGGGTTCCAAAGAGAGCTGTTTTCCGATTGGAGGGTTGGAGTGACTTGCATTGGTTTTGAGTTTTGAGTGCTACAAGGGTTACCTGGGGCCCTGTGGACATAAGCAGATTTGGGTCACCCAGGATCCTGGCCTCCACGGAGTGAGGAGAGTAGACTGACCACTTGGACTCAAGTGACTTGGTGGTGTTTAACCTCTTTCTTATGTAAACTACAGTTGGCAGTGGCCCCAAAATCTAATTTATTGGAGGAACTGGTTGGGTACTAGAAAATCAAGATTTTCTTATTATGATAGTTTAGAGAAGTCAGGGAGGCATCAAATTTGTGTGCCAAGACTGTTAGGACAGATGCAAGTTTAACATATTTTCAGCAGTGTTCTCTTATATTCCATAGCACCTTGTTAAAATGTTGACTTTACCCCTATACAGGAATCCGTAGGTGTTTTGAGCCTGGAGGCAGTGTGAATGCTGTGGGATGTGTGTTCACATGCAGCAGCTACGGTGAATTTGCTCTTACCTCTAGAATTTGAAAGAGGCAGATGTGTTTAGCCGGGTGATAAAATGGTTACAATAGAAATAAAAATATTTTGTAGCCTAGCATGTCTCAGGGACTTCCTCCTTCTTCACACCTTCTCTTTTGAATCACAAATTGTAAATTAGAATGAGATAAAGCTTTTAAGGCAACCTGGTGGGCTCCATCAGTTTAGATCAGTTAATAATGATGCAATAGGTTGATCTGTTTTTAAGGTTATTAAAGGTTGAAGTTTGGTGAATGATAGTTGGAAGACATCTAGTTAATATTTTCTTCATAGTGGGTTAAATTATAACTAGTATAACTTCAGGCCGAGTTAGATGTATTTTCATTTTTCTGTGATCTTTTCTTTGACCCAACTTCCCTGTCTAGATAATCCAAGTGTTGCTTAGGTTTGGAAGGGCCTCCCTACCCATATCTCACCTGATTTTTCTTAACCTAGATTGCTCTTTAATTATTTTATTGGATCCAAAATGCCATTGACATCGTATATACCACTAAGGAAGGAAAAAACACAGTGGAGAATTTTATAGGTGACTTTGCATAAGAGAAGGGAAAAATAAAGTTGGTATATAAGAAGACACAGTAAGAAACTATGTGTATTTCAATCTTGGTACTAGGTAAGGAGGGGAAAATAATTCTCTTGAGATTCTCTGCCCTGGAACTTTTAAAAATAGCTCTATTGCATTATAAATTTATATCCCATAAAATCTTTTATATTTACAGTTCGTTGAAGTTTATTATATTTATAGAACTATGTACAACCATCATTACAATCTAATTAAAAAAAATCATCATCCAGAAAAGAAACCCTTTAGAGTCACTTGCCTTTCTTACTCCTATTCCTAGGCAACCACTAATCTAATTTCTGCTTCTAGATTTGTCTCTATAGACATTGCATAAAAATAGGATCATTCACTATTTGTTCCTTTGTGTCTAAAAGTTTGAAGTTTCTCTATGTTGTAGCAGGTATCAGTACTTCATTCATTCTCTTTTATGGCTGAATAATACTCAACTGTGTGGATATACCACATTTTGTTTGTCCATTCATAAGTTGATAAACATTCGGGTTGTTTCCAGTTTTTGGCTGTTATGAATAACGCTGCTATGCACAACTGTATCCAGTTTGTTGTTTGGACACCTGTTTGCAATTCTCTGGAACACATACCTAGGAGTAGAGCTGATGGACTGCATGGGAAGCCTGTGTTTATCTTTTCAACACTCTCAGAATGTCAGTCACAAGCTCGTTTGTGGTCTGAATATTGGATACCAGTGTGGCTCAAACACCTTCAAGCAGGTCATAAATCATGTGTTATAGAGTCAGTGGAATATAGAAAATGGAAATAAATTTCACTAAAAAGCCCAGAGTGAGCAGTATCCCCAGGTGTCTTTTTCCTGCACTGAATTGCTTCTCTGTGTATTTTCTTTTGTACTATTAGGTCGTCTTTAGTGGCCTGCTTTTGTATTGGGACCTTCCAAAACAGGAAGTTCTTTGTATAAGGCTACTAGGGGAGAGTGTTTGTATCCATATTTTAAGCTAAGGCTTGTATATTCTATTGGATTGGCCAAAAAGTTTGTTTGGGCTTTTCTGTCTGATGTTACGGAAAAACCCATGAACTTTTTGTTCAGTCCAGTATGAATGCTCCTTTTCACTCTAAGGAGGAGTGACAGGATTTCCTAGCTTAAAGGGAATATTCTTAGTGATCCTTTGGTCCAGTTGTCTCATCTTACCAAGGAGGCCCAGGGGAGAGGTAGGAGACTTGGTAGTGTTGGTGGCCAAATGAGTGGAAAATGACCTGTGAATCCTTATGAACAGGGCCTTTGTCATTGTGATTGCCCTTTCTGCAGGCTCAGGAGCCTCTATCATTCAACCCCAGGTAGACACCCAGGATATGTTTGCAAGTCAGAGAAGCTCTGTTCCCAGTACTGACTTCCTTACCTCCTCCATCAGTGACCTTCTGGACATGACTACTCTTCTGTCTGGCACTATCTTATTAGTTGGAATGGGAAATAGGCCCCATCCTTGCCTATTGATCACTCACTCGGATATATCACAAACACCTTAATTTGTGTGTTCCAAACTGAACTCTTGACAGCCGCCTCCCTCATCCCTCAGAAACCTTTTCCTCCCCATCTTCTCCATCTTTGTAAATGTCTCCACTCATTTGCTCAAAGCAGATGCCTGGCTTCAATTCCTTCCCTTTTCTTTAACTTCCTTCTACCAGGTCTGATGATTTCTACCTCCCACATATATTTCCCATCTGTTCACCTTCTCTCTCTCTTTTCTCTGTTACATAGTTTGAGGTACTGTGGGGTCTGCCTGGGTTACTTAAAGAGCCCTGCCCACCCACACCCCCATGTGTTTTCTTGTCTCCTTTGTTCTCTAGTCTGACACCCTCCCAACTTTATCCTATCCATTGTCCATGTAGCAGCCAACGTTTCCTGATTTAAAATTTTAATACGACAAATTTCAAACGTGTAAAAAATAGAGAGGATGGTCAACTGAGCTCTTATGTACTCACCATTTACCTTCAACAGTTGTTAACTCAAGGCCAATCTTATCTCATCTGTAATCTACCTCTAAATATTTCAGTATGCACTTCCTGAAAACAAAGACATGCTCTTACTTAATTACCATTCAGGTATCAAGGTCAGGAAATTGTGCTGAAACAGAACTATTATCTAATCTATAAGCCTTTTATGGCACTGCTGTATCTGTATTTTAGTATGCGTATAAAAGATAGGTCTTTTAAAAAAAAATCACAAGGCTGTTGTCACACCTAAAATAAATTAACGATATTCATCAAATATCCTGTCAGTGTTCAAATTTCCCCAGTGTCTCATAATTTATTAACAGCAGGTTCATTTGAATCAGGACAGAGTGATCCTTTTAGAAATTCAATTGAATGATGTCATTTTTTTGCTTAGAATCTGGGCGTGAGTCTGCTTGTCTCTTAGGGTGAAGATTCCCAGTCTACCGTAGCCCACAAGGCTTGAGATCAAGGTCAGATCCCCACACCCTGCCTCCACTTGGTCAACTCCCACCCTCATTCTCTGCCTTGAGCCGGAAGCCTCTTTCAAGCTAGACCTCTGCTGCCCTAGGTTTGTATGTCTGACGTCTCTGACCAGAGCAACTTCCTGGCACTCCTCCCAGTTCTTCCTGGTCATCCTCAGCTCTCAGATGCTCTGTCCTCCCACTGTGCCTAATGACTCCACCTGAATAGGTTACTCCTCCTTCATTCCTCTGTCCTGGCAACCTGTTTGTTCCTCTCACTCCATTTCTCATATTTTGTAGCTTTTTTTTTTCATTTGTTTTCTGACCACCTGTTTCTCTGAACTCTTTAAGTTCCATCATGGTGCATCCTGTACCCAAGCACAATGCTTGGCCTATAGCAGAAGCTCAATATATATTTGTCGAATTAATAAGTTTGTTGAATTAATGTACTAATCAAAAACCGTAGATGAATATTCAAAGTAAACTGCAAGGATTTGAAATGCGTTAAAAAAATCCAGCCATCATTTTTTGAGAACTTAGGAAGTATCGGGCACAATAATATTGCTGTGATTGTTCAAAAGGAGAATGAGTTAAAGGATCTTTTGGGATGTGTTTTTTTCTTCCTTCTTTTTAATGATGATTACGGCTGGTTGTGTCAGTCAACCCATACATGCATGATTAGGTAATGTCCACTTGTGGGCGTAGTGAGCACTATACAGGATTGTCAGTGATGCCATTGCAGTTTCTCAACTCTGGGGTGACTCCATTTCCATCTGAAGTTTATGGAAATGAGCTGTCAGACTTCAGGGGATATAGTGAGCTTCACTGCCTTTGTTCACTTTCTGTCATTTTTTATCTGCCCTGTTTTCTGATATGTTTATCCCTCTTGATAAAAATAGCAACCTAAAATAAGTAATAACACAGTGTAAAAGCAGGGAGCTTTGCCTTTTGTATGTGTCAAATTTCTCCACTGTTTATGTTTTGAAAATTAATCAGTCTCCCTGATTCTCCCTCTTTCCTCTTCTTCCTACCCTCCCCTTTGTGCCATCATGTTTGTAGAACATTGTATCCAGAACTCCTCAGAGATGGAGTGATGTTTGCGTTAGGCACATTTGTAAATCATGAGTGGTTCAGTATCATGTATCATACACATTTAATAAACAGTCTGAAGATTTAGCCACTAACAAATCTAAAGGCCTCTGAAATTACTTAATACTGAAGAGGTATTTGGGGATTTATGTGTGATTTTTATTTTCATATAAAGTAATTTCCATGTTATCTATTTTATTTTTATTGTGCAGAGTGAGAGTATTCAAGCCAGCAAGGAGTATTTTTTTTTATCACCTATAAGCAGAGAATGATCTCAAAATGTGTTAAAGCTCCATGTAGTTCTGATAAAATAGCATTTTTAGGGGTATAGGCATAGCTTTTGTCACCCCTCTGGCTTTTATGCAGTTAAAAAAATAGTGTGTGTGTGTGTACAAAATTCTGTCTGTCAGATCTCCCTACTGATTTAAGAGATTCTTTGTCATTAAAAATTTCTGGCCCCAATTTAAAAGAAAATTTCCCAACAATGTGTTGTTTGCTTTGATTAAAATAATGCTGTGGTAGTTGATACCAGGAAGTTAATTCTGTGATTGCCTACTTAAAGCATATCTATTTTGAAATAGCATTCTCATTGTCTTGTAGTATTTTATTGTTCAGCTCCATGGATGGAGCCTATATTCTCAGTCCTAAGTCACTTCAGTCGTGTCCGACTCTGTGCGACCCCATAGACGGCAGCCCACCAGGCTCCCCGTCCCTGGGATTCTCCAGGCAAGAACACTGGAGTGGGTTGCCATTTCCTTCTCCAATTCATGAAAGTGAAAAGTGAAAGTGAAGTCGCTCAGTTGTGTCTAACTCTTTGTGACCCCATGGACTGCAGCCTACCAGGCTCCTCCATCCATGGGATTTTCCAGGCAAGAGTACTGGAGTGGGGTGCCATTGCCTTCTCCGATATTCTCAGTAGAACTTACTAAAATAGTATAAGGATGCCTTTTTAGATAATTCAGTATAAGTAAAAATATTATTTTTAATATGTATTTTTCACTCATGAAGTAATTTGTTTGAAAGCATTTTGTAAAACTGCAAAGAATAAACCAAATGTAATATAATTTTTATACCAATTACTTAATGTACAATGTCATATAGGGAACATTTTCTAAAACCACAATTCCTTACAAAGTACAAGAAATTTTGCTATGGCTATTTTCTTAGCAGTCTTAGGATGACTCCTTCAAGATATAAAATGTTTTAAAAAATTCAAAGAAAAACATAAACGACTGTGAAATTTTTGAGACATGAGTGACTGTGATCCTTCACCATTTCCCTGTCTTGAGACCCACCTCATCGGACTGGGGACAGGGTGAGTCTCCTCCTTCGTATGGTTTAACAAATGTTTGTTGAGCTCTTTTTCTTTAACAGGCATTGATTTAGTCCGTGGGGAGAGACTTTGCAAAGGGAGCCTGGGTGTGGATGTGTTGCAGGAAGGGGAACCCTTCCCAGGCCCAAAAGGGAGCTTGTATCTAACACTTGGAAATGAATTGTCTGAGGAGATACACACGCTGACAAAGCAAGAGATTTTACTGGGAAGGGGCGCCCAGGTGAAGAACAGGAGGGTAAGGGAACCTAGGAGGACTGCTCTGCCACTTGGCTCACAGTCTCGGGTTTTATGGTGATAGGATTAGTTTCTGGGTTGTCTTTTGCCAGTTATTCTGACTCAGGGTCCTGCCTGGTGGCTCACATGTTGCTCAGCTGAGATGGATTCCAGCAAGAATAATTCTGGGAGGTGGTAGGACACATGGTGTTTCCTTTTGACTTTTTCCAAACTCTCCCGGTTGGTGGTGGCTGGTTAGTTCCTTACCAGCACCTCCTGTGGTAAAATAACCCATGCACGTGGTTACTACGGTGCCTGGCCGTGGTGGTGGTTTCAGTCAGTGTGCTTCCCCTAACAGATGGGGGTCTCTGGGAAGTCTCCAGTCTCCCCACTTCAACACTTGTACTCCAGCCAACTCTCAATGTTGATGCTGGTCCAGGGGAGAATGGGTGGAGGGACAGTGGTTGGAGGATTTATGGCTTTGCATGGTTCTTAATAACAAAGAAAATAAGTTGGAGATTTTATTATTTAAGTAGTAAAAAAAAATTAAGGTAAATCATTCTATGTTCTTTGGGTTGGAAATCATTTTTTAAGCCTGACACCAGCGGGAAAAACGTGACTGTTTTGACCGTTGTGACAAAATCCTCAAAAACTCAGTTAAAAAAGAATTAGCTGGGAAAAACCTTGAGCGTAAAGAAAGAGAGTTTAATTACTTTACAATATTGTAGTGGTTTTTGCCATACACTGACATGAATCAAAATAAATTAATTTAAAAAAAGAAATAAACATGTATTGTTATTTTAAAAAAAAAGATCAGATCAGATCAGATCAGTCGCTGAGTCGTGTCCGACTCTTTGCGACCCCATGAATCGCAGCACGCCAGGCCTCCCTGTCCATCACCAACTCCCGGACTTCACTCAGACTCACGTCCATCGAGTCAGTGATGCCATCCAGCCATCTCATCCTCCGTCGTCCCCTTCTCCTCCTGCCCCCAATCCCTCCCAGCATCAGAGTCTTTTCCAATGAGTCAATTCTTTGCATGAGGTACTGGAGTTTCAGCTTTAGCATCATTCCTTCCAAAGAAATCACAGGGCTGATCTCCTTTAGAATGGACTGGTTGGCTCTCCTTGCAGTCCAAGGGACTCTCAAGAGTCTTCTCCAACACCACAGTTTAAAAGCATCAATTCTTCGGCACTCAGCCTTCTTCACAGTCCAACTCTCACATCCATACATGACCACAGGAAAAACCATAGCCTTGACTAGATGGACCTTTGTTGGCAGAGTAATGTCTCTGCTTTTGAATATGCTATCTGGGTTGGTCATAACTTTCCTTCCAAAGAGTAAGCGTCTTTTAATTTCATGGCTGCAGTCACCATCTGCAGTGATTTTGGAGCCCAGAAAAATAAAGTCTGATACTGTTTCCACTGTTTCCCCATCTATTTCCCATGAAGTGATGGGACCGGATGGAGTTTATACCAAAAAAAAAAAAAAAAGTCAGGAAAGTGAACGCTTTGATGGAAAAATTGGAGAAAAGAAAACCGAAGAGAAGAGATACAGGCCAGTAAGGCTACTGGATTTGTTGCATTCCTGGGCCCATGGCCCCTTCTTCCAACTTCAAAGGCAGCAGCATGGTCTTTTCAAATCGCTCTGTCTCCATGGTCACATAACCTTGTGCCTTTTGTGTAAAATGCCTTTCTATTTCCCTGTTATAAGAATACCTGTGATTGCATTTAGGAACCAAACCAAATAATCTAGGATAATCTCCCCATTTTATGATGATTAACTTGATTATACTTGCAAAGTATCTTTGCTCATTTAAGGTAACATTCATAGATTCCATGGATTGAAACTTGGTAATGCTGGGGTGTCTGACTCTTGTGACCCCATGGACTGTGGAAAGGTATGGCAACCCACTCCAGTGTTCTTGCCTGGAGAATCCCATGGACAGAGGAACCTTGTGGGCTACAGTCCATGGGGTCACAAGAGTCGGACACTGACTGAGTGACTTTCACTACATTCACTACTAGTCAGCCTAACCACAGCTAAAAATAGTGGCATATATATATATATATATAAATAAACACACAGATATGCATATATACACACACACATACATAGGTGTATATATACATACATATTGTGTTTGCAGTTTGTTATCTCAGCGTGACGGAATTATAGAGTACTTATAATTTCAAAATAACCCCTTTATGACCTTTTGCACTATCAAAACATTTTTATGGGATATGTTTTACTAATGATCAGAAAAAATAAAGTTACTTTCATTTTGGGAAAGGGACTTTTAAAAAATAGGATTTATTTTTTAGAACAGTTTTAGATTTACAGAAAAGTTGAGAGTTCCCATCTACTGTATACCCAGTTTCCCCTATTATTAACATCTTACATTAGTGTCATAATTTCTTGCTATTAATTAACCAACATTAATACATTATCACTAACAAAAGTCCATACTTTTTTCAGATTTACTAAGTTTTTACCTAATTGGCAATGTCAGTTTCTCAGACTGTGTCTTCTTTTTGATGACCCTGATGCTTTTGAGAAATTCGAGGCGGAATATTTTGTAGGATGTCCATATACTGAAATTTGTCTAGTGTTTTTCTCATGGTAAGATTGGAATTATGGGATTTGGGGAGAAAGACCACAGGTATAAAATGCCATTTTCATCATATCATATTCAGTCAGAATGATTTATCACTGTTTACTGTTGATGTTGACCTTGATCATGTGGAGAATTTTCACAAATTATTTGGATATTTGGTGTTTTTTTTTGTTGTTGTTGTTAGATTACATCAATATCGTTAGGTTAAAAAAAAAAATCCATGTCAAATTATTTCCAGTATTCTCAAGATAATCTTTTAGCCTTTATGAGATTCAGAACATGGCTGAGTTAATTTTAGCTTGAAGATGTCTTTTCTTTTTTAATTTTAATTTTTAATTGATGTATAGTTGATTTACAATGTGTCAGATGTACAGCAAAATTATTCAGTTTTACATACATGTATATAGAATTGATGCTTTTGACCTGTGGTGTTGGAGAAGACTCTTGAGAGTCCCTTGGACTGCAAGGAGATCCAACCAGTCCATTCTGAAGGAGATCAGTCCTGGGTGTTCATTGGAAGGACTGATGCTAAAGCTGAAACTCCAATACTTTGGCCACCTCATGTGAAGAGTTGACTCGTTGGAAAAGACCCTGATGCTGGGAGGGATTGGGAGCAGGAGGAGAAGGGGACGACAGAGGATGAGATGGCTGGATGGCATCACCGACTCGATGGACCTGAGTTTGAGTGAACTCTGGGAGTTGGTGATGGACTGGGAGGCCTGGCGTGCTGCGATTCATGGGGTCGCAAAGAGTCGGACATGACTGAGCGACTGAACTAAACTGAAGTGATATACATATATATCTTCTTTTTCAGATTCTTTTCCGTTGTAGGTTATTACAAGCTATTGAATATAGTTTCCTGTGCTATACAGTAGGTGGGTGAAGATTTCTTAGAAACATGTGGGAACTCACCATTTTAGGGAGGCAGGATGGTCTACCTTTTGTAATTTCTCAAAGTCATATCAATTATTCTCATATATTATAAGTTATTCACAAGAATATAGTTGTACTCAAAGTTTCTTTTGATACAAGAAAAAAAGAATATTAGATAAAAGATTGGAAAATGTAGATGTGAAATATACTATACTGATGATTTTGCATCTGGGCTTGCCCTTCCTTGACAAATCCTGAGCTTTGCAAGCCCAGGTCTCTTACATATTTCTAAAGAGTCCTGTAGGTCTCCTCTGAAGTATAGTACCTATCACATTTGTGACTATTTGAGGAGTATATGGCTTCCTTGCTGGGTTGAGAGTTTCAGCGGAGTAGGGACCACACATGCTCTGTTTGATCCTGTCTTCCATGCTCAGCCTATAGTAGGTGCATAAATGCATGTTGACTGTCTGTCACTGCCTATGTCAGCTTTCTTGAGCACTTTCAGAAATGAGTCACATTGATAGGTAAATAATCATAACATAATCTCTGTGAAAAAGGTAGTATACAAAGTGTAAAACAATAGTAATTAAAAAAAAGAGAAAGAAATGGAGAAAGAAGACTAGAAGTAAAGTATTAACAGTTGGCTATCTCTAGTTCGAGATTACTGCTGGTTTTAATTTCCTTCTTTGTTTCCAGTTCTCTGTAAGGAGTTTATTTTACAGTCAGAAAACATCAGAACACATTACCTGATACTTTTATAATCAGATTGAATTGTGAGCCCCATCACAGAAACAGTCCGGTTCTAGTATGTATAAGTGCCCATCAGGCAAGACAAGTTGCCAAGTCACTGACCATCTCTAAGCTTACTTTATTATTTTTTTTTTTTTTAGTTTCATCAAAACCAATTCAAATATTCTTTATCTAATATTGATTTTAAAGTGCAGCTCCCATCTATATTGAAATGACTGTTAGGTCATATGTATATTTCATTCACTTCACTAATTTAACTTTTGCACATTTAATTCATCAGACTAAAAACTTAAGAGAACTTGACTTTCCCTTATTTAGTGTTTTAAAATAGTCAATAGGATATTAAATCCAAGTCTAACATGGGTGCATCAGCCTGCTTTTACATTTTCCTTAAAACAAAAGAGGTAACTCATTTTATTCTTCACCTAACCCTCTTTAGATAGCAGTGAGTCCCTGGATTAGGTGAAAAATCATTAAAAGACCTTGTAGATTTTATAAATCCAGGCCATTTGTATTTTTCTTGCTTGTTTCTCTAGGATAATTAAATAGTGATGGATTAGAATTAGGCTGCAGCAGAGATTGGGGGAAAAAAAATCTCCCGGCATCCTTTCCTGCAGGAGCGTCAGCTTTCGGCAGTGAGTGTAGCTGCCACTTTTAACTGACATGTCTTAAATTCTGCCCTGGGAAGCTCGGGGATGCTGTCAACAGCCGGGCAACTTCTTTTCTTACGCTTATTAATTGAGAGTCTCACAGGAGACCAAGACATAAATCAGAATTTGAGGATTTTTTTGCCTTTTAAATTGAGAACTGTCTCTTCTTTCCATTGGCTTTAAAAAAAATCTGGTAGGAGAGAGGAAAAGGCTTCTATATTCATTTCTTCAAAGTTACAGCCGCTCTAAACCTGTAAGTATGTTGCATTTATTTAGCTGTTTCTGGGGGGTATGATTGCAGCATTCTCTTTGGATCTGTGAGGATTTAATTTAAGGAAAGCTATGGCGATTAAAAAAAATCAGAGTGAAATTTCACTGGAGGCTAGCAGTTTTTGTTAGTTGATGTTGTCTTCATTAAAGCCTTCGTGTCAAGCCTGCCAGGGCTCCCCCTGCTCCCCAGCCTGGACCCCCTGTGTCTGTTTTTCTGAAGTTCCTGAGAGCAAGTGCTGAAATGGGAGAAAATAGCGAATCTTGCTGCTGAGAAGGATGCTATGGCTGGTTTACTGCTCTTGCAAGGTGTGCGTGAGGCTGCAGAACAATGGAAAGATGATGACGGCTTACTTTGTATTCGTTTACTGTGTATTCGTTGTGTTTGTCTTCTGTCCTTTGTTGGCTTCGTGGTGCGTTTTTGTTTTGTTAGGGTGATTAAAATCTTAAAGAAAAATTAAGTACTGTGGCATGCTGGCAGAATAGCCTCCGGAGATAGTCATAGACCTCACCTCTCTCCATGCTGTGTGGGGTTCCCTCTGTCTCTTTGTAGCAGATCGCAATAAATGGGAGTTACCCCAAAGTGACCTTTGCCTGACCATCCTTTTCTAATTGTGCATTTGAATCGGTGCCATTTTTTTTCTGGTGACGCAGACCCTTTAGTCTAAACATCTGTCCTTAGTCATTATGTCCCACTTTCCCTCTTTGGAATTCACTGGAGGCTACAATGGTATCCTTGCTGAATTTTTATTGAATCAATTTTGAATCTTTTGTAAGGACAGAGGTAAAATTTTGATTTTCATAATAACCCCCGTATGTTCTTGATTAATCTTTGTTACATGAAAGTCTTATTATTTTAGTGATCTGATTCATATCATTTGGTTTCGGATCTCATTCTTTTATTTTAAAATCACATTAGCTAAAGCGATTTCTCAAAGTTAAGTTCAGAGCTCAATAGTCATAATACTTTAAAATACCAACTGGTAATAGTCATCTTTAGATGCAGAATATATTTGACTTAAGGTGATTTATTATGTGAGTTTTTTGGGTGCTAGTGTTTTGGTTGATTTTCTGCAGAGTAAAATAAATCAAGGATTTTAAAAAAGAAATTCTCTACCACCCAGAGATGAAACATCTGCTGTTCTTATTTTTGAACATTTCGTCATTCCTAAATGCAGCAACTTTGAATTCAATAAGGAAAGAGTCCTAAAAATAGGAAATTCTGCCTTACCTAGACTGGCAAAGAACTTATATTCATTCATTCAACAAATGTTTATATTTGTCACAAAGCTCTTATTAGGCTCTGGGAACATGATGCTGAACGAGGTATTATATCTGCCCTCATGGAGCAGATACTGGTAGCAGGTGAGGGGAACCTTCAGAAAGTGCATAATTATTTCATTATATGTGTGCTGATTTTTCAACTGTAGAAGTTTTGGTACTTTGCAGCCAAATATATAAAAGACATAAAACACTTGCAACTAATTCTGTCTCAGATCTTCTGGAGCCACAGATCCTTGGTACGCTTGACCTAGAAAGAGACTTTGAAAATAATTAGTTCAACAAGCATGTAATAGGCACTATATTAAGTACTGAGTTTTAGATCAGTAAACAAGGAATAGTTCCAGCTTTGGAGGAGCTCACAGTTTAGTCTATTGAGAAAGGGAGGGAAATCAGTTATGTTAGTATATTCTGATATGTTACTGATTCACTAATTGAATGAATATTTATTGAATAATATTGGGCAGTGTCATAGGCACTGTGTTGGGCACTGGGGATGGGATGGAGAATAAAACAGAGGTGCCTTGCTCTCTGGAAACTCTTAGAGGCCATGACAGAGAAATGATTGGATGCTATGAGAATGCACAGGAGGCGTGGAGGGGTGTCATTACTGTTTACTGAGCATCTGCAGTGGGCCAGCCACGAGCTGGTACTCTTCTTTTGTACCTTAATCTTCCTTCCCTTCAGTCCTGTAAACTACTTACTATCTGTGCTCTGACATGCAAGTAAACGGAGATGAAGTTAAGTAATTTGCTAAAGGTCACACAGGAAGTGAGTGGAGGAATTAGAACTCGGCCCCAGATGTGACTTGATTTCAAATCTCTGCCCCTTCCAGTGGTCTCCAAACCTGGCCGCTCATCAGAGTTACCTGAGCTCTAGAGGGAGAATAGTGTTTAATTTTACTTTTATGTATTTATTTTTTATTGAAGTCTAGTTGCTTTACAATGCTGTTTTAGTTTCTGCTGTACAACAAAGTGAATCAGCTATATGTCTACCTATATCCCCTCTTTTTTGGATTTCCTTCTGATTTAGGTCACCACAGAGCACTGAGTAGAGTTCCCTGTGCTAGACAGAGAACAGTTTTTGTTACAGGCATCCCTCAGGACTGTGAGCAGTGAGGTTTAGGAACCACTCTTAGACTATCCCCTCAACTTACAGATGGGGGAGCAAAGATAGAGATCATATAGTAGTTAAAATGGGGCCAGTAGCTAGATTTCTTAACCACGATTCATTCCATTATAGTGTCATGGAAGACATATACTAAGAAATCAAAACCAGAATCAAGAGCACACAACAAACACAAACCAACCAGCCAACTTGACAAAACAAAAAATAAAAAGAGTAAGAACCTGAACCTGTGAAGAGTTTGGCTGGCCTTGACTCTGAAGAAGAATCCCTGGCAGCCTGGGTTCAGAGGTCTCCCTGTGTTGTCAGAGGGTTATTACTTGAGAGTGAGCTAGTCAGGACTTAAGTAAATAAATAAATAAGGCAGATGTTTTGACTTATTAATATTCATTTAGGCACTTACAGTTTATTGGGGGATACAGACAAGGAACTCTGTTATTGTGATGTAATGGGATAGATTTTATAGTATGGAGAACGTCAGTGTTCTGTGGGAGCAAAGATGAGGGACGACTGACTCAAGTCTGGGTGATGGCAGGAGTTCAGGGAGCTTTCTGGAGGAGGGCGATGTCTGAATTGAGGCTGATGTTGTTAGGTACTGGTGGCAATCAGGTATAGCAGCAGCATTTATTATGCCCAAGTCCCTGAGATGTGAGAGACCATTGCAAGAAAGGAAAGTTTTCTCCTTTATCCCCTTGGGGATACTTGGGGCCTATAAATTAAATGGACAAAAGACAGGTTAGGAAGAGAAGAGAAAAACAAGTTTAACTGCATACATACATATGAAAGTTCACCAAGAAATGTGCCTTAAGGAGGTGGTTGGAATTGGAAACATATCATTTAAACAAAGGATGATGAAGTGTGAAGAGGCTAAATAAAAGAAGAGGATTTGGGGGGCTACTGGATGTGGGTAAGTTATGGGAAGATGACTAGAAGATGTATGCTAAACAAGAATCGTTTAGTAAGGTTTTCATGCAGATAAGGGGCTTCCTGGGTGGCACTACTGGTAAAGAACCTGCCTGCCAGTTCAGGAGACATAAGAGACGGTGGTTCGATTCCTGGATCAGGAAGACCCCTGGAGGAGGGCATGACAACCCGCTCCAGTATTTTTGCCTGGAGAATCCCACGGACAGAGGAACCTGGTGGGCTGCAATCCATAGGGTCACAAAGAGTTGGACTTGACTGAAGCAACTCAGCATGCATGCAGGCAGACACACAGATAAGAGTCCTCTCAGGTGGTTAAGAGTTATCTCTGGACTAGTTTTCTACCTAGTGTGGGAGAGGGAAACATCTTTAATAAAAAGAAATTGATGCCCTAATTTTATAAAGAAAGGAGGGGAGCAGAGAGCTAGTTGCCTTCAACTTGAAATACTCTTTATGTGAAAATGACATTTTGGGGTGACATACTCTGATCCCCTTCACTACGATCTCTTCAGGGTTTGTCAAGAAGCTTGGGCTCCCTGCAGTTCTAGTGAGGATAGGCTGGTTAGTGAAAGACAGGTGCCAAGGGACATTGCCAAGAAGCTGTGGCAAGGACAGTGATGAGCCACTGAAATGTCACTAAAGTATGAGCAGTGGAGTCACCTTGCTCCTGGCTCTAAGACTTTGGTCAGTTGTTAATAATTTAGGGCTTAAATAGGCTTTGATGGCTTAGGTTGAGAATTTAACATATTTGTGTGCCTGTACATATGAATGTATATAGAGATTTATGCTATATATATGTACATAAATTTGTGTATATATGTATATATATATACACACATGTTTAACACATACATAGAGATATATATTGGTATAGATATATATCAATCATTGTTTTTATGGAGGCATATTTTGATTTCCAACCCAGTAACTTATGAATAAACATATCACTCACTTGTGACTTGTATATAGTTTTCATCTCCCATTTTTTTGCACCAAATCTCTCATTTGACTAGCAGAAGTCTCTGAGGCCTATCGTGAGATAAGGCATTTTGAGACTCTATGTGATTTCCTGAACAAAGCATTGAGGGAGGTTTAGCAGTTCTTTGCTGTGTCATTATGTTCATATCTTAAAGAAATAGGCTAGAAATGGCAAAGAAATAGGCTAGATTGTTCTTAAAATGTCTTCTGTGTCAGGCCCAGTACCCATGGTGAGTCTGTTTTGGATCTTAAACAACTACTGTGTTAATTAATTTCCCCTTTTACTGATGAGAGGAGTGAGGTGCATAGGTTAAATCAGTTGTCCACAAGTCATCCAAGGTGCTGACCATGACTCCATCATGCTGAAAGTTGGCAGATCTGTTTTATTGTGTTTCTTAATCTTGGGTTGATTGAGGGAATGTAGGCAGCCCCCCTCCCTTTTTGTAAATGAAATTTCAATGTATTCTGCAGATGTGTGTCATGAAAAATGCTTAGGTTTTTTGACCTCAGGCTGAGATTTTCCTGTTGTTTTGACTTGCTTTCTACTTTTCAACTAAATTTACACTTATGTCTTTGGCTTAGTTTCGAAAGGGCAGGACTCACCTATGGGCAAATTATGTGGACATGAGATTGGCATGGATTTCATACATAGCTTGTTTTTCTTTTGCTATTTCATCAGTTCACAGGTGTGGAAAGTCTTTCATGACCATTCAACTGGTATGACTGGATTTCTTTGGTGATCGTTTTAGATTAGTGGGTTATAGAATATCTTATTTCAGGTCATCACAGATGCTGTATTTTAGAAAGCAGGAAAATATGGGACCAAGATTTGAATTTCTCTTGTGGTCTGGGGCTATAGTCATTATCTTCTTAGTTGGTGGATGTGGCAGAACTTGAACCTTTTCCATGAGTCAGCAAATCAGGCCTTAATACGTAGCATTTATATGCCGTCACAACTCTTTAATATTAGTGTAGGTTATTATTATTATTATTATTTTTTTTTGGTGATAGCATTCCTGTATAACAAACCATTGTATGTGCCCACGTGGTACCACAGGCTGGATATATACAGTAGATCAACTATAAAAACAGCTGTACATTGAAGAGTTAAAGAAAATTAAACTTTGGCACTTAATTACTTGTGTATTTATGTTTCCCCTTCTGTTTTGCTTGTCTAATCTGATAGATGTATGTGCGTGCATGCTTACTTGCTCAGTCGTGTCTGACTCTTTGTGACCCCATGGATGATAGCCCACCAGGCTCCTCTGTCCATAGGATTTTCCAGGCAAGAATACTGAAGAGGGTTGCTGTTTCCTCCTGCAGGGGATCTTCCTGACCCAAGGATTGAACCCACGTCTCTTGCATCTCCTACATTGTAGGTGGATTCTTCACTGCTGAGCCATCAGGAAAGCCCAGATGTATGTGGGGGAAGCCCTAATATTTACTGATAGTTGCTTGCTTATGAATGAGGACTCTATGATCATATAATCATGGGTGCTTTGCATGGTTTACATATGTGGCATAAAATACCAAGAATTGAGACTGTATTTGGCACAAGGGTGCTAATACACATATAGAATCAATACAAATATCATTCATTCAATCAAAATTGATTGAACTTCTCTGGACTAAGAGAATTCCTGTCCTTAAAAAGCTCATCATCTACTCACAACAGCTGAAAAGTAGACCACTCATCATACTGTGATGAGTTTTAAATTTTGACCATGAAACCCAGAGGAGAGACATGTTCTCTAGCCTGGAAAACTTTTGGGTACTTTCGGGTAGTGATGGATTTTTCTTTCTCTCATGGATCATGAGCTAAATGAAAGGCAAACTTGTTTCATCTTTGTGTTTTAGAAAGGTTTTTTTTTTCTCTGTGTTTTAGGTAGTGTTTGAAAAGAAATGGTAAAGTTATCCTCATTTAGCATCATGCTAGAAACCTGCATTTGCTCTGTGTCCTGAGAAGCTCTGCATCCCTACTTGGAGGGACTGAGGAAAATGGCAGAGTGCTGCTGAGTGGCCTCTGGCTGTCCCTATGGGGAAGCTCAGACTGCTGAGTAGCAGGAGTGCAGTGGTCTGTCTAATGGGGAGTTCTTGGCCCCAATCACTTAACTCTTTTAACAGCATCAGACCACGTTTATGTCATCTTTCAATTTAAAAAGTGATTTTGCAAAGTGGAATGCATTGCTTCCTTGGAACATCCCTGTGAGGTAAACAGGACCAAGGAATTTTTAGCCCACTTCCAGCTTTTGTGTATATGTGCAGTTTTTTTCCCTCATTTTTTTAATTGCTGTAAAATACATGTAACATACACTTTTCCGTCATAACCACTGCTTCAGTAGTATTAAGTATGTTCATAATGTGGTGCAGCCATCACCACTGTCCATCTCTGCAACTCTTTTCATGTTGTAAAACTGAACCTCTGTGTGCATCAAATAGTAGCCCTTCCACCCCGCTTGCTTCCACCTCCCTCTCCCCAGGCTGCCCCTCCCAGCCCCTGGCAGAGGTGAGCGACTGACCCAAAATCTCATTGCCTGCACACCTGGAACAGAACCCAGCATTCTGCGTGTGTCCAGCATGCTTTCTCCTAAATCACACTGCAGTAGGGAACTGAAGAAGGATCACTAACAGATTTGGTAGAAGTTTTCCACTAGAAATAAGAGAACCCTCCAGTAGGGCAGGAATTTTCACTTAAGTTTGAAAAAAATCAGTAAAGAAAACCAGCAGAATGAAATAGGAGCTGTATCTGTCTCTTGCCAACTAATATCCTGTTGTTATTTGTTTTGAATAGAGTGGAGGAGTACAGTTTGCTTTGCCTGAGGAAACCACGTTGAAAAGATGGCAGGGTCTGGGTTTAGCTTCCGGCTCTGTCCGTGACCTGCTGGGACTGTGGGCAAGAAAAACAGCATCTGTTGGGGTTCTTTCTATTTTCTAAAGAGACAGTAAGTCCCACCTTCCATTTTTTTCAGTGAGTAGGATCTGGGCACGCTTAATCTTGCATCCAAAAATGAATTTTCATCCTTTTCAACTGTCCTCACTTTGCTTTGGAACTCTCATCTCCCTTGAGCATGAGAAAAAAAAACATTAAGTTGTCAGTTAAAGATGACATCATCTGTTCAACATTCAGACAGCCTCTTTGGGAGACTCTCAGGTTTTCCTGATGGAGTAGGGGAGGTAAATGCCCATGCAAGTGAAAATTTAAACTCTGCATCAGGCTGACATCTCCTGCCCCAAAGGTTCCCCCTCCTTCCCCTGCTTCCCAGATGGCCTCTGGGGCCAGGAGGAAGACACAGGGATGGAGCCCAGTCCGGGTGTTGCTCTCTGGTTGAGCGTCTCATCGGTCATTTTTGCAGTAACCTCTGTCCTTGCTGTGCCTGCCCCTGAGTTACCTGTGATGGCTGGACCTGTCGGTGCGCCCATGACCCTGAGCGCTTGGCATTCTCCACTGCTGCCAGCTGGTCCACAGAGGCCAGAGGCTAGTGCCCACTCCCATTTGATCCCTGTTCTCTGCCCTTTGTCACCAGAGCTGTCTTTTTAAAAACACCTTTATTTTGCAGTATCTCTATACTTTGAGAAAAGGTACGAGAATCATACAGAGAACTTCTGTCCACCCTGAATCTCTTTTTTAGCATTTTGCCACATTTGTGTTTTATTCTGTCTCTGGATACACATTGTTATGTATTTTTCTGAATCCTTTGGAAGTAAGATACAGCTCCAGAAAAGGTGGTCTAGAACATGAGTTCCCAACTGCCTGGCCATGGATCTGGCACCTCCTGTCAGATCAGTGGTGGCATTAAGGTTAGAAATAAAGTGCACAATAAATATAAGTGCTTGAATTGTGCTGACACCATCCCCCCACACCAGGTCCATGTAAAAATTGTCTTCCATGAAACTGGTCCCTGGCACCAAAAAGGTTTGGAACCGCTGGTCTGGAAGGATGAATTGTAACCTTCCAATTGAACAAGGGATAGAAGTGTCTGGAAATAGCCCTTGTGTTCTTTCTTCTTCTCTGCTCTCCTCTAAGTCTTCTTTCTTCCAGGTTAAGCTCCCTGAGTTCTTCCTTTTATGGAAAAGCACAAAGAATACAAAAACCACCCAAGTTCTTCAGATGATATGAAGGTTTATAATTTTGATTGAGGAAGCTTTTGTAATAAGTCTAAGCATGTATTATTTTAGGGTAGTTTATCTAGTTTATAAATCTACTAGTCTCTCACCTAATAGAATAATTATATTCTACATTGATGCTTTCTTTTTGGCCTTTTTTTAGAGTTTTAGGGCTTCCCTCTAAAGGTCAGGACTGTTGCTGCTGCTGCTGCTAAGTCGCTTCAGTCGTGTCCGACTCTGTGCGACCCCAGAGACAGCAGCCCACCAGGCTCCCCGTCCCTGGGATTCTCCAGACAAGAACACTAGAGTGGGTTGCCATTTCCTTCTCCAATGCATGAAAGTGAAAAGTGAAAGTGAAGTTGCTCAGTCGTGGCCGACTCCTAGCGACCCCATGAACTGCAGCCTACCAGGCTCCTCCATCCATAGGATTTGCCAGGCAAGAGTACTGGAGGGGGTTGCCATTGCCTTCTCCAAAGGTCAGGACTAGTATGGCAAAAAAATGTTGAAATTTCTTTCCTTTGATTGTGACAGTGTTGGTGACAGGGTTGGGGGTGAAGTTGACAGTAACATGTGTTTTGGGGAGTGGAGTGCCTGGTAGTTTCTGGGCTGTTCTTTCTCTCCCAGAAGCAGAAGTAACACCTCTCCTTTTCCTCTGATCACTGGCCATGAGGATGGCTATTTGAAAACATCATCCATAGGACAGAATTTGGTCTGATGAGCAGTTTTCTTTATTAAGATAAGTTGGGTTATATGGTCAATAATATTAAGCAATAGATAAACTGCAAATCTGGTGGTGGTGTCCACTGGAGTCCTGTGCTCATAACTCCAGTGGGTACCATTCAGACTGTGCTTGTGTTGTGTTTAGTGGCTCAGTCGTGTCTCTTTGTGGCCTCATGGACTGTAGCTTCCCAGGCTTTTCTGTCCATGGGGATTCTCCAGGCAAGAATACTGGAGTGGATTCAGACTGTAGGTTATATTATATAAATGGTGCCTCCCAGAGCATATCTGTTAGTCTTTCTTCATTCATTCCTCTTGTCCCCTAAAGAGATTTTAACTTTGATGAAAAAGCTTCAAGGGTATCGTGCCATTTTATTAGCTTTTGAAATTTTATTTCATTTTTTCTTTTTAAAATGGACTCGCTTTTATTTCGTTGTGCAGGAACATAGCCCATTGTGTTGGATTTATTGGGGGAAATTTTTGACTTGATTCTTCTAATTGTGATTTGAATGAGAGAAAAAGTATAAACAATGAACTTGTAAGCATACACCTTTTCATTTGAGACTAGTTCTACCAAGAGATTAAAAATTAAAGCAATATAAAGCTCAGTAATAAAAAGACAGATAACCCAATTAAAAAATGGCCAAAGAACCTGAACAGACATTTCTCCAAAGGTCAATATGTACTCAAACAGATACTCAGTATCATTAGTCATTAGGCAAATGCAAGTCAAAATCACAAGGTTCTATTGTTGGGAGAGTGTGTAATTTCCTCAGTTCTGTCTTTGCGCAACGAAGATTTGAAATTGCAGACCAGTGTTACAGCTCGATTACAGCTTAGGGTTTTATTCGGCAACAAAGGATACTACATGCTGGAGGCATGAAGGCAGGTGGACTCCAAAGAAGAAGCCCCAACCTGGCCTGGTTCCCTCTTTTTATACATTTTGTCTCCTCCCTGCAAGCCTGCCCTATGCAAATTAGGGCTAGCCAGGAAGAGGGCGTTTGTTTCTCCTGAGGTTCTCCGATTTTTCTTTTTTTCCCTTTTCATAGGCTTTTCCCTTGGTCTTTTAGCCACTGCCATTTTGGACTCCTTTTTCTAACTACCTAACACTATAATACACCCTAAGATGGACAGTAACAAGTGTTGTCCAAGATATGGAGAAATTGAAAGCTTCATATGTTATTGGTAAGAATGTAAAATGACATAGTCATTTTAGAAAATGGCCTGACAGCTCTCAAAAGTATCAAATGTAGAATTATCAAGTGATTCAGCAATTCCACTCCTAGATGAAATACACGTCCACACAAGAGCTCATACATGAATGTTAATAGCAGCATTATTTATAATAGCCCAAAAGTAGAAATATACCCATATACCTATCAAATAATGAAATGACAAGTGAAGTGTGTTATATCTATAGCAATGGATTATTATTTGGCAATAAAAAGAATGACATACATAACAACAACACAAGTGAATCTTGAAAACCTTATGCTCTGTGAAAAAAGCTAATCGTGAAAGACCATATTACTTAATATCATTAATATAAAATGTCCAGAAAAGGCAAATTTATACATGTAGAAAGTAAATTAGTGGTTTCTTAGGACTAGAGGTAGAGAGAAATGGGAAGTGATTACTAATGGATATAGAGTATCTTTTGGATGACAAAATGTAAATTAGATAATGATTAAAGTGATATACTATCTATGAATATTAAAAACAATTGACTGTGTACTTCAAATGAGTGAATTGAGTGGTCTGTGAATAATGTCTCAATACAGCCATTTAAAAACAAAGCGGAAAATCAGGGCAAGATAAGGACATATTTTCTAGCATAGTAATAGTGTAAATGAAATATATGATTTTTTCCTTAACCTCTATAAACCAAATAGCAAGATTTTTCTTTAGCTAAAAATACATTTTTTCTAACATCTGAGCATAACATCTAGGTTTTGCTCAAAAGTGGAACAGGCAAGTCATTCTGTTCAGTTTTTAATAACTGTCCTTACTTTGGTGGTACACATTCTAAAACTAAAGCAACATAAGGAACATCTAGCATGGCATCTTTGCAAGGGTGCATGTACCTTAGTGCAGTGTCTTATGTATATTTCCTTCCTTTATTGAAGAAAATAAGAGAAGACTTGGATAAATGTGTATAGGTATGAAAATATAATATTGTAAAGATAGCAGTTCTAGGTAAAATCTCTGAAAATGAAATCATGTCCCACTGAAAACTCAGCAGACTTCTCTTGTAACTTTACAATAACTGATTCTAAAATTTGTAAATAAGAATGAAATTGCAATAGCATCCCAAGACCAAGCCATGAAAATGAAAATTGTGTGACTGGTGCAAACAGAGGCGAATATGTAAATGGATCAAAAGAGTGCCTGAAACTGCTTTATGCATGTATGAAAACTTGCCCTGGGTTAGAGATTGCAGAGTCATTCAGTAGGTCGGAGTGTGATGAGTATAGCATGAACACATGTCAAAGATTTACTGATCATGACAAAATCAGCAAGATGGTTAAAATTTTTCCAAGAGCATTTGGGGGAACTGAAGAAAGAATGTTTGAATAAGATTTGTTATATACAAATATACAAAACTGATTAATTTCCTACAAGGCAAAAAAGCCATAACCTTATCAAAGTATTTGCATATGTGTCAGACCAAAAAAAATCTACAAATTAACATATTATTTTACAAAATATAGACCCTAATGTATAGAAAGTAACAAATCAAACAAAGGTATATCCCTTACAAAATGAAATATTCCTTGGGTGGGCCTATTTGTGCTCTAAAATAGTAGGCATACAACTGAGCTTACCTCAATGCTTGATTGAGCAGGCATACAGTCTTTCTTTTGTATTATTTAGAATCCAGTGAATAGCTGAAAGACAAGTTATTCATTACTGTTGGGATAATTGCCTATCCATAGGGGAAATACTTAAATTTAGATCACACTGTACACCAAGTGGATTTGAGATATACCTGCATGTTAAACCATTTTCTCCATGTATCTGAAGCATTTCTCATGAAAAAGGAAAAATAGATTTTTGATAAAATACTAGATAGTATTTTAAATGAGTGAATTAGATCTAAAATACAATTATTTAAAAAAATCTGTAGCATGATGTCCTTATTGTTATTAATATAAATTTTAAAATACTGTAGAATGTCTGGGACTTCATATACATACATACATATATATATATATATATATGCATAAAAAACTAAACTCTTGTACCTCAGAGAAATAAAAAAAACCCTAGTATTGTTTTTAATAATTACTAAGTTCTGATAAATTCAAATGTTTTTGTGCTTGATAAAGATGCTATAATTATAGCTTTGAAATGTGCAACCTTTACCTGGCACAGCAGACTTGATTTTAACAGGACTTAATTAATTCAGTGTTTTATATGTATATTTATAGTATGTCAAGTTGTTGGGGTAAAGATACGGGCTTTTAAAAATTATCTTGGAAAAAATGGCAAAAGAATAAAAAAAATGCACACATTATCTTATAGCATATACTTAAATTATGAATGGATCAACACATTAAATATTTAGAAAGTAAACAGCATGGAAAATTATGTTATATAATCTTTGTGGAGGGAAAGTTTTTCTAAGTATGCCTTGAAAATCAGAAATATTAAAGGAACTGACTAGTTTTGATTAAATAAAAATTTCAATATTGGGGAGAAAGTTAAAGATAAGGCAGATGACAAACGGGGGGGCATTTTAATGTACATTTTAAAGAACGTGCTTTTCTAGCCCTTATAAATGAACCTATAAGGGAACAGATAGGCAAGAATGGTCCAAAAGTCCTTTGAATCTGTCTTTTCTACTTCCTTGCTTGTAAACAGAGATGCCAGTCACTGCCCTGGAGTCTGGTTTATCTGAGGGCTTAGCACTTCCTCGATTCTCCTGGTAAAAAGTTCTTGTGATGGAAAATAACCTTCCTTTAAGATACATTTCCTCTTATCCTTGACATTTTATTGTCTCTCAGCACCCACAGCTAGCCACCCTAGTAAAAAGAACCTTGATTTCCTCTAATTTGATGTATAAAATGTAGGGAACTTGATATGTTCAAGAAAAGATGAATGTTGGATATAAAATATTACTGGGTATTGGAAGTCAGAAGGTAGAATATAATTAAACTCTACTTAATCTACAATAAGGGCATTGACATTTTAGAATTAAAAACACAGAAAGAAAAAGCTTTCCTAAAGGAATGGTCAGTAACTGTTTCCTCTCTGCTCTACAGCTTGTGTACAGTTAAGGTGAATCGTCAATGGGAGGTTGGAGATTCTATTATACATGGGGCAGGACTTATTCTTAAGCTCTGTGGAAGGTTCCTTCTCTCCAGTGGACTTGCCTCCTTGTGTGTCTGTGAGGGTATTTGTGGGTCAAAGGATGGCCTAAGACTGCAAACCAGATTGGTCTCCACATCTTCTGTGTTACCTCAACACTCTGTGGGGTATATATAATGGGAAATAGGCAATTTTTTAAATGTAAGATATTTTACAAAATGCACGCCTTTTACCTCCAGAATTTATCCTTAAGAAATAATCAGGAAAGTGAGTAAAGGGGCTTAATTTAGTATTGTTTGTAGTTGTGAAATATTGGGAGCAACTAACATGCCTCCGCACAATTGCACTCATCTCACATGCTAGTAAAGTAATGCTCAAAATTCTCCAAGCCAGGCTTCAGCAATATGTGAACCATGAATTTCCTGATGTTCAAGCTGGTTTTAGAAAAGGCAGAGGAACCAGAGATCAAATTGCCAACATCCGCTGGATCATGGAAAAAGCAAGAGAGTTCCAGAAAAACATCTGTTTCTGCTTTATTGACTATGCCAAAGCCTTTGACTGTGTGGATCACAATAAACTGTGGAAAATTCTGAAAGAGATGGGAATACCAGACCACCTGACCTGCCTCTTGAGAAATATGTATGCAGGTCAGGAAGCAACAGTTAGAACTGGACATGGGACAACAGACTGGTTCCAAATAGGAAAAGGAGTACGTCAAGGCTGTATATTGTCACCCTGCTTATTTAACTTCTATGCAGAGTACATCATGAGAAACGCTGGACTGGAAGAAACACCAGCTGGAATCAAGGTTTTGGGAGAAATATCAATAACCTCAGATATGCAGATGACACCAGCCTTATGGCAGAAAGTGAAGAGGAACTAAAAAGCCTCTTGATGAAAGTGAAAGAGGAGAGTGAAAAAGTTGGCTTAAAGCTCAACATTCAGAAAACGAAGATCATGGCATCCGGTCCCATCACTTCATGGGAAATAGATGGGGAAACAGTGGAATCAGTGTCAGACTTTGTTTTTTTGGGCTCCAAAATCACTGCGGATGGTGACTGTAGCCATGAAATTAAAAGACGCTTCCTCCTTGGAAGGAAAGTTATGACCAACCTGGACAGCATATTCAAAAGCAGAGACATCACTTTGCCAACAAAGGTCCGTCTAGTCAAGGCTGTGGTTTTTCCTGTGGTCATGTATGGATGTGAGAGTTGGACTGTGAAGAAGGCTGAATGCCAAAGAATTGATGCTTTGGAACTGTGGTGTTGGAGAAGACTCTTGAGAGTCCCTTGGACTGCAAGGAGATCCAACCAGTCCATTCTGAAGATCAGCCCTGGGATTTCTTTGGAAGGAATGATGCTAAAGCTGAAACTCCAGTACTTTGGCCACCTCATGCGAAGAGTTGACTCATTGGAAAAGACTCTGATGCTGGGAGGGATTGGGGGCAGGAGGAGAAGGGGACGACAGAGGATGAGATGGCTGGATGGCATCACTGACTCGATGGACACGAGTCTGAGTGAACTCCGGGAGTTGGTGATGGACAGGGAGGCCTGGGGTGCTGCGATTCATGGGGTCGCAAAGAGTCGGACACGACCGAGTGACTGAACTGAACTGAACTGAACTGAACATGCCTCAAAATGAGGGATGGGTAACAAATTATGTTACCTCTTTTCAGTAGATTGCTGTATGGACAGTAACCATGGTAGAGCAACTCTGTGTTGGGAAGAAAGGATTCAGGATAAATTAAGCATATAATGAAGGAAACCAAATATGTTATCCCGAAATGTGTATGCCTCTTTGACATAAACATTATTTTGAGTTGAAGCCAGTTAAGAAGCAGTAAAAACTGAAAAAATTCCCTCTTTCTGCCCAAACGTAGGATCTAAATTCTCTTTTTACTGAAGACAGACTCTTACAGCTTAGAGAGTCTGCAGACAGACTTTGTTAAATTCACCCTTGTCTTCCTAGTTACATCTTTACCATTTACTCCTAGCCCTTTACCATTTGTCCTGCCAGTTCTTCACAAATATATTGTTTCTTTGTCTGCAAAGTATAAAAGATTTCTGTTGTGGTCACTTTTTGGGTCTTCTTCAGTCTCTTCTGGAGATTCACATGTATGTGTATAACGTCACATTTTTATGCTTTTGTCTTGTTGATCTGTCTTTGTCAGTTTGATTTATAGACCCAGCCAGGGACCCTAAGACAGTTGATGGAAACTCTTTCCTCCCCTACAATAATATTCCATTTCAATTAAGAAAACTAGAGATATATACATAGATATACATGGGGAAAGATTTGGAAGGATATATACAAGCTACAATGTTACGTTTGGGTGGAGAGTTTTGAGAGGGGGCGATTTTATGAATTTCTTTTTTGTTAGACTGGAATGAAAAGAAAAATAAATTTATTTTATAGGGGCTGTATTTCAGGAATATTCACTTTGTAACTGAATAGATTTTGCTATTTGATTTGCAAAATTGAAAAGAAATGGAGATGAGATATTATAAATAACTGAAGGGATTGTGTCGTGTTCTTGAATATATGTAGATTTTTCCTGTAAGACAAAGAAACAAAAACCTCACTGCCTTTTTTTATCAACAGGCCTTCTCGTGTGGATATGGCAACAAGCAGCCAGCACTTCTCATCATTTGATTCAAAACAGGCACCGGGACAGCCCCGGACATCTAATGTGAAAAGGTCAGGAAGAGGGTGTGGGTGTCCTGGGGGACTGGGGAGAGCACTCCAACCTTTTGGTAAATTGTGATGTTGATGTTACAATACGAATGGTGTCGCAAAGAATCGGACACAACTGAAGCGACTTAGCCTGCACACGCAAGGTGGGGAGAGGTCTGGGCAGGTGTAGTGCTCATTTTACAAATTAGGGAAGGCTTCTCTGAGCTGCTCAGGCAGGGGTCCCCAACGGTGGGGTCACGGACCGGTACCAGTCCATGGCCTGTTAGGACCAGGCCATATAGTAGGAGGTGAGCAGTGGGTGAATGGGCGAAGCTTCATCTGTATTTACAGCCGCGCTCCGGGGCTTGCATCACTGCCTGAGCGCCACTTCCTGCAGGTCAGCAGCAGCATTAGATTCTCATAGGAGCACAAACCCTACGCGAACCTTGTGAGAATCATTCCAACACCTCCCCTAGTCATCTGTGGAAAAACTTTTCCCGGAAACCTGTCCCTGGTGCCAAAAAGGAAGAGGACAGCTATGCTAAGGCATTTAGTGAGTAGATGGCCCTGTTACGTAAAAGCTGAAACAAAACCAGATTTACCTCTTGGGTCACAACTCCCTTTTGGGCCTTTTTTATCTTAAAAATGTTTAACTATTAATTTTATTGTAAAATAATATAACCATATTGCCAGGCATCTGGGAAGGTGGAGGGGAAGACGGAGGAAAGAATTATGAACACTTTAATACAGACTGTTAGAATTTTGGTGTATTTCATTGCTATATCCAGTAGGCATGTGCTGCTGGATATAGGTGTGGTCACACGTTTTTCATCAAATATTTTGATTATTTTTCTTATTATATTCTTCTTGTAACTTTGACTTAAAAGGGCATTTTAAGAAATTATCAGAGAAAATTCAGTAAATATAGAAAAGCACAAAGAAGAGATAAAATATGTATTACCATCACCATAACTTTTTTTGGTGTGTATTCTTTCTTTTTCTCTTCATATATAGAGATATTATTAATAATTTTTTATGAATTGGGATCATGTTAATTTTACTCTTTGGTTACCTTTTTTAAGCATATCATGACATTTTTCCTTTCCACTGAATATGTTTTGTAATATCATATTAGATTATTAAGTACTATTCCTCCCTGTCCATTTTAGAATTATTTTAGTCAGCTGTCTGTTTTTGCATATGTAAGTTGCTCCTTTATTGGTTATTAAGACAACTCTTTTAAGGCTTTAGTACCATGAAAGAATGCTTTCCATCTGTCCTTACATGCTTACTAAACTTTAAATTATATAGCACATCGTCAGCATTTTAGATTTTCCATTTGAAATTTCAGCTATTTTTGAGTGTTTTCACAATACTTGTGGACTTGGCCGTTTTTCTTAGGACTCAACCCCCACAATATAAGAAAGGAGTGCAATATTCTAAGGATTGAGGAATGGAGCTGGAGTTGAAAATAACTTCTTAGGATCTGAAGGCATTTATTTTCCACATTGCTGTTTTATTTCATATGTCTCTGTTCATGGAAATCTGAGCCATCTTCAGAAATATGTATTCCTCCCTCATAATTGTTCTCCAACAGATCCAATAGTTTCCTAGGTAACCACTGCTTCAACGTGTATAGTGCTGAGTTTGAAAGCTGAGATAAAATAAATTAAAAAAAGTATTACTGAAAGCAATGACGAATAAAGGGTATATGTAGCAGTCAGAGATATAAGAGATCAGGGCTGGATCAGTAGACTGGGAATTTTCAACATACATGTAGCTGTTGAAGGCATGAACTGTACGTGCTCTTTCCAAGAGAGAGTGAAACATAGGAGAGTGGAGAAAGGAGCCCCGTGAATACAGACAATGAAAGAACAGCTAATGGAATGATAGCATGCTGAGCTGTGGAGGTTTGTGGGACAGGAAGATTCCATGAGATGGTGGCTGCACTATGGGCAGTGGGTTGGGGAGAGGTGAGTTCTGGAATAAGGTCTGCAAAGAGGTCTATATGGATACAGACTGGAAAGCGTCTTTTGTGTTTGTAGTTAGGTCATCAGAGACCTTTAGCTTCGACGGTTTCAAGGAAATGCGGCAGGAGCAAGGCTGTAGTGGCTGAAGATGAACTGGAGGGGAGAAGTAGGGAAAGTGAGAATCACCTCCTTTTTGAAGCTCTTGTCCATGAAGAGAAAGAGTGGGAGAGGTTCAGGAGTAAAACAAAATCAAGAAAAAGTAATCTTTTTTGCTAATTTTTAAGTAGAGATGAGTGAGGTTTGTTCATGTTTCTGAGTTGGAAAGGGGGCAGAGAGGAAGAAGTTAAAGATCTATAAAGGAAGAAACAGAAGGGAAGTGTAAGAAATAGAGTAAAGGTGTGTTCAAGTATTGCATTCATGAAAAGTGAAAGTGAAGTTGCTCAGTCGTGTCGGGACTCTTTGTGACCCCAGGGACTGTAGCCTACCAGGCTCCTCCATCCATGGGATTTTCCAGGCAAGAGTACTGGAGTGAGTTGCCATTTCCTTCTCCAATTGCATTCATAGGTTTCATTTAAAAATTAAGATTTTTCTTTAAAAAAAATTAATGAAAACTCCTACTCTGCCTTTTAATCAACAGGTTTTCTAATGCATTTGTAAAAACAAGTACTTGTAAATTTATTGTGAAACAGCCCAGAGGGACATCTGCAAAGCTGAGCAGTGTTCCAAAATTGAGCAAGTACGTGGGTAGTTAGACCTCTTAGGAAATAATAGTACCTTACCTCATGTAGTACTTATTCCTCATGTGACTATTTGTTCTACCAACTGCCAGTGTATTGCTCCTCCATACCAAGCCGTGTGGTAGTCAAGGAGGGAGTTTAGTCTCTATTTCATGAGCCAGCAGTCCTGGATGACAGGTGACATACCCAAGGTGCCACAGCCACGAAGTGTTGAATTGTATCCTGGTGCTCTGTCTTCTCATTTCCTGGCCAGAGCATCTTTAATGAGCCCGTTTGCCTCCCTGGTTATATTTCCTCTCATTTGTTTAGTCGCACAAAATGCATTGACAACTGTGGTTTCTTTTGATTGTACTTCACTTTGAAAGAGCCAGGAAGGATTTCCGAAGAAGGATCCTGATGCTCAGAGGAGCGCATGGCTAACTGAAATGTCTTGCAACTCTGAAATTCTTTGAGTTCGAGTTAGTAATCTGTGTCCTTAAGGGCACTGGTAACAAAAGTTTCAGACATTTGTTAAGTTTTGTGGTCATCGCTTCAAATCTGTGGGCACACAGAAGCAGTTATGAAGTGACTTTCGGAAAGTTACAGCTTGAGAATGACCATGATGACTTCTGATTTCCAGCCCAGGGGTTTTCTTTACATCACACATCAGGCTTGAGGAGGAGGATGCCATGGTCATAAGCTTGCTGGAGATACATGGCTGTTTTTAAATAGTGTGGCTCAGAGGTTAAAGCATCTGCCTGCAATGCGGGAGACCTGGGTTCGATCCCTGGGTCAGGAAGATCCCCTGGAGAAGGAAATGGCAACCCACTCCAGTATTATTGCCTGGAGAATTCCATGGATGGAGGAGCCTGGTGGGCAACAGTCCACGGGGTCGCAAAGAGTTGGACACGACTGAGAGACTTCACTTTCACTTTCAGTTGTCACTCTAGTCCAATTGGACAGGTGTGGTGGGCTGGGCAGAAGGGTTTGAACTTTATGTGATAAGTATGAGCAGCCCCTTGAGGTATGACTGAATATCTGTTTTAGGAAGAATAGTCTGAGAGTGGTATCCTGGGTGAATTAAAGCAGAATAGTATTGTCTGGGAACTTGCTGGGTCCTCCACAGGCCTACTGAGTCAGAAACTCTGGTGGTGAGGCTGAGCAGTATCTTTTAACAAGCCCTCTGGTGAGCTGTGTGTGTACAAAGTCACTTTGTCTGACTATGTCTGACTCTTTTCAACCCCTGGGCTTATAGCCTGCCAAGCTCCTCTGTCCATGGGATTCTCCAGGCAGAATCCTGGAGTGGGTTGCCTTTTCTTCCTCCCAGGCATCTTCCTGACCCAGGGATTGAACTCGCATCTCTTAGGTCTCCTGCATTGGCGGGCGGGTTCTTTACCCGTACTGCCAGGTGACTTGAATGCACACTAAAGTTTGAGAGCCACCTAAGCAAAGTAGAATCGGGGGATTTTTAGAGACTATTTCAGAATTCAGACTTTATGTGATGAAGCTCTCAGCTACTGTGGTGGTGGCGGAAATGGACAGAACCACTGACCCCGAGATGTCTTTGAGAAGTTCTAGTCGCAGTTACACTTGCTGTCTTGGTCATTCCTCGTAGATCACAGGGTAGGACTGATATTCTGGAGGGGAAGGAGGCTTAGTTTCATCTGAACAGGTTAGTAAAGCACTAAGAAGGGTGGAGTTCATTGTGTTGGGAGGTGCCAAACACCTGCGTTTGTTTCTCCCTCTAAGCAGGGCTTGCAAATACATCCCCCCAGGGGCCAGTGTGGCCAGCTGAGATGCACAGGTGGTGGTTTGTATGGCACAGGGACCAGTATCTGTTTCCAGCCCATTTCCTGGTAACAAAAGATGAGCTGTACCGAGAGAACTGGTGGGAGTGGAATTAAGAGAACAGGTGACAGGTACGCTGGGAAACCTACTGGTTGAAGGGGAGGTGTGATGAGAAAGGGAGTGGGGATTTCAGAGCTAAAAATTGCCGTTTGCTCTTAGAGTAAAATCCATCTTCTCTGCCCCTGTGGCTTCTGGTTTCTGCCTGATTTCTATCCTCATTTCGTCTCACTGTCTGCCACGCTCACCACATGCCCAGTTTAGAATCTCTCTTTCCCCCTCAACCTACATATTCCCACGTCTGCTTTCACTCTGTAGCCCTCGATGTCCCCTCTTTGAGAGCTTTCCATGACCATCCTCTCTAATGTTGAGCCTCATCCCGCCTGCTTCCCCAAGCAGTTTCTTTTCCAGATGACTTATTGCAGGCTGAGATCATCTTCGTTACTGGTCTCCTTCAGTGTGCTGTCCCTCCTCAGGAGAATGACAGTGCTTCCACAGTCAGGAATCCTGTGGGTCTTGCTCAGTGTTGTATTCTAAAACCTAGAAGAGTGCCTGGTGCATAGTTAGAAGTCTGTAATGTTAGTTGAATGAATTTTAGGTAGAGATTTAATTGGGAGGGAGGGAAGGTGGGGAGAGAAAGTGAGGGAAGAGATACGTCTGTAGACCCTAGGCAGCAAATGACTGCTCACTGCCAGATAGTGGAGGTGTCACAGGATGAATCCAAGAGATGTTGAGGAAGTAACACTGACAAAATTCTGTGGTGGACTCATACTGGAGGTGCTAAGCAACTTACTTGTGAAGACTCTTCCTGAGAGGTTTGTTACTATGAGGTTTCTCAGAGAAACAAGACCAATAGGAGAGCTGTATCAAGAGACAGAGAGGTCGAGGGAGAGGGGAAGAGATTGATGTATTATGGGAATTGGCTCGTGGGGTTATCAAGGCCAAGAAGTCCTGGGACCTGCTGTCTGCAAACTTCAGAACCAGGAAAGCCAGGGTGCAGTTCAGCCAAGCCCGACGAGCTGGGAACCAGGAGCACAGGAGAGCAGAAGACAGATGTCCCAGCTCAGAGAGGGAAGAGATCGCGAATTCATCCTTCCTCTGCCATTGTTGTTCTGTCTTGGCTCTCAGCAGGTTGACTGATGCCCACCTACGTCGGGGAAGCCCATCTGCTTTACTCAGTTCACCAGTTCTAAGGCTGATCTCTTTCAGAATCGCTCTCACAGACACAGAAGTAGTATTGGACCAGCTATCTAGACATCCTTTACTCATGCAAATTGATGGATAAAATTAACCATCGCAATTTCTGAGCTCCGCAGCTCACTCCTTTTCCTAGAGCTTGTCTCCTGTCTGCACCGCCCTGGAAGAGAGATGCTTTCGGGTCCCATGCGTGAGGAATTTTGTTTCTGCCCAGAGCAGCATTTCTATTCCCCTCACCTGTCCACTCAGCAATACTTACTGAGTCAACAACACTTACTTACTGAGATTTACTATGTTCTAGGTACAAGCAAAGGCCCTCGGGGTGCAGCGGCGATGAAAACAACCTCCTTGCATTTCTATCCTAGAGAGAAAAGATAGCCAAAGACAACAGGTCTACAAATATAGGCACAAGATGTTTTGGATGGTAATAAATGGTATGGAGCAAACGGAACAGTGAGATGAGATGGGCTGGGATCAGCAAGGCACTCTGATTCCCTGCTTTTTGACCTGAGATCTGAACAACAAGAGGGAACCAGCCACGAGAAGCCCTGGGGGCAGAGAGTGGGTGGTTCCCTGTAGCAATTTCAGAACCTGCTTCTGGAAGATGAGTAACTGAAGTGGGATTTTGTTTTCTTCCTTAAAAAATGAATATGGAGAGCACTGGTTGCTCAGAAGTTCAACTTTTGCCCATTGAAATGAAACATTGTACTGCTTGTTTCCTTACTGAGATATTTTCTTGTTAAGAAATACTTGTTTTGTTACACAAAACATTTTGATACCCGGTCCAAGCTAACTCTGCTTGCTTTGACAGGCCAGGGACTCTGAGAGACAAGGTGTTGAGGCAAGAATGACTATTCAGAAAGCCAGCTGACCGAGGAGATGGCAGATTAGTGTCTCAAAGTAACCATCTTTTTGGAGCCTAGATGCCAGGTTCTTTTTAATTAAATCTGGGAGAGAAAGAGAGAAGCCTATGAGGAACTAAAGTCAAAGGACAGAATGTAGAGGGAGAGACAGTGAAGAAGTAAAGTAAAAAGAATCTTCAGTTTTGCAAAACTGGAAGGGTCAGCCTTTGGAAAGAGTGTGTTAAATCCCTTCTATTCACAGGTGGGCAGTGTCAGATTATCTCTCTATGAGCTGAACAAAGGCTCTTTAGTTTACAGTCAGGCAGAGGGGCAGGGTCCTCTGAGGCAGGCTACTATGTATGATTATAATAACAAAAACAATGAAAAAGCAAGTCAAAGAAACAGTTTCCAACATGGAGTCCGAATTGGCTTCTCTGCAACACTTCAGAGATGGCTCTTGTTTTAAAGGGCGGACTTTCTATCAATCACAAGTAGTTTACATGATTTTCTAAAAAGGGTAAAATTATGACTCACACAGATGTAGACATGAACAGAGGTTAAAAATTTTGCTTAAATCATTAATCAGGGAGGGAACTGGGCAGATGTTAAGACAGATTCGAAGGCGATATCAAAACAGCACAAATTTATATAGGGTAAAGGAATGTTGATAATCATGATGGTGTGATCACTGACCTAGAGCCAGACATCCTGGAATGTGAAGTAAAGTGGGCCTTAGGAAGCATCATTACAAACAAAGCTAGTTGGAGGTGATGGAATTCCAGTTGAGCTATTTTCAAATCCTGAAAGATGATGCTGTGAAAGTGCTACATTCAATATGCCAGCAAATTTGGAAAACTCAGCAGTGGCCACAGGACTGGAAAAGGTCAGTTTTCATTCCAATCCCAAAGAAAGGCAATGCCAAAGAATGCTCAAACTACCGCACAATTGCATTCATCTCACACGCTAGCAAAGTAATGCTTAAAATTCTCCAAGCCAGGCTTCAGCAATACATGAACTGTGAACTTCCAGATGTTCAAGCCGGTTTTAGAAAAGGCAGAGGAACCAGAGATCAAATTGCCAACATCTGCTGGATCATCGGAAAAGCAAGAGAGTTCCAGAAAAACATCTGTTTCTGCTTTATTGACTAAGCCAAAGCCTTTGTATGGATCAAAATAAACTGTGGAAAATTCCTAAAGAGATGGGAATACCAGACCACCTGACCTGCCTCTTGAGAAACCTGTATGCAGGTCAGGAAGCAACAGTTAGAACTGGACATGGAACAACAGACTGGTTCCAAATAGGAAAAGGAGTACATCAAGGCTGTATATTGTCACCCTGTTTATTTAACGTATATGCAGAGTACATCATGAGAAATGCTGGGTTGGAGGAAGCACAAGCTGGAATCAAGATTGCCGGGAGAAATATCAATAACCTCAGATATGCAGATAACACCACCCTTATGGCAGAAAGTGAAGAGGAACTAAAGAGCCTCTTGATGAAAGCAAAAGAGGAGAGTGAAAAAGTTGGCTTAAAGCTCAACGTTCAGAAAACGAAGATCATGGCATCTGGTCCCATCACTTCATGGGAAATAGATGGGGAAACAGTGGAAACAGTGGCTGACTTTATTTTTCGGGGCTCCAAAATCACTGCAGATGGTGACTGCAGCCTTGAAATTAAAAGACGCTTACTCCTTGGAAGGAAAGTTATGACCAACCTAGACAGCATATTAAAAAGCAGAGACATTACTTTGCCAACAAAGGTCCATCTAGTCAAGGCTATGGTTTTTCCTGTGGTCATGTATGGATGTGAGAGTTGGACTGTGAAGAAAGCTGAGTGCCGAAGAATTGATGCTTTTGAACTGTGGTGTTGGAGAAGACTCTTGAGAGTCCCTTGGACTGCAAGGAGATCCAACCAGTCCATTCTAAAGGAGATCAGTCCTGGGTGTTCATTGGAAGGACTGATGCTGAAGCTGAAACTCCAATACTTTGGCCACCTGATGCGAAGCTGACTCATTTGAAAGGACCCTGATGCTGGAAAAGATTGAGGGCAGGAGGAGAAGGGGACAACAGATGGTTGGATGGCATCACTGATGCAATGGACATGAGTTTGGGTGGACTCCAGGAGTTGGTGATGGACGGGGGCCTGGCGTGTTGCGGTTCATGGGGTCGAGAAGAGTCGGACAGGAGACTGAGCCACTGAACTGAATTGAAAGGAATGTTGAAATGAATGTGCAAATTCAGGCAAAACTGGCTTCTTCCCTAGTGGAGGCAGGAAGTCAATTGAAGGCTGGGACAGAATTGTTACTTGTTACTTGTTAAGTAACAAGTTCAATAGTGGAAATTTGAAGATCTGATTGTTTTTATTAAACTCTTTGTGAATTGGGCAGAATCCCAATTAGCATTTGAAAGGAGCTCCTTCAGGCTGCAGGAAAGGAAAGGTTTTTCAAAGCAGAGAGGAAACAGGGGAAAGAAGGAAGTTATTAGCCAAGAATGCATTGTTTTAGGCTAGGTTTCTCCTAAGGGGGAGTAGGAGGGGCCTTTCAGCAGATTTCCTAGTGCTGCTCAGGATATTCTAGGTTAGCTGGTTATAGGTCACATTCTTGGAGAAGATTGAAACTGATTGGTTAACTCCTGGTGAGTCTTAGCGTAAGTGACTCCATCTTGGGCCTGTTGTCTCTCTTTAAACACAGATCTGTAGACAACAGTTATTTTGCAATAATCTGGTGGAGTCTTCTTTAGATTTTGAACAATGCAGTTTTCCACCAACCACATTCTTGAGTGCATGCATGCATGTTCAGTCGCTCAGTCATGTCCAACTCTGTGAACCCATGGACTATAACGCACCATACTTCTCTGTCCATGGGACTTCCCAGGCAAGAATACTGGGGTGGGTTGCCATTTCCTCCTCCAGGGGATCTTCCTGATCCAGGGATGGAACCTGAGTCTCCTGCATTGGCCGGTAGATTCTTTACCACTGCATCACCTGGGAAGCCTGAAGCACATTCTTACCCCTACGTAATCAAACTAAGACAGAATAACCTCTGCTTCCGCTCATGGATAGAGATGGTGCCTATACTTGTGGGTTTTGGAGTGGTGGGGGTAATTAATCATTCATTAAGTGACTGCTATGAGCAGTCCATGCGGTCGCTAGGAGTCTGACACGACTGAGCGACTTCACTTTCACTTTTCACTTTCATGCATTGGAGAAGGAAATGGCAACCCACTCCAGTGTTCTTGCCTGGAGAATCCCAGGGACGGGGGAGCCTGGTGGGCTGCTGTCTCTGGGGTTGCAGAGAGTCAGACGCGACTGAAGTGACTTAGCAGCAGCAGCTATGAGCATTAATTGTCAATTGGTTCCATTCTTGAAACAGTCCCATGAAGTAGGTGGTAGTGTTCCCATTTTCCAGATGAGAAAGTTAAGTTTCAAGGGTTAAAGACATAAATAGTAAGTGGCAGAGTTAGAATTCTAGTCTTTTTGTCTCCAAATTATACATACCCACACACTCCCTGTGATGACTGCTACAAGTAAAAACTGTAAAAATTCTGTGTATTTTTTTTTTTTTTTCTTGATCTTTAGGTCACTATCAACTAAGGTGGATCTTAGGAGTGGCCTCGAAGAATGTGCGATTGCATTGAACTTATTTCTAAGTAACAAATTTACAGATGCCTTAGAGTTGCTTCGACCATGGTAATTAATTTTCTTTTGTATAAAATATGTTTTTCATATGTTTTTGATGATTCTGTCTCTGATGTCATACTTTTCAGTTAATTTTTCTGCATTTCCATCTGAATATTTATAAGCTAATTTTGTTGAGACTTCTTTTGATTGGTTTAATATCCAGTTAACAAACCTATCTTATCACCTTTAATCATTAGAGCATTTCTGATTCTTTCTCCTGTCTTTTTCTATACTTGTTCAAATAATGTCATCTTCTTAGTTTTGTAGAGCTTCACTTGGTTTTCTTCAGTGAAATATTTTTATGGGTATTCCTCTGAACTTAAATCTGGTTGAGAAAAGTTATTTGAAATGGACATGGGAAGAACTAAAATATGCTAATCTCGGAGGCTAAAAAGAAATTCAAGATAATGAAAATATTCTTGGGACTCCTGATTTATGTGATGAATCAGTTTCATTTCAGTTAACAGCGCTCACGTGCAGGCTCAGTCGTGTCTGACTCTGCAACCCCATGGACTGTAGCCGATGAGGCTCTTCTGTCTGAGGCATTTCCTAGGCAAGAATACTGGACTGGGGTGCCGTTTCCTCCTCCAGGGGGTCTTCCCAACCCTGTGGATTGAACCTGCATCTCCTGCATTAGCAGTCAGATTCTTTACCACTGAGCTATCTGGGAAGCCCCATTTCACTGAATAGTACCTATCAATTTTGATGATGTAGCAGGAAAACCTATGCTTAGCCTTGTTCCTAGGTCTCATTGTGACCCTAGTGTCCATCTGTACAGTGTGACTAGAGCTTGACAGGAATAATCTTACCTCATGTGGAGAAGGCGATGGCACCCCACTCCAGTGCTCTTGCCTGGAAAATCCCATGGATGGAGGAGCCTGGTGGGCTGCAGTCCATGGGGTCGTGAAGAGTCAGACACGACTGAGCAACTTCCCTTTCACTTTTCACTTTCCTGCATTGGAGAAGGAAATGGCAACCTACTCCAGTGTTCTTGCCTGGAGAATCCCAGGGACGGGGGAGCCTGGTGGGCTGCAGTCCATGGGGTCGTGAAGAGTCGGACACGACTGAGCAACTTCACTTTCACTTTCACTTTCATGCCTTCAAACACAGTCACTGACCTGGATGAAACTTAGACCTCCTATAATAATTTCAAGACGGTTACCTTGTGGGCACAGGAGCGGGACTCTTTCCTTTGAGGAGTCAGTAGGGTGGGGAGGGTGATGTGACTCTAGTCATTGACATTGATTCTTAGAAATTACAGTAAGTCCCCTACATACAGACAGATTCTGTTCTGAGAGTGTGTTCTAAGTCTAGTTTGTTCGTAGACAACTCACACAATTCTCTATATAATACTGTACTGTAATACATTTATACTTTGCACACAAATAATATATGAAAAATCAAAAAAATAAAACATTTTTAGTTTTACACTACAGTACCTTGAAAAGTAATGGCAACCCACTCCTGTATTCTTGCCTGGAGAATCCCATGGACGGAGGAGCCTGGGGGGCTACAGTCCACGGGGTCGCAAAGAGTTGAACACGACTGAGCGACTTCACTCGCTCACTAATCTTGAAAAGTACCGTAGTACAGTTCAACAGCTGGCATCCAGGGGCCGGCATCCAGTGAACAGGCAGGAAGAGTTACTGACTGGAGGAGGGAGAGGAGGTGGGCAATGCCGGAGCTAAAGGATCATCAGAGATAGGAGATGGAGGGCAAGCTGAAATTTTACTGATTCCTGATGTTGATAGAACACACATTCGAATCTTAGAAAGTTCTCAACTTAAAGATTCGTACATAGGGGACTTAAAGTAATGTGCCTACTGAGGTGGTGGTAATTCTGAGATTTAGATGAGTTGCAATTAGTTAGCAATTCAGAGGTTAGCAACAGACAACAAAATAGATGGTGAAGCCCCTGGCCTAAGGAAGTTGCCCAGTGCTGTCTCCATCCAACACTCACATTTTCTACCTTGCCAGTTGCTACCTTTTCCCCTCTGTCTTCTTTAGTCCTTCAGATCTCTGTCTGTCCTTCAGATCATCTTCTATCTCTGTATCCATCTGTCTTCCTCTCTCCCTCCTTCTCTCTCTCTGCCAGTCATTCTCTCCTTATTTCCCCTCTCTTATTCTTCCTGCCTGTCTCCTGTGTTTTTTATTCAAAAAGTCTTTCTTCCTCTTCCACTGACACGCAGCTGGTCATAATATCGAATGAAATAAACAACATGATGTTATATTTAGTCTAGTTTTATATCCTCTGATCTTTCTGAATGTTTCACTGTTAAACATGTTTTTTTTTTTTTCCCCCACTCAAATACTTTTTTTTCCTCTTGGAAAAGCTTTTGCTTTGAAATGTGAGAATTACACAGCATTATAAATCAACTGTGCATGTGTGCTGCGTGCTGAGCCCCTTCAGTCGTGTCCAACTCTTTGCGACCCCATGGACTGTAACTACCAGGCTCCTCTGTCCGTGGGATTTCCCAGGCAAGAATACTGGAGTAGATTGCCATTTCCTCCTCCAGGGGATCTTCCCGACCCAGGGATGGAACCAAGTCTTCTGTGGCTCCCTCATTGCATGTGGATTCTTTACCCCTGAGCCACTGGGGAAGCCCCTGTAAATCAACTAAACTTCAATACAGAATTTTTTTTTAAAAAAGGTGATGTTTAAAAACTACAATTACTGATTTACATTGGGTTGCTCTTATTCCTTGCATGTTGTTTGTTTGTTTTCTTTTTTGAATCAGCAGTGCCCTCACTGTTTGGGACTAACTGCAGATTCTGAAAGGATGTTTAGACTCTTTCTGGTGGAGAAGGAATAACGTGGATTGTATTTGTTTTGCAGAGCAGCAGGCTGTTGTATATTGTATTTGAATTAAAAACAAAACCACACATTATTATTGTAAATCTTATAATTAACTAATGAACATAGCTTGAGAAGTTTTGAGGAAAGAGATAGTGAGGTTTTCACAGCCTGAGAGTCTGGGTTGTGCCATCCGTTCAGACTAAATGTCCTTAAGAATTTAAGCAGTTCTTACTGATAATATGAATCATCAAGAACTTTAATCAGGATTCCTAGATAATGAGGTGAGATTTGGTAAGAAGTCTACCATGAAGTTTTGTCTGGGCCCTTTGTGGCTGACCTGACTGATTGCCCAAATCTTGCTTCCTCATGGCCTCTGCCTGGGAGAAGGGAGGGGATGGTTTTAAACAAGCCTTATCTTTCATAATTTCTGTGTCACAAAATATATTTTCAATGGCTTTTATTTTACACTTATTTCAGAGCTAAGGACTGCTTCTGTACAAGTGGGAAAAATTAGGATTGCTTAGAAGCATTTTCTAAGAAATGAGTCGGCAGGCTGCCCCCTTGTGCTCAAACAGGGAAAAGCATACGTCACTTTCTGCTTCAACCTGGCAAGTTTCCTGCTTCCTGCCTTCACTTTCACTGTTCACTTTCATGCATTGGAGAAGGAAATGGCAACCCACTCCAGTGTTCTTGCCTGGAGAATCCCAGGGATGGGGGAGCCTGGTGGGCTGCCGTCTATGGGGTCGCACAGAGTCGGACACGACTGAAGCGACTTAGCAGCACCAGCAGCAGCAGCAGCAGCCTGGACTTGAACTGAAAAGTCCCCAGTGCTTGAGCTTCTTTGGGCGTGTCTTTCGTAGTCCACGTTATTTCAGTAACTGTGGTGGAGGAGTAAAAGTCGTTACTGTGAAAGTGATGCCTTGGATGAACTAGAATTTCTTGTGGTTATTGTCAGATGAAACCTGAATTCTTTTCAGTTGAATTGAAATGCAGTCATTTCCATGTTCTTCCCAGGGCCAAGGAGAGCATGTACCATGCCTTGGGCTACAGTACCATCGTGGTGTTGCAGGCTGTCATGACCTTCGAGCAACAGGACATCCAAAACGGCATTTCTGCCATGAAGGACGCCTTACAAACCTGCCAGAAGTATGAGCTGAGTAATTAAATTCTTGAGATACACCTAAAAACCTTTCTGTCTGTGTGACAAAATGGATGTACTTTGCTTCACTGAGAGCTCTGTTGGAAGTTGGCCATGGTTATGGAAAAGGACTTAGAGCATCAAAGCTTCCTGGCCTCCCGTACTTTTATGAGAGATTAAAAATATTTCCCCTAAGGAATTATCCTATGATGCTGGTGTGGCTGAGCACATGGCATCCTTACCGTTCTGTTTCCTTTTTGGTATTTGAGCTACGGAAAAGTACTGAGAATTTCAGTGGGTTTAGCAGCAAGCATCTCTTGGGGTCCCCCTGGTGGACAGAATAGGTACTACATGTTGGCCTGGTACTCCAGGCCAACCAAGGAGCATTTTTTATGTGGGAAATGCTGTAAATGCAGAAGCGGGTCTTTTATTTGCCTAAATGGCCATATTTGAACAATTTTGCTTGGTGGAAATGACATGGAGTTTCAGTTTTGTGTGTATATGAAGCCTCTAGTAGAAACCGTTAATTAGCATTGGTGAATTTTAACAGTGAAATTATGCCGTCTTGTAATTATGTCTCTAGCCCCTCAAATGAAGAGAGTTTCCAAACACTGCACTCTAACTCCATTTTTAACCAGTGGTGAAGTGACCCTTAACCTCAAAAACACTTATTTTAGCCATAGAGATCAGAGAAGGGGCATGACAGAGTTAGTATTGACTGTTGGTTTGGTTTAATCACTAAGTCGTGTCCGACTCTTGCGACCCCATGGACTGTACCCTGGCCAGGCTCCTCTGTGCATGGGGTTCTCCAGGCAAGAATACTGGAGTGGGTTGCCATTTCCTTCTCCAGGCATCTTCCTGACCCAGGGATTAAACCTGGGCCTCCTGCACTGCAGGCAGTTCACCAGCTGAGCTCCCAGGAAGCTCCCAGTACTGACTGTTATATGTAGGTTTGTCCACACACATAAACATGTTCAGTGAGCTTGGATTAAATGCCCACAGGGTGCCAGTGCTTGGAACTGGGTGTGCAGGTTTCAAAATGGTGATCTCTGCCCTGCAGACTTTAGGGTTTAGAATTCTGTTTCTGGTGACCCTTTGTTGTGATTACAGCTGAAATGGATATGAAATGAAAATGTGCTTGATTTATTACTTTTTTCTTTCTACTTCTCATCTCTTCTACGTATTCTGTGCAGATACAGGAAGAAATGCACAGTTGTAGAGTCTTTCTCAAGTCTTCTTTCAAGAGGATCTTTGGAACAGCTGACTGAAGGTAAGGGACATTTAAAGATTGGGTATTTTCCTTTCTTTGAAAAATTAAAGCATGGTTATGCTCATAAAATTCAACATTGAAGTGAATAAGATAAGTAAATGGAATGTCTTTTCCTCCTCCCCATCATTACTCACCCTCCAGAAGTAACCGCTGTTAGCAGTTGGTTTTCATGCCTTGCACACTCTTCTCTGTACATATACAAATATATGCAGAACATAGACATAGGATTTTTATAGTAATTCATTATTATTCATTTTTTGCAAGTGTAGAAACATGTGATACATGTGCTACAGTGTGATTTTTTGGCATTGACTTTTTCCAGGTCAACACATATAAATTGTACTTCATTCTACTTAATAGCCATGTAGCATTCATTAGGACAAATACCATAAATTAGTTTTTCTGTATCGAAGGACAGTTATATTGGTTTTTTTTGCTATTAAAAATAATGCTGTCCTAAAATTCTTGTACCTATAACTTCATGCATTTTTGCTAGTATTTCATAGGATAGTTTGCTAAAAGTGGAGTTACTGGGTCTGAGGGTTTGAAAATAGAAAACATTTATAGATCTCACCAATTTTTCTCTGAAGAATTAGGTCAGTTTATAGTCTTCTCATCCATGTGTGAGAGTTTCCGTTTTTCTATAAGCTATTCATTTTTTTCTCAAGGTCAGTAATTTTGATACCTTTAAAATAATGATGATGTTTTACAGTATAGAAACTGTTTGGTTTGTAAACATTTAGGACTACTAGAATTCAGGAATGTCCTAAATGTTCACATTTCGGACTATTAGAATCCAACATATCTTCAGCATCTTGATCAGATGGCTGGGAGAAATTGACTCCTTTTGCTGTTTCCTTGATGTTCCCACAGAGATTAGGGCAGAAGTTCCATGATGAGTCCTGTCATATTAGCATTATGCTCTAGTCAGAATGGTTTATAAGAAAGGAGCATTGCAGTACTCCTGTAGCAGAGAAAACGTCCTTCAAATGTGGCCGGTGTCTAACAGAGCCTCTGTCATCTGAGGAGGGCTTGTGCCTGTGTTATCACTGTCAGACTAGTTCTCTGGAGGAGGTAACACGAAATTGTCAAAGAAGCCAGTTAAGGCAACAGCAATTCTGGATAATGCGGTCCATCGTTCCTAGTGGTCGAGTCTGTGCTAGACACAGTTTTTAGTGTGTTTCACTGTAAAGTTTTCTTTGCTTTGTTAGAAGATTATTATCAACTTGCTGTGGACTTTGGAAAACGTGGGCTTATTATGTGTGTGTGTGTGCGTGTGCGCGCTCAGTCATCTCCAACTCTTTGTGACCCTGTGGACTGTAGTCTGCCAGGCTCCTCTGTCCTTGGGATTCTCCAGGCAAGACTACTGGAGTTAGTTGCCATTTCCTCCTCCAGGGCATCTTCTTGACCTAGGGATCGAACCCATGTCTCCTGTGTCTCCTGCATTGGCAGGCGGATTCTTTACTGCTGAGCCACCGGGGAGGCCCACCCTGTGTAACCTCCTTTTTATAGACTAGAAACTGAGGATCAGGGGGATTAGACAAATGGTCCAAGGTTACCCGCCTAGCAGAGCCGTGTTCAGACCTGACCTGCCTTTCCCTAAGCCACAGTTGTTTCCCCTGTTCCCCGCAACTTCTGCAGGTGGGTAGAAACATGTGGGTGAAGGAAATGGTAAATTATTTCTGTGTTAGACATCTTAAAAATAGGTGGTACTGTGTTCTTATCTCTTTATTGTGTCTTTGGGCATGGCATGGGAAGTATTAAAAAGTAAACAGTAATAAGATACCACTACACAGTGTCCAGGAGATGGTGAGGGACAGGGAGACCTGGCCTGCTGCAGTCCATGGGGTCGTAAAGAGTCAGACACGACTGAGTGACTCAACAACAACAACGCAGTGTCCAAAATCCAGAACACAGAGACCAGCAAGTGTCGGTGAGGATGTGGAGGGACAGGAACACTCATTCGTGGCTGGTCAGAGTGCAAAATGGTGCAGCCACTTTGCAAGATAGTATGACAGTTTCTTATAAAACTAACAGCTGAAAACTTGTGTTGACACAAAAATCTGCAAAGAAATATTTATGGCAGCTTTATTCAGCATTGCCAAAACTTGACCTTCACTAGGTGAATGGATGAAGTATGGTACATCCAGACAGAAAAATATTATTCAGTGCTACAAAGAAATGAGCTATCAAGCCATGAAAAGATTCGGGGGAACCTTAAATGCATATTCCTAAGGGAAAGACACCCATCTGAAAAAGGCTACCTACTGTATGATTCTAAGTATATAAGATTCTTGGAAAGGTTGAACTGTGGAGACAGTAAAAAGATCAGTCGTTGTCTGGGGATGGGGTGGAGGGATGATTAGGTGGAATACAGAGAGAGATTTTTAGGGCAGTGAAATCATGATGGTTAAATACATGTCATTATACGTTTGTCCAGACCCACAGAATGTATCCCAGCAAGGGTGGGTCCTAGTGAGCACTATGGCAGAATTATGATATGTTAGTGGAGGTGCACCAGTTGTAACAAACGTGCCCTTGGGAGAGCATGTTGATCATAGGTGAGTTTGTGCATGTTGGGGGAAGCCAGGGAGCAAGGGATATTTGGGAAATCTCTCTACCGTTCCCTCAATTTTCCTGTGAACCTAAAACTGCTCAAAAAAAATAAGATCCTAATTTAAAAATTATGAAAATACATCAGCCTGTGACTTTATTCTGAAATAAGGTTTATTTAGACTTCCATGTCTGAAAGCATGCTTAGCTAACACTTCACTGCATAATGAAGATATTCCCTTCAGTGAACTAAGGAATTTATAATTAAGAGATGTGCTGGTAGGTACCTACTTGTAAATGCCAAATGCCTAATTTTGAAAGCTAAGGGCTGCCCAATATAAATCAATCCGAGTGAAGAGATAAGACTTTTATAAATTAAGTTGCATTTATTCCTAATGAATTTGGCTGTCGCTGCAATCCAAACAGACTTTGTGTTCAAGGGAGCATGTCAAAACATCGTAGATTTACTGTGCAATTTGTTTTCCCTATAGGTAATTTCCATTTCTATCCTTGAGTGGCTCGTGGTTTGTAGGAGTAAGGATATTTAATTAAACTTTTTGTGGATTGAAGATAGGGCACACCCATTCTTCTCATGGCTGGCATATTAAATGGCTTTCAAATTGTCTTTAAAAACACATGTTTGTATACAGTTCTTAGAATGTAAGAGGGATTTAATTCAAAGAGTCATTATACATAGAAAATACAGTTCAAACTTTCTTGCCTTTTATCTCTGCCTTCCTGTTATGTCCTTTATGCTTCTCTTTGATTTGTCCATCTTTAGCTTAACTCTGATCCATCTACCCCTGCGCTCAGATCTCTGCAAGTCTCACCATTGATGCCAGAATGTTGGCTCCCTGTCCACCAACGCCAAATAGAAATACAGAGACAGAATTTGGAGGAAAAAAAATAAAGAGGAGCTTTATTCTTAGCTAGTCAAAGGGGAAACACGGTAGGCTAGTGCCTTAAGAACCGTGCCCCATTTCCTCAGAAATAAGGAGAGGTTTTATATCCTAAGGAAAGTCTTGCATTGTTTTTTTTTTTTTTTTTTGCAAAATTTCAAAATGGCCACAGATGGCATCAGGTAACTCAGTAACTGGAGTTGGTCTTTTCAGAAGTTATAAGCCTGTGACCTCCTTTCTGAAAGGAAGAATGCTACAGGGGTGTGTGCAGGGGAAGAATGCCAGGTGCAGAGTAGAATTCATAATACATATGGAGTCAGAGAGTAATTAGCTTTATTTAGCTTTGTAAAAGGACCAGTCTGGCCACAAGTGTTTGTTAGTAGTAGCATCTAGACAGTAACCAAAACTGCTTAACTCATTCGGGCCTGTTTATGTTTTTCCCCAGCCTGTTCATTGTTTCCTTGTTTTCCTTGTTTATCAGAAAAGTCTCGTTTTTATATAAGAAAGGTCTCATTTCTGTTTTTGCTGCAATACCATTGCCTGCTGAATGAAGCCCAGACGCGGATGTTCAACGTCATCCATCATTTAGCCCCGACTTCCTTTCCGAGGTCATCCATCATTTAGCCCCGACTTCCTTTCCAAGGTCATCCATCATTTAGCCCCGACTTCCTTTCCAGGTTCACAGCCCACGCCTCCCTGTGCGCACCCTGTACTTCAGCCGGAGGCGCGCCATCGGCCAAGCCACGCAGGGCTCTGCGCTCCGCCTCTCTGCCGAGCTGGTTCTCGCCCAGCGGCAACTTCACCACCTCAACACATGCCCCAAGCCAGCCATCTGGGTTACTAAGCAGGCTTCCAAAGGGAATAATTACCGAAAGTTCCTACTTTGTTACAAGTTTCCCTGGGAAGAGGATGTTCAAATGACTCTGTAAAAGTTACCTGTTTTTCTCCCACTGAACCCACTGAGAAAATCCAGGGGGCACCCTTTAAAGTGAGGCGTTCTGAAGGATGGAGACCCTGGCTGTTAATGCTGCCAGAACGTGCGCTGTCCGCAGCTCCTCGAATTTGGCCTGTTGTGGGTTTGGCTCCCTCTCACACGTGCTGTTGAAAGATCTTCATTGCGTTGTTGCTTCTTTGTCAATCAGCCTTTGGAACATGAGCATGGCAGGAAGGTGAACCAGTTTGTGAGAACAAAGTGTGTGTGTGTGTGTGTGTGTGTGTGTGTTGAGGGGAGGTGTCCTGTGTGTTTAAGTGAAAGAAGGAAGGCACTAGGTCTTATCCAGTTAGATCCAACACCATTTCATCAACATGGAAATATCCCGTTTTTCAGTTACTTGCATCACTTAAAAATGTGCTACTTTTTGAAGTTTTGTCAAAAAGCATGACATGGGCCAAGGGGAGTAATCTTAGTGGAAGTAGCTGATGCATATTGAGGGCTTACTCTGCACAGTGACTACAGGCAGCACTTGAATTCTTTAGCTTTGAAATAGAGATGTCATTAGCTGGACTTGAAGAATGAGGAGCCCAGCAGAGGGAGGAAGGGTAGCTTGCTTAAGGTTCTGTAACTAGTATGTGGCAGGGCCTTTGCTAAAATCCAGGCTGTTAATTACCCCAACCCCAAAGCTCATTTACTTAAATAACACACTAGTTTGTATCCTATGGATAAAACAGTAAATTGCTGATTTTGTTTATACAAAAAAAAAAAAAAAGCAAAGATTCCTCCCTCCCCAGTCTCCACAGGTATCATGAACTATTTAGGAAGATAGGCCACACGTCTGTGTGTCCAGGGGATATAGACATAGTTTTATGTAGCCCTCTTGTGAGTGCCTTGTTCCTGCACTAGATACCTCAGTGATCCAAGTAGCCTCCAACTGAGACTTCTGTGGTGGCCCAGTGGTTAAGACTCCATGCTTCCAGTGCAGCGGGTGTGGGTACGATCCTTGGTCGGCAAACTAAGACCCTACGTGTAGCACAGCTGAAAACAGACACACGTACCCACATGCACACACGCACAAAGCAAATACCCGCAAACTGTGCTAGTGCTAACTTTTTTACATCAAGTCTTCCCTGAATGAGGACTCATGAGTTGGACATGCAAGCTGGTTCTTTTTCCTAGAATCCTCAGGAATTACTGCTTTCTCTTCAAGTTGGTAGTGTGCCTAACCATTGTCGTGACCATCATGCCTTCATAATATTTTTGATGTTAGAATTAGTATATTCAGGTTAATTTTTCAATCCATCCCAGTGGTAGACTTGAAGTTTCCCATTAAGTTAAAAAAAACAAGTGGTTTTCTTTTTTCCCAAAAAGTGCTTTTCCATTTTGGTTTCCTCCTGTGAGCTGAGTTTGGATCTCTGACACCAAGGGCCTGACTCTTGGGAGTTATATGTGAATCGAGCCAAAGATGACTTCCCCAAAGCATTTCACACATTCTGGAAAAATCTTGCTGAGGCCTTGAGAGCTGAGGTCATCATTCCACTTCTATGCAATCACGAAGCAACCTAGGTTTTTATGTCTCCTCTGGGCTGATTTATCTGTCTTTTCTAAATATCTCAGAGCAATTACTGTGGGTGTGGGATTTTCCTTAATACACTTTTATTTGTTTTTAATAGAGGAAATGCATGCTGAAATCTGTTATGCCGAGTGCCTCCTACAGAAAGCAGCCCTCACGTTTGTGCAGGTAACGAACATTTGGCTTAGCATCAGTGTCACCCGGGGAGCCTGCTAAGTATGACAAAGAAAAAGATGCGGCTCATTCTGTGTCTTCAGTTCTTTCCACTTAGAGTTATAATGAAAGCTGTTTGTTATTGCTCGTAAACTTTGGCTGAAAGAAGACTCTGGGGGATCTTTTTGTCCTACTCAAATGCACCTAAAAGACGCTGTTTTGAAATTCAGTCTGTTGGGAACCACTGCCTTTTAAAGAAGCTGTTTTGCACCTACCACACCTAATCTCAGGATGCTTCTCTGTGTGAGAATTGTGAGGTTACGCCTCTGCGAGCTTGCTAATGGTGGAGGGCTGCACACAGGGGTGACTGGCTTCAGCATCTTTGGCTGTTCCCTTCTTGCGCCAGATGCTTCAGCAAAGCTCAGTTATGCATGTAGACCTCAGATTTTATTTCCCTGCTATTTGTATTCTCATCCCCTTTTATTTCTTCTTTTGGAAGAGCAGTTGAAAGAAGTCCCTAACAAAACAATGACTGTTTTTCTCAGGGGCATTTAAATTTCACCTCTAGGATTTCTTATCACCAGTAACTGGCCTGTCATTGTAGCTTCCAGTTCTTCTAAAAAAAAATACAAATTTTAACAGGTGGCCACACAGGTGGCAGTGATGGATACAGTGGGGTAGAAGTGGGGTGGAGATGGTAAGGGGGCAGAAATTCAACTGTAAGATGGAGAAAGTCTTCCTTGATTTCAATGCTTTACATCGAACTGAGAGTGCTTTTCTCTTTTTCTGGAGGTTGACTGACGTGATAGGTTGGAGTCTGGTTAAGGAAAATTAAATCAATCTGGTCTATGACCCTGTTTCCTAAAACTCTACATATTATCATGCCTGAAGCAGTCTCACTGCCTTAGTATACATAAGGCTAGTCACAGAGGCCCTCAGTTTTTTTTGTGTGTGTTTTTTAAATGCGTTTTTCAAATGGGAATTTGACAGTAAAATCTTTGATTCAAAGGGTTTTTAAAAAAATGTTTAGGGGCTTGTAACTCAACATCTGGGGATACCCACGGCTCTTCCCTCTTCCTCATGCCTCCATATCCAGTCAGGCTCATGATTATGCTGTTTTACCTTTTGAAGGTTAATCAGCCCTAGCTCTTCTTTAGTCTGACCATAATTGTTCTAATGAGGGGCTCATCAGCGCCTCCCCAGACTTCATGGCGACCTGGGGACCCTTGGTCTGTAGTTTCCCTTCCCTCCAGCTCACTCTCCCTTGTGCAATTGTACACCCACTCCAAGGGGAGCATCTCGCCTGCTCATGTCTCGGCTTCAGCGTTTAGTAGCCCTCATTGACGATGGCAGTGGTTCTGTGTCAGAATATCACAAATGGGGAAGGCTTTTTAAAACTCAACTGGCATCTCTCCCAGATCCCTACTCCCTTCTTACCGACATCCTCGCCTGCTGGTGGCGTACTTGAGTGGGAAAGTACAAGTAGCTTTCTTACTCCTTGGTCATTCCCTTCTTTGAAATAGATTTCTGTAGCAGTGCTGTGTTATATAAGCACAGATGCCCAAGCCAAGCACACCGTGATCTTTAATGCTTCCTTGCCTTTCCCCTGAAAGGTTTTTTTCTTTTTGCTTGCAAAGTTCATATCTGCCTTCTTTTCCTTCATCTGGTTATTTCCTAATCTTTTTTTTTTTTTTTTAACGCTGCAAGCACTGATGCTTCCAGGAAGCTTTTTGGACCTCTTCACATCCCAGGCCACCTTCGTGCTGTTGTGGCAACCTGTGCATGTCTCCGTCCGTGTGTGCATGTCTCCATCCCTTAGCATATTGTGTTTGCTTTTGTCTCGTTTTGCAATTAGGTGCCTGCTGTAAAATAGGCATTCCGCAAATGTTTGGGGAATTAAATATTCTTATTTGAAGCAGATTTTATTCCAATTTAAGAAATTCTTTCCTGGACACTATTGGAACTTGTGTAACTGTAAGCTACCTTCAAATCAGAAAATGGGCATTTAAATTGCATAGTGAATTTTATATTTATTGATTCTTTTAATAATTTAAGTATTAAGTATTTAAGTGATGAAATTAACAAACTAAAGTCAGTTTTTCTCTGGCTTCGGAAGGATGCTCAAGTGCACAGGAAATAAATACCAGAGCATGTTTCTGTTATTAATGGGTTAGAAAAGCATTCTCCATTAGCACCATCTATTAGAGTAGCATTTTTAAAGCAGTTATTTTATATACTTTATTAAGAGACTCTTAGAATCCTAGAATGCTCACCCTAAAAAGGTCACTCATTTAGACCAATTGCCTCAGTTGCATGGTTGATGACCATCAGGCAAGGAGAACAAACAAAATTCCCAAGCAAAATTTCATGCTAGTGATAACAAATTTAGAATCCAGATCAGTTATTTTTGGTCTGGAAATGTATACAAATGAAATTCACAATTCTAAATAGATGGCCTGCTAAAGTACCCCCTAATGAAGAACCATAATCCTGTTACTTGGAGTATGACAGCCAGGAAAATCCTTGGAGCAGCCATTTTGAACTCCATTGAACCTAAAAGAAAATTGCTCAGTAGTTGATGTTTATCAAAGTAGGTTTGGACTAACTCTGCTGCTGCTAAGTTGCTTCAGTCGTGTCCGACTCTGTGCGACCCCATAGACCGCAGCCCACCAGGCTCCCCCATCCCTGGGATTCTCCAGGCAAGAACACTGGGGTGGGTTGCCATTTCCTTCTCCAGTGCATGAAAGTGAAAAGTGAAAGTGAAGTCACTGAGTTGTGTCCAACTCTCAGAGACCCCAGGGACTGCAGCCTACCAGGCTCCTCCATCCATGGGATTTTCCAGGCAAGAGTACTGGAGTGGGGTGCCATTGGACTAACTCTATGGCCCCTAATTGGTGAGGATTACTTTCTTTGTTACATCCTTAAAGTTCCGCAAGGATTTACAAATTGTTTCCTTTTTTTGTCCTCTAAGTTGGAAGAAAGATGACAAAAAAGGCATTTCATATGTAAAGCAAGAAGAATATTTTAATTTAAAATCATGTCCTCAAAAGATACAGTGTTTTGTTCTAATCATGCAGCTACACAGCTGTGGGACAGTCTAAGAATCATTTGCTAAATGATCTAATTATGTAATTGAATTGTTTTCAGGATGAAAATATGATCAACTTCATCAAAGGTGGACTCAAAATTAGAACAAGTTACCAAATATATAAGTAAGTTAAAAATTAAGATTGATGAAAAATCTTATGACAAGGTTTGTACCTTTATGACCACCTTCTTGTGGTTTTTAAATAATTCTTGTATTATATACCACTATGTACTTTAAAGTTTTTTAATAAGTGTGACTAGATTTTTAAAATTTAGTGTTGGTAAAAATGCACTTGAATTTTGACTGCGTGTGTATTCAATGCTAAAGGACAACAGAATAGACAACAGAATAAATGGAGTTTTAGGAGAAAAATAGCTGGAAAGTACTTACATAATTTCTGATTAGATAATCTTAGTTTCTCTCTCCTAAAAACCATTTGTAAATTTAAAATGGTAGGTATAGATAGGTATGTCTTTGGTTCAGACTCTGAAACAACACTGTCCCTTTGCATTTCTGCAGTGATGCAGATGTCAGCTAGAGGGGACCGTAGTGTCCTTCACGTATCTTCGGGGTCCTTACTCGTGTTTATCTGGTTGTCCTATCTTTTACTCACAGTGTTAAAAATCTTCAGCTTTGATTCTGGAGTCATCCATTCCTCCCTTTAGTTCTGCCACTCTTTGCTTGTATTTAGAACCTTTGTTATTGGACTTATATATTTTTAAATTGTTTTATCTCCTAATAAAGTAACCTTTTTTGATCATTATAAAATGTTCCTATGTAACTCCTTATAATATTCCTTGTCTTGAAATCTGTTTTGTCTGATATTAATAAAGCTATTCATGCTTTTTTGTAATTAATGTTTGCATGGCATATACTCTTTTGCTTTAAATCTAGCTTTGTTTTTATATTTAAATTATATTTTTTTGGTAAATACGTTTAATTGGGTCTTACTTTTTTATTCAGTACAGCAGTTAATATGTTTGCACTTGTGACTGCCATTTTGCTTTTTTTTTCTTTGCCTTGTTTGTCCCCCCTCCTTATTTTTCTGCCTTCTTTTGCTTTAATTATATATATATATATATATTCCAGTAGAATCCCTCTATTATTTTCTTAGCTATAGCCCTTTTAATTTTTCTTAAGTGTTTGCTATAATGATTATCATAGCCTTCTTAATTTACCATAGTCAAGTTAGAGTTAATATTGTACTGTTGCACATAAAATAGAAGAAACTTACAAAAGTGTAGTTTTACTTACCACCTTTTGTCTTTTATACTACTCTTATGGTAGTACATTTATGTGTATTATAAACCCCATAATGTGGTGTCTAACCTTTGCTTTAACAGTTTTATGTCATAGTCCCCACTGTTAATCCAATATTTGCCATTTTTTATGTTCTTCATTCATTCCTGTCTATTTCAGAATGAAGCATTTCTTTTAGAATTTCTTATAGTTCATATCCACTTTCAACGACTCTATTTTATTTATCTGAAAATGTCTTTCTCTTTTGCCTTCATTTTTGAAGGCTGTTTTTGCTCAGTAGAGTATTTTTGAGTTACAAGATTTTCCTTTTTTCTTTTCTTCTTTCACTCCTTAAAAACTATCAGTTGTTGTATTGGGTTGGCCAAAAGGTCATTTGGTTTTTTCTGTATGAGTTTCTTACGGAGAAAGCTGAGTTAACTTTTTGGCCAACCCAATATGATGGTCTCTATTGTTTCTGATCACAAGTCAGCTGTTATTTTTTGTTATTATTCCCCTGTCTGTAATGTGTCATTTCTTCTGGATGCTTTGAAGGCTCATATCTTTGACTGATGTGCAAAAGTGTGGCCTTGGGGAACCATGTAGCTATTATTTCTTCAAATATCTTTTCCCTGCTACGTTCTCACTCTTCTTCTGAGACTCCAATTACATGTCAGCCTGATTTTGTTCAGTAGGTCGCTGAAAATTCTTTTTTTTCAGATTAGATATTATCTCAATATTTGGGTTGTCTTGGGGCCAATATCTACTGCCTGCTTTTTCTCTTGACTATATGTCATGTTTTTCTGTTTTCAATTCAGTAAATTTTTGATTGTATACTGGGTAGTGATTCATTGCAAAGACTTTAGGTTCTGTTACCTTTCTCAGAAGAATGCTGACTTTTGTTCTGGGAAGCATTTAACTTGACTAGACTTAGAGTCTATACTCTTAATCTCTGCTAGTGGGCAACATCTGAGATCATGATTCCATTATTTCTTTTCTCCTGTTTCTGCCTTTCTTTGGAGCTTCACCAGTTCTCACATAGTTCATGAGTCAACAAAGAATTTGAGTTGAGTTTTAACACTGATTTTGGCATTTCCATCCTATGTAGTTCATCCCTATCTGAAAATTTCCCCAGTACCGTACAGCCGTTCTGGCAGATTTGAACTCTGTACTCTTTTTTTAAGCCAATAAGACTATACCTTTCTGTGTAAGTTGTAGGCACCCCGTGCTGAGTGTACTGGGGAGTACTTTCAAGTGACTAGTCATATAAACATAAAGTCTCTTTAAAAGTTGTTCCCTTCTTTCAAAGTTTAACTCTTCTCTAGCTTCCCACTGCTTTTTTTTTTTTTTTTGGCATCTGGTCCTATCACTTCATGGCAAATAGATGTGGAAATAGTGGCAGACTTTATTTTTTTGGGCTCCAAAATCACTGCAGATAGTGATTGCAGCCATGAAATTAAAAGACGCTTACTCCTTGGAAGGAAAGTTATGACCTAGATAGCATATTCAAAAGCAGAGATATTACTTTGCTAACAAAGGTCCGTCTAGTCAAGGCTATGGTTTTTCCAGTAGAATGTGAGAGTTGGACTGTGAAGAAAGCTGAGCGTCAAAGAATTGATGCTTTTGAAGTGTGGTGTTGGAGAAGACTCTTGAGAGTCCCTTGGACTGCAAGGAGATACAACCAGTCCATTCTAAAGGAGATCAGTCCTGGGATTTCTTTGGAAGGAATGATGCTACAGCTGAAACTCCAGTACTTTGGCCACCTCATGCGAAGAGTTGACTCATTGGGAAAGACTCTGATGCTGGGAGGGATTGGGGGCAGGAGGAGAAGGGGACGACAGAGGATGAGATGGCTGGATAGCATCACCGACTCGATGGACGTGAGTTTGAGTGAACTCCGGGAGTTGGTGATAGACAGGGAGGCCTGGCGCGCTGCAATTCATGGGGTCGCAGAGAGTTGGACACGACTGAGTGAGTGAACTGAATTGAACTGAGTGTCTGCAAATATATTTTAAACATGTGTTTTGCATTTTGTTAAGAATTTATAATTGTTATCTGTGGGAGGGTTAATTTAATTTAAGGCACTCTACCAGTACTAGAAATAGAACCAAGATTTAGTATTTTAAGAGATGCTTTTACCTGAAATGATTTCATAAAATTATATCCCATTTGAAATCCTGGAGGAAGCAGGCGAACTTTGGGAACCTGATATGTTGTTTTTAGTTTTCCTTTTGAAATATATTTTAGAAGATACAAAAGAATGTTAAAGAGTTGCTTGCTATTTCAGTTATAAAAACTTAAAATCTGAAGGAATTAAAATATTCTTGTAATGGCTCAGAAGTTATGTATCAGTGGAATCGAACATAAGACTTTGAAACTCTGTGTGTGTTCATGCACTTCTGTGTACACATACACAGATTTATCTGGGAATTCAAAGCTTACTAAAAAACCTATTTATGCATAAGTCTCTTTAAAAACAGTGGGGAAAGATGGGTCTGATTTGTTAGTTTAATAAATGGTTTTGGGAAAATTGACTCTTCATTTTGGAGAAAAGACTATATAAAGGATACATTATATAGATTTAGTATTAAAATATTTTTAGAAGGATATAGGCAAAAACATAGGAAAGTCTTTTTATAGTCCTAAAGCACAAGGCCTTTAAACTTTGTTTTTAAAAAATTTTTAATAAAATTTTTGTTTTATTTAAAAATTTTTTACTTGGAAATAATTTCTGAATTTTTATATAGTCTTCTAATATACAAGTATTATTAGCATCTTATAGAACCACAGTGTAATTATTAAAATCAGGAAACTAACATTGATGCAGTATTATTAACTACTTTATTGACTTGACCCAAGTTTTTCTAACTGTCCCACCAGTGTCCTTATTCTGGTTCAGGATCCACTCCAGGATCCTGAATGTTGCATTCAGGTGTTACATCTCCTTAGTCTGTTTTAATCTGAAAGAGCCCCTCAGTCTCTGTCTTCAAGACCTTGACATTTTTGAAGAATACTTGGCCGTAATTTTTTAGGCCGTCTCTCAAGGTGGACTTATCTAATGTTGCTTCATGATTAAGTTCAGATCACATCTATGATAACAATACTGCAGAAGCAATGTTGTGTCTTTCTCATTGCTTCATACCAGTAGGTGTTTTTGTTCAGTTGCTTAGTTGTGTCTGACTCTTTGCAACCCCATGGACTTCAGCACCCCAGGTTTCTCTGTCTATCTGGTTTTTCACTATCTCCCGGAGTTTGCTCAAACTCATGTCCATTGAGTTGGTGATGCCATCCAACCGTCTCATCCTCTGTCGCCCTTTTCTCCCCCTGCCTTCAGTATTTCCCAGCATCAGGGTCTTTTCCAGTGGGTCAGTTCTTTGCATCAGGTGGCCAAAGTCTTGGAGCTTCAGGATCAGTCCTTCCAGTGAATATTCAGGGTTGATTTCCTTTAGGATTGACTGGTTTGATCTCCTTGCAGTCCAAGGGACTCTCAAGAGTCTTTTCCAACACCACAACAAAGTCTTTCCCAACACATTCTACAGCATCAATTCTTTGGCGTTCAGCCTTCTTTACGGTCCAGCTCTCACATCCATACATGAGTACTGGAAAAACCTGACATCAATTTCAGAAGTCTTTTAAAGTGTGACATAAAAGATTGACTTGACCAAATAAACATTTAAGTTTTCATCATGGCAAAAATACCCCATAATAAAAATTATAAATGGAAATATGATATGAAAGACTCAGGGCAAATGACAGTATGAGAAACTCATAACTTGGTGGGAGTCTAAACTGACAGAGTTTTTATGGAGGATGTGCTGGCAGTATATATCAAAATCAAGAATATGTATCGTTTTTGATCTCAGGAGTTCTTTTTCTAAGAAATTATCCTAAGAACAGTTAGGATGCTATAACTGTAGTTCTAGTACTTGATATAGGAAAAGTATTTGATGAATGTGTAAGAACTCTCTTAGCAACATTATTTATAATATGGAAAATTTTGAAACAACTTGAAAATTTAAGAATAGGAATTTGGTTAATTAAATCATTCCATGGAATGGAATAATACATTTTGTTATAGAATAAGATAACTTTCATGCATTTTCATGGAAAATTGTCAGTATAACCCATAAAATAGTATGTAGTATGTGATACCATTTGTGATTTTTTAATTAAAAATATATTTTACTGACTGAAACTGATCAGTATATTCTTTAAAAAATTAAATTATAAAACAGAAGTTTTAGTCTTTAAAGATAAATGCATATAAAACTTGATCTTACAGCAAGCTTTGGTTTGTATAAGTTGATGAGACTTAAAATCATGTAATTAAAGTTAAAATCATGTAATTTTTTATTGTTTTTTATTTTTTAATTTTTTTGACTATGGCACATGGGATCTTAGTTCTCTGATCAGGCATGTCCCCTGCAGTGGAAGTACAGAGTCTTAACCACTGGACCACCAGGGAAGTCCCCATTTATGTGTTTTAAAGATTCCATTCTTAGTAAAGCATAAAAACAGCTAAAAATTATGTACCCGACTGTTAACAGTGACCTCCTCTCTGTGGGATTGTTGTGTAGGGACACTTAGGCTGTCTCCATATTATCTGAACATTTTTGTAATAATCATATATTTTCAGCAAATAGATCATTTACATATAAAAGAACTCTGAGTGTCATATTTGTATCCTGCCATTCTGTTGATATTTTGACATTTGAGTTTTTTATGCAAGTATACAAGCATATATAATTATCATTTTATATAATGAAATTGTATGCCTTTTGTCATTTTGAAATTTCATTTTTCACTTAATGTCATAAAATTTTAGGTTATTAAATATTTTTAATTCATCATGGCTTTTAATGGCTCAGTAGTGTTCCATTGTGTGGATGTGCCGCATGCGTGTGTATAAATGTATGCATGCATTCAGCTGTCTTCTTAACTAATTTCCTGTTGTTGCCTGCTTTAATTTGTTTATAAGTTTTCACTGTAGGTGGTAATACAATATCTTACCTTATAGGTCAAATTTTGTGTATCCATGCTATTTTCTTAGAATAACATTAGATTTATTGATTCAAAGATACCATTGTGTATAAGATTTCTGATATATATTGCAAAATTACTCTGAAGAATAATTGGGTTGGCAGACTTTTTCTTAAAATACCAGACAGTAAATGTTTAGGCTTGTGGGCCATAAGATCTCTGTCCCAACTACTCAACTCTGCAGCTGACTGCAGGGTGTAAGCAGCCATAGACTGTAAGTAAATGGGTGTGAGGACTCCCCTGGTGGTCCAGCGATTAAGACTCTGTTCTTCTACTGCAAGGGGCACAGGTTTGATCCCTGTGCGGGGAACTAGGATCCTGCATGTCGTGTCACAAAAAAAAAAAAAAATTGAATTAAAAAAAATCACATTATTAAAAAATAGATGTGGTTATGTTCCAATATTTGCCAACCTCTTTACTATAAATGTCATTTTATCATAAATAAGTGAAGGAGTCTATTTGTTCTTACCTTTGCCAGCCCTGGTTTTCCATTTAAAAAATTAAAATAATGTTCTTTGTCACAAAAAATATATATTTTAGAAAATAGGAAAATGTGGATGAGCAAATATTAAAATACACACACATATACCCCATGTACTTAACATCTAGTAATTATGATTGTTAATACCTTAATATATACTTTTTCAGAATATTTTCTACATGGATCTAGAGAGAGATATATATATTTAAAACCAAAATGAGATCACTCTTACATATAGTTTTGTAACTTGCTTTTGCAGTTAATGATCTTTTCTTTTTCATGTCAACAAATCTTCATTTCATATTCAATCCATCTTCAAATATTCAATCCATCTTCATATTTTGCCAGTTGGTCCCAAATCTCATTTACTTCTGGAATGTCAACACCTTGGTCCAACCCAAGACTGTCTTGGGCATTCAGTGTTTATGTTCATTAAATATATCTTATTATACAAGAGTTTCTATATTCATGTCAGTTGTGGAAAAGCCCAATCCAGTTGTCCTGTAGTTGTATACACACAGCTTTGTCTGGTGGCTTCCTTGAGTTTTAGTTTAGCTTGCTGTCTCTTTGTCAGTTCTGACTGCCATAATAGAATATCATACACTGAGTGACTTAAGCAACAGAAACTTATTTCTTCACAGTTCTGAAGGTTGGAAGTCTAAGATCTGGGCACGAGCATATCAGGTTCTGGTGAGGGCTCTCTTCTTGGCTTGCAGACAGCCACCTCCTCACTCTTTCTTCACAGGGCAGAGAGAGAGATTCCACTTATAGTGACCTCATTTAATCTTAATTACCTCCTAAAATCTCTTATTTCCAAATATAGTCACACTTTAGGAGGGGGGCACAGTTAGAACTTCAACATATGGATTTGGGGGAAATATAATTCAGTTGATAGCATTTCTCTAGCTCCTTACATTTCCTATAAACTGGAAATTAGATATATAGGCTTACTAGATTCAACTTAGATGCATTTGGCTAGATATATCATAAATGAAGTTGCATTCTTTATAATTGCATCACATCAGGTGATACGTAATATCTGGCTATTTCTTATTACTTTAAAAAACTGTATCTGTCAATTTGATAAACAATTTCTGGTTGTTGCCAATTTTTATATTATTGTTTTCATCTGCATTTCTCTGATGAATACAGATGAAATACTGTCTGCATTCAAGATATGAAGGGAAAGGGAGAAATGAATAGAAAGTAACTAAAGTGAAAAATCAGAACGATTGGCTTGGGTGAGGAGAGAAAATTAAGAAGAAAGTTGCAGGCAGTTGTGATGGACTTTACTTTCCTCCTTCATTCTTTCCTAGTTCCAAGTTCTTTATTTGGTCTATTTGAGGCCATAGTAATCACACTGAAATTCAACTCTTTTTGTCAGTAGCACCTCAGTTACTCAGTGGAATGTAGGTTACTGAAGGGTGCACAGCAGCTGAGAGGCTGCGCATTCTTAGAAAATCTCCTCTAACACATTGCTGAGAGACTGGGAGCTCGCAGTTCTGAGGTTCTATGGCTCCTGAGTCATGCCTGCTGCTGTTTGAACCCTCTTTTGCTTTAAGAGCAGAAAGATTGATCCTGATAAACAATGTAGAAATGACTGTATCATTTTTCTTTAATGATGATTACCTGGTAGCATTAAGAGTAAACTGAGCGTAGCATCATCCACTTAAAAATTCTCCAGTGTTTTGGCTAATGACATCTATCTTATGGTACTTAAATGCAAAATTTGACGTGACATTAATTTTCAGTGTCATAGTAAACTTATAACTGTTTTCATTAATCCAGAGAATGTCTTTCAATCCTGCATGTAATTCAGAAGAACAAAGTTGAGCAGCAGTTCTTCTACGAGTTTGAAGGGGGTGTCAAGCTTGGAATAGGGGCGTTTAATTTGGTAAGTAATCAGAAGGTAACCAGAATCTTTTATAAAAGAACCTTAGGTTTTCACTGCCTCTGCTATTGCATTTAAACCTCACCTTGAACCTCTGCCTGGGTTTGTTTGACAAGTGGCTAGAGTGGGATCCACTTTCGTCTGTCGTGACCCAGTGGAGGCTCTGGCCAGAATATGCTATAAAGTTCTGCACATGCTCAGAATAGTTTCGGATTGTATAATAAGGGCAGCATACAGCCCTCTGAATGGACAAGTAACATTTTTTTTTTTTTTGTAAGAAGGAGCTTGAAATTCAGTTCCATTCCCACATCAGAAATACTGTTGCTATAGCAATGGTGGTTTTGGAATTGAAACTGGGTTAGGGAATAATAGAGCTTGAAGGATAGTAATAATGCTCTGGGATAGATGAAGAGTTTGAATAAATATCCATCCAACTGCAATATTATTTAGAGATTTTGATGTTTTATTAAGGTTTGACTGGAATTGGTATATACAACCAGGGTCACTTTGTTTATGAACCCATTGGTTGATGACAGAGGTGGCTGAAGAGACAGCTGTCGGCTGTCCACGGAATGGATCACCCTACCCATTTGATTATTAAAATCTTCCTCTGCTAAGGACAGCCTTTGGTGAACATTCATATGGGACACAAATAATGTTCATTTTTTTTTCCCATTCAAAGAGATATATCCATATACTTCTTACCCAGAGCTCCTTGGCATCAATTTTCCCATCATGTTCTTTGTTCTCTCTCTCTGTCTCTCTATTTTGGCTGTACCACACAGCTTGTGGGCTCTTAATTCCCTGACCAGGGATTGAGCCTGGGCCCTTGGCAGTGAAAGCGTGGAGTCCTAACCACTGTCCCACCAGGGAATTGCCTCCCATCATGTACTTTCCAAATCTCTGACCATCCAATCAAACCACTGGCTTATGAAATCGGTATATAATTGCATGTATGGGCATTTCTTCTCCAAGCAAAGTAAACAACCAGGTCTCTGCTTGAAGTTTTGTCCTGAGAGAACTTCCCTTCATCCTACTCAGATGTCCCAGGGAGCGGCTGCAGTGCTATAGTTGTTCGCTTCTGGGTTTTGCCTGCGTATCACGAAGAGTATAATAACTTTTGCTTCCTAGACAAGGTTGCTAAAATAAATTTTGTTTGGAGGTGGGCACCAGGGGTTACCTTCTCAACACTTTTATCACTCCACATCAAAGGATCAAGTATTCTTTAGAGCATCCTGAAAAGGCCAGAATCTTTGTTCTGTTTTTAATTTTTTAGGCTAACTAAATGAAATTGTCACGAGTAATGATTATAGGAGGTGCAGTATGTGGTGATTGAGACATACCTAGTAGTTTAAACTTGGTTCTAATTTTTCATGTTACTGAATCATTAAAATTTTAAGTTTTTAGAGTTTAGCATTTACCTATAGTTAGGTATACTAGCACATCGTACACTTGGGTTTGTTTTTTTTTTCTTACAGATGCTGTCCCTTTTACCAGCACGGATTATCAGACTACTAGAATTTATAGGATTTTCTGGAAATAGGGTACAAACTTAATTTTTTCTTAATTTTGACAAAGAGGATTAAAAAATGTTTATTGAGTATGAAGGAAGTATAGCATGTCCTCATAATTAGCATGAAAATTATTGGCAGTTTCTTTGCAGAACAATAAACTGACTTTGGGTCTCAATCATATTTTGGTGGAGTTAGGGGATGGTTTTTCTATTGAAAGTTAAAATTTTTTATCTCAATGTTATCTAAATTCTGGGATTAAAAATTCATGTTTGACTAATGTTGATGCTTGCTGGATCTTTAATACAAATGTGAGGTTAAAATATGCTTCCTTAACATTTTTGCAACCCCCGCTAAACCAAGAAATTAGGCTAGATTTCCATGTCTACCATTTTATAGTTTGTGTAGGTCAAGCATGGTGGCAGTATTTTGGGTTTTCTTGTGTTTTTACAAGTTTTACTATAGAACTAAACAAGGAAGTTTGTTTTCCATCAGTTTCTTTTAAAAAAAAATGTATCTATTTTTAATTGGAGGATAATTTCTTTACAGTGTTGTGTTGGTTTCTACCATACACTGAATGGTTTCTACCATACTATGAATCGGCCATGGTATACATGTGTCCCCTCCCTCTGAAACCTCCCTCCCACCTCCCACCCCATCCCACCCCAAGGTTGTCACAGAGCCCTGCTTTGAGTTCCCTGAGTCAAACAGCAAATTCCCACTGGCTGTCTATTTTACATATGGTGGTGTATATTCCATGAGTTTTGTTTGTTGTATTTGTGTGTGGTTGTTTGTGTAGTGTATAGTAGTTACCAATCATAACGTTCAACATGCTATTACCAGAGTTCCCTTATTGCAGAAATTGGCCCTTTTAGTCAAGAGAGCAGGTTTCAAGAATTGTTTGAAAACAAGTACAAAACACTGTAAATCCCCCATCTACTTTTATCCCACTGTCTGGATTCTTCATAAACTATATTTATCGTCTACTTATGGTCTTCATAAGCTGTAATGTATTTATGGTCTATCCAGTAAGACTCTCTGTGTTTCATGGTTACCCTTCCCCTTGACCATTCATCTTCCACTTTATTTCCTTAATGGCTCCAAATTGCCCCTTGAACAAAATCCAAAGCATAGCATGGATTCAAGGGCTCTGTCATCTGATTCTAGCCCAAGTTTCTAGTCTTCCTACCCGTCCTGTTTGCTTCCCCAGTGTTTCTGTTAAACTGGGCAGTTGGTTGTTTTCCAAATAGACCTTGTGCTTTTCTGTTTCTGTGCTTTTGCTGGTGTCTGTTTTAGATGTCCTTCCCAACTGGCACCTCCCAAATCAGGTCTCTTAAGAGCCTCTTAATCCATTAGGTTTGAGATCAGTGTCACCTATTCCACACAGCTTTCCCTTACTCCCTCCCAACAAGGCTCAAACATTCCGAACTTTCAGAATCACTTACTTAACTTTCTTAAGGCCCTCACCATGGTCCAATAAATGTGTTCAAACACTGTCTGACCTGTTTGATGCAAAGACCCTTGAAGAAACAGAACCATAAATATTCATACCCACCGTAGCATTTTATACTTAGATCCTCATGCTTAAATAAATTAATATTTATATAAGAGAAATAACAGCATTTTCTATGAAATGAACCCTACCTTTTTTTTTACCCTAAGATCACGTGATGTGAGAATACGTGAGATTGTCTTATGCCGATTTAAAATGTAAAATTTGTTTCTAGTTGCTGTTGTTCATTGTTGTTCAGTTGCTAAGTCATTCTGACTCTTTGCAACCCCATGGACTGAAGCACACCAGGCTCCTCTGTCCTCCACCATCTCCCAGAGTTACTCAAGTTCATGTCCATTAAGTTGGTGGTGCTATCTAGTCATTATTGCTGTTCTAAGCTCTTGAAAAATAAACCCCACCTTCATGGAGGGTGGGGATATATGAGCTAGCATTTTAAAGTCTCTGAATATGATGCTCTTTTCATTCTAAAATGCATCTAATTCCCACAGGAGTTGGGCATCCTGCAGTTACGGGAAGGTGCCTTAGGAAGAAGCATCAGGTCTCCACTATGCTGCTTAACTATTCTAGCTTTCCATACTTACATCTCCCTGATACTTGGTAAGGACTGCATTACATTTTACATCATTGAAAGTTGATTATCTTTCATCTGAGTAAGTAAAAATTTAGGAAAATCAGTAAGAGATAGGAGTCTATATTTACTTTTTTTCCAGGAAGATGGAAAATAGTGACTTTGTCATAGTGACATTTAGCAGAAGGGGTGGAGGGTTTCTTTCACTAAATTTTTTTTTAATCTGTTCTTGGCTAAAAAAAATTCTAATAAGACTTGCATAAGGTGATCTATTTTTAGCATATTACATTTCTTTTTTAGCAGAAAGTTAAATTTTTTGTTAAAAATAGTTCATATTGGTATTCAAGTCAGAAATTTCAATTAGGAATTGAAGGCAACCACATCTGCTCTGACGAATTTGCCCTAAAGCTTTCTTAAACTAAAGTCATAGATGAGACTTGTCTTCAAGTGAATAGTTTTCATGGTTTCCATGAATAGGTCTTTGCTATATATTTTAATGAAATTTGGGGAAATAGTTACAAATGTCGACTGTGTTTCATGAAGACTGAGGCTTTTCCTGTTAAATTTTCTAGGTACGGGAGAAGTGAATGTTGTGGAAGCAGAGAGTCTCCTTGAACCGTACCTCCAGCAGTTTCCAAATGTATGCTTAGAATTTCAAATGTCTGTTTTCAGCCACAATCGTTCTGCCAGGGCTGCGTACTGAACAGTCTGTCTCTCCCTTCCTCTGCAGGGCTCCCTTGTGTTGTTCTATCACGGCCGGATAGAGCTGCTCAAAGGGAATGTGGAAGAGGTAACTTATTTGAGGGGGGTCTTTTGGGGGGCCTGTCTGTTTAGTGGAGTTGTGTAGCAAACTCATTCCGCACGAGCGAATCCAGCTGTATGCTCTAGACAAAAACAGAGGGGAAATATGTAATTAAAAAGCCAAACTTTAATTTTGTGGGTGCATTCTACTATGTGTAGTAGATTATAGAATATAATGTGTATGTACTATGTATAGTAGAATATACTCTACATTTATGTATGAAGTATTTGAGGCAATTCAGGGTTGGATATAAAAATACAGATGGGCAATTTAAGGGACTTTCAGAAAACTGTGGCTACTATCCATCTTGGTATTACATATTGACTTTGGAATCTAGACCTTCCATAAAGGTAACTTCATTGTACTACATGTGTGCTCCCCATCAAAGGAATTAATTCACTAAATCCCTTGAAGAAAAAGAGAGAAGAGACTTTCATATAAATATACTCACAAACAATTTTCTTCTACACAATGGGGACAAACATATTTATTTTTCCTTGATTTGATTTTTCTCTACTTACAATACATCTTGGATTTCTTTCCAGGTCAGTATATCTAAACCTTCCTCATTCTTTTTGATGGCTGGGTTTCATTCCATGAGATGGATAAACTGTACTTATTAAAGTGGTCCACTGTTGATAGACTTTAGGCTATTATACACAGTGCTGTTGTAAACATTATTATTGTACATCTCCGTGCAAAGGTATATTTATATAAGACAGAGTTGACAGGATTTCTAGGTCAAAGATATTTGCATTTTAATAAATTCAGACAGATTGCCCTCCTTACTTAAAGCTAGTCCATTTAAACTCCTATAAAGATGTGACTGTCGGAGAAGGCAATGGCACCCCACTCCAGTACTCTCGCCTGGAAAATCCCATGGACGGAGGAGCCTGGTAGGCTGCAGTCCATGGGGTCGCTAAGAGTCGGGCACGACTGAGCGACTTCACTTTGACTTTTCACTTTCATGCATTGGAGAAGGCAATGGCAACCCACTCCAGTGTTCTTGCCTGGAGAATCCCAGGGACAAGGGAGCCTGATGGCCTGCGGTCTATGGGGTCGCACAGAGTCGGACACGACTGAAGCAAGTTAGCAGCAGCAGCAGCAGCAAAGATGTGACTGTAGCCCACCAGCCTCCTCTGTCTGTGGGATTTCCCAGACAAGAGCACTGGAATGAGTTACCATTTCCTTCTCCAGGGGAATCTTCCCAACCCATGGGTTGAACCTGCATCTCCTGCTTGTCAGGCAGATTCTTTACCACTGAGCCACCTGGGAAGCCCAAAGATATGAGAATACTTGTTTCCAATGCTCTTTGCCAACTCTGGTCATTATTTATCTTTTATTTTTCCAGTATGATGGCTGAAAAATGATAATCTAACTTTTAATTTATATCTTCCAATAAAAAAGCCTTCATTAGTCACTCATATATCTTTTTCTCTGATTTCCTATTTATATCTTTAACGATTTTCCCACTGATTTGTCTTTTTTAGTAAAATTGTTGTATGATAAGTGTTAATTCTTTGTCGGTTATGTATATAGCAACATCTTCTCCCAGTCTGTCCATTGCCTTAAACTTGGTTTAAGGTATATCTTACCCTCTGGAAGTTCTAAATTTAAGTCTTTTCTTAAAGGACTTCTGTATTTTATGTCTTACTTAAGGAAGGAACTTTGCTACTCCCACATTATAAAGTTCCATGGCCCTCTCACAAAGTTAAATAAGGAGACAGAATTTAACTGCATTGTTGGCATGTAAGGAAAGGAGCGTGTCATATTGAGTGGTTTAATGAGTCATGATTTTGTTCTTTTTGTACAAAGTGTTTTATGTATTTTTCCATTAGGTTATTATCTCCTTGTCTAATATCTGGATGATCAGCTTTATGCAATTGACTTATAGGCACAAGAGATATTTCGAAAATGCATTTCAGTTCAAGAAGAATGGAAACAGTTTCACCATCTCTGTTACTGGGAGCTGATGTGGATTTTTGTATTTCAACAAAACTGGAGGGAGGCATATTACTATTCAGATCTGCTTTGCAAAGAGAGTAGATGGTCCAAGGTCAGTGTCATAAGTGTCATCTGTTTGCTAATAAGTGTATAGAATGATTTTCATTTAGGATTGTATGTTCAACAGTATGAGATCAACACTGTTTTCTCAACGTAGAGATCCATCAATGGAGGAAGTACACATTCAGTACCTGCTGTTTATAACTTCTGTCCTCAGCACTATATGCTTTAAAAGCCATCTAAGCAGCCCTTGTCAACAAAAAGGCTTTATTTCTGAAGATGAATTTCAGTTATATATAAAAATGATTAAATATCAAGTTTGGATAATTTTTTGTAGACTTTTTGATGTCCTGATAATAAAGCTTTTCATAATTATAAAAATTAATTCTTTATCCATTCATCTGTTGGTGGATACTTAGGTTGCTTTTGTATCTTAGCTTTTATAAATAATGTTGCTATGAGCATTGAGATGTATATATCTTTTTGTGGAATTGCTGGATCATGTGGTAGTTCTATTTTAATTTTCTGAAGAATCTTCATACTGTTTTCCATAATGGCTGTACCAATTTACATTGCCACCAACAATATACCACATTCCCTTTTCTCTACATCCTTGCCAACATTTATTATTTGTTTCCTTTCTGATGATAGCCATTCTAACAGGTGTGGCAAGATAGGCAAAGGAGATTGAGGTACACCGTAATAGACATAAATAAGATAACAAGGTTGCAAAAACAAGGAATATAGCCAATATTTTATAACAACTTTAAATGTAGTATAATCTATAAAAATATTGAATCGCTATATTGTGCACTTGAAACTCATATAGTATTGTAAATCAATTAAACTTCAATTTTTAAAAGTTCTAAAAACCTTCTGATCCATTTGTGAGAAACTAGGAGGAATGAGATATTGATCTCTTTTTCATTTTGTCCACTTCTTCATCCATGAACATTAAAGTTGTATAATAGGAGAATGGCTAAAATTTGGTGGAAAGTGTTGATCTTATTTGGAATAGGTAGCAAGAGGCTTCATTTCCCTTTTTTGTCTTTGATACCTCCGATACTGTATCTGGAAGATTTGTAGTTCATTCTTTTTTAAAAATTGTTATTTATTTGTTCTTGGCTGCACTGGGTCTTCATTGCTGCATGTGGGCTTTCTGTATTTGTGAGTGGGGCTAATCTAGTTGCCGTGTGTGGGCTTCTCATTGCGGTGGCTCCTCTCGCTGCGGAGCATGGGCTCTAGGGCGTGGGGGCTTCAGTAGTCGTGGCTGTTGGGCTCAATAGTTGTGGTGCTCAGCCTTGGTTGCCCCGTGGCATATGGGATCTTCCCGGACCAGGGATCAAACCCATGTCCCCTGCACTGGCAGGTGAATTCTTAACCACTAGACCACCAGGGAAGTCCTGTGGGTCATTCTTGATTTACAAGGTGGAAATATCATGTACCTAGGGTGCTCTCTAACTACTGCTTTTCTTTTTCTCTAGGCAACATATGTGTTCTTAAAAGCTGCAATTTTGAGTATGCTTCCAGAAGAGGATGTGGTAGCAACGAAAGAGGATGTGGTAACTTTATTCAGGTAAGCTCATGATGAGTTCCAGACCTATATACCCAGCTCCCATTTACCACCTTCACTTAGGTATGTCGAAACATTCGAAACGCCCTAATAAACCTATGTTCTTTACTCTCCCAATGATTGGAACTGCTAGTAGCAAGGCAAAAACCCATAATACTTGTATCACCAACACTGCTCTGTCCCTCTGTTCCCCATTGAGAGGAGAGGTATAGATAAAAGCATAGGGGGAGTAATAGTTGAGATGAGGTCTTAAGGAGCTGCAGAGGCAGGTGGAGAGTTGTGTTGATACAGTTTCAGACCAAAGGAACAGGATATGCGAGGACCCTGTTCTAGGAAGGAGCACTGCACATTAAAGGAACTAAAGCAAAGCTGATGTTGGCAGGACATAATGCTACATTTAGTATATAGGCCAAAATAAAACTAACATCCAGGACTACTCAAAATATGTCTCACAGAATACAGAATTAAAAAAAAAAAAAAAAGACAAAGTCTATGGCCATACCACCCTGAACATGTCTGATCTTGTCTAATCCCAGAAGCTAAGCAGAATCGGAGCTGGTTTGTACTTGGATGGGAGGCTGCCTGGGAATACTATGTGCTGTAGACTTAAAAAATAAGACAAGATGTCTTAGTGACACAGATCATTAGTATCCCATGCAGGAAATGATAAGGTTATAGAATGGAGGTAGAAACCAGACTGGGGTTGGCTAAAGAGTGAATGAGATACAAAGAAATGAACAGAGTTAAGCATAAATACATTAAGTGATAGAGAAAGTTGGAGGGAAATGTAATATCAAAGAATATATTAATGGGAGAGATCTGAGCATTCTCAAAAACCACCGGGAAGGACCCAGTTCAGAAAGACAGTTGTACATACAAGTGAGAAATGGGATAACTGACCTTTGTAAGGCTGTTGAAAAATCAGGAGGAGATAGACTCCAAAGCACTGATGGCAGGACTGGCTTTATTTAGAGGGAGGATCAGGTCCTCTGTTGTATCACGCAGGAAGAAGTCCAGAGCAGGCTCAGAGGCATGCCAGCTCGTGTGTGGAGGCAGGGCTGTCTGTTGAGAGCGAAGGAGAAAGGAGTGGGCTGGAGTCTGGGGAGGATGGAGAATGTTTGGAATCATTGTTGCAGAGAGTGGGACAGAGAGAAGCACAGGACAGGGAATGGCCGGCAGTGCGAGAGCTCATTGGAGGTTGGTGTTGAATGTACCGTGACACCAACCTGTCTTTGTTGCAGGAAGATGAGCGCAACAGCTAGGCATTGGCAAGGGAGTCTGGGAAATAAGCTAGAGCCTGCAGCAGTAAAGCTTGCCTGCAGGCAGGCTAAGCAGGTGTGGAGGGACGGGGAGAAAGAAGACTGCTGAGTTGGGAGAAAGTTGAAAGACAAAGAGGACCGAAAGTCTCATTAGAACAGCCAGCGTTATAGTGAGGAGGATGGTTGGTGTGCTTGAGTTTGTGCTCTGATGTAGAAAAGTTACAGATGATGAAATGACCTAAGATACAACTGTGGGTGGCTGTTGTAGAAAGGAGGACGTGACCTCTGGAGATGAGGTAGGTAGGGGAACAGAGAAGCCCCACTGCATTCTTTAAACATAATTGATGACAAACACTTTTAATGGAATACTATATTCTGTGGCCACTTTATGACAAGTAAGGGCTTGTCTGTACCCTCAGACTTGGCAGGACAGATTTGAAGGTATGACCAGGACAACTTTGTCATGCTTTTTAGAAACTGGACCATGTATATACTAACTGTAGAATCCACATTAGTGGGAACCATGGGCTGCCACCTGCTACTGGTAAAATGCATTTCCTTGTTTCACACACACGACAACAAATGGAATGGAATGTTCAGATATATTGGGATCTTTTACATCTCAGTTTCCTCCACTCCAAAATAAATTTTCTCTGCATCAAAATAATTTCTGTGAAACATGTAACTAATCTTATTTTCAGGCAAAATCTTGAAGTCTGCTATATGTGTGATAGCATCTAACTTGTTGAGATACTGAGAGGAGAATCCCCCCAAATGAATGTTCTCTTCATTACAGACTGTGATCCCTGACTCAGGAGGTTTCATGTCCTCTGCATGCCTCTGACCCTCTCCCTCAACCCCCACCTCGAATGTCCACTGCCTTTTCCACTGATATAATTAACATTCATGATGGGCATTCTGGTTTAAAACCATACCCGTTTGTACTCCTAAAAGTAATGTTATATGTCAATTATACTTCATTTAAAAAACCCCATATCTCAAGATTGTGCTGAGAAATAACATAACACAAGCTTGGCTTCATATGGAATGCTTTTTCTCTCATTGCATCTTCCTCTTTCTTTCAGTGGTGTAATTAGATATTTCCCTAAATTCCTTCTTGGTGACCCGTTTGGTGCATTTACAAGATTGTGTATGAGAAAGTGCCCTACAAATATGTAGCCTCTATTCTCATTTTTCTGTGCTTGTGAATTTTATAATTGGAATTTCTTAGAATTTTGAGAGGAAGATTGTAAGCATGCTATGTGTTCTTAGCTGATTATTTTCAAAATCACCTACGCTTGGGAAACATTTTCTCAAATTATGCATGAGTAGATGACTCTTTTTGAGCCACTTTTATCAGAGAAGCCATGGACTGTAGCTCACCAGATTCCTCTTGTCCGCAGAATTCTCCAGGCAAGAATACTGGTTGGGTAGCTATTCCCTTCTCCAGGAGATCTTCCTGACCCAGGGATCAAACCTAGGTCTCCCACATTGCAGGTAGATTCTTCACCATCTGAGCCACCAGGGAAGCCACTATTAGGTCTGAGGTGGTCTAAATTTGCATTTTGAACAGGGTTCCTGGTGGTGCTGATCCACTGCTCTGGGGAGCGCAGCATAACAGGGATAGGTATAAATACTGCATGTGTTCTGATGACCTTTCACTGGAACTGGGGCTCTTCACAGACAGGTGGATGGCTTGAAGCAGAGAATTGCTGGGAAATCGATCCCTACTGAGAAGTTTGCTGTGAGGAAGGCTCGACGTTACTCTCCCTCGTTGCCAGCACCCGTGAAGCTCATTTTGCCTGCCCTGGTATCTGCCTTTATTTACTTACTCTTTGCATCCTAGAAATACACTGTCTAGTTTCAGGGGTAGGGAGAACATCTAACTTTTGTTGTGAAGTTTGCTCAATTAAAAATCATTGTGTTGGATAAAGGCTATTTATAAAGTATATCATTCAAGTCTTAACCGTAACTCTAGGAGAGGAATTTTTCTTTGTAGCCTCATTTGACAAATAAGGAAATTCAGAGAGAGGTGAGTTGGCATATTTGAAGTTGAGTTGAATTATAATGCAAGCCACAGATATAACTACTTTTTCTAGCTGCTACCTTCAAAATCAAAAGGTAAAAAAATTAAAAAGTAGAAGGACACATGATAATCATTTTCAAAATATTGGTTTAACCCGGTTTATGCAAAATTTTTGGAGTAGGAAATGGCTACCCATTACAGTATTCTTGCCTGGAAACTTCCATGGACAGAGGAGCCTGGCGGGCTACAGTCTATGGGGTCGCCAAGAGTCAGAAACCACTGAACGACTGAGCACACGTGCACGCGTGCAAAATTTTGTCATTTGAGCGTGTAATCTCTAAAATTTATTAATGAGATGTCATTCTTTTATATTGTGCTCATCCACTGAAGTCTGGTGCGTGTTTTATGCTTAGAGCGTGCCTCAGTTTGAACCAGCCACATTGCTCCAGAGCCATACGTGGCTGGTGGCTTCTGTTGTAGCCTAATGCTGGAGCTCCCATTCTTGATCAGTGTGCCATTTAGGTTAGGCTTCATGAAAAGCATAATTTCAAGTTAAATGGTCTTAATGCAGATTTCTTTAAAAAGTACTGAATATATCAAATTACAGTAACTTTTGGGGTCTAGTTTATGTGAGTAGTCAAGTAACACAGGGAACCTGTTTAGTGCAAGCTGACATCTGCTGTCCTTTTTTGGAGGTTCCTGATTTTTTCTTTTGATTCCAGAGTATATTCAATTATTCCACTTTAACAGTTGCTTACTTTCCAGTTTTTATTACCACAAACAGGCTACAATGAATATTCTTCTATAGCTCTCTTTGTACATGGGCATATAATTCTCTGGGAGAGATGTTTAGAAGTAGAATTCCAAGTTGTAGGGCATATGCATTTAATACTTGGACTTTGCCAGATTGCTCTCCAGAAGGGCTGTACTGATTTAAATTCCTACCAACAGTGTTTTATTTTTTTAATGTGTGATTGAGCTTTTCATGTGCTTGTTCATTTTTACATCTTATTTCATGAATTGTTGTTCATGGGCTTTCTTCCCTAATTTTTTTATTAGGTTATTTATTATTTTATCATTGACTTATAAGTTACAAAGTGAGTGAAGGTCACTCAGCCATGTCTGACTCTTTGTGACCCCATGGACTATACAGCCCATGGAATTCTCCAGGCCATAATACTGGAGTAGGTAGCCGTTTCCTTCTCCAGGGGATCTTCCCAGTCCAGGGATCGAACCCAGGTCTCCTGCATTGCAGGCAGATTCTTTACCAACTGAGCCACCAGGGAAACCGCATTGACTTATAGGAGCTCTTTAAATATTCTGTGAGAAAGAACACTGCAGCTCCTCACAGGTGTCGTTGGGGGCTAGCCTGCACCGAGTACCTCAGCCCAGGTATTTCCTGTTTAAGAAAAACAATCTCAGAGAACACCACCCTGAGACCAGGTTGTGCCTGGTCTGTGCCTGTGATGCAATGAGATAAAAATGTGGCCACTCTGTAAATCATATCTGAGCACAGGTAAAAAGAAGAACACAATGCAAATCACAAAAATGACCAAACATCCTCCTTTTCCAGCTAATATGGGAGCCTGCTACTGTTTCACCCATGACACCTTTCAGCTCCATTCCTGCCTCATTCTTATCAAGTGATTAATGCTGGGAGATTTTTTTCTTTCCATGTCACAGAACTTCCCTGGGATTTTTCTAGAGCACCATAGTCCTTTCTCCATCCTAAAACTTAGATGCTTGTGTATACATATGATGTATATGTTGCTCTGATTGCTAAGGGCCTTAAGGAAGATTAACTCAGAGCACTTCTTTCTCCAGGGCTAAGTGTGTAGAATTGGCTTGAATTTGTGGTAACTAGGAATTTTACCAAAATCTTGTATTTCATAAAATGACCAGTTCACATACAAACTTTTTTTTTTTCTGATAAAATGTTCCATCAATAAAAACAAAATTTTTAAAAATCATCATCAGTTTAAATAAATATTCCAAAAGTTATTGAACTCTTACACGATTAGCAATAAGAAAATTTAGATGTAAAACAAAAGAGTGCTGTGATCTTAGTTTTCAGTCCCAAGAGGTGAAAATGACTTTGCTGTCACTCAACTCCAGTGTATTTTCCTCATTTCTACTGCTTCCCTGTAAGAGGCTGTTCAAACAATCTTAACATATTTTACCATTTATTTATTTCCAAGGAGATTCTAATTATCCTGCTTACTTCGTACCTTTCAAAATATGAACTGAACTACCAGGAAGATTAGAAAAATATTTTCAAGCAAGAGCACATTTGCTTTTGGTCCAGAAAAAAAAAAGAAAAGTTCTCATCTGTTAGCCTATTAAATGTAATTTGCAATGATAAATCATTAGTTTACATTTTTAGGGGCTGTCATTCTGCCATATGGCCTTTAAATGAATGTATTTTCTGCATATTGGATTGCATTACTGGACTGTCACATGTTTTTAATGGTATAAAAGAACCTGAGCCAGGTAAAATATTTCCTGTGTTCATTTGCTGTGATGTCCTTGGAAACATTTTATATAAACAATTGGCAGATATAGAAAAAATGTTTCCCTTTACTTAAGAGCAACAACAAAAATTTATGTTTGAATTGTTCATATTATCATTTAAAAATATTATATTTATTTCTATCTGTAATCTGTTATCTTCCAAAAGGAATGGATACCAGTAGGTGCTTAGTAAATACTTGTCAAATAAATGAGCAAATTATTTTTTCAGTGAAGACACAATATACTATATATACTGAACTATTTTGTAGTATAAAAGCCAAAAAGCATTAAAAACATTAAATAAAGTGAAAAAATCGGAGATTAAATCACTAAACTCCAAATGAAGAAAGCTAAGAAAAATGATCTCTAAATGTCTTGAGATCACTAGCAACTGAGGCAAAACACTCACACGTGGCTTTGTTGTTGTAAAGAACACCAAATGACCTCACGTAATTGTGAATGGTTTCTCATTTTTCCTCATTAGGAAATGATGTATGTTTGGAATGGTTTCCCACTAGTGAGCAAGAGAAAAGACCTTTCTGAAAATCTGTTGGTAACCGTTGAAAAGGCCGAGGCAGCTCTACAAAGTGAGAGTAAGTATGAAAAGCGAGAGCCTGGAAATCTTTACGGCTGCCCCCTCCCGTCCTTTCCCCGTGCACATCTGCTCATGTTGATCTGTGTGCGTGATGAGAACAAAAGAGCTTGAGCCGCAGGTGTCTGGCTGATTGCAGTCAGGATGGAGGGAAGATACCTGACACAACACGGGTGAGCCTTGGGCACGGATGGTCCCGTGGGCACGTGAGGCTCCGTGAAAGAAGCCAGAGGCAAAAGACAGCAGAGTGTGTGATTCCGTTTATATAAAATATCGAGGATAAATCAGTCCATAAAGACGGAAAGCAGATTAGTGGCTGCCAAGGGGTGGAGAACTGGGGGTGTGTGATATGCGGAGGATTAAATTATTGTCTGTGACTCCAGGGATGAGCACCTCATTTAGATCATTTTTTACTTTGGCCACAGCATGGGGCTGAAATGTTTAATGAGATTTCTCTTTACAAGTACCTTTAAAAAATTAAACATTACATTTGAAAAATGTAGGTGAAAAAAGTCACCCATGTTTTTCCTACTATGCACAATTAATTTAGAGTTTCTGTTTATGCCCACTTAGATTTATTTTTATAGTTATGATCATAGTGTATCTGGACATACTCTAGCCTATATCTTTTCATTTATTATATCATAACCTTTTCTCTCATTGAGATAAAACTGACGTATAACACTATATTAGTTTCGGATGTACAATGTAATGATTTGATATTTGTACACATTGCAAGATCACCATAATAAGTCTAGTAAATGTCTTTCACCATACATCATTACAAAAATTTTTTTCTTTTGTTGAGAACTTTGAAAATCTACTCTCTTAGCAACTTTCAAATATGCAATATAGTATTAGCTGTAGTCACCATTTGTACTTGACATCTTCATGACTTAGTTGTTTTATAGCTGACTTCAGTCCAGTTCGGTCTCTTAGTCATGTCCAGCTCTTTGTGACTCCATGGACTGCAGCATGCCAGGCTTCCCTGTCCATCACTAACTCCCAGATTTTGCTCAAACTCATGTCCATTGAGTTGGTGATGCCATCCAACCATCTCATCCTCTGTCGTCCCCTTCCCCTCCTGCCTTCAATCTTTCCCAGCATCAGGGTCTTTTCCAGTGAGTCAGTTCTTCGCATCAGGTGGCCAAAGTACTGGAGTTTCAGCTTTGGCAAAAGTCCTTCCAATGAATATTCAGGACTGATTTCTTTTAGGATTGACTAGTTTGATCTCCTTGCAGTCCAGGGGACTCTCAAGAGTCTTCTCCAACACCACAGTTCAAAAGCATCAATTCTTCGGTGCTCGGGTTTCTTTACAGTCCAACTTTCACATCCATACATGACTACTGGAAAAACCATAGCATTGACTAGATGGACCTTTATTGGCAGAGTAATGTCTCTCCTTTTAAATACGCTGTCTAGGTTGGTCATAGCTCTTCTTCCAAGGAGCAAGCGTCTTTTAATTTCATGGCTGCAGTCACCATCTGCAGTGATTTTGGAGCCCAAGAAATAGTCTTTCACTGTTTCCGTTGTTTCCCCATCTATTTGCCATGAAGTGATGGGACTGGATGCCATTATCATAGTTTTTTGAATGTTGAGTTTTAAGCCAGCTTTTTCACTCTTCTCTTTCATTTTCATCAAGAGGCTCTTTAGTTCTTCTTCGCTTTCTGCCATAAGGGTGGTGTCATCTGCATATCAGGTTATTGATATTTCTCCCAGTAATCTTGATTCCAGCTTGCGCTTCATCCAGCCCAGCATTTTGCATCATATACTCTGTATATAAGTTAAATAAGCGGGGTGATGATATACAGCCTTGATGTACTCCTTTCTCGATTTGGAACCAGTCTGTTGTCCCATGTCCAGTTCTATCTGTTGCTTCTTGCTGCTGCTGCTGCTGCTAAGTCGCTTCAGTTGTGTCCGACCCCATAGATGGCAGCCCACCAGGCTCTGCCATCCTTGGGATTCTCCAGGCAAGAACACTGGAGTAGGTTGCCATTTCCTTCTCCAATGCATGAAAGTGAAAAGTGAAAGTGAAGTTGCTCAGTTGTGTCCGACTCTTCGTGACTCCATGGACTGCAGCCTACCAGGCTCCTCCATCCATGGGATTTTCCAGGCAAGAGTACTGGAGTGGGTTCCCATTGCCTTCTCCTTTGCTTCTTGACCTGCATACAGATTTCTCAAGAGGCAGGTAAGGTGGTCTGGTATTCCCATTTTTTAAGAATTTTCCACAGTTTGTTGTGATCCACACAGTCAAAGGCTTTGGCGTAGTCAATAAAGCAGAAGTAGATGTTTTTCTGGAACTCTCTTGCTTTTTGATGATCCAGCGGATGTTGGCATTTGATCTCTGGTTCCTTTGCCTTTTCTAAATCCAGCTTTAACATCTGGAAGTTCATGGTTCATGTACGATTGAAGCCTGGCTTGGAAGATTTTAAGCATTGCTTTGCTAGCGTGTGAGATGAGTGCAGCTATGCAGTAATTTGAACATTCTTTGGCCTTGCCTTTCTTTGGGATTGGAATGTAAACTGACCTTTTCCAGTCCTGTGGCCACTGCTGAGTCTCCCAAATTTGCTGGCATATTGAGTGCAGCACTTCCACAGCCTCATCTTTTATGATTTGAAATAGCTCAACTGGGATTCTATCACCTCCACTAGCTTTGTTTGTCGTGATGCTTCCTAAGGCCACTTGACTTCGCATTTCAGGATGCGAAGTCTGGCTCTAGCTGAGTGATCACACCATCATGGTTATCTAGGTCATGAAGGTTTTTTTTGTACAGTTCTTCTGTGTATTCTTGCCAGCTCTTCTTAATATCTTCAGCTTTTGTTAGGTCCATACCATTCTGTCCTTCATCAAGCCCATCTTTGCATGAAATGTTCCCTTGGTATCTCTAATTTTCTTGAAGAGATCTTTAGTCTTTCCCATTCTATTGTTACATTGATCACTGAAGAAGCCTTTCTTAGCTCTCCTTGCTATTCTTTGGAACGCTGCATTCAGATGGGTATATCTTTCCTTTTCACCTTTGCCTTATATCTGGGAGTTTGTACATTTTGACCTCTTCACATATTCCTCCTACTCCTCAAGCTCTTGCCCCTGACAACCTGTCTATTCCCTATATCTATGAGCTTTTATTTCTTTAGGTTTCACATAGAAGTGAGAACATAGGGTGTTCATCTGACTTTTGTTCACTTAGCATTAGTACCTTCAAGGTCCGTCATGTTGTTGCAGATGGAACACTTTGATTCTTTTTCATGGCTGAATGTTCCATTTTACACACACACACAGACACATATTTCACATTTCCTTTATCCATTCATCCATTGATGGATACTTAGATCTTTTCCATGCTTGTCTGTTGTAAATAATGCAATGAACATGAGCATGCATATATCTTTTTGAGATAGTATTTTTTTTTCAGATAAATATGCAGAGGTGGGGTTACTGGATCATATGGTAGTTGATCATAAATGTTTTAATTCTTTCTAGGTAACCCTTGTAATAATTTCAAGAGCTTCCTGGCATTCCATGGAGATAATATATCATAATTTAACCAACTCTTTCAGTATTGTTGGGCATTTAGGCTGCTTTCCATATTTGAAATTATTCTAATTTTAGATTCCCATCAATAGTTCATTCAGTTCAGTTGCTCAGTCGTGTCGAACTCTTTGCGACCCCATGGACTGCAGCATGCCAGGCCTCCCTGTCCATCACTAACTTCCAAAGTTTACCCAAACTCATGTCCATTGAGTTGGTGATGCCATCCAACCATCTCATCCTCTGTCGTCCCCTTCTCCTCCTGCCCTCAATCCTTCCCAGCATCAGGGTCTTTTCAAATGAGTGAGGTCTTTGCATCAGGTGGCCAAAATATTGGAGTTTCAGCCTCAACATCAGTCCTTCCAATGAACACCCAGGACTGATCTCCTTTAGGATTGACTGGTTGGATCTCCTTGCAGTCCAAGGGACTCTCAAGAGTCTTCTCCATCATCACAGTTCAAAAGCATCAGTTCTTCGGCACTCAGCTTTCTTTATAGTCCAACTCTCACATTGATATATGACTACTGGAAAAACCTCCTTGACTAGATGGACCTTTGTTGGCAATGTAATGTCTCTGCTTTTAAACATGCTGTCTAGGTTGGTCATAACTTTTCTTCCAAGGAGTAAGCGTCTATTAATTAACCCAGTTAGTTAATTAAGCATCTATTAATTAACTATTAATATAGAGTTAATATGTTATAGATATAGATTTAAAAATTTTAGATCTATTATAGATTTTATAATTTTATATCTAAGTTATAATTTAGATATAAAAATTTTATATAGTTTTTTATCTTTATTATAGATAAAGTGAACCTCTTTACATTTTTATATTATCTCCTACATTTTTAATTGCAGGAAAATGCACATAATATAAAATTTGCCATATTAACCATTTTTAAACTGTATGGTCCAGTAGTGCTAAGTATATTCACTCAGTTGTGCAGCCAGTTTTGAGAACTTTTTCATACCCCTTAAACAGTAACTCCCCATTTCCTGCTCTTCACAGTGGTTGGCAGTCACTGTTTTACTCTTTATTACTGTGGATTTGACTCTCTAGAGACTCTATATAGGTGGGATCGTGCAGTCTTTTTCTTCTTGTGCTGCCTATTTCCCTTATCCTAATATCCTCCAGGTATGTCCATGTTGCAGCATGTGTCAGAATTTCCTTCATTTTTAAGGCTGCATAATAATCTGTTGGATCTTTATACCAAATTTTGTTTATCTATTCATCCATCAATGTATATTTGGGTTGCTTCCACTTTTGACTGGGAACAATAATTCTATGAACATGTATATGCAAATATTTCATTCAGATGCTGCTTTCAGTTCTTTTAGATACATGCCTCAAGGTGGATTTGCTAGATCATGTAACATTTCTATTTTTAATTTTTTAAGGAACTGACATACTGTTTTCATCACCAACTAGTTCATTTTCCATCTGAGGCCCATCCAGCTCAGAGTCTTTCCAATGAGTCAACTCTTCACATGAGGTGGCCAAAGTACAGGAGTTTCAGCTTTAGCATCATTCCTTCCAAAGAAATCCCAGGGCTGATCTCCTTCAGAATGGACTGGTTGGATCTCCTTGCAGTCCAAGGGACTCTCAGAGTCTTCTCCAACACCACACTTCAAAAGCAGCAATTCTTCGGCGCTCAGCCTTCTTTGCAGTCCAACTCTCACATCCGTAAATGACCACGGGAAAAACCATAGCCTTGACTAGACGGACCTTTGTTGGCAAAGTAATGTCTCTGCTTTTGAATATGCTATCTAGGTTGGTCATAACTTTCCTTCCAAGGAATAAGCGTCTTTTAATTTCATGGCTGCAGTCACCATCTGTAGTGATTTTGGAGCCCTGAAAAATAAAGTCTGACACTGTTTCCACTGTTTCCCCATCTATTTCCCAAGAAGTGATGGGACCAGATGCCATGATCTTCGTTTTCTGAATGTTGAGCTTTAAGCCAACACTTCTGCCATCAGGGTGGTGTTATCTGCATATCTGAGGTTATTGATATTTCTCCCAGCAATCTTGATTCCAGCTTGTGTTTCTTCCAGTCAGCGTTTCTCATGATGTACTCTGCATATAAGTTAAATAAACAGGGTGACAACATACAGCCTTGATGAACTCCTTTTCCTATTTGGAACCAGTCTGTTGTTCCATGTCCAGTTCTAACTCAATAAAGCAGAAATAGATGTTTTCTGGAATCCATGATCCAGCAGATGTTGGCAATTTGATCTCTGGTTCCTCTGCCTTTTCTAAAACCAGATTGCACATCAGGAAGTTCACAGTTCACATATTGCTGAAGCCTGGCTTGGAGAACCTTGAGCATTACTTTACTAGCATGTGAGATGAGTGCAATTGTGCGGTAGTTTGAGCATTCTTTGGCATTGCCTTTCTTTGGGATTGAATGAAACTGACCTTTTCCAGTCCTGAGGCCACTGCTGAGTTTTCCAGATTTGCTGGCATATTGAGTGCAGCACTTTCACAGCATCATCTTTCAGGATTTGGAGTAGCTCAACTGGAATCCCATCACCTCCACTAGCTTTGTTCGTAGTGATGCTTTCTAAGGCCCACTTGACTTCACATTCCAGGATGTCTGGCTCTAGGTCAGTGGTCACACCATCGTGATTATCTGGATTGTGAAGATCTTTTTTGTACAGTTCTTCTGTGTATTCTTGCCATTTCTTCTTAATATCTTCTGCTTCTGTTAGGTCCATACCATTTCTGTCCTTTATCGAGTCCATCTTTGCATGAAATGTTCCTTTGGTATCTCTGATTTTCTTGAAGAGATCTCTAGTCTTTCCCATTCTGTTGTTTTCCTCTATTTTTTTGCATTGATCACTGAAGAGGGCTTTCTTATCTCTTCTTGCTATTCTTTGGAACTCTGCATTCAGATGTTTATATCTTTCCTTTGGGTCTTTTCATAGCTATTTGTAAGGCCTATTTGTGCATTTCTTTTCCATGGTGTACAATGTCACGAACCTCATTCCATAGTTCATCAGGCACTCTGTCTATCAGATCTAGGCCCTTAAATCTATTTCTCACTTCCACTGTATAATCATAAGGGATTTGATTTAGGTCATACCTGAATGGTCTAGTGGTTTTCCCTATCAATTTCAGTCTGAATTTGGCAATAAGGAGTTCCTGAGAGAATATAATCAATCTGATTTTGGTGTTGACCATGACCAGTAGCTTCATTCCGTATTCCTCCTATAATGAAAAGGACATCTTTTTTGGGTGTAAGTTCTAAAAAGTCTTGTAGGTCTTCATAGAACTGTTCAACTTCAGCTTCTTCAGCGTTACTGGTTGGGGCATAGACTTGGATTACTGTGATGTTGAATGGTTTGCCTTGGAAATGAACAGAGATCATTCTGTCATTTTTGAGATTGCATCCAAGTACTGCAATTGACCATGCTGGCCACTCCATTTCTTCTGAGGGATTCTGCCCGCAGTAGTAGATATAATGGTCATCTGAGCTAAATTCATCCATTCCAGTCCATTTCAGTTTGCTGATTCCTAGAATGTTGGCAATATGCTCTTTACAGCATTGGACCTTGCTTCTATCACCAGTCACATCCACAGCTGGGTATTGTTTTTGCTTTGGCTCCATCCCTTCATTCTTTCTGGAGTTATTTCTCCACTGATAGTATCCTATCATTTTTGCCTTTTCATACTGTTCTGGGGTTCTCAAGGCAAGAATACTGAAGTGGTAATTTTCTTTTCTTTTTTTAAATCTGTTTGGAAACTCAATGTAAAGCCACGTCATTTTAAAATTTAACTGAGATAAAGCTCCATAAAAATTTTCTTCAAAAAATGGGTTTCAGAAAATTGCAGTTCAGTAAAATTTTTAAGGCTTTTGAACAAATTTACTAATATTTATTTTTGTGGAACTAATCTGGCCATTTTTCATTAAATGCCACATATTTGCAAATTAGATGGAATAAATTCTAATGTTTGAATGTCCGTCCTTTGTAGTATAGACTAATACACACCACCACTGAGTGAGACCTTTGTATATGGTTTCCCCTTATTTTCCACTTGGAATTGATTCCAAGCTTCACTGTCGATACCACAGTCTTTGGATGCTCAAGTTCCATACTCTGCCCTCTGTATCCACAGATTCCTCATTCGCGGATTCAATCAGCCATAGATCCTAAACATAGCCCCAATCTGGTTTGTTGATTAGAAGCATAAATAGATTGTTTTTTGAGTGGGGGGATGGTCTTTAGTAGGGAAGGTAATGTGGTATTGATATTTGTGATTTTCATAGTGAATAACTTGTCGGATCTTGGAAGTGAGGGATCATTATCAGCTATCTTCGGCACCTAGAAATAAAGCAACCTTCTTTGACTTGGTTGAGTAGCATCCTTAACCTCCCATAGACAAGCTGTTTACTGATTAAAACACCAGCATGCGTTAATGGTGATTTCTGATATTTGTACTGAAAGCAAGAGTATTTCAGTATGAAGGACTCTCAAAGCCTCATCATTTTGGTTTTTTGTCCCTTCCCACCTGTGTTGTCACAGCCTGAAATGTATAAATAATCAGTCTGTCTTGGAATGATTTCTTATTTCTACTTAACTTGCAAAAAAGAAAAACCCAAATTCATAAGTGGTATAGATGTGAAATGGCCACCTTTGTCAGATAGATGTCACGCACGATATGGTTGCTTCTGTTAATATGTATTAGCCTTGGGCTATAGAAGGTAGAGTCACTTTCAAAAGGAAAAATGTCCTGAAAGAAGATCCTCTGTGTTAGCTTCATGCAGTTAGAAGTTTGTGGGGATTTGAGGTGCTTTACCTGTATTTCAGAACCATTTTGTCTAATTTTATGACATAATTTCATCCCCCAAAGCACCTAACCTGGGAGAACTGGTAAGCTGTAAACATAATGATCTGGGGAGGGTGTTCTCCTTCCTGCATTTTTAATGGGGAGAAGGCCATCTGCTTCTCCACATGGAAGCGTTACCCTCTTTCACACGAAGCCAGCCCGATTAGGGGCCGGAGCCACAGGAAGAGGCTGCCTGCTTGCTCCTCACTGCTTTACCTTTCACTAAATTAATAAAGCTCTTACTTTATTTACAGTTCAAACTTACTATTATTTTACCTAAGGTCACTTAACTCAGAGGCGAGCACCTAAAAAAACTTTTTGAGTGGTGAGAGTGATAAAGTGAAAAAAGGCTAGAGTAAACCCCTTAATCAAATGGTGTGTTGTAGTATTAACCTTGATATTCTTTTCATTTGAAGTATTTTCATTGAATTTAGTGAGGCATAAAAATGCTAAACATATATATTTTTAAATTTTTAAATGATCCCTCTGAAACCTAATAGCTGTTAGTGCTGCCTCTTAAGTAGGCTATTTTTTGTTTTTGTGAGTAAACTGTATGTGTTTTGCTTCAAGACTCCAGCGACTACTCTGTCGATGATGACTGTCTAGTGAAACTGCTCAAAGGATGCTGCCTGAAGAACCTACAGCGGCCCTTGCAAGCAGAACTGTGCTTCAATCATATTATCCAAAGGTAAAAGCAGACGATGAAACCAGCTTGAGTGCAAATCGCGGTTTCTGGGGAATCGCTGTGAGAAAGTGATGCTTTTGTCTCTGCTGCTAACCTTTTTTCACTTGGTGTTGTCAGAAAGAGAATCCAGTAATGTTTTCTTTATTCTCTGAGAAAGAAATGATAACCTAAGTGAACATGGCTTTATGCTTTTCCACATGGTGTTTCAAGGTGACTCACGAAAGCTAAATTTACAGCCAAGCTGACAGGTGTCTGTCTAAATTTTGGCAGTAACGTACTGAACATCTGATACTTTTTTTGATTTGTGCATTTGTCTGTCATTCATTTATTCTACCAATATTTGAGTACCCACTATGTGCCAGAAACTGTGATCCTGAATCCTAGGGTTTCAGAGTTGAATAAACAGACTAACCATCATTGTAATGATAATTTGGCAGGAAAGAACAACTGTGATAAATGCTATAACAGCTTCTCTTTTGGCAAGGGGCATTTTTCTAGGATGAATGATTATTATCCCCTCAGTAGCACTGATGATGATGTCCTGCTCCTTTGCTAATTAGAGAGTTGATCAAGGTTCTGTTGCCTGGCCCTCTTCTCTGCATCTGGATTCACAGATGCAGTTGTCTACAGGGGCCAGACAAGTAACCTTTCTGAGTGATGGTGGGAATGTGGATTAGAAGGCACTGCAGATCAGGGATATTGTGTGGTCTCTCTAAAGAGTACCGCCACTCCTGAACTCAAATTGATTATTTTTCTTGACAGTGTGGGCCCACTAGTAATAATGCCTACAATTTATCATTGAAAGCCTGGAATCTGAATTTTATGTAACATCTTCTGATTTTTAAAGCTTGGCTCAATTTTTTGGAAACCATTCTGTATACCAAATAAGTCACAGCCACAGACTTCTGCTTGACGTCTTCTGTTTGATATCATGTGCTTTCCCATCTATAACTACTGATCCTCCTCTTCTGACCATATTTTCTGAGAATGTAGGAGGACTGCTGTCCTTATAAGAAGAGGAAAGACTCAGTGTCTATTTCTCAAATTAATAACATGCTGTCTTTAGTAAATTTGTTAGAGAAGTATCCATTGAGCTCCCTCTTATTGACATTTTTATTAGGATCAAAAGGATGACTTATTTGGGCTATTTGTTGTGTCTTTTGAATCTCATAGTGGATAGTTTGCTGGTGTGTTTTATAGTTTTGGATTGTGAACTCAACTTCAATGAGTTTTGTCTTGAGACTCCAGTGAGGCTAGGACTGAGGAAGAGTCTCTTTCTAAGCACTGTGCTTTTATTTCTGCCAGATGCCCCAAAGGCTTTTCTCAGCCTGGATGACTTTCATGTTAATTTTGTTGCTTAGAGGTTCTTGGATCATTTGGGCCACATAAATTTGAATTGCATGTTCAGGTGAGGACAGGCCCATTGATTATTAATTTCTTAAGGGATTTGCTTTTTTCTTCCTACCTAGAGAATAGGCCAGTCTTCCCAGATGGCGCTAGGGGTTAAGAACCCACCTGCCAATGCCGAAGACATAAGAGACGTGGGTTTGATCCCTGGGTCAGAAAGATCCCCTGGGGAAGGGCACGGCAAGCCATTCCAGTATTCTTGCCTGGAGAATCCCATGAGTGGAGGAGCCTGATGGTCTATAGTCCATAGGGTTGCAGAGTCAGACACGACTGAAGCAACTGAGCACAGAGTGTAGGCCACAGAGCCAACTGCCCTTGGCTTCCTCCTGTGCCACGAGTGGGTTCTCTACCCTTTCACGAGTGCGTCGTCTACCCTTTCTCTGATGGAGCTGGGCCCCAGCTTTACATAGTGGTCTCAGCCCCTGCTCTACATATTATGTGGACCCAAGGTCTCACCTCCTGTGTGGACAGAGAGACACAAAGCCTTGGCTGAGACAGACCCAGGAGTACTTTGGCATCTTCAACACAATTAGAGTTCTGGTTTTGTTTTTGGTTTGAGAGTCTTCCTTATGTTCTTGTGAGCTGAGCTCTCCTTTTAAAGGGGTGTTGCTCTTATTTGTTTCAGCGCTTCTAGATATTGGGAAGTCAGATAATTTCCATAATACTGCTGTAAACGGAAGTGTCGGCCCCTTCTTTCTTGACATTTTGAAGCATTATAAGACAAACAGTGTAAAGAGAGTTAAACCTTGGTGAAAAACAAGTGGAGTCATTTTCTAAATGGAGTCACTTCTGAACATGTTCATGATCTTGTCCTTTCTAGGATAATGTCTATGTGAAAAGGCAGGAAACAATGTGCAGTGCTGGATTTAGACTAAGGGATAAAATGAGAGTGACAGAGGAAATCCCTGGTGCTCCAGTGGTTAGGACTTTGTGCTTCCACTGCAGGGGCATGAGTTAAATTTTCCCTGATTGGGGAACTAAGATCCTGTATGCCATAGAGTGAGACCAAAAAAAAAAGGAATATATTAAAAGCATACTGTTTATTGCCATGGTTTATTATATTCTTTAACTGTATAATGACAGCTTTTCTCTAGTAATAGACTTAGTGCTATACCTATTTTCATAAGAATGGGGAAAAATATATATGTTGAAAAAAGAATGATATGTTCTTTCTTCTGTGGAGATTTAATTACTTTTCATTCACTCTTTTAGTGAAAAGCTACTGAAGTATGACCACTACCTAGTGCCATTTACTCTATTTGAATTGGCATTTTTGTATAAAAACCAAGGAGAAATTGACAAGGCCATAAAGGTCCTAGAAACTGCAAGGTAAGTGGTAACGGCAGCTTTCCTTGACTGCTATGGAGTCGGGAATATCAATACTATTTTTACAACAGCAATAACTTGATACACTTAAAAATGAACGTATTAATGAAAAATTATTCATTATATTACCTTTGCTAATTTATGCTTAATTTCTACTTGTGGCTTTTGTTAGAATTGTGCAATTTTCAAGCTTCTTAATGCCTGACCCTATGACTGTTTACAAATGTTGTGATTTGGGGGTACCTACAGGACAGATTTCTAACCTATTCTCTTCTGTATCAGGGGTCAGAAAACTTTTTCTGTAAAGGGCCAGTTAACACTTTTGGCTTTGTAGTAGAGGGTCTCCATTGTAAGTACTCAGTAGTATTGAAAGTGGCCATAGAAGACAATATGTAAATAAATGAGTGTGCCAGAGTTGGCCATAATTTTGGTTATAGTTTGCTGACCTTTGGTATATTCCACCATCTCTCTCATTTCATTAAAAAGCCTCTCATTTGAAGAAGCCCTTTGAATCTTCCTGACTCTTTCTTCTTTCTGGCTATTGTGGCAATTTCATAGCACTTTATCAATCCTGGTGGACAGTGGTGCTCAGATTTCCTGTGATCGTGGTTCATTTACTGGGGACACAAATCCTGCGGTCTGCTTGCTTTGAACACTACCTGCCGTGGAGAAAGAATGCGTGATAGCTCTAGGTCATAACTAGCTTAATAACTCATTGGTTTGTTCATTTCCTTAAATTTAGCAAGTATTCACTGAGTACCTATTATGTGCCAGACACTAGAGAAGGTTCTAGACAAACAACTGTGCATCAACAGGCAATGTTTCTGCTTTCTAAATTGTGGAGTATTGGTAAATACACAGATAAGAAAAATAGCAATGATTTATGCTTCATTGAGATTTATGATATGATACAAGGTACCTGGGTATTACTTTAGACTGTTAATTCTGAAAGGTTTCCTTGAGGAGGTGCTATGTAGCTGAGATTAGCATAATTAAAGCCAGTCCTGAGAAGATCTGTCACCAGAAGACTGGATGAGGAGCATTCCTGGCTGGGGATAGGAGGGGGAGGGTATCAAGATACTAGGTTGATAACGATGCTTTACTGAAATGGGGAATACTTAGAGAAGCAGGGTTGAAGAGAGGAAAAAAAAAACATGTTTCTGTTTGGACTCTGTTATTTTGAGGTGCCTATAGGTATTCATATGGAGATGGTGAATTTACAGTCATTTATATGAGCATGTAGTTCAGTGTAAAGGTCAAGGCCAGTTGTAGATATTTGAATGTCACCAGGACAGAGACAGTGATATTTAAAACTGTGGTGGGGTCATTTGGGGATACAGCTAGAGGAGATCCAGCACAGAGCCTTGAGCTATGCAGTTATTTTAGAGATTAAATAGTAAGATTAAGAAGTGGCCATGAGTTAGGATGACATCCTGGAGAGCCAAGTGAACAAAATGTTTCAAAAGAAGAGTGGGAGGCTGTGAAGATGGTTGCCAAGAGGTCAAGCAAGGTGAGACCAGAGAAGTGGCTGCTGAATTTGGCAGCATGAAGATCATCAGCAACTTGGACAAGTAAAGTGAGAAAGTGGAGTCAGCCATTCCACTTTTTTATTTTATTAACCTAGAGATATGAGAAAGTCACTTTTAAAGTTAGTTTCTTGAGAGTGAGTATGACTGCCATTTCAGCTAACGTTCATGTATCTTCAAATCTAGCCATTAGAAAATTTGGGACTAAAAGTACTGTTTCTAAGTATTTATCATGTGGACATATTTAGTGTTATCAAACGGTAAAGAATCCGCCTGCAATGCGGGAGTCTGGGGTTTGATACCTGGGTTCAGAAGATCTCCTGGAGAAGGAAATGGCTACCCACTCCAGTATTCTGGCCTAGAGAATTCCATGGACAGAGGAGCCTGGCAGGCTACAGTCCATGGGGTTGCAGAGAGTTGGACAAGACTGAGCAGCTTTCACTTTCAAGTAATACATAAGGCAAATATATAGCAATGAAAATAAAAGACCAGTAATTCACTGAGAAAGAGAAAGACCAGCAGTGATCAAAAAGTCAACACTAACTCAAGACAGTGCTAGTGATGTCAACATAGACAAACTTCCCAATAATTTCAAGACTGTTGATTATCTGCAGTTCTCCTTGTACAGTAGGAGCTTTGCAAAGCTGCCCAGGTTAATTAGGGAAGTACTCAATTACATCCTTTGAAATTCTAGTAAGATGTTGGTTTAGCTTATGAATAATAACCCTTAGCAAGGTTACCAGTAAGTAACCTTTAGACCTGTATAACATAAAGGGCTGTAGAAAGAAGTGAATGCCACTGCAGAGAAAGATATAACTCTCCCATGGGCCAAGGTGGTGTGTGTGAGAGTAGAGCCCAAGATCCAAGCCACTCCATTTTTCTGAGTCTGAACAATTCTAGCAAAGAGAAGTCAGTGCGGATGATATACGTGAAGTTTTAAAGTAATCTGTGAATTTCTAATTCCCCTCCTGACATTGTCACATCATAATTATTGACTAAACCATTGACATTTGCCTGTGAGAATTGGAGTAAGTAATTTTGTTGTCAGTGTTCTTTCATGAGTGTGTGTGTGTGTGTGTGTATTTAACTTAAATTTTTTTTTGAGGGGGTGAATGATCATATTCACCTTGTTTATACGAGGTTGCCTAAAATTTCCAGTTTAGAAAAGGAGATCAGCTATTTAAAAATAGTTCACAAATTTTTTTAAGTCCTCAGCATAACCTTCTTGCTGTTTGGGAGAAGTACAAACCTTGCTCTTCAAAGTAGGATTTTTAGACCACCACCTGGAAACTTCTAGAAATACAGAATATTGTCATCCCCCCCTCCACCCAGGAACAGAATCTGCATTTTAACAAAATCCACTGTTATGCATAGTGATGTTTGAGAGTAAATAAAGAATGAAGGTGAGAAGAAGGAGAGGAGGGTGGTGGTACCCTGGTTTATAAAGGAATTTTGACATTAAAATTTTATTGTTTTCTGTCTTTAGAAATAACTACAAAGATTACTCGCTGGAGTCAAGACTACACTTCAGAATTCAGGCAGCTCTTCACCTCTGGAAAAAATCGTCTTCAGATTGATCAGAACATGAAGGATGGACTTTTCTCTCAATTCATACCGGCGTATACTATAGATTAGGCCTTGTATTAAAGTGGAAAAATGATCTTGTGAATGAGAGACAAAAAACTAATTTTACTGTCAATATTTTCTATAATTTGTGTGGTTTATTCTTGGTCTACTTAAGTGTTTTTTTTTTTCTCTATGGAATGATGATCAGTAATATCTTGAAAACTCTTATATTTTGCATCTTCAAAAGGAATTTCAAATTAATTTGAATTGGAGAGTGAAGAAGTCTTTTAAAGGACTCACAGGTACAATAAAGTCTAAATAGATTATTTATTTTTTTAAATGTGGAAATGAATATCATGTAGGTAGTAAATGGCTTATAACCTGAGCCATATTTAGATTTGTTGGGCAGTTAAACTTCAGAGATAGTTTGTTGCCTAGAATTTAAGTTTCAGAAAGAAAATAAGAAAAACCTACATTCAAAATAGCTTAATCTTTTTCAGAAAACTCCTGAAAAAGACAAGTAATGGGTGTGAACAGGACAGGGAACGTAGGTAATTGGTTGAAAGACCTGTATCTAGAAAAGATGAGATGTTATTATTTTTTATTCTTCATGTAAGTTAAAGGTGGTGGCATTTTTGAGAGACTGTCCTGTTTTTGAATGTACTTAAGTCTATCATTATTATAACAAAACTCAGAAAACTCCATGTATCTAAAGGGAAAATTTATATTTTGGATTATTCTCAACCTTATCCATGAGAGCTAAAAAATATACATTGATTATTTTTCTTATAAAGTTCCTGCTGCTTTAAATGATATCAATAATTTTTACACTCATAATGTTGGTGTGAGGTCTAGTTTTCTAATCTTCCTAGCACTGTGATGTTTCCTTGTAAATATCTGGACTGTGCTTAGTCCTTTAATTTGCAGACACAATCAGGGCATAGAGTGGAAGAGAGCCTGACTGTATGGTGCTGGCTCTGCTGTCAGCAGTTACCAGGGTGACCTTTAGGGAGTTTCGGCCTCTCTCCGTCACCGTATTTTCCTCATCTGTGAAATGGAGAAAGAACAGATGACTTCCAAGGTCTCTTTCAGTTTTATAATTGTAGGTCTGTGTCTTAGGTATTTATTTTCAGCAACCGATGTTAAAATGTTTAATCCAAACCATTCCCACTTGGTGTGCGTGTTATTTTACAATCACCACTGCCTCCAGCCCCACACCCCCACCCCAGCTCTCCAATATGTATATACAGCGGCTCAGGACAAGATTGCATACAGAGCGACAAAAAACGATTTATGAATCGATGAATCAGGATTTTGTCTTATTTTTGTTAGGATGAATACCTTGTCCTGGAAGCCTCTGCAGTTGAACAAAAACAGCCCCTGACTGGCAGTCAGGAGCCCTGCTCTGTTAGTTAATAGTTCCTCAACACGGAACAAGTCATCAGCCCTTTCTAGGACTCAGTTGCCCCAGTGGAGATAGCAACACAGAGCTTGGTGTTTGTGAGGGCTCAGTGGAATAATGTGCGTGATAGCTTTTTTGGTAAATTGAAAGGCTTTGTGAATACGAGTTGTAATAGTTACGATTTTTATGTACAGATTACAGTATCAAAACTAAAGTATTGGCTGAGTCTGTGGTCTCTGATGTAAAATGAAAGAAGCGTGGAGATTCAAACAAATTCGGATTTATTCAGTGTTTAGCACTGACATGAGCTCACATTGTGAATTTGCGCCTTGATGTTTATTTCCTATTATAAGAGCCTCTGGGCTTCCCAGGTGGCCCTAGCGGTAAAGAACCCACCTGCCAATGCAGGAGACGTAAGAGACGTGGATTCGATCTGTGGGTTGGGAAGATCCCTGGAGGAGGGCTTGGCAACCCAGCTCCAGTATTTCTTGCCTGGAGAATCCCATGGACAGAGGAGCCTGGCGGGCTACAGTCCATAGGGTCACAAAGAATTGGACATGACAGAAATGACTTCACACACATGCACGCACGCCTAAGAGCCTGTATCCAGCAGGTATTTGATCTTATTTTCTTCACCGTACTAATTCTTGGCCAATACCGAGGATGTATTTCCAATGGAAAATGATGAATTCAACTATAGTCAGAGTACCACCCTTTCAGATAATATAGGTGGTAGATTTCCTCACATGCTATTAATATGAATTATAAAACTTTACGTGAGGACCAGACAAAAGAGGAAATAAATTAACTGCCATTACAATTAGTAGTGGAAAATCTGTTGAACAATTTCTTTAAATATTACTTGGGAAAAAAGTTTCCAAATTCCTTAGAAGAGCTTTGGTAGCATTAATTTTTTTTAATTAAAAAAAAATCTCTTATTGCTTTTGTGAGAAGCTATGAGTCAAAGCAAAAGTAAGTTAAAAAAAATGCTGTTTCTGATGTAAAATGGAAATGGTTTAAGTTATTGGAGGTTATTTTTGTTTTAACTCAGCATTACCAGAACAAATATAAAGAATTCATATCTCCAATTAAGATTTTTCCTTTGTTATTTGTTCTTATTGTATTTGTATTTTTATTTCCTATCTGCTAACCTATCCAATAGATTTTTAAATGTTGTAGTGTCATTAATGCTACAAATATTCATCTGTTTCCTGCCATGTTCAAGATACCATGGCCGTACTAGTTTCCTGTGACCTCTGCTAATACTGCATTTATAGAGTTATTTTGTGACTCAGGGTGTTCTGTGAAGAATGAGTCCCGAAGTGACAATATTTTATCTGCTGTTTTAAGGGGCATTTGTAAGGAGGTTGGGCTGCCAATGTGTCTGATGGTGCAATTTGTGTAATTCTTGGTATAATTGCCTTAAAATTTTTTGTTTTTTTAAATGCAAAGCCAGAGATTGGCTTTATGTAAATTTAAGATCCTTGCCTGGAGAATCCCAGGGAAGGGGAGCCTGGTGGGCTGCCGTCTATGGGGTCGCACAGAGTCGGACACGACTGAAGCGACTTAGCAGCAGCAGCAGCAAACTTCAGATCCCTTGGAGAAGGGAATGGCTACCCACTCCAATATCCTTGCCTAGAGAATTCCATGGACAGAAGAACCTGGTGGGCTGTAATCCAGTCCACGGGGTTGCAAAGAGTCAGACATGACTCAGCAACTAACAAACACAAACTTAAGACTTAAATGGATTAGCCTTTGTAATTTTGGTGGCAAGGAAAGCATGATTTCTGCTTGACAATGGAAGATCAACTGTATCAGCTCTTATATGAACATATGTTTTAATATTTCTTTGCTGCTTCTGGGTATAAGAAGGTCTCAAGTTATATAAGAAAAGGAGGTTCACTGATTCTTTGTCTCTACTACCAGTGCATAGAAGTTGTGGGTGAATTCCAGATTAATCAGTGTCAAAGATTATTAATGATCGAAACGATACAAGGGTGTAACCATCTATTTTGCAAAGGAGTTTAGCAGAGTTATGTGATGATCATTCCTACCTGACCTGGAAGCTTATGGTTTGAGCTTTGAGGTCACTGTGAGTCTTTGTTCAGATTCAAATCAGTGGGATTGTGTAAAGAACAAGTTACCACCTTTCAAAGAAAAGTAAGTGTTTTCTCTTTTGAAGCTACTTTTAGAGGCAGTTACATTGTGATAGGCCCTAATAGCTGCTGCTGTTAATATTCATTATGATTTCATTTCTCATCTATTCTTTAAACCGAGTCTGTTGATGTTTCTGAATAGAGATTTTTCTTCATTTGAACTTTAAAAGTAAGTTCAAAAAGATCTTTATAGTCAACTGAAAAAATTTCTGTCATTCTGATTAATTCTTCATTAATTTTTTTTGTATTTCTGTTTTTTCTTACTTAATCCGTATTTGTAAATCATAAATTCAAATACATTTAGTTAAAATAATGAAGACTCCAGTGACTATTCTGATGCCCTAAGAGTTTGTGATTCATAGGGCATGGAATGGATCTCAGAAAATGTAACCTCCCTACCCTCTCAACACTCTTGTTTCTCCTTCAGTCCTGCTCTCCAGTTATGGTAGCCACTGGCCACATGTCACCATAGAGCACTTGGAACTTGGCACATGTTGGAATGATGCTGAGAGTCAGGGAGCATTCATTTATACATGCTTTCCCCTGTCATGCTTCCTGGGGTTCTGACTTATACCTGCTGCCTGCTGTGATCACCTTAAATCACCTGTCATGGTTCAAATATGTATCTGTGAGGTTTGCTTTTTCTGTTTTAAGTTCCCATAAACCTTCATTTCATTATATTTCATCTGCAGATAGTCATCGATCATTGGCCTGTTTGAACATTATTATTCTCTCCCTTCCTCAGTTCCTTATATACTAGACTGAGAGATTTTATTTTTAGGATTATTAGCTTAATCTGACTTTATAGACATTCCTTATTTTTTGAGATGTAACAGCACAAACTCTTAGTTTGTAGACGAAGAGACTCTCACTTTTAAGATGTTAGATTATATGATTAAAATATTTTCTAGGATTAACATTATTCTGAAGATTTGGGTGACCCACTTCAATCTCCTTATATTATTAGTGTTTCAATATCGACTCAGCTAGGCTAATATTCTCCTTTAAAAATTTTAGGTACTAGTTACCCATTTAGAGAATAATTTGGCAAATAGTTTATTTAAAGATGTGTATTTGTCTTTTGCTGCTTATTATGTTTAATATGTGTATGATACCTAAATGATATGCATACATGTAATTGACATATTTTAAAGCTCTTTAGACATTTCCTATGGGGCTTCCTTGGTGACTCAGTGGCAAAGAATCCACCTGCCAATGGGAAGGCCCCCTGGAGAAGGAAATGGCAACCCACTCCAGTAGGAAATCCCATGGATAGAGGAGCCTGGTAGACTGCAGTCCATGGGGTCACAAAGAGTCGGACATGACTTAGTGACTAAACATTTCTTGGTCAGATACATAAATAGGCAGATAGAAAACAGCTTCAGTTCAGTTCAGTCCAGTCACTCAGTCGTGTCTGACTCTTTGCAACCCCATGAATCGTACCACGCCAGGCCTCCCTGTCCATCACCAACTCCCAGAGTTCATTCAGACTCACGTCCATTGAGTCAGTGATGCCATCCAGCCATCTCATCCTCTGTCATCCCCTTCTCCTGCCCCCAGTCCCTCCCAGCATCAGAGTCTTTTCCAATAAGTCAACTCTTTGCATGAGGTTGTAAAAGTACTGGAGTTTCAGCTTTAGCATCATTCCTTCCAAAGAAATCCCAGGGCTGATCTCCTTCAGAATGGACTGGTTAGATCTCCTTGCTGTCCAAGGGACTCTCGAGAGTCTTCTCCAACACCACAGTTCAAAAGCATCAAGTCTTCGGCACTCAGCCTTCCTCACAGTCCAACTCTCACATCCATACATGACCACAGGAAAAACCATAGCCTTGACTAGATGGACCTTTGTTGGCAAAGAAAACAGCTTACAAATATTAAATAGATAATATTATTCTATACTGTTCTTTCAGAAGGAGTACAGGGTTTTCTCCCATTTTCCATTCCCCTACACCAATTATTTACATATTTTTTCTTTATATTATTAGATTGCTTGTTGTAAAATCCTGTTTCTGCTCCTCATTGTTGGTAGTTTTGTCTTTTAAACATCCCTTAGATTTAGTTACTTTAGAATGTTGAAGTGTAATGAAAAGGACACACCAGAATTTAGCTTGAGGAGTAATAACTTCTGTGTTGAGTGTTAGCTGTTTGACCTTGATGTTAAAGTCCATTCCAGTCTGTTTATAATTTTGTAACCACAAAAAGAAATGATACAGGGGCTATGTAGTAGATTGAGAAGGCTGAGCAGGTTCTTGGCCTGATCTATCCCATAGGACAATGTGGATCTAGCTTCACAGGAAGTCCAACCTTCATTCTGTCCAGTTTACAGATGTGTCAATGTGGTAATACTATAACACGACTCTGCATGGAGGAAATTAAAGCAGCCACCTCACTGTATTTCACTAATAAAGAGAGTATACCAGTGCCTACAGATGAGATATTTCATAGGAAAACTAAAGGTACTTTAATACCTTCATTAAGTAAAACCTAGTTGCATATTAATATATAATGTACCTTATATGTTAATCCAGTAGTTCTTAGACACACGTAATTTAAATGATGAATATAAGGGATGCTGGTATATCCCAGTGGGAGCTTTTGTTTTACTGCTACTTAATATTTTTTTTAGTAAATTAGTTTTAAGTTTTTAGTTTGTGTTACATCATTTAGGGGGGAAAAAAGTTAGTCTCAGTGTAACAGAACTGAAAACCAGAGAAACCAGATAAAATGAACGTGTTAAAGAATATTGCTTATTTCAGTTTTAAAGGAATTGCATTATTTTGAAGTGCTGGAAGGTCTTCCTCATTTCAAGGGAAGACTCTCCCTGCTTTAGAGTCATGCATTTTAATTCATTCTTGTCTTTATTGGAGCCAAGTGTCCAGGTGGCAACTTTGGGTACAGTAAAAAAAGTTTAAATAATTTTTGTTAGTTCACTTTTTTTCTTGAAGTGATTTTTTTCTTCATAGTGGACAAATGTTTCCTATATAGTGCTTTAAGAAAGTAATTTACACATAAAGAGAGATTATGGTAAACATTATAAATCTTAGGCTGTTACTTTAATGGCTTCCAAAGACAGTACCACTGGGTTCTGTGTAACTAAGATTTGTGGAAGGAGAACACATGTGTTTCACTGTTACGTGCTATCCAGAAAAATTACTTAATTCTCAACAGTGTATTGCATTCTCGTGTTATGTTAGGGGAGAATTTTATAGCTAAGTAGTTTATTTAAAAATTTTCTTCCTTTGCTAACTGCCAACATCCGAACACCTGAATGAATACCAGCAGATTCATTTGTATACTAGTGTTTTAAAATATTTATTTGCAGATGTTTATAGAACTCTTGAATTTTTTGATGTAAGTTGCTGAATCATATGTAAAGGCAAAATATATATTTAATAAGTGAGAGGTATTATTTTATTACTGAGGCTTATTTCCAAAGCAAATTTATTTTGTAGGTACTTCACTTGGAAAATTTTGCTTTGACTTAAAATGCACAAACAAATCTGTCTAGAGATCTGGTCACCTAAAAAACCTTCATGTTACCTTGACATGTAGGGGGATTTTAATTACAGGCCATAGCGTTTTTGCAAATCACTGTTGGTTTCCTGTTGAATCATCAAACCTACCTGTACGTACTTTAAAATGTAATGTTTTATTAGTAAACATTTTCAGCATTTTACCTCACTTTTTCTCTTCTCATTACATTTGAACTTAAATCCTGTCTTCCCCATTCCCTGTGGTCACAGTTTTACAGAGCAAAATATGTTTAGAAATGGAAGGTGTGACTTCTAGGTAAGAGGAATGTGTTTAGTAGCATCCATCTGCTGATCAAGTAGGCATTGGATCTGGCATTAGAAAGTGAAATGGCTTGTAGGTATAAAAGCATTTTATCAGTATAAGTCAAGAAGAAAGAAGAAAACTGTGAACTTCTGATGTTTTTAATGTCAAAACTGTGTTCCAAAATGGGTGTTCATTTGCTGATTTTGTGTAATGTTATCATCTATGATGTGTAAGCTCATGCTGATGTGAGATATAAATTTTCAACATGAAGACATCAGTTCCTGTAGCCTATATTTAACATTAAGACATTTTTGAAAACAAATATCATCTTAGAAACTGTATTTTTAAGTGCAAATAAATCAGCCCATCTTGAAAGTCAGTGTTTTATTTTTCATTCCTTAGTATTTATAGAATACTCTGCATTATTAGATGTGTGTTTAAGTTGCTGGATACTCTTGGGATTTTTTATTTTCATATTGATTTACTGGTTTACCTACAATGTGCAATTGAATTATTATTTAAATAAATTACACTTGATAGAATTAAAGTCTTCTGGTTGGTCTACATGTGAAAGATGTACACAGCACCTGTTTTGCTGATATTTAATTGTAGTGTGATGTACACTTGAATGTTTGTTTCTTGGTAAGATGGTCTTATTTATAGCTGATTTATAGTATTACATGAGTTTCAGGTGTACAGCATGGTGATTCAGAATTTTAAAGGTTATACTCCATTTATAGTTATTATAAAATATTGGCTATATTCCTTGTGCTGCATAATATATCCTTGCAGTTTATTTTATATATAATAGTTTGTATCTTTCAACCTCCTATCCCTATCTTGCCCCTGCCCGCTTCCTTTTCCCCACTGGTAACTATTAGTTTGTTCTCTGTATCTGTGAATCTGTTTCTTTATATTCACTAGTTTGTAGTATTCTTTAGATTCCATATATAAGTAATGTCATATAGTATTTGTCTTTCTCTTTCTGACATATTTCACCAAGCATAATACTCTCCAAGTCGATCCATGTTTACAAATGGCAAGAATTTATTTTTTATGGCTGAGTAGTATTCCATTATTCCATCTTGTGTGTGTGTGTGTACACATCTTCTATATCTATTTATCAGTTTTTGGACACTTGCTTCCATGTCTTGATTGTTGTAAATAATGCTGCTATGAACATTGGGGTGCATGTATCTTGTTGAATTAGTGTTTTAATTTTCTTTGGATATATACCCAGGAGTGTAGTCGCTGGGTCATATGGTAGTTTTATTTTTATTTTTTTGAGGAATCTTCAAACTGTTTTCCACAGTGGCTACACCAATTTACATTCCCACCAACAATGTAAGGAGGGTTTGCTTTTCTCCACATTCTTGCTAACATTTATTTGTGTTCATTTTGATGATAGTCATTCAGACAGGTGTGACATGGTATCTCTTTTTGGTTTTGATTTGCATTTCCCTGATGACTAGAAGTGTTGAGCATCCTGGTAAGACTTTAAAAAAAAATCTTTGCGGGCATGTGTAAAGGCCCTTCACTGTGCTTGCTATGTTCTTGGCTGAGCAATGAGCATGCAGTAGTAAATGGATGATACAGTTATCTTGAAGGGGGGATTGCCTTCTCGTTCATCTTTTTATAATCTGTTTCGTAGTTCAGAGATTTAGGTCAGCTGCTAGTATGTCCAATTTAAGGAGGAATCTTTAGCATTTGTGTTTCACAGTAGAAAAAAATTGATCTCTGGAAATCAGAAGGTCTGTATTTGAGACTGAACTTATCTAGGAAGTGACATGTGATCTCCTCCTCAACAACTGAACTTCTCTGAACGTTGCTTAACACCTCTGTAAAAAGGGGTTGATTCCACTGCCTCATTCAGCTCTAGGGAGGATCAGAGGAGGAGGTAGGTGAGAACCAGGGCTAATTCAGCATCAAATGGGTGCTTCTACTCCTCTGGTTGAGTTAGTGAGTGAAAGTGAAGTTGCTCAGTCGTGTCCGACTTTTTGTGACCCCATGGATTGTAGCCTACCAGGCTCCTCTGTCCATGAGATTTTCCAGGCAAGAATACTGGAGTGGATTGCCATTTCCTTCTCCAGGAGATCTTCCCGACCCAGGAATTGAACCGGGTCTCCCACATTGTAGGCAGACGCTTTACCGTCTGAGCCACCAGGAAAGTCCCGGATGAGTTAGAGCAAGCTAAAATCTGTCACAAACCAGGTGTTCCTGCCAGAGGGTGGTTTTTCCTGTCATGATTCAGCGACCCAGGTTCTTTCAGTCCTGTGGCTCTGCCGTCTTCTATGCATGGCTGCTAAGATCACTTTCTTCTTTAGCATCAAGCTGCCAAAGGGGAAGAAGTATGGAGGGTGGTATGAGGGGCTTGGTGCCTATCATATTCTGCATGTTCTTATTCCATTGGCTAGAGCTCAGTCAGCTTGGCTTACCTAATGACAAGAGAGGCAGAGAAATGTGATCTAGCTGGAGGCTCACAGACAAGGGGAAGTGGTGTGTGGGAAGCAGTTAGCCTGTCTCTGCCACATCCCCATTTAGGCTGTATCCACCATAGTTTTCCCAATGTGTCCTTGTTTTCATGTCGGTCTTTTGGTTTTTGGTATGAGCAGTTTGATGGGTTTGGGGACGCGTTAGTTATAGCTCTTTGGGTTGAAAGTAAAGAAATCAACTTGAGCTACTTAGGGTAAAAACAAAAACTTGAGATGTAGTATATCTAGACAGATAAAGGGGGTCTCGTGGAACCTAGGGGAAGGAATATGGAAAATCCTCAGGAAGTATTTGAATTCAAATTAGAATAGCTTTAGAGTCTGTTTTGTTTTTTTTTTCCGTCTTACCTGGTCATCCACTTCCTTTTCAGAAGATGAACCTCTGTTTGTGGTTCACAGGCTACATGATGGGAGGGAGATGTCCACAACAAAGGATTGTTTTTCCCTCGTGCTCCATCTCTATTCCAGGTCAGTGAAGGATCCACCCCACATTGTCCTCATCCAAGGCCCTTGAGCTATTGAAATCTTTGCCTTCTGGTGTAAGAGGGGAAGGGAGCATGGTATATAAGAAGTGGTTCTAGGGCATTGATTGTGTGGTGACAGATGGTATCTAGACTTAAGGTGGAGATCATTTTGTAGTGTATACAAAGATTGAATTGTTATGTTGTACACTTAACATTAATATAATGTTATGTACTATCTTTACCTCAATAAAAAATAATGCCTCTACCTGGAATTTTGAACATATTTCACGTTCAAAGCAAATCACAGAGCTTTACCTAACTTCAGCAGGGTGGGAAAGTGCAGTCCTATATTGTGCTTGGAAGGAGAAATATCAGAAATAGTTGTAGTAACCACCGTGGTGTAGATACTTGGTTCACTCTCCTTCCTGCACACAAAATAAACTCATTTCTGCCCCAAGGGAGATAAGCCCGTCCAGTTGTGGCATATTCATGACGTGCTCTGTGGTTTCTTTCTTTCAAATCCAGATGCGCCTCTGACTCATCTGGGGACCATGAACTAAAAACTTATTTGCCCTCTACGCACAATTTATATACTGGTTGAATAGAGGCAGGATCATCGCAATAAACACTGCCATTCTGAAAATGAAAAGCAGAGTGTGGGAAACACAAAGCAAACACTGTCACAGTTCTAAAATCCCGTCTTTTGAGGCTCCTACCTTGGGAATGGAGGTGCTTCTTGATTAACCTTGATCCTGTTTCCTGAGAGGAGGGCCCTCATCCATGGTTCTCTGGAGCATCTGCCTTCACCTTCTGAGAGATGATCGTTGTCCATAATTTTTTGGCCACATCTGAAGTGACCATCAGGGGAAATTGTCCTCCTTAGGAGCTGAGCAAATTTCTCAACCCTTTCCTGCCCCATGTTGGGACTAAAGAATCACTCTATCAAAAAGTCGCATCTCTTTCAGTGCAGGTAATTCTTTGGCAGTGCAGTTCTCTCAAAAATTTAGTGTGCTTTTTATCTATTTGATTCAGCACCAAGGTATTTCTAAGACATTCTTTTCAGGGACTTCCCAGGTGGTCCAGTGGCTGAGATTCCGCACTCCTAATGCAGGGGTTCCAGGTTTGATCCCTGGTCGGGAAACTAGATTGTGCATGCCACAACTAAAGATCCTGTGTGCCGCAGCTAAGACCCTGCACAGCCAAATAATAGACGTTTTTCTCATTTCCGTATCCAACTTCCCTTGACTTAATTGACTAAACATATTACTAATATTGATGTGAGTCAATACCTTCTCGGGAATTGATTTCTGTATTCATCAGAATGGGCTTGGATATGCCATAGTAACAACCAACCTACTAACCAATTCTCAGCCACTTAAAATAACAGTAGTTTATTTCTTGCTTATGCTGTATGTGTATTTTAGGTCAATAGTGAATCCTGTTCACTATTGTAGAGGCCATTGGAACCCTCACCATCTAGAATGATACTCATTACTATGGTAAATTACATACCAACTTTTTAAAATACCTTTATTGAGCTATAATTTAAATGCTGTATAGTTTATTCCTTTGAAATATGCAATTCTAAATATAGTAAATGTACAGTCTTGTGTCTAACACAGTGTGATGTTAGAACATTTCTGTCACCTCAAGATTTTCCCCTTGCCTATTTGCTGTCAATCCCTACCCCTACAACCTCCTGGCCCCGGGGAAACATTGACCTGTGTGTCTCTATAGTTTTATCTTTGATATAAGCTGGAATCAAACAAAATATGGTTCTTGGTTTCTGGTTTCTTTCACTTAGCATTATGTTTCTGAGATTCACCCATGTTGGATATATTTGTACTTTATTCCTTTCCATTGTTGAATTGTTTTCCACTGTATGAATTTACTATGTGTCAATTATCCACTCACCCATTGGTAGGCACTGGATTGCTTCCAGTTTTGACTTTCAGGAACAACAGCACTATGAACATTTACATACACGTCTGTGTGTGTACATAAGTTTTCATTTTCCTGGGCAGATGCCCTGGAATGGATTTTCTGGATTATATGTAAGTGTATGCTTAGCTTTTTAGTAAACTGCCCGTATTCCAAATGTACTTTACCATTTTACATCCTATCAGCAATGTGTGTAGGTTCCCATTTCTTTACATCCTCAACACTTCTTGATGACGTCATTCTTAATTTTAACCATTTTGATATGTGTGAAGTGGCATCTCATTGTAGTTTTGATACACATTTTTAAGTTGAGCAATAATTCACATAGAATTCGTTATCTCAAAGTCCACAAATTTCTGTATACAATGCCGTGTGTTTTTTTGTATATTCATTGTTATATACCCATCCCCACCATCAATTCTAGAACATTTTTATCACTCTAGAAAGAAGCTTTGTACCCATCAGTCAGTCCTGATTCTCTCCTCTCATCTCCTGGCAATCACTGATCTAATTTCTATCTGCAAGGATTTGTAAAATCTGACCATTTCTTATTAATGGAATCATATGTGACCTTCGATGTCTGGCCCTTTTGCTTACCATGTTTTCAAGTTTCATTCATGTTGTAGCATGTAACAGTATTTCATTCATTTCGGTGGCTGAGTAGTATTCCATTGCATAAATATACCATGTTTCTCCCCCTCTGTTCACTAGTTGAGGGACGTTTGAGATGTTTCCACTTTTTGGCTTTTATGAATAATGGTGCTATGAATATGCAAGTACATGTTTTTGTGTGAACAAATAGTTTAAGTTTTCCTAGGTATAATCAACTGAAGGAAAATTTCTGGGTAATAAATCTAAATTTAACTTTTTGGGGAACTGTCAGACTGTTTTCGAAAGTAGTTGTATTATGTTACATTCCTTCAGTCAACATATGAGGGTTCCAGTTTCTTAGCATCTTCACCAACACCTTTTATTTTCCAGCTTTTGGTCATAGCTGTCTTAGTGGAGATGGAATGGTATCTCATTGGGACTTTTTTGATATGCATTTCTCAAATGACTCATGATGGTGGGTGTTTTTTCTTACGTCCATTGGCTCTTTGTATATCTTCTTTGATGGAAACATCTATTCATATTTTTACCCCTTTAAAAATTTGATTATTGGCCTTTTCATTTTTTGGTTGTAAGAGTTCTTTATTTATTAAGGATGCTAGACTTTTAGCAGATATATATATGATTAGCAAATGTTTTCTCCTATTTATTGAGTTGTCTGTTTCTTTTGTTGATAGTGTCCTTTGACACACAAAGGTTTACTTCTTATGAGGTTTAATTTATTGGGGTTTTTTCCTTTGGTTCTTTATGATTTTGGTGTCATAGCTAAGACATCATGGCCTAATCCAAGTTTGCAGAGATTTACTCCTATTTTTTCTTCTAAGAATTTTATAGTTTTAGCTCTTACATTTAGGTGTTTGGCCCATTTGAAATTAATTTTTGTATTTTGTATGAGATAGAGATTCACCTTCATTCTTTTGCATGTGGATATTCAGTTGTCCATTTATGGTGGTAAAAGTCACATAATGTAAAACATACTATTTTAATCATATTTAGCTATACAGTTCAGTGGCACTAAGTACATTACAATGTTATGAAACTCTCACCATCATCCACCTCTCAAGTTTTCACTTTCCTAAACTGAAACTCTGTCCCCATGAAACACTAAAACCCCATTCCCCACCTACCCCTGGCCCCTAGTATCTACCAGTGCACTTTCTGACTCTGATAAATTTGTCTATTCTAGGTATCCTGTATAAGTGAAATCAAACAGTATTTGTCTGCACCTAATGTATATTGGAATACATTTTTCAGGTGTACTTAATGTATGTCCTACAAACAGATTGTATCTTCTTTCCCCATGCTATACCGTAGGCTCTCATTAGTTATCTCTTTTATACAGAGTAGTATATATATGTCAATCCAATCTCCCAGTTTATCCCACCCTCCCTTTCCTCCCTTGGTGCTCTGTCTGGAGCACACTGGCTTTTAAAGCTTTCACCCAGAACTTTCATACATATCCTTTCCCTTCATGTTTTGTTGGTCTAAGCAAGTCATGTGGTTTCGCCCAGCTTCAAAGGGACAGGTAAGTACAATTCCACCACATGCGTCCATAGTTCCAAGTTTATGGGTCATGGTTCTAGCCACACAGATGACTGGTTCTCTCAGTCCAGGTTCCAAGTCCCTCAGGGGGAGTCTTTATTGGCCTAGCTTGGAAGGAGTGCTGACTCTCCCCTCACATAATTGTGATCAAGGAAACATAGTCATTTGGAACAAACATGGTGGCTGAAAGTTTGGCCATATAGACTGGTGAGTGGGACAGTTAAGGAGAAGGGATCATTATAAAGTTATATTTATCTAACTAAATCAAATATTGTCTATGGGTCTTATATAATTCTGATTTAAGTTACTTAAAAATTGATGTATAAGTGCAAGTTCCTTGACTGTACTTTTGTTGAGCAAATAATTTATTGAGGCCCTACTATTTCTTTCAGATACTGTTCTAGGTACTTGGGAAATATTAGTGAATAAAACAGAGTTTCACCTTCATCTAGCTTATATTCTGATGGGATGAGACAAACAGTAATGTGATAAATTATATAGTACAGTGAAAATGAAAGTGAAGTCGCTCAGTCATGTCCGACTCTTTGCGACCCCATGGACTGTAGCCTACCAGGCTCCTCTGTCCGTGGGATTTTCCAGGCAATAGTACTGGAGTGGATTGCCATTTCCTAGGGGTTGATAGTTTAAGGCCTACAAGCCAGCTGCCCATTTTCGTAAGTGAAGTGTTACTAGCAAATAGCCACCCCCACTTATTTACATACTATCTATGGCTGCTTTCCCACCACAGTGGCAGATCTGAATCTGCCAGAGACCCTAAGGCCCACACACTTAAAATATTTGCTGTCTGGCCTTTAAGAGAACATTTGCCGACCCTGGTAAAATATGTACAAAGTGAACATATACAATGGAAAAAAGAAAAAATGGCCAAGAAAAAGGAACTGGAAGTGCTGAGATAGGGAAGAGTGTCTGTTGAGATTTGCAGTGAGTTGATTAGAGCCTGTCTCATTGAGAAGGTGAAACTAGAGCCCAGACTTGACAGAGGGGAGGGAGCTAACTAGATATATAGGGGAAGAACATTTCAGGCAGAAAACAAAACCAATGCAAAGGCATTAAGAAAGGAGTGTGCCAAATGCTTTCAGAGAACAGCAAGAGGACCACATGGCTGACCCGAAGGGGTGAGCGAGGTGGACTGCCGTAGGAAGTGGGTGAGAGTGTCAAAACTGTGGAGAGTCTGCAGTTTCGCTCTTTTTTGCAAGCTAACAAGTTGAGCCTGCATGGTTTTGTGCATTCTGGCAGAAGACATGAGATCCCTGAGTCAGAGGCAAAACCCCCTTATTACTCATGGCATCTCAAGCAGCATGAGCACCAACATATTTACATCAGTCCCTTTCTCCCTCCAAGCCCCATGGGAGTGATGTGAGGCACCCAAGAGGATGCTGCTCCCCCAGTGGGTTTGCACCACAGCTGAGAACCCTGAGCGCAGGGAAGCCAAATCTCTTAGAATGGATTACAAGCCAACCTGCCTGCCCTCTGCTCTAGTTGGGAGACATTGTTTGTCACTCTGGACAGTGAGCACACCTGCCCTCTGCTTTGGAAGGAGACACTATTTTGCAAAGCTGCTTGCTCTTCAAACATTTTTGAAAAAATGGTCGAGAGCAAAGTTCGTGCCACTTCTTGCGAGGTGTGCAGAGAAGCAAGAGACCCACGAGGAACTGTTTCCCTGAGGTACCTTTGGGAAGTAATCAAGCCCTTTCAAGTACTTGACTTTTACCCTGACTGAAATAAGGAACCGTGGCAGAGTTTTCCTTGAAGGAGTGACACAGGTGGCATGTTTTGAAAAGGTTACCCTGGCTGTCCTGCTGAGAGTAGAGCAAGGTGGACAAGGGCAGAACAGAGACAGAAGGCCATTGCAGGAATACAGACAAAATGGCGGCAGAGACCAGAGTGTTCTATTGGGGTTTGGTCCTGGCCACCTGGAAGGATGCAGTTTCATTAACTGAGATGAAGGGAGAAAGAGACGGAGCAGATTTTGGAGGGCTGCTCAGAAATCAGGTTTGGGCATAATGAGTTTGAAATATCTATTAGATAGAAGATGTCTTAGTATTGAGGTGGCAGTTGGATAAATGACTGTGGAATTTGGGAGAGAGGAATTTGGGCTGAGATAAAAAATTGGGAGTCCTTGGAATACAGATGGCATTGAAAGCCATGTGGCTGGAGACTTTTATAGGGAGAACTCAAGGAGTGCCTGTGGTATTTCATCCGTAGTTATGAATTAGGGTGAATTATATGCTCTGTTCTGGAGAAGGCAATGGCAACCCATTCCAGTACTCTTGCCTGGAAAATCCCATGGACGGAGGAGCCTGGTAGGCTGCAGTCCATGGGGTTGCTAAGAGTCGGACACGACTGAGCGACTTCACTTTCACTTTTCACTTTCATGCATTGAAGGAGGAAATGGCAACCCACTCCAGTGTTCTTGCCTGGAGAATCCCAGGGATGGCGGGGCCTGGTGGGCTGCCGTCTATGGGGTCCCACAGAGTCGGACACGACTGAAGCGACTTAGCAGCATATGCTCTGTTCACTCTCAAAACTGCATCGAGCCTGTTGGAGTTTAGATTGAATAAAATATAATATAGATGAATAGTATTAAGAGTTAAAAATGAACTCTTCTGATAAAACAATTGGGGCCTTTATCAAGCTTTTTGCAGACTCCCAAATATCTAAAAGAGGCAGAGTGTCATTTGAGCTTTAAAGGGGGGGAAAAAAAAGCCTAGCATAAAATCTGAAATTTTAATTAAAAAAAAAATTGACAATGTTAAACAAGAAGCAGCTGTGTGGGGGAAGATTTGTGTGCATTTTTAGCCCCACTTTGAAAGCCTCAGATTGTCTCTGGAGCAGAATGCAGCAAAGTGTCACAAATCTTGTTTTCTGAGAAAATGTCTCTATCAACATTACAGCATGCCACTTCCACAGTCAGCATGCCAAAAATAACACGGAGAGAAATGACTGCAAATCTAGTTAGAATTAAGCTGGTAATTATTGCGTTTGCGATCATTTCCAAGAATTGTTCCTACCCAAATATTAAACGGGAAAAAAAAGAAGACTTCATTCTAGCTATGAAAGTTTTCCACTTTTTCTTTTTCGCTTAAGGTTTATGTTAGTAAAACATAAAGTATAGTTTATAATTGTAAAATTATTAATAGTTTAAAACAGTATTTCTATATTGTGATTAAAAGCAAAGTCATTTTAATAATATTTTGGAGACTATATTTTTCTTTATTACAAGAGGAAATATTTTCTTTTTTTTCTGTTTGAAGTTCAGAATACTAATGCGTCCTAAAATTTGGATGGAAAGTATGTAATCTTTTAAAGTCCTGATATACCATCTCTTTTCTGAGTCCCTCCATTATCAGATAAGTAAATCTTGATTTGATAAAATACCTATTTGGCAAACTCTGGGTGAACATGGAGGTTAAGAATGGTGTACATGGAACCATGTACAGATGGATAAAGAGTCTTTCTTTTGTCTGTAATATGGTTTCTCTGAAAATAGAATCCTTTATTCCAGGGAAAGTAGTTTTTTTGTTTTTTTAATGATGACAGCATAATTATTTAGGAGATCTCGTTTTACTTAGAATTTGTCTATTTTCTTTTCCCATGGTCCCCACATCCCCTATACAAGTTAGATCCATCAGCAAATCATGTAAATATTTTAAAGCCCATTAATCTAGTAGGAAATATGTATATTACATGACATTTCTGGTCCTTGAGGCATTTGACTTTTTTAGTCCTTGTGAGAGACTTATGTATAACTCTTCTCCAGTAAAAACAGGACACATTCCTCTTCCACTCTTTCTCAACCAGGTGTTCTTCCCAGGCCAAATTGGCCTTGAAAGGTAACTTACTGACTAGCTATCAGAAAGATGAATGCTTCTTTTAAAAATAGCTGTAAGATGTTCACTGTCAATGAAACCGTGGCTCTTGGAAAGGAGTCTTATGTTTGGAAACTTGCAGAGGTTCAGCCCATCTGTAGAATAAAGATCGTTACTGATGTGATGTTCTTGTAGACATCTTGGTTCACTTGCATTCAGGACTAGAAGCTGTCCCTTAGATATTCAGCAATCTGTGTGTGGAGTACTGGCCCCATTGTGGTTCAGTGTAGTGGCTATCACATTTCTGCATCTTGAATTCTATACATTTTCTATTGTTTCTTTTTCTATTTTCTTATTCTAATCTTATTCTAAGATTCTATCTTAGAATCTGTTTTCAAGGCTCTTGTTAAATGTTCAAGCCAAAGGAAAACTCAAACTCAGCAACTATTTCATCTTTCCTTCCAGATGAACTTTTTCCATATTCCCTATGGTACTTTTCCCATCAACACTTGATCCTCAATTTTCATTCCCCTAAAAGTGATTCCTGGAAGTCTTCCCAAATCTTCAGAAGCGTGACTGATTTGATGTCACCTTTTCCTTTCTCACTTGTTTCGTCATAAAATTGGTTTCTGGCTGACTTGAGTAAACTTTTGCCCTCTGAAGGAAGAGTTTGTAAAGCTTAGTTCAAAGCAAGATGTCTCCTGTTCCAATTTCAGTGATTTCTCTCCCAGATGAGAGAAAACCCTAGCAGCCCTCTAGCTACCAACTGTCCTCAAGCTACAGCCTTTTGGTGGTTCTTCCATGAAAGTTGCAAGCAATCCCCGATTCTCCAGCCACTTTAGCTCTTCTGACAGTAGCCCCTTCCTTGGAGAGGACCTGGCAATTAGGCTAAGGCTGCCTCTTTCCCATCTTTGTCTTACACTTAGCTACAGAATGACAGAGGTAGTTCACTGTTAGAGCAGGCGATTGCCCTCAGGCTTGGCTTCTGCACTGTCTCTTGGAACAGCCACTGAGGTTGTGCTTCTTTGTTCTGGGTTGTAGTTCAGACACTTACTTATTAAGAGCCCTGAAAACATGATTTCAAAGAACTACGAGACATTCTAGTAGACCTTGACCTGGCACTCATATTTACAAAGGTAAGTTGTGTTTCTGGTCTTTACAGGCTGTGAATAGAAGAGCTGGGGACTTTCTAAGGCATTTCATCCCATCCTCAAGTTCCTGAATGACCTCAGTCTGTGTCTCGTATAGCTGGCTGATGATTGCTGTGCTGCCATTGCTATTGTTGTTAAGCAAATGTATGCTTTTCTTCTCTGTTATGTATTTTATATACCAAATCATTCAAATAATGTGGAGTATGAATGACCAGATACCTACTAAGATGCATTTTAAAGTGTAGGCCCTTCTGCAAAATCAAAAGAATGCAAATGGCTGTTTACAGAAGAAAACCCAGATACCCAAAATGAAACATTGAGAAAAGAGTAGAAAGTATCCAGTAGGACGCTGCATCCTTTGATTTAGGGAAAGGCCCTCATGTAATATTTCCTGTCGGTTGCCAGTGGACCTAGGTGTTTGTTGCTTCATTCCAGAGCTTCTTCTCTGAGCAGGCGTTACTCAGAGAGCTCAGCTCATCAGATGGATGTAAGTAAAGTTGAGATTCAGTAGAAACCATTCTAGGTACTTTAATATGAAAAGGATTTAATACAGGAAACTAGGTGCTTACAAAATCAGCAGGTGGATTGAACAAGTAGATTCTAGTCTGGGCCTCCAGGTATGATTCCAGAATATGGGAGAAGTACTCACCAGGGCATATAATCAGGAAGGTAGAGAATGGTGAAACTACCGTATTTAACCTTGAGTCAGAAAACATATATGGTAGCTGTAATCTTGGTATCCAGAAGTCATCTGCTCTCTAGGTGTGAAACACAGACCCTATTATAGAAAAATCCCATGTCTACCAAAACTTCCTTGCCAATGTGAACAATGCAAAGTTGCAGGAAGATGGACCTCACTTCTGCCTTCAGATCTCCTGTTAGAAAATCTAACTGAATTCATGTCCAGATGTATAGCAGCAAAAGCATTGGTGAAATGTAGTTTTTAGCTTTCCAGCTTCTTCACTTTAGGAAGACTCTCTAGAAGGAGGTTAGAATGGATTCTGAGTAACAGTTGTCAAGAATTCAGCATATATCCAAAGAGAGCTGGCAGCAGCTTCAGCTCCCTGGCCGGGTGAGGGAGTGTGAGCTCACTGGATATTATCAGGGCAGATGTCCTCAGGCAGCCTGAATGGCTGGAACAACAGCAAAGATGAAGATTGAAGCCATCTTGGCTTCGTGGCTTCATTGAAGCCATGAAGATAGCGGCTCCCAGCTGGGTGAGTAAGAAGGCACCACAAAGCCCTTAAGGGTGGTGGGTGGTTTCAGTGACTTCTGGCACCTTTCTTGGTATTGGAGGTCCCCACCCTCCTTGAGCCACAGCTTTGAGGGAGAGGCATGGCAAGCAGGTGGGAGGAGGCTCTTTGCTGCCTGGCTTCTTTCCAGAACTGTTGATGCTGAGAGTCATCCTGTGGACTTTTTCATCAGTGTTTGGGCAGATGGGGAAGGTGGAATGGGTCCCTCTAGGACCTGTAGTTTCCTCTGCTGGTGGTGGTGGTGGTGTCAGCAAAATAAGTGTGTGAGTGGTGGGGAGTCAACTATTGGAGGTTTTGGGATTTTAGTGGTCCTGATGAGCCCACACAGAGAAGGGGAGTGTTTATGGACTGGCTTCTCCCAGCACCCTAAAGTTCCCCTCAGACTAAGTATTGGCCCTGGCCTTGGGGCAGGAGGCTATGTGACCACACTGAAAGAGTCACATCCTAGTTGGACCAGGGGAGCCACCTTCATGCAAGATCGTGCCATTTTAAAACATCCCATGGCTTCGTATTTGCATGAGTCAAAAGTCCAAGCATTCTTTTTTGACCACTAAGCTCTATGTGATTGGGCTTCCCAGGTGGCTCAGTGGGTAAAGAATCTTCCCGCAATGCAGGAGACGCAGGAGATGATGGTTCGATCCCTGGGTTGGAAAGATCCCCTGGAGGAGGGCATGGCAACCTGCTCCAGTATTCTTGCCTGAGAAGAATCCCATGAACAGAGGAGGCTGGTAGGCTACAGTCCATGGTGTCTCAAAGAGTCGGACAGTACTGAAGCAGCTGAGCATGCACTCACGCATGTCCTATGTGATCTGAATCCTGCTAAGTCTAATTTAATTCCTCCTTCTCCTGCTTGCTCACTATGTCCCAGCAGCACTCACCCTCTCCCAGTGCCTTTTATAGGTCAACATGAATTGACCTCAGAGCCTTTCCTTCATCATTTGCTCTGCCAGGAATAGTCTTCCCTCAGGTCTTTGCTTAGTTAAGCTCATGAGTCCCACTGTCATCTCCTCAAAAATTAGAGTATCTAGTTCTTTCAACAAGGAATGGGTGAGTCCTATGTGAAGAAAGTGTTGACATTGTAGTGGAAGATACAGTGCGTGCTTAGTAGCTCAGTTGTATCTGACTGTTTGCAACCCCATGGACTGTAGCCCACCAGGCTCCTCTGTCCATGGAATTCTCCAGGCAGAAATACTGAAGTAAGTTGCCATGCTCTCCTCCAGGAGATCTTCCCAATCCAGGGATCCATCCCAGGTCTCTTATATTGCAGGCAGATTCTTTACTGTCTGAGCCATCAGGGGAGCCAGGGGATATAGTAGAAGATTTAAATTAAAGAAGAGATTCACCATGTTTCTGGGATAGTAAGATGAAATATTGCAAAGGATATCAGTTTTTCCAAATTAGTTTTCCCCGATTAATTTCCTACCCCCAAGGAAAATACCAGCAGCATGACAAAATGATTCTAAAGTTGACAGTGAAGAATAAGCAGGCAATAATAGTTGAGAAATTAAAAAAAGAAAAATTAAAGGTGACTTACCTTATGAGCTAATAAAACATAAGGCTACTAAAGTGGAAAATGTTTGGTATTTGCAAAAGAAGTGACAGGATTGTGGAAAAGATTAAAGAACCTAATATATTAAATTATATATAAATTCCTAAAAATAGGAATTTAATGTATTATAAAGAAAGAATCAAAAATCAGTGAGAAGGAGATTATGAAACAAAAATACTGGGGTCTTCTAGGTATACGCCCAAAAGAATTAAAAACATGTCCATGTAAAAACTTGCACATGAATATTTACAGCAGCGTTATTCATAATAGTCAAAAATAGAAATAACATAAATATCCATCAACTGGATAAATGTATATATTGATACAATGGAATATTACTCAGCCAAAAAAGGAATGAAGTACTGATACATGCTATAACATGGGCAAATCTTGAAAACGTTGTGCTTCATGAAAGAGGCCAGACACAGAAGCCACAGATGCTTCATGAAAGAGGCCAGACACAGAAGCCACAGATTGTATGATTCCATTAATTTGGAATGTCCAGAATAAACAGACAGTAGCTTAGTGGCTGCCAGGGGCTGGAGGAAGAGTGATTCCTAATAGGTATAGGGTTTCTTTTGGGGGTGCTGAAAATATTTTGGAATTAGAAAGTGGTGATAGTTGTACAGCTTTGTGAATATATTTAAAAATCAACAAATTGTACACCTTAAAATGGTGGATTTTATGTAAATCATATCTCTATTTTAAAAGTATTGGGGAAACTGATTATACAGATAATATCAGTTAATCCATACATCAAGATAAATCCTAGATGAACTAAATAATTACATTAAATATACATGAATACTGAACTGCTCTAAGAATTATAAAAATAAAAGGTGAAACTTCAAAGAAAAATATCACTAGATTTTACTATACAAAATGACAAACTTGTATGTCAAGACATCAAAATCAAAAAGTAATAATCTGAAATGATATTTTTCATAAATATGGTATAAATATTAATATTCAATATTTTATTATCTCAGTAATAGTTATAAGAAAAATTCTAAGACCTTAGCAGGAAAAAAAGTACCTAGGCGATAAATAAAGGAAAAGGTAATCTGAAAAATGAAAGGTAAAATTTAAACAATGAGGTGTTCTTTTCTTCTACCAAATTAACAGCACCTCTATCTCACAGGTAAAGTGATATTTCTTGCATCTCTGGCATTGGAGGCCAAAAGTGAGGAAAAATTTTCAACCAAGTTATGAAACAAGAGAGAATACCATTGTGGATGCTATGTGGGTATGTCCCGTGTTCTTAACTCTCTAGTGTATATGATTTCTCTTTTATTTTTATTTTTTTAAATTTTATTTTATTTTTAAAACTTTACATAATTGTATTAGTTTTGCCAAATATCAAAATGAATCCATCACAGGTATACATGTGCTCCCCATCCTGAACCCTCCTCCCTCCTCCCTCCCCATACCATCCCTCTGGCTCTGGTTTGATTTCTCTTTTAGATTTAATTATTAAAATTGAACGTGATAGAAGCTTGAATTTTGTTTTTCAAAACTCTAATGTAGTATTAGTTTTTTAATGACATTTAACATATGTTAACCAGGATTTAAATTGATCATAATACTTATATATATTTTTTTCTCATGAAATCAGATATCACCAATACAAACTGCTAAAACTTGACAGTGCTCTCAATATTTTTAGAGTTCCTATTTTTTCTTTCTCACTTGTGTTGGCAGTAGACTGTCCATACTAGACTATACTAGATATTTTTAATGGAGACAGCAAAGAGGCAGCCCAACGGAAGTCCCCTCTTCCCAGCCATCTTCAGGCTCCAGTAGAAGTGGGCGAGTACTGTTGGAATGAGTACCATAAACGTACAAGCTTATAAAGATGAACTACACTGCTTCCTCCCCACTCTCCAGTCTCTGTTAGACTTCCCTTCAGTCATGTGTATTGTGATTCAGACAAGTTCACCACAGACCCAGAAAAATTGGGAGTTAGTTCTACACTGTATGGAAAGCAACTCAGGAATATACAATCCCTTTTATTTTCTAATGATCCCTTTTATTACATAGGAGACCTTATATTATGTGTAAACATTTTATTATTTGATTTTCACGTAGTCTCATTGTTAATGGCCTCTGTATTTCACTATAAAAGCCGCTATTCTCTGCTACAAGTAAAATTCCAGAATTTGGTCCGATCTCCATGCTCTTGAGAAAGTGGTTGTGGGAAGATGTCGTGCACATCTTCGACAACACAAAGTTAGGGAAAAGCAAGAGGCAGCCTTTTGTCTATTCCTTGTCCTTGCTGTCTAGCTAAGGCTGCATCAGGATAATAAGGCAGTTCTATGAGAATACTGCACTAATTAGTTGCAATTTCTTAACGTCCTTGGGCTGCTTCTGAAAACTAATTACTGGGAACCAGAGAGTGTAAGAGAATACACACCCTGCAGATATGTAGTTAACATGCACACCTCTCACGGGTGCTGATGGGACAGGCTACTTAATTTCCCCAAAGAGGATGCACTGAGTTTCCCCCTCCCCATCTTTTAAGTTTTTCTTTCTTAACAGCTTTGTTAATTTAGGTTAAGTGGTTTGGTTGTCATGGAAACCAGTATTCCTCTCAGGCTGATTGTGTCAAAGGCATCATTAATCTGTTTTCTCAACTGCCTCTTCCTCATCCATCTAATTGCAGTCTCCCACCCCGCCCCCTCCTTTGGATGACATCATTTTGGACATTTTTAGGACACCATATGTGAGATTCAGCATAATTTATTTTCTATTCAAATTCCATATCACTATGTTAATTGTTATATTCCCATCCCGAAGGAGGAAGATGGTTTCTGTACACGGGGGGGACATAACACTCCCAAAGGTGAGGCTAAAAGTTACTTAATACACCTCAGGTGCAATTCAGCTTCTGAAATAACTCTTTCCTTTTCATCTCCTGGGTTTTCTTCTTAGGATTCTAAGTTACCATTTTTGATGTTTGGGGAACCATGATCTTTGAAAGAGGAAAGAACCTATACTATTGGATTAGGGAAGAGGGTGGATAATTCAGGTATTACTGTGGCCACCCTTCTAGATGGCCTTGAATTTGGTGAGAGAGTATGGAGCCCCGCCTATTGTCTGTTTCATGCAGATGATGCTCTTGGTGCAAATGTTTCATTTGTATCCTTTTGCTGTGGTATCCGGAGAAGGCAATGGCTCGCGGCTCCAGTACTCTTGCCTGGAAAATCCCATGGATGGAGGAGCCTGGAAGGCTGCAGAGGGTCGGACACGACTGAGCGACTTCACTTTCACTTTTCACTTTCATGCATTGGAGAAGGAAATGGCAACCCACTCCAGTGTTCTTGCCTGGAGAATCCCAGGGACTGGGGAGCCTGATGGGCTGCCGTCTGTGGGGTCACATAGAGTCGGACATGACTGACGTGACTCAGCAGCAGCAGCATCTGTGGTATCCATTTTGACACAAATCTGGCCCCAAATACAGTGTAACAGTGGCTATTTGCCCCCTGCAGTTCTGACCCTTGGAAAGATTCTCAAGTGATTTGTTCTGTTTTGGCCAGTGAGCAAAATTTTGCCTGGCCAAAGCTCTCTCTTTATACAAAGTTTTCAGATTCTCTGCCATTCTTATGAAGAGCATATGAGCACCAATTTTGATATGAGTGGACTCAGGTCAGCAGGGTGCAGCACTTCAGAATAATTTGATGCATGGTCCATTCACTCTACTTCTTGGTCCTCTTGATGGAAGAATTTTGAGAATTGTCTCACCACCCTCCTCTTGGGAAAGTCAAATCTCATCTTTCCCTAATCTGCTATTGTTTTTATGAGGTGGTACTGAAAAGGTGGGAAACAATGTTTAGTTACATTTTATATGCAGTCATATCATTTATACATAAATCACTTATTAGGATGTGGTTTTTTTTCTTATTTTGTAACAACAGACATAAATGATATTCCTAACATTTTTTGTGATGTCTATTTGATTCTAAAGGTTTGTATCTTTTTCTTGTCTCTATTCCTTGGGCAGAATTCGTTTTTTTCTCTATTTCCTCTCATTTTCATTCAGACATTTGTTATAGCATGAATGCCATTTAATTGTTAATTTAGAAGTATGTCTCTTCAAAACACGAATTATTTGAATCATAAGTTATTTCTTTCCTTTATGCCCATCAGAGTGCCTGACACATATTATTTAGTCACATTATTTGTTGGGTAAACAAATGTTGGCTTAAGACCGAAACAAATTTGATTTATAACTATATCAATTTACAATAGTAAAAAATGTCTATTGGTCATTGATTATCAACAATGGGGGTAGAATCAATCAGATTTCATGTGTTAACTCTCTGAGAAGTATTTCTATTCTAGGCTAGAGGAATGAAGCAAAGTGTAAGCAAGCTACACAAAGCCAGTTGGTGGCTGTCTTAGCCTATTTAGATTGCTATAACAGGATGTAGACTGGGTGGCTTATAAACAACCCGTTTCTCATAATTCTGGAGGTTGGTAAGTCAAAGACCAAGGTGCTGGCAAGTTCAGCATATGGAGAGCCTGCTTCTTATTTCACAAATGGTGTCTTTTTGCTGTGTCCTCACATGGCAGAAGGGACAAGGGAACTCTGTGGGCATTTTTTATAAGGGCACTAATCCCATTCATGAAGGCTCTGCTCTCATGACCTAAGTGTTTCCCAATGGTCCTGCTTCCAAATACCATCATATTAGGGGTTAGGTTTCGATAAGTGAATGTGGGGGGTGGGGCACAAACTTTCCATCTACACTAGTGGCTAAGATTTATGCTTCTGCAAGTCTAAGTTTAGGAGATTTGGGGATACCAGGTTGATATGGGGCATGAGAAAGGACCTAGAATGACTCAGGTCTCTGGGTTAGGCTCCTGGAGGGAAGCTCACAATACAGGGGAGAGCAGGTCTGGCCCGTGGAGTGGGGAAGGTGGGTGAGTGGCTGGAACACGCTCAGGTGGACTCTGGACTTTCCAGTGCCAGTGCAGAATGAACTGGGCCTTTCCGAGTAAAAGACAGAGAAATTCCTCAGTTGTATTTTTCTCTGATGGCTGAGTGTTTAATGCAACTATATAGAAGCAAGATGTCCAGTATCATGTTGTTCCAAGCAAGAAGGCCTCTCAGTCAGGGCTGTTGGAAAGACAGCCGACAAGAGTACTAGGAACTACTGCAGCATGATAGGCAATTCAGATTTTCTATGAAAAACTTGATATCAAGACTCTTTTTGAGCCCAGGAAGTCACTCGTGTTATCTCTGACATTTTTCAAAAATTGTTCATTCGCTCTGTGTCTGACTCTGTGATCTCGTGGATTGCGGCATGCCAGGCTTCCCTGTCCTTCACTATCTCCCAGCGTTTGCTCAAACTCATGTCCATTGAGTCAGTGATGTTGTCCAACATCTCATCCTCCATCATCCCCTTCTCCTCCTGCCCTCAATCTTTCCCAGCATCAGGGTCTTAAAGAACATTAAACACTACCTCCCCATCCTCCAACCACGCTCCACCCCTCCCCCAGCCCCCTGGCATCTACCCATGTACTTTCTGACTCTGAATTTGACTGTTCTATATACCTCATTGGAGAAGGAAATGGCAACCCACTCCAGTGTTCTTGCCTGGAGAATCCCAGGGACGGGAAAGCCTGATGGGCTACCGTCTATGGGGTTGCACAGAGTCGGACACGACTGAAGTGACTTAGCAGCAGCAGCAGCATATACCTCATACAAGTGGAATCAAACAGTATTTGTCTGCACCTAATATATATTGGAAGGCATTTTTAAGGTTAATTTAATATATGTCCTACAAACAGATTGTACCTTCTATTTTTTCCCCCTGTGCTATACAGTAGGTTCTCATTAGCTATCTATTTTATACATAGTAGTGTATATATATGTCAGTCCCAATCTGGACAGAGTTTCAGTTTAGGAAGGAGAAAAATTTGGGAGATGGATGATGGTGAGAACTGCACGGCAATATGAATGCACTTAGTGCCACTGAACTGTACCGTCAAATACGGTTAAAAGACAATGTTTTATATTATGTGGCTTTTGTTGTTCAGTCCCTAAGGTGTATCTGATTCTTTTGCAACCCCATGGACTGTAGACCGTGGACTGCAAGCCCACCAGGCTCCTCTGCCCATGGTTCTTTCCCAGGCAAGAATACTGGTGTGGGTTGTCATTTCCTCCCCCAGGGGATCTTCCTGACCTAGGGATCAAGTCGGTGTCTCCTGCATTGACAGGCGGGTTCTTGAACGCTGAGCCACTAGGGAAGACCATGTGACTTTTACTACAATAAAAAAATTAGAGAACAGTTAGGCCCACAGAGGGCAGAAACCAAAGATAGTCGCCTCTGACCTCTTCCCTCTCCTGGACATCCCTAGCTTTCTTTTCTGATTCTTGGCCTTTTCTGACATTTATTTCATCCCCTTCTCTGTCCTGGCCAGCTTTGTCTGTATCTTCATAGAACCTGCTCCCTCAAAACTTTAACAGGTGCAGGGTCCATTTTTTCTGCCCATTTATGTCATAGGCTGCTTCCTCCTTCAGCTCTCCAGATAAATGACATTGCTTTATTCTCCCAGATTTCCAGAATTCTCAGGAGAGAACGCTTATTGTCCATTTCATTTTAAAGATACAGGGGGTATGGGCAGGGCTACCTGACTGCCATCCATTTGTCAGGTGTGTGGGTAACAGGCACTGCAGGCCAGACCATGCACAGTAAATTCACTGAAAACATCACTTGGAGACACACTACACCCCTTGCAATCAAGATAACTGGCTATTTCCCTAGATACAACCCCTGTAGACACAAGGATTTCTATCACAATAGTTCTTTTGTCATGATTTTTAATATAAATGAGTAGCATAAGCTTCAAGCAGAGGTTGTTAAATCTGAACATTTCTGGGGGCCTTTTCCAGGACTCATGTAGTATCTTTATGTTGTTAGCAAATACTCCATGAAATCCAGGCTTTATTTCCTGCTGTAAGGAGGTGCAGTAAGATGTAGAAGCCACCAGATGTCACTATTGCAGGTAGTATTCCAGATCCTCCAGCCTGCATCTGATAAGGTCGGTGGTGCAAATATTTTAGTTAACAGTTGACAGGCCCCAAGAAATCATCTAGACTGTCCCTTCTGACGGGAAGCCACAGTGAATGGTGGTGGTTTACCCTTAATGATACTCAGATAAAGAGCAACGTTTATAAAAACCACCCATCTCCGTGGGCCGCTTGCAGGACAGAATCACCAAAACAAGTTGGCTCCAAGGTCTTTACACCTGCATATCCGAGTCATTCTAAAGCCAGATAGCCATGGTCTCTGCCTGCTGCCCAACCTCTAGGTGCTTTTGTTTTTGTCAAGATCAAATCATTTTAGTAAATGGTATATTTTGCCTTCGAAATAGCAGAATCCCTAAGAGTAAGAAACATTAAGACAATATCGCAGTGGCGGCAAAGGTTGACTTCCCTTGGCTTAGGAGAACAAAGTCCAGAGGCTGAGGGCCTAGGGGAAAGGCCACTGGTCAGCAACTCTCTGCTGGCTTCATTTAACTCTGAAATTGCTGTGGAGTGTGGTAGGAGAGGTGTTGTGGTTTTACTCACCATGTATTGTTGTCTTTTCGTTTTTCTCTTCCCTTCCTCTTCTGGGCTCCTCCCATCTTCCCTTGCCTCAATTCTCCTTTCCCCTTTGACCTTGGTTTCCAGTGGTGCTGAAGGCATTTCTTTGCTCCCTCTGTAACAATGGATGCTCAAGAAGTTATGACTTTGGAACCTGATTTCCTGTCCCTTGTCCTCTTCTCCTAATATTCTCAACCACAAATAGAAGATTGTCAGCTACTAGAAATGGATGACCCATTGGGACAGTAGAACCTAAAGAATACCATGGGAGATCTGGGTGGAGAGGCAGATCTGACCTAGGCCAGTGTTTCCCAAAGTGGGTTCAGTAGAACTTCACTCCTCAGGATGTATCATGAAGAAGCAGTTCCATGCACATTTAATTCAAGAAATACCATAGCTCATAGCATCTTTCGGAGAAGGCGATGGCACCCCACTCCAGTACTCTTGCTTGGAAAATCCCATGGACGGAGGAGCCTGGTAGGCTGCAATCCATGGGTCGCTAAGAGTCGGACACGACTGAGCGACTTCACTTTCACTTTTCACTTTCATGCATTGGAGAAGGAAATGGCAGCCCACTCCAGTGTTCTTGCCTGGAGAATCCCAGGGACTGGGGAGCCTGGTGGGCTGCCGTCTATGGGGTCACACAGAGTCGGACATGACTGAAGTGACTTAGCATAGCATAGCATAACATCTTTGGGGAGGTTTACCTTGTACATAGGGCAGTCAAGATTCCAATGTGTATTCCAGCAAAGAACTGGTGAACTGGTGGTATGCAGAATGTATGCAGAATATATTCTGGGGACTAGTCCCACTGCAGGAAAGTTTTATAAATCCAGTCTTAGCAAAGAAACAAAATTGAATCCCTCTTCTAAAACAGGCTCGAGCTTTGATTTTTATATTCTGAGATGTTTTATTTAAAGCAAGTAGAATAATATATAGGGGATGTCACTTTTCTATGACATCATTTACATTTCTAAAAATAAATACTAAATTACTGATACATCTGTAAGACTTCCTTTGGAGGCATTTTTGCTTTTTGAATTATCTATAGCTTTAAATCATTTAGTTTAATATTTATTGGGTGCCCATTGTATTCCCAGTGCTGTCCAGAGAATGCAAAAAAAATTAGACATTACTCTTGTTCCAAAGGAAAACTGGGAGCAAATCATATAGTCTTTTTCTTTTTATACTCTGCTAGGTCTGATGCCTATGCCTAGAATAGAGTACACCTTGGGTAAATCATGGTAGGCATTATTATCTATTTGGTTAAATGTTTTGAGTTGAAGAGAACACTATAGTTCATCTAGACCTTTCAAACGTCTTTTTACCTTATCGCATAAGAAAGTTAAAAACAAATTTCAAATAAGTGGCTTCTAATGGGGCTTCATTTGTGGCTCAGCTGGTAAAGAATATGCCTGCCATGCAGGAGACCTGGGTTCAATTCCTGGGTTGGGAAGATTCCCTGGAGAAGGGAAAGGCTACCGACCCCAGTATTCTGGCCTGGAGAATTCCACGGACCCTGGGGGTCACAATGAGTCAGACACGACTGAGCCTGAGCAACTTTTACTTTCATTTTCAATGGGGCTTCCCAGGTGGCATTAGCAGTAAAGAACCTGCCTGCCAGTGCAGGAGACATAAGAGATGCATTGGAAGGATCCCCTGGAGGAACACCCACTCAAATATTCTTGCCTGGAGAATCCCATGGACAGAGGAGCCTGGTGGGCTACAGTCCATGGGGTCACAAAGAGTCAGACATGACTGAAATGACTTAGCACACATCAATCTTGTAGTCAACATTCTCTTGAATATGCAACACTGAGCTCCACAGCTGTAGGGAGTACTGCTTAACCCTCACCCCATCTTCCCTAAACCCTGGCAACGTGCTTGCTTTTGGGGAGATCACATTGACCACTCGTTTGCCATGTATCAGGAAGTATGGGTGTATTTTGGGGGATATGGACAGTAAGATGACCCAACCAGATCACAGACTCTCTCTCACTCTCCCACTTGGGTCTACCACCTCTCCAAGGCATTCAGTGTTATTTTCTTAGGTTTTGCCTGAGTTCAACATCCAGGTTCTGCCATTTCACAAGTATCCTGCCTTTTTACCTTCACAGCAGATGTGGGGTTCTCCCCCTTTGGACTTAGACAAGCCATTCAGAATAATTTCACTCCCTAGCCTCTCTCAGGGTTGTGCTCTCAAGTCTCAGACACAGAGCAATGTGGGGGTGAAGCCCCCAAAGACCACTTCCAGGGGCCTGAATCAAGGTTCCCACACTGGTCGTCTCTGCTAAAGAACCACAGCACATACCTGGAAACTAGGGTTCATGAGTCCTGGTCTTTCCAGGAGATGACTCTCCATATTAGCCACATCGGAACCAAGGCAATCACTATTTTCTTCCTATTTTTTCCTTGGTGGCTCACACACTAAAGAATCTGCCTGCAATGTGAGAGACTCGAGTTCGATCCCTGGGTTGGGAAGATCCCCTGGAGAAGGGAATAGCTACCCACTTCAGTATTCTTGCCTGGAGAATTCCATGGACAGAGGAGCCTGGTGAGCTACAGTCCATGGGGTCAAAAAGAGTCAGACATGACTGAGCAACTAACACTTTTACTTTCATTAGGTCTAATGTCAGAGAAAGCCTGATGAATGCTTACTGAGTTGACCTATACATTTTGCTCCTTGAAATATTGTGAGTAACTCTTTAGAAACTGTTTCTTCTTTTAGGAGAAATTTTTGTGGGATGTTGGCAACTTCCTTCTAGATAGATCTGTGATTCTGAAAAGGCATAATCCCACTTGGGACAAAAGCCAAGTTCCATATCAGTTAAAGCTTAGATCGTGTATAGGATGAATAAATTCTAAATAGAATTTAGGAAAAATCCTTTTCAAAGCTTCTCCTTGATTTATGGACTTCATAAATATGACCCTTGGAAGATAGCATGCAGGATTATGGGATTTATCTTGTGTGTTTGCCATGAGGATGAAATAGAGTTTTAGAATTATTGAGGCCAGACGCACAGAGAAATTAAATAAACTCTGTGGATGAAAAGAAATTTTTAGAAAAGTACCCTATAAGACCTATCAGGTAATAGAGCACTGGGGCCAGATGGATACATAGCTGTACTGTACAGAACACTCAGTCATAAATTACTTCCAGTTTTAGAAGAGGTTTATAAACATGCTTCAGGAACCAAAGAAACCTCTCTTTGTTCCAGTTCCACTGGCAAGAAAAAAAGAAATGTATAGGCAATAAGCTCATTTTATTCCTTTACTCTGTCCAAAAAGCCATGACTGTTAGATTTATAAAGCTATTAAGCAGTTTCTTTGCCTTGATCAAGTGGGTTTATTCTGTGGAAATTTTCTGGAAAATAATATTTATTACCCACTTAATATTGCAAGTACAGTACTAGATAATAGAAAAATGGGTATGGCTAAGGCTTTTACCTAGTGAATTGAGAAGCTGAGAAAGCACTCATTTCAATGCATATAGTCGTAGAAGGTTTTTGTAGAAATTTCAAAACTAGCCTGAATCCAGGGAAGATAAATTGGACTTTCTCATCTTGGGGTGTATATTCTTAGAATAATCATGGCTAGATTAAACTATTACTATCACACATGTTTTTTAAAGTGAGGTTTGAAATAGCAAAAAATTGGGAAAAATCTTTATGTCCAACACCAGGTTTAGTTCATCCAATGGACTTTATGCAGTTATTGCAAATAATATAGAATGCTTAATACCAGAAAGATGGCTGTCATATTTTAAGTGATAAAAATGAATTTCCAAGCAGTCTTCCTGGTATGATTTGCATTTTGTAAACTAGTAGAAAAATGGGTTTGTATGTCTGCAATGTCTACCCATAGTCTTAGAGTCAAATGGACAGTAAAACTCAAGACTATCAGGGGCTTCCCAAGTGGCACTAGTGGTAAAGAACCCACCTGCAATGCAGTAGACGTAAGAGATGTGGGTTCGATCCCCGGGTCTGAAAGATTCCCCAAAGCAGGGCATGGCAACCCACTCCAGTATTCTTGCCTGGAAAATCCATGGACAGAGGAGCCTGGCAGGTTACAGTCCGTGGGGTCACAAAGAGTCAGACACGACTGAAGGATGCATTTAGTCCAGGCTGCTATGGAGGGTGCCACACAGGAGTCACAGCTCGTCTGCAGGGCAGGATCAGGCATTCTTTTTCAGGGGGAGTCTTTGCAGCAGTACAACTCTGGCACACGGACAGGAGAAACACACCAGGCAGGGCAAATCTGCCATGGCTTGGAAGCCCCAGACCTCGTGGCAGCTAAATATTTCTTAAAACAACTCAATGTTTCCATGGTCTCCAAAAGGAAATCCAGTTACAAGAGTCACCACACTCAGGGAGACCCATAGCTACATGTCTAATCAGGTATCTGGTGCTCATTTACAGTCTCTTCCAATCCAGATGCAATTTACCAACCAAGAGTCATCTTAATCAGTAAGCAATATAGCTTAGTGCTATAGACTGAATATTCACAGTCATAAATCCCAAGGTCATAGCATTAAAAGATGGAGCCTTTAGAAGGTGATTAGGTCATGAAACCAGAGCTCTCAATCATGGAATTTTGTGCTACTATTAATAGAAGACTGAGAAAGCTTGTTGCCCCTTCCTCCATATGAGGTTACAACAGTGAGATGGTAGTTTAGGACCAAGCCCTCACCCAACACTGACTCTGCCAAAGGCTTGATCTTGGACTTTCCAGCCTTCAGGACTGTGAGGCATAAGTCTTTATTATTTATAACCTTCTCAGTCTATGGTATCTTTGTTAGAGCGGAATGGACTGACATTTACTGTCAAGAGTTAACATTACACTTGTTGAGCAATCAGGTATTTAGGTGGTCAGTTTAAGACAACATCTAAACTGAGAATAACAATCCAGGCTTTACTTACTGATTGCTGCTGCTGCTAAGTCGCTTCAGTCGTGTCCGACTCTGTGCGACCCCATAGATGGCAGCCCACCAGGCTCCGTCCCTGGGATTCTCCAGGCAAGAACACTGAAGTGGGTTGCCATTTCCTTCTCCAATGCATGAAAGTGAAAAGTGAAAGTGAAGTCACTCAGTCATGTCCGACTCTTAGCGACCCCATGGACTGCAGCCTACCAGGCTCCTCCGTCCATGGGATTTTCCAGGCAAGAGTACTGGAGTGGGGTGCCATTGCCTTCTCTGATTTACTCACTGGGATAGTAATAAAAAAGAGAAATTAGAGGTGTGCTTACCACCTTTATCAGGTCTCCAGAAGGTAGAGCTTATACCTCAGAAGATGCAGCCTTCGGCCATGCCCACACCCACCCTGGGGTGACTATGGCTTCTGCAGAGCTTGCTTTTATTGTCTTTTCCCCAACTGTTCTATCAGGCTGTTCACCTCTGGTGGTATCACACCCAGGTTTCAGGCTCCACAAATTTCCAGCTGTTTGTTCTATTGCTTTTAACAGTATTCTGGGATTTAAATTGCTCTATCGTCTTCTAGGCTCCAAAATCACTACAGATAGTGACTGCAGCCATGAAATTAAAAGACGCTTATTCCTTGGAAGGAAAGTTATGACCAACCTAGATAGCGTATTCAAAAGCAGAGACATTACTTTGCCAACAAAGGTCCGTCTAGTCAAGGCTGTGGTTTTTCCTGTGGTCATGTATGGATGTGAGAGTTGGGCTGTGAAGAAGGCTGAGTGCCAAAGAATTGATGCTTTTGAACTGTGGTGTTGGAGAAGACTCTTGAGAGTCCCTTGGTTGCAAGGAGATCCAACCAGTCCATTCTGAAGGAGATCAGCCCTGGGATTTCTTTGGAAGGAATGATCCTAAAGCTGAAATTCCAGTACTTTGGCCACCTCATGTGAAGAGTTGACTCATTGGAAAAGACTCTGATGCTGGGAGGGATTGGGGGCAAGAGCAGAAGGGGACGACAGAGGATGAGATGGCTGGATGGCATCACTGACTCGATGGACGTGAGTCTGAGTGAACTCCGGGAGTTAGTGATAAACAGGGAGGCCTGGCATGCTGAAATTCATGGGGTCACTGAGAGTCAGACACGACTGAGCGACTGATCTGATCTGATCTGATCATCTTATCTAATTAAATTTCTGTCCTTTTGCAGGAGTAAAATCTTTGAGGCCAGTCTTTGAGATTTGTTTTGATCCCAGGAAGGCTGTTCTTAGCCATCTTCCCCATAGTTCTCCCTTTTAAGCCTCCACTGGTCTACAATTTAGCTTATCAGTCTTAGAAGGCTACCAGCCTCCTCTTACTTGCTTACACCAACATCTCCACTATTTTCTTTTTTATTTATTTTATTGGAGTATAGTTATGTTACAATGTTGTATTAGTCTCTGCTGTACAATTAAGTGAATCAGCTGTATGTATACATACATCCCCTCCCTCTTGGACCTCCCTACCACCCTACCCCACCATCCCACCCATCTAAGACACCACAAAGCACTGAGCTGAGCTCCCTGTGCTTTTTGGAAGGTTCTCACCAGCTATTTTACACATGGTAATGGATCTAAATCAATGCTTCTCTCTCTGTTTGTCCCACCCTCCCTTTCCCCCACTGCGTCCCAAGTCTGTGTCTCTATTCCTGCCCTGGAAATAGGTTCATCTGTACCGCTTTTCTACATTTCACACCTATGTGTTCATATATGATACTTGTTTTTCTCTTTCTGACTTCTTCTCTCAGTGTACACACTCTAGGTTCATCCACATCTCTACAAATAACCCACTTTCATTCCCCTTTTATGGCTGAGTAATATTCCATTGTATATGTGTCACACATGTTCTTTACCCTCATGCACTCTTGGCGGGAATGTAAATTGATACAGCCACTGTGGAGAACAGTATGGAGGTTCCTTAAAAAACTAAAAATAGAGCTACCATATAACCCAGAAATTCCACTATTGGGCATATATCCTGAGAAAAGTGAATTCAAAAGGACACACATACCCCAGTGTTCACTGCAGCACTGTTTACAATAACCTGCATGGAAACCACCTAAATGCCCACTGTTTTCAGCAGTGCCCTTGTGCTTAAACTTCCCCACATCTTGTTCTGGATAAAATCATTTCTTTGAGTGGTTAAAAGCTCTCTGCTCTTATAGCTTGTCTCTCTCCCTGGGCAGAACCCTTGTGCCACTGCTCCAGAGGTTGGAGACATTGGTCTACTTTTCTCAGGATGATACCCTTGCTTGACAAGCAGTGTGCTGAGTTGGGGAATAGCCTGCGGTCTTTTCAACTTGCTTCTCCCAGCATGGAATCTCTGCCCACAAGTGAGCTGGAATCAAGGGGGTTTAGCCCCAGAATTCTCAACCTGTTATGCCTGGAATAGGGCATCTGCAACCTGAAGCTGAGAGGATGAGCAATGCTGGTGACCTGGTCCTCCTGGGGAGATAATGCAGTTCCAGACCCAGAGCTGGGGGAGGAGGGAGCCTATGTTCTTGGCTCCACCAGCCTGGGTTGGTGCTTCCATCATGCTGAGCTGGGGGTGGGGGGAATGCCACCAATTCTTTTTGTTCTTGGGGCTTCCTTGGTGACTCAGTAAAGAATCTGCCGGCAATGCCGGAACCCTGGGTTCAATCCCTGGGTAGAGAAGATCCCCTAGAGAAGGGAATGGCTACCCACTCCAGTATTATTGCCTGGAGAATTCCAAGGACAGAGGAGCCTGGTGGGCTACAGTCCATGGATTGGCAAAGAGTCGGATGTGACTGAGCGAATAACACTTCAATTGTTGTTCTTACTGAGATTTAGTAGTTTTTCTTGAATAAATACTTCTCTAAAGATTCTCTCAGGGTTATATGCCCTTAGGAAAATTTCTAGAAACTTAAAACAATTTTTTAAAAATAATTTTTACTAGTTATGATTGCTTTGCTGGGAAGGTTTGTGGAGCTCCTCTTATTGCCATTCTAGAAATTTATTTCCCTTTCTTGTTTATAATTTATGTGTCTCAAGGACCAAAAGTCTGTAGTCATTTCATTAATACTACACATTTATTAAAAAGATGGAAAACATATGCAGTCACCTATTAATATTAATCTCTGTGGTTCAAACGGTAAAGCATCTGTCTGCAATGCAGGAGAACCGGGTTCGATCTCAGGGTTGGGAAGATCCCCTGGAGAAGGAAATGGCAGCCCACTCCAGTACTCTTGCCTGGAAAATCCCATGGACAGAGGAGCCTGGTAGGCTACTGTCCGTGGGGTCACAAAGAGTCGGACACGACTGAGCGGCTTCACTCACTGGATGAAAAAGTATATTGATTTAAATATTCTTATTTTGTTTATGTGTATTTTTTGCCTCAAACTTTTTTTTGAAAGGAAAAGAAAGCTTTTAGTGAAATCTTAGTAGGAAGCTGCTATGTAGCACATGAGCTCAGCTCGGTGCTCTGTGATGACTTAGAAGGGTAGGATGAGGTGGGTGGGAAGGACCTCAAAAAGGAGGGGATATATGTATACTATGGCTGACTCACGTTGTTCTATGGCAGAAGTCAACATATACTGTAAAGCAATTATACTCCAATTTAAAAAAAATAAAAGAAGTAAGTAAAAAGGAATAATTTTCCCCTTGGTGGTTGCATCATGCCTGCAATCCATTCTCTTCCTTTTACTGAGAGATTTGATGGGAAAAATGTCATTAATATGTTCTCCGTATGAACATATGATCTCTTGGTAAATACACTAATAGCATTCACTGATGGGAGAGTCTTCAGTTGTGGAATGTTGTTAGCATAGCAGAATGTGCCTGGTCTGTCTAGAATTGATGTATTTCTGGGGTGTGGCTCTGTCAAAAAAGTCACATAAACTATTTTGGGGGGAGGTAAAGACAGGGTGTGGTCGCTGGTTGTCCAGAGCATTGGACCTGCAAAAGCAGAGGCTCCTCATCCCCTCCCCTGTCCTTGAAATCTACATTCCACCTGCTGGAGCCATTCCACAGATGCAGCCTTGAGAGAATAACGTGGTGTCTAGTCCACCTGGACTGAATATGTGACTGAATCCAGGTTTGTTGTTCTTTAAGCTGTATTGTTGCTAAGCCGTGTGACTCTCTTGCGATCCAATGGACTGTAGCCCACCAGGATCCTCAGTCCATGGGATTTCCCAGGAGAGAATACTGGAGTGGGTTCCATGTTTTCCTTCAGGGAATCTTCTTGACTCAGGGATTGAACCGTGTCTTTCTGCATTGCAGGCAGATTCTTTACTGCTGAGCCACCTGAGAAGCCTCCTGAGAACCTCTATAAAAACTTCCAAGATTCTAATGTGTGGATGTGGAGATACTTCTTTCAGCCACTCGAGATGAGCCTTGTAAGTAAGCTCCCCTGCTTTGAAACCTGCCACCTAGCAGTCTGGAGTGACCTCTTCCTGTTCTTCCTGTTCTCCTGTATGGAGGCCAGTTTGTCTATGAAAAGATGTTTTATGATAGAGATAGTTTTCTTCTGTGAAAGGGAGCATTGCACAAGCTAAATGTTGCCCAAGGAGGTAAGAAAGGACCTGGGAAGCTGTGTTGAAGGTCCTGGGTCGCTCCTTCTCTGTTCCTTAAAGTAAGAACTCTGATTCCGTTGCGTCTGAGAATCCAATGCTTTGTATTGTTTCAATGTTAAAACAAGAAAAAGGGCCACTTTCTTTGGAGCCCTTATGAGTTTAAACACTTTATTGAAATGGCATTAGTAATCACTGAACTCTTTTCAGGTAAATAATAAACAGTTAAATTCAAGAGAAGCAGAGAGATGGCAGCTGTGTCTGCTCACTGCCAGCACTGCTATTTATAACATAAATTAGGTATATTTCATCAAACAATTGGGCAATGCAACTTTAGATTTTTTTTTTTTCTCTGAAACCCAATTTGCTCTAAGTCAATTTGGCGATTTACTGAAATAGTTTTCTGGGAATTGATTCTTAGTGAATTGGACTGTTTCCAGGCAATACAATTAAAAAATAAAAATGTTTATTCCAGCTCCTCTGGTATTTCCACGGTGCCTGAATATAAAGAGGAATTATAGAGAGCTATGGGAAGTGAATACCTTTTTTCCTCAACTATAAGAAGTTTCACTTTTTTGTCTGTTTTATGCCTTTATTTTGGTCCCATGTAGACAGTTTTTTCCTCTTTATTTTAAACTTACACACCCACTAAAGAAAATTTGAAAAAGAGAGAAAAATATTAAAAACAGGACACCAACCAGTTTTTATACATTTTAAAGAAATTCTTCCAATCACTTTTTATATGCCTTAGTTTTTCTCACATGTTTGTAAATCATCCTGAGCAGAGTTAAAACATTTTAATATCCAAGAATTCATTTTAAGTAGAATACTCACTTAAGTTTATTTTAAAAATAAATCCAGGTATCTGCCTAAATTTCCCAATTATTCAAAAGGTCTGATTCATAAGAAACTCTCCAAATTGCTTGTTTCTGTTTCTTCAGAGCATAGACTAGTCCTGTGAACCTAATAAAAGGCACAGAGGGGAAAACATTTCCCAATTAGCTAGGGGCAGAACTTTAACGGGATGCAGGAAAGGAAACTGATGAAGAGGTTTTAGCTCCAGGTGCATTTACCCATCACTGCGTAAGTCATGTAATCGCCATGCCTGCTTCCCAGGTGTGATGAGGGAGTGTATCACTGTATCACCACGGTCCTTTTCAGGTCGAATAGCCAGCAGCCATCAAAAAGCATGACCCCATGTTTCGGCTGCTTTCTTCTCATGTAAAACATTGGTCTTCTAGAATCCTTCTGTGTGAAAGAACCAACTGTCAACAATTTATAAACGCTTTATATTCAAAAGAATTTTTTGGCTAACTCAGGTAGGATGGGAATACATTTTCACACAGAAATGGTATTACATCTATGGTTCAATTTCTAGCAAGGTAGCTAAGAGAGAGCCCTAATAGATTATTAGTTTTATTTATTTCTGTGTCCTATTGGATCCTAAGATCTCTCTGGAATCATAAAGTTCAATAATGAATCGCATACAAACAGCAATGCCAGTCTTTAAATGTAGTCTTTTTCTCTTCTTCATTGTCCATATTCCACATACAAGCAGAAAGGATGAATAATATAAAAAATTACACGTTAACATTTATTATAGTTATAGTATGTTCTAGTCGTTGTACCAAGCCCTTTATGCATACTTCACCATTTAATTCCCACAACTTTCACCATTTTATATGTTAGCAGACTGAAACTAAAAATTAAAGTAACTTGTTCAGAGAAATAGAATTGTTAAAATGAAAAAACAGATCGCCAAACCCTGTGCTCCTGCCTGCCCCCTTGTGGCAGCAGCCCCACAAAGGGACATGCTGCTGCAGCCATAATCAGTGTGTACAGAAAGTGAAAGTGGAACTTAATCACTCAGTTGGAGTCCAACTCTTTGAGACCCCATGTACTGTAGCCACCAGGCTAATCTGTCTATGGGATTCTCCAGGCTAGAATACTGAAGTGGGTTGCAAGTTCCCCCTTATCCGCAGTTTCAGTTACCTGCAGTCCACCACGGTCCAAAAATATTAAATGGAAGACTCCTGAAATAAACAACTTATGTTTTAAATTGCATGCCATTGAATAGAGTGATGAAGTTTCTTCCTAACCGGCTCCTTCCCACCCAGGATGTGAATCATCCCTTTGTCCAGCTGATCCAGCCCTTTAATCACTTAGTAGCTGCCTCAGTTATCAAATGCACTGTTGTGGTATCACATTGCTTATGATTTACTTATTTACTTACTCGGAGAAGGCAATGGCAACCCACTCCAGTACTGGTGGCCCCAAGATGCAAGAGTAGTGATGTTGGCAATTTGGATATGCCAAAGAGAAACAGTAGAGTGCTTTCTTTAAATGAAAGAGTGAAAGTTCTCAACTTGAAAAGGAGAGGAAAAAAAGTTGCATGTTGAGGTTGCTAAAATCTACAGTAGGAACGAGTCTTTCATTTGTGAAATTGTGAAGGAAAAAGAAATCGGTGTTAATTTTGCTGTTACACATCAAACTGTAAAATTTACAACCACAGTGCATGATAAGTGCTTAGTTAAGATGGAAAAGCCATTAAGTTCATACAGTAAGGTATTTTGAAAGAAAGACCACAATTTATATAACTTTTATTACAGTATATTGCTAGAATTATTCTGTTTTATTATTAGTGATCATTGCTAATCTCTTAAGATGCCTAATACATCAATTAAGCTCTATGACAGGAATGTAAGTATAGAAAAAAGCAAGATATAAATGTGTGTGTGTTGTGTGTTAGTCGCTCAGCCATGTCTGACTCTGTGATCCTACCAGGCCTCTCTGTCCTTGGGATTCTCCAAGCAAAAATACTGGAGTGGGTAGCCATTCCCTTCTGCAGGGGATCTTCTGGACACAGGGATGGAACTTGGATCTTCCTGCACTGTCGGCAGATTACCATTTAAGGGTTCTTCAAAGTATCCCCCATGGATAAGGGGCCATCTACTGTGTCGACCAAATTTTGTTTCCTTGGCAAGAATCTCCTTACAGCAACCATTAGTCTAGCTCAGTTGTCACTACCTAGGCTCTCATAGTCTTGAATTTATAATACTCATCACTTTTATACTAGCATTTGTGTAGTTGTTTAATTAAAGTCTTCATACTTGTCTAGATAGTAAGAAAGAGGTGGTATTATGCAACAAGGGCTTCCCAGGTGGCGCAGTGGTAAAGAATTCACCTGCCATCGCAGGATACACAGGACGCGTGGGTATGATGCTCCAGTATTCTTGCCTAGAGAATTCCACGGACAGAAGGGCCTGGTGGGCTACAGTCCTTGGGGTTGTAGAGTCAGACATGACTGAGCAACTAACACTAATACTCTCTGTGTCAATGTTTAATTGAAATAGTTTCCTTTGAGGCAACTTCCAGAGTTAAGAGGTTTACTATTCATGTAGCAATTTCTTTTCTTAAAAAAATATTTATATATTTGGTTGCACCAGGTCTTAGCTGTGGCACACAGGATCTTGGATCTTCATTATAGCATACACAGTCTTTTGGTTGCAGCATGTGGGCTCTAGTTCTGACTGGGGATGGAATCTGAGCCCCCTGAATTAAGGGCGCAGAGTCTTAGCCACTGGACCACATGAGAAGTCCCTGTGCAGTGATTTCTAGTTGAACCCTTCCCTTAATCCACTGGTCCTTTTAAATTTTTTGATTTGCTGTTTATTTTGCTTATTTTTAATTTCTATCAGCTTGATTGAAGTATAATTAACACAAAGAACATTGTGTAAATTTAAGTTGTACAGCATGATGCTTTCATATACATACATTTTGTGAAATGATTACATAGCGTTCTTAACTGAGTGTCATTTGCTGAGGCCTTGATAAAACTTCAGGGGTTTCTTTTTGCCTTTGGGGAAGTCTTAAGGCATCAACTCAAGATCCTCAGTATTGAATCTCATTTCCCGCAAATTCCTGGTGCAAACACTCTGCTACAGCCAGGCTCATCTGGACTGTGTCCCTATCGTGGCTTTTGTCATCTCTCTGTCCCCAAACTATTGCTTCCACTTCATATATTCCTCTCATTCCTATTGTTGTTCAGTCGCTCAGTTGTGTCTGTCTCTTTGTGACCCCATGGGCTGCATCATGCCAGGCTTCCCTGTCCTTCACCATCTTCCTGAGTTTCCTCAAACTCATATCCATTGAGTCAGTGATGCCGTCCAACCATCTCATCCTGTTGACCCGTTCTCCTACATTCAATCTTTCCTAGCATCAGGGATTTTTCCAAAGGGTCGGCTCTTTGCATCAGGTGGCCAAAGTATTGGAGCTTAAACTTTAGCACTTCAGTCCTTCCAATGAATATTCAGGGTTGATTTCATTTAGAATTGACTGGTTTGATCTCCTTGCTGTCCAAGGGACTCTCAAGAGTCTTCTCCAGCACCACAGTTCGAAAAGCATCAATTCTTCCGTGTGCAACTCCTATGCTAAACCCTAATGACCCTTTGCAGCCCCAGTAAGCTCCACAGAAGCCTTCCGGCTTGACCCATCCTGCACCCACACCTGTATCCTGCCGAGTCACTGCCTTGCCCCCTTCTTGCCTACTTTTGGCACAGGCGTCTCACCCATTCGCAGGATCACCAACTGCTTTTTCTTTATCCCCACCCTCCCACCCACAGTCGTTTCCCTCCATGAAGCTGGCTGTCATACTGCATGTTCTTCGGTAGGTGGCAACATTCACAAACAGAATTCAGGCAATTCTGTTGCTGGGCTCAACAGGACAGTTTCCCTAAGGAGAGGCACAGATGCCCTGAGTTGCTACCTCCTCTGATCTTGTTCACTAATTAGAAACATTTGCTTCCTTGGAGTCACAAAAATGTTCCACTATTATTCTGTTTTGTAAGGGGAAATAATCTGAGTTGTTATTTAAGTGATTCCATTTTCCAGCCCTCGCAAACTTAGAAGATCAGAAGGGATCAAAACAGAGCTCTCCTTTATCATGTTTTTTCAAGGATTTAGGGGAAAAAATCATGATTTTTTTTTCAATTTTGGTATGGGATTTTTATTTTTTCAAGATGCTGTTGCTGCTGAAATTGTGTATAGGAATCTTTATCATTAAAAACAATGAGAAAGAGAGACTGTCTTTAAAAACATGGGTAGATTGCTAATTGAAAACAAAGACATTAAAAATTGGACATACTGTTCAGAATTCATTTTCTCTTTAACCAGAAAATTTGAGGGTTGGCTGCTTTACGCAATGGAGAAGTTGGTACATAACCCTGGTACATTTGGTACCCAGACTTTTCTGGAATAATGACAGAGGCATTGCACTTATTTAAGACCACTCTTCCTCTGAGTTCATATGTTATCTGTTGCCAGTGACTAAGGCATCTTCCTTGGAAAATAAGTGTACTCCATTTTTCTTGTGTTTCTTATTTCCTGTGGGACGTTTTCCTTGGATCACCCATTCCCAAAATCACTTTCCCTCAAACTTTATTCACATACGTTTACAAAATGCACGCATTATAAGGAAATGAGACTGAATTTTAGCAAATGAACTGAAATGTGCACTTCTAAATATGCACTGGGCTTCCCTGGTGGCTCAGAAGTTAAAGAATCTGCCTGTAATTGTGCTCTTCAGAGAAGCTGTGGAAGGCCATGTATTTATTTTAATGTGACTTTAAAACACAACTCTTTTGTCTTATTTCAGAGCCTGTTGTAACAGGATAAGATCTGTTCTGGGGTCCTTCCATGGGTCCTGAGTTTTTAATTCTGTGCATGTCTTTCACAATCTTGTGTTGTTCAGATGGCATTTACCTCATGAGTTTGTATCACCCTACTTTCTTTCTAGCTAGGGGTTGCTGATTCTTGAATCTCCATGCCTCTGGACTACACAAGCCACTCTTTGAGCATAATTTGATTAAAAAAAAAACACAAAAAACTGGGCATTGTTTTATAACAGTGTTGTTTTCAAAGTCAGAATTTATTTTATGGACTATGAGAGGGCAGACCCTTAAAGTTGGCAGGGTTGTTTCAACAATGAAAATGTGTTTGTGAAAATTAAAAAACAAAGAAAATATGTAGCCAGATAGCAGTAACATATGCAGCCTAACCATTCAGAAGTTTCCAATGCAACAAGCTCCTTTTCCATTAGAACAATTCTCTGGTGTGGTTAATTGCTTGTGTATTCAGTTTTGGCATCATTATAATTTGTTGTTCCAAGTCATGCTATGGACTAGAGCATTCTGTGCCTTTTCCTCAGCTCCAACGAGGCAATTTACACTTCATTGTTCAAGATGAAAGTGGATGTCCAATTAAAAAGTTGTGCATCAAAAAAAAGAAAAGGGAGGGAGAGAGAAATAGCTACTGCTGAGTAAGGGAAGCTGAAAGACAATAGTTTATTAAATTTCTTCCCAAGAGCATGCTGTGGGGGGGTGTGTGTGTGTGTTTGAATGGTTAAAACAGAGTCAGTTCATATTAACCTTTGCTCAGAAGAACTCTTTCTTTGAACTTGCAACTTGGTTCCAGCCAGTGCAGAGTCCTCTCTCTGACACACTCTGGCCCTTCACCTCAGGACTTGCCCAGGGTGAGGAGCGTGTTTGTTGAGAATGACTGTACCTACACTGTGGAAGAGACCATCAAAACCTGAAGTGCACAACTCAAAAAACAATACATGGTTTTACTCCTTTCCAATTTCCTTGTCACAGATCAGATCAGATCAGTCGCTCAGTCGTGTCCGACTCTTTGCAACCCCATGAATCGCAGCACGACAGGCCTCCCTGTCCATCACCATCTCCCCAGAGTTCACTGAGACTCACGTCCATCGAGTCACAGAGGCATTGACAAAAACGCTGAATCAGATGTGTTGAGAGAGTGGTCTCTTTTCGGCCACGTCTGTTTCTTTTTTTCTGGCTTTCCTTTTTCAGCTGGTCCAACTCTGACTTTAGAGCATTAATCATTGTATCAAGGTAATCTGTTTGTAGGACATAGATGAAGTTAACCTAAAAATGCCTTCCAATACACAGTTCAGTTCAGTTCAGTCACTCAGTCGTGTCCGACTCTTTGCGACCCCATGAATTGCAGCACGCCAGGCCTCCCTGTGCATCACCAACTCCCAGAGTTCACTGAGACTCACGTCCATCGAGTCGGTGATGCCATCCAGCCATCTCATCCTCTGTCGTCCCCTTCTCTTCCTGCCCCCAATCCCTCCCAGCATCAGAGTCTTTTCCAATGAGTCAACTCTTCGCATGAGGTGGCCAAAGTACTGGAGTTTCAGCTTTAGCATCAGTCCTTCTAAAGAACACCCAGGACTGATCTCCTTTAGAATGGACTGGTTGGATCTCCTTGCAGTCCAAGGGACTCTCAAGAGTCTTCTCCAGCACCACAGTTCAAAAGCATCAATTCTTCGGTGCTCAGCCTTCTTCACAGTCCAACTCTCACATCCATACATGACCACAGGAAAAACCATAGCCTTGACTAGACGAACCTTTGTTGGCAAAGTAATGTCTCTGCTTTTGAATATGCTATCTAGGTTGGTCATAACTTTCCTTCCAAGGAGTAAGCGTCTTTTAATTTCATGGCTGCAGTCACCATCTGCAGTGATTTTGGAGCCCAGCAAAATAAAGTCTGCCACTGTTTCCACTGTTTCCCCATCTATTTCCCATGAAGTGATGCCATGATCTTCGTTTTCTGAATGTTGAGCTTTAAGCCAACTTTTTCACTCTCCTCTTTCACTTTCATCAAAAGGCTTTTTAGTTCCTCTTAACTTTCTGCCATAAGGGTGGTGTCATCTGCATATCTGAGGTTATTGATATTTCTCCTGGCAATCTTGATTCCAGCTTGTGCTTCTTCCAGCCCAGCATTTCTCATGATGTACTTTGCATATAAGTTAAATAAGCAGGATGACAATATACAGCAAGTGCAGACAAATATTGTTTGATTCCACTTATACTACCTACTTAGAATAGTCAAATTCATAGAGTCAGAAAGTACACTGGTAGATGCCAGGGGCTGGGGAGGGGAGGAAGCATGGACTTAGTGTTTCATGGGGAAGGAGTTTTAGTTTAGGAAAGTGAAAAATTTGGGAGATGAATGATGGTGAGAGTTGCTTAGCAATGTGAATGGACTTAACGCCACTGAACTGTACAGTTAAATATGGTCAAAATTGTATGTTTTACATGATGTGACTTTTACCACAGAAAACATTAAAAAAGTGATTCATGTATGTATATAAACATAATGAAATAGCACTAAAAATTTATAAAGAAGAAGCACTCCTCTTTTCGCCTCCTCACACCCTCTATCCCAGGCTCCCTGAAAGTGATCATATTAAACTCTTTTAGCTGTTGCTTTTAGTGTTTATTATACTATTTCTAACTAATATGCTTATACTGATATTTTACATTTTTTCTTAATTTTCAATACTCTTCTTTTATTGTGGATGAGGCTTTAGCTATCTTTCTCCTCCGTCTCCATCGCTTGCTCTGCCTGTGTCCCCTTTCTCATAATCTCTTTATGTCCAAATCTGGGGTTAAATCAATGCTCAGTGTTTACATAGTTCTGACCATATCCGTTGTTCAGCACAGAAGAAAGCAGTGTATGATGATAAAATTTCCTTTCATGTCTAACTTTTTAATCCTGGTGTTAATAATTGCCTTATTTTAAAAACCTCAAATAGCCAAAGCAATCTTGAGAAAGAAGAATGGAACTAGAGGAATCAACCTGCCTGACTTCAGACTATACTACAAAGCTACAGTCATGAAGACAGTATTGTACTGGCACAAAGATGGAAATATAGATCAATTGGAACAAAATAGAAAGCCCAGAGATAAACCCACACACCTATGGACACCTGATTTTTGACAAAGGAGGCAAAATATACAATGGAGAAAAGACAATCTCTAAAACAAGTGGTGCTGGGAAAACTGGTCAGATCAGATCAGATCAGATCAGTCACTCAGTCGTGTCCGACTCTTTGCGACACCATGAATCGCAGCACGCCAGGCCTCCCTGTCCATCACCAACTCCCAGAGTTCACTCAGACTCACATCCATTGAGTCAATGATGCCATCCAGCCAGCTCATCCTCTGTCGTCCCCTTCTCCTCTTGTCCCCAACCCGTCCCAGCATCAGAGTCTTTTCCCATGAGGTGGCCAAAGTACTGCAGTTTCAGCTTTAACATCATTCCTTCCAAAGAAATCCCAGGGCTGATCTCCTTCAGAATGGACTGGTTGGATCTCCTTGCAGTCCAAGGGACTCTCAAGAGTCTTCTCCAACACCACAGTTCAAAAGCATCAATTCTTCGGTGCTCAGCCTTCTTCACAGTCCAACTCTCACATCCATACATGACCACAGGAAAAACCATAGCCTTGACTAGACGAACCTTTGTTGGCAAAGTAATGTCTCTGCTTTTGAATATGCTATCTAGGTTGGTCATAACTTTCCTTCCAAGGAGTAAGTGTCTTTTAATTTCATGGCTGCAGTCACCATCTGCAGTGATTTTGGAGCCCAGAAAAATAAAGTCTGACATTGTTTCCACTGTTTCCCCATCTATTTCCCATGAAGTGATGGGACCAGATGCCATGATCTTAAGTTTTCTGAATGCTGAGCTTTAAGCCAACTTTTTCACTCTCCACTTTCACTTTCATCAAGAGGCTTTTTCGTTCCTCTTCACTTTCTGCCATAAGGGTGGTGTCATCTGCATATCTGAGGTGATTGATATTTCTCCCGGCAATCTTGATTCTAGCTTATGTTTCTTCCAGCCCAGCGTTTCTCATGATGTACTCTGCATGTAAGTTAAATAAACAGGGTGACAATATACAGCCTTGATGTACTTCTTTTCCTATTTGGAACCAGTCTGTTGTTCCATGTCCAGTTCTAACTGTTGCTTCCTGACCTGCATACAAATTTCTCAAGAGGCAGATCAAGTGGTCTGGTATTCTCATCTCTTTCAGAATTTTCCACAGTTTATTGTGATCCACACAGTCAAAGGCTTTGGCATAGTCAATAAAGCAGAAATAGATGTTTTTCTGGAACTCTCTTGCTTTTCCCATGATCCAGCGGATGTTGGCAATAGATCTCTGGTTCCTCTGCCTTTTCTAAAACCAGCTTGAACATCAGGACGTTCACAGTTCACATATTGCTGAAGCCTGTCTTGGAGAGTTTTGAGCATTACTTTACTAGCATGTGAGATGAGTGCAACTGTGTGGTAGTTTGAGCATTCTTTGGCATTGCCTTTCTTTGGGAGTTGGAATGAAAACTGACCTTTTCCAGTCCTGTGGCCACTGCTGAGTTTTCCAAATTTGCTGGCATATTGAGTGCAGCAGTTTCACAGCATCATCTTTCAGGATTTGAAATAGCTCAACTGGAATTCCATCACCTCCACTAGCTTTGTTCGTAGTGATGCTTTCTAAGGCCCACTTGACTTCACATTCCAGGATGTCTGGCTCTAGGTCAGTGATCACACCATCGTGATTATCTGGGTTGTGAAGATCTTTTTGTACAGTTCTTCCATGTATTCTTGCCATCTCTTCTTAATATCTTCTGCTTCCATACCATTTCTGTCCTTTATCGAGCCCATCTTTGCATGAAATGTTCCTTTGGTATCTCTGATTTTCTTGAAGAGATCTCTGCTGCTGCTGCTGCTAAGTCGCTTCAGTTGTGTCCGACTCTGTGCGACCCCCTAGACGGCAGCCCACCAGGCTTCTCCGTCCCTGGGATTCTCCAGGCAAGAACACTAGAGTGGGTTGCCATTTCCTTCTCCAATGCATGAAAGTGTAAAGTGAAAGTGAAGTCGCTTAGTCGTGTCCGACTGTAGTGACCCCATGGACTTCAGCCTACCAGGCTCCTTTGTCCATGGGATTTTCCAGGCAAAAGTACTGGAGTGGGGTGCCATTGCCTTCTCCGGAAGAGATCTCTAGTCTTTCCCATTCTATTGTTTTCCTCTATTTCTTTGCATTGATCACTGAGGAAGGCTTTCTTATCTCTTCTTGCTATTCTTTGGAACTCTGCATTCAGATGTTTATATCTTTCCTTTTCTCCTTTGCTTTTCACTTCTCTTTTTTCACAGCTATTTGTAAGGCCTCCCCAGACAGCCATTTTGCTTTTTTGCATTTCTTTCCCATGGGGATGGTCTTGATCCCTGTCTCCTGTACAATGTCACGAACCTCATTCCATAGTTCATCAGGCACTCTATCTATCAGATCTAGGCCCTTAAATGTATTTCTCACTTCCACTGTATAATCATAAGGGATTTGATTTAGGTCATACCTGAATGGTCTAGTGGTTTTCCCTACTTTCTTCAATTTAAGTCTGACTTTGGCAATAAGGAGTTCATGGTCTGAGCCACAGTCAGCTCCTGGTCTTGTTTTTGCTGACTGTATAGAGCTTCTCCATCTTTGGCTGCAAAGAATATAATCAATCTGATTTTGGAAAACTGGTCAACTACCTGTAAAAGAATGAAACTAGAACACTTTCTAACACCATACACAAAAAATAAACTCAATATGGAGAAAGATCTAAATGTAAGATCAGAAACTATAAAACTCCTAGAAGAAAACATAGGCAAAACACTCTGACATAAATCACAGCAAGATCCTCTATGACCCACCTCCCAGAGTAATGGAAATAAAAGCAAAAATAAACAAATGGGACCTAGTTAAACTTAAAAGCTTTTGTACAATGAAGGAACCTATAAGCAAAGTGGAAAGATAGCCTTCAGAATGGGAGAAAATAATAGCAGATAAAGCAACTGACAAAGAATTAATCTCAAAAATATACAAACAGCTCATGCAGCTCAACACCAGAAAAATAAATGACCCAATCAAAAAATGGGCCAAAGAGCTAAACAGACATTTCTCCAAAGAAGACATACAGATGGCTAAAAAAACACATGAGAAGATGCTCAACATCACTCATTATCAGAGAAATGCAAATCAAAACCACAGTGAGGTACCATCTCACCCCAGTCAGAATGGCTGCAATCAAAAAGTCTACAAAAAATAAACGCTGGAGAGGGTGGGGAGAAACGGGAACCCTCTTACACTGTTGATGGGAATGCAAACTAGTACATCCACTATGGAGAACAGTGTGGAGATTCCTTAAAAGACTGGAAATAGAACTGTCATATGACCCCACAATCCCACTGCTGGGCATACACACTGAGGAAACCAGAAATGAAAGAGACACATGGACTCCAGTGTTCATCGCAGCACTGTTTACAATAGCCAGGGCATGGAAGCAACCTAGATGTCCATCAGCAGATGAATGGATAAAGAAAGCAGTGGTACATATACACAATGGAGTATTACTCAGCTATTAAAATGAATGCATTTGAATCAGTTCTAACAAGGTGGATGAAACTGGAGCCTATTATACAGAGTGAAGTAAGTCAGAAAAAAAACACCAACACAGTATATTAACGCATGTATATGGAATTTAGAAAGATGGTAATGATGACCCTATATGCAAGACAGCAAAAGAGACACAGATATAAAGAACAGACTTTTAGACTCTGTAGAAGACGACGGTGGGATGATCTGAGAGAATAGCATTGAAGCATGTATATTACCATATGTGAAATAGATGACCAGTCCAAGTTTGATGCATGAAACAGGGCACTCAAAGCCTGGGTGCACTGGGAAAATCCAGAGAGATGGGATGGGGAGGGAGGTGGGAGGAGGGGTTCAGGATAGGGGACAAATGTACACCCGTGGCTGATTCATGTCAACGTATGGCAAAACCCACCACAATACTGTAAAGTAATTAGCCTCCAATTAAAATAAATAAATTAATTTGAAAAAATAATTGCCTTATTTTTTCATTGCCTTACTTTTCTACATATACATCAATAATTTGTTTTCCAAATACATCAACAGACTTGTCAAACATCTGTCAACAATTTTTTTTTAAACACTCAAAGCAGTTAAAAATAATGTATGGGTCCCGTTTCCTCTTCTCACCCTCCACCTTACCTTCCCCAGATTTCTGATTCACCTGACTCTGGAGAGTTTGCTCTGTGGGCCAGCAACACAGGAGTCATTGAGGGGTGTCTCTGGTCTTAGGACAGTGTTTTCCAGATCCCATGCCTTTCCTATCCCTTGATTTTCTGAAGTTCAGCCTTGCTTGAGAAGCATATTTTTTGAGTTATTGGGCAGTCTGAAAATGTCTTTATTCTATTCCACACATTGATTAATTAATGTTTAGTCACTAAGCTGTGTCCAACTCTTTTGCAATCCCATGGGCTGTAGCCTGCTAGGCTCCTCTGTCCATGGGATTTCCCAGGTGAGAATACTGGAGTGGGTTGCTATGCCCTCCTTGAAGGGATCTTCCCAACCCAGGGATTGAACCATATCTCCTGATAGTTTGACTTAATTTAGAATTATGTCCCCACCTGCCAGGATTTTGAAGGCCTTGTTTATTGTTTTTGATAATCTATTTTTTTCCTCTCCAGCTTTATTGAGGTGCTCTGCTCAGTCGCTTTAGTTATGTCTGACTCTTTGCAACTCTATGGACTCTAGTCTGCCAGGCTCCAATGTCCATGAGATTCTCCAGGCAAGAATACTGGACTGGGTTGCCATTTCCTCCTCCAGGGGATCTTCCTGACCCAGGAATCGAACCCACATCTCCTGCAGGTGGATTCTTTACCACTAAGCCACAGGAGAAGCCCAGTGTAATTGAGGTATAATTAACAAATAAAATTGTAAGATATTTAAAGTGCATAAAGGGATGATTTGATATACGTATATATTGTGACTGGACTTCTCCCTATTGAGTTAATTAACACATCTATCATGTCATCTATTTACCTGTTTTTTCCTTTGGTGAGAAAATTCTATTCTCTTGGCAAGATAATCTAGTTTTAATAATCTGTTTAGAAATCAGATGCTATTCCAACTCCCATTTTCTTTGTAAGTGAATTATTATTGTTGTCATGAAATCTGTGTAATCCCTTAGAATTTTGGTCATCTTTGGTATTCTAAAATTTCATGGCAATATGTTTTTATGTGGGTTTTAAATAATTTATTTTATGTGCACTTGTGGGTTGTTTTTTTTTTTTTTTTTTTTTTTAGCATGAAGACCCCTGTCCTTCAGTTTGGGGAAATTCTTCAATTTTATTTCTTTAGTATTTCTTTCCCTTTCTTTCTCTGTTCTCTCAGTCCAGAACTTCCATTAATTGGTTAGTGAATCTCAGTTCTAATTTTGATTAGAATTAGTAGTCAATCTTAATATTTTTTAAATCTTCTATACTATTATCCTTGGCTTTAAGGATTTTCCCTTCTTCCATGTGATCCACATAGGCATATTCAAAGACTTAAGAAATATGTGTAAATCTCACCTCAACTGAGAGCCCCTTTTTCTTTAATGTCTAACAAGGTTACTTGAATACTTCAAAACCATTGCCTGTAGAAATCTATCTGGCAAATTCACAAGGAACTCACATTCTGATGATCTTCTCTGACAAGTGCATTCGTGTTTTTCTTTAACCTATGCTGCTATCGTCTAGATGTGAAATGCAGATCTCTTCAAATTCTCCAAACTGCTCTCATACAAAGCACCCATAAGCAGAATTTATTTTAGTGAACTCAGTTGAAGAGAGTTTTTTAAATAGAGTTTGAATGAGGCTGAGTTTGAGCTGATTCAGGTATTGAATTGAGAAGGGTTTTAACTGAGTGGAGACGGAGTTGGGAAAACTTTGATCTGAGTAGAGTTTGATTTGGGTAGAGATCGAATTGAGAAAAGGTTGAATTGTGTAGAGACTGAGTTTTCTAAAGCTCGAGTTCTGCAGAGAATTAACTGAATAGTTTGGTAGAAGATTTGGGTGACATGGACTTGGGATTTCATATAGTAAACACACTAAAAGTCTATAATAAATCCTCCAAAATCCTTTTGGGTTCCTCCTTTTTTTTTAACCTTTTCTTTTTGGCTGTCTGGGTCTTCAATGCTGTGCAGGCTTTTCTCTAGTGTGGCAAGTGGGGGCTAGTTGTGGTGCCTGGGCTTCTCACTGCGGTGGCTTCTCTCAGTGCCCAGCACAGGTTCTGGGGCACGTGGGCTTCAGTAGCTGCGGTTCCAGGCGCTAGAGCGCAGGCTCAGTGGTTGTGGTGCATGGGCTCAGTTGCTCCATGGCTTGTGAGATCTTCCCAGATCAGGGATCAAACCCATGTCTCCTGCAGTGGCAGGAGGATTCTTTACCACGGAGCCACCAGGGAAGCCTGGATTCCTCACTTTGGGGTCGTCTTTTGGTTTACTCCTTATGGAAAAGGGGAAAAAGAGCTTTGTCGTAAGTTATTCTCCTGGTTCGCCTCTCTCCCTTTCTTTCTCTCCTCCCCTCCTCCTGCTCATTCTAAAACAACAAATTCCTTTTTGAGTTTCCCCAGAGCAGTTTCATGATCTTCTGTGACAGCCTGATTCTTACTGCCTCAACATGGCAAGTGCTCATCCAAGTTTCTCAAGAGACTATTGATTCCTACAATGGAGAAAGAAATGGCAGCCCACTCCAGTGTTCTTGCCTGGAGAATTCTTTGGACGGAAGGGCCTGGTGGGCTGCAGTCCATGAGGTCGCAGAGAGTCAGACATGACTGAGCCACTGACACACACTGATTCCTACAAAGGTATGTTAAAATCGGTAAAATGATACATTTTTCCCCTACTGTGTTACCTTTTTAGTTAAACTAGTGATAAATTCTATAATGCTCTTCTCTGTTTTTTTTTTTGGAGTACATTGAATTGAAGGCTGGGAGTTTATTTGTCAGTATTGACATGGAGAACAAAAAGGAAAACAAGGTTTGCTCATTGGAAAATGCAAAGATGTGCTTGTATATGAGCCCACACATTGGTATAGTTCTCTGTGGTTCCAAGAAATGAATTGGTCAAAATGGCAATGGTAGTTTATTTTAAAGCGAATGTGGCAAATTGACCCTGATGAAAAGATGCCACTGTACTGCTCTGTCACAACCTCACCCGCCTAAATCTCTCCATATGAAGTTATGAAATTCCATTTGGTGAGCATATAGAGAGCCAAGATGACATTTCCCACATTAGATCTAACGTTTCAAAGCAAATTAAGATAACAGGCACTGAATGTTTACTAAGTGCTAGAGAGAAACATTGCATGAGTCACAAGCCTCTCCTTCGGGGAAGTTGGGGATTTTATTAGTGAAATGCCACATAAATAGAAATAATTTTTAGATAATAAGACAGAGCATAAATTTATGCAGGGATGAACTTGTAGGGTAAAGCTCTGTTATGGAATTCTGGAGAAGGGAAGGTTGTTAGCGTTTTTAGTGAGACTGAAGGCCTGTGTGAGCAGGCTCGCCCTTCACCTGTGCTCCTGCAGGAGTGTGAGGCTTAGCAGGTGAGAAGGGAGTGGGCGATGGGTTGAGTGAAGGCGAAGAAAACAAGGAGATGAGACCACGATAGAGGAGAATTTCTTGGGGAAGACTCGCAGTTGAGGTCAGATAGAAAGGAGGCATTGATGAGTTCTAGGTAGAAGAGGCTGGATTTTGGCTCTCTGAGAAGTAGCTGCTCAGGTATGACTGTACATGAAGAACAAAGGATGAAACTGTTTAACTCTGAATCCATTTCCCTGGTTACACAGTGTTCTTCATTTGCTTCTACATGCTTACAGTTCTTTCTCAGCAGAAAGAGGGAGAAAAAAAATTTTTTTTTCACTTTTTCAGTGATGTGAAGGGGAAAAAAAATTTAAGAACTTTAATTTGTTTCATATACATGGATTAAAATAAAAATGCTGTTCACTATGTAGGATTTTAGCCTGGCTGTGTCTGCTAAATTGCCAGCCCACCTGGAAAGGAAACCACTGTAAAATCTTATTTTTTTTCTTCAGGAGGAGCAGGCTTGTGAAGCTGATTCCCTGTGGTTGATGAAGTCTCAGTAAAGCTGCTGGTGCCATCAAAGATTATCTTTGGTTACTTACCCAAGTGAGGAAGCCTCTTCTGCTAGCTGCATTCTTTTGTATATATCCAGGTATTTCTGTAACAGATTTTTTTTTCCCCAGTGGAAAAGGATTAAAGTATACCTACAATTGAGTTTCAGTTATTTTAGACAAGCCTGGCTGACTGAGGAGGAAGGAGATGGTCAGAGGAACCAGATGGTAGGAAAGGATGCCCATTTTGACCTTCAGATAGATAGACTTGACCTTCAGAGGCTCTTGGAGCTCTTACTTTAAAAAAAAATGATTGGAGTATGGTTGACTGACAGTGTTGTGTTAGTCTCAGGTGTGCAGCAAAGTGACTCAGTTATACATATACACGTATCCACTCTTTTTAAAGATTCTTTTCCCGTAAAGGTCATTACTGAGTACTAAATACAGTTCCCTCTACTATGGGTGTGTGTGTGCATGCTTAGTTGCTCATTTTTTTCTGATTCTTTTGTAATCCCATGAACTGTAGCCTGCCAGGCTCCTGTGTCCACAGGCTTCTCCAGGCAAGAATACTGGAGTGGGTTGGCATTTCCTTCTCCAGGGATCTTCCTGACCCAGGGATCAAACTCTGGTTTCCCACATTGCAGGTGGATTCTTTACCATCTAAGCCACCAGGGAAGCCCCCTGTATTGTACAGTAGTTCTTATTAATTATCTATGTTATATACAGTGTGTCAGAGCTCTTATTTTTGGAGAACCCACCACATATCATTTTAATAAGTGAAAACTCACCTATATTCTATGATAAACGTCTTTATATGGAAATAGTATTTGAATTGGTGTAATGTTATATGTAGTAAACTTTTTAGTGGAATAGTCATTTTAATTTTTGCAGGGTTGAAAAAGTATCCGGGAACAAATAAAGACTTTTTTGATCCGTGTTAGGTCTCAACATTTTCACAGCCTAGTCGCTGGACAGCTGGTAGGCTGTGGGCACCATGTCTCCAGGGCACTGTGACCTTGGAGGGAGGGTCACTCAGAGAGGACCAAGAGGACTGGCGTCCCCATTTAGACTGGGCAAGCAGCTTAGGGATTCAGGGCTGCTTGTTGAGACAAAAACTATCCTCCTGTGTTCTCCAACCATGAACCTGCTGAACTCCCATCCTTCCTTTAAAAGCCACCCCAGCTCTACTACTCTGACTTCCCATGGGCACCCCCAGGAGAAAGCAGAGAAATTGCTGTGTGCATGATCTGAGAATCCCCGTTCACCTGGCCCTTCAGCCTGTGCCCTCCTCAGCCCCAGCCCCTGACCATGTGGTGGAAAGGGAGCCTGCCTTGCCTTCTCAGGGCTCCAGAGATCCTCTGTTTCCATGCAGACAGATTGAGAGCTGGAGCAGCCCCGCGGGGACAGGCGTGGAGCCGGAGGGGCTGTTTCCAGCCCCTCAAAATAACTACGCTGTCACGCAGGGAGGCGTGGGCTCCGAATGACCTAGGTGAAAGAGAAGCGCTAGCCGGAGCTGACTCGCGAGTACACGGGAGATGCTGCCTGGAGAACGGCAGAAAGAATTGCAAGGAACTTTGCAAAGGACTAGATTCTGTTTGAGCGATGTGGCTAGGCATTTCGCCATCCACACTGCGGTACCGCAGGCCCTCTTGCCCTCCATATATGCAGGTCCAGCCTCCTGGAATTCAGGCAACTGGGAATGGAAAATATTAAGGGGGAAAAAGAAAAAGCTCTAGAAAGGTTAAAAAAGCAAAACTTGAGCTTACCAGATGCCAGCAACTATTTATTCCCCTTGTAGGAGATATTCTAAGTAATCTAGAGATGATTTTGGGTATGCGGAGGAGGTGTGTAGTTTATATGCAAAGAGTATGCCATTTTATATAAAGGACTTGAGCACCCTGCAGAGTTTGGTGTGTGAGGGAGTCCTGGATCCATTTCCCCCATTGATACCAAAGGATGACTATGTTGGTGCTGATGAGACCTTGGATGTGTCCATAGGCTGATGAGGTTGGGGCTCATTCAGGTGCTTCCGGGAGCCTTCTTTCCTCCTAGCACTTTCAGCTCACTCATTCACCAGGCAAGCTTCACAGTCGATGTTAGATGCGCAGTTGAAGATTCCAAGCGCCTTACCTTTAAATTACTCCTGAGTCCATGGGAGGAGCTATGTGTGTGTAAGACCGTGCAGTGGGGTCACCAGCAGGGTGGCTCCTAACACTGCCTGATGAGGGGAATGGTGGTCAAGGAGGGCTTCCAAGAGGAGTTTTGAGTTGGGTTTTAAAGGAAGGACAGGAGTTCAGCAGGTTCGTGGTTGGAACAAGTGCTCAGGAGCACAGTTTCCTCTAAACAACAAATACAGTAACAATCTGAAACTAATACAATGTTATAAATCAATTATAAGTTGTTATTGAGTTCTTAAGTTGGTTCTGACTTTTTTGTCCCATGTCCCTGCCAGGCTCCTCCGTTCGTGGGATTTCCCAGGTAAGAATACTGCAGTGAGTTGCTATTTCCTTCTCCAAGGGATCTTCTTTTAAATTTATTTATTTTTTAATTGAAGGATAATTGCTTTACAGAATTTTGTTGTTTTCTGTCAAATCTCAACATGAATCAGCCATAGGTATACATATATCCCCTCCCTCTTGAACCTCCCTCCCATCTCCCTCCCCATCTCACCCCTCTAGGTTGATAGAGAGCCCCTGTTTGAGTTTCCTGAGCCATACAGCAAATTCCCGTTGGCCATCTATTATACATATGGTAATGTAAGTTTCCGGAGAAGGTAACGGCATCCCACTCCAGTACTCCTGCCTGGCAAATCCCATGGATGGGGAGCCTGGCAGGCTGCCGTCTATGGGGTCGCATGGAGTTGGACACGACTGAGTGCCTTCACTTTCACTTTTCACTTTCATGCATTGGAGAAGGAAATGGCAACCCACTCCAGTGTTCTTGCCTGGAGAATCCCAGGCACGGGGGAGCCTGCTAGGCTGCCGTCTATGGGGTCACACAGAGTTGGACACGACTGAGGCGACTTAGCAGCAGCAGCAATGTAAGTTTCCATGTTACTCTCTCTAAACATCTCACCCTCTCCTCCCCTCTCCCCATGTCCATGAGTCTGTTCTCTGTGTCTGTTTCTCCATTGCTGCCCTGCAAATCAATCTTCTTGATCCAGGGATAGAACTGGTGTCTCCCACATTGGCAGGCAGATTCTTTACCTCTGAGTCACCTTAGAAGCCCCAGCTATATATCAGTTTAAAACAAGTGTGTTGAAAGTTTCAGCAGGTGCCTGGCATTTTTCTAAACACTTTACAGACATTATCTCACTTTATCAGAACCCATAGACTAGAAGCTGCTTGGAAGTAAATGTTGAGTGGAACTGTATTTTGGTGTTTACCCTAGCTTTTTTCTTGGACGCTTTTATTTTTTACTTTATTTATTTTTGTTTGTTTTTAAAATTGAAGTATAGCTGATTTACAATGTTGTGTTCATTTCTGGTGTATAACCAAGTGATTCAGTTAAACACACACATACACACCTATATATATATATTCTTTTCCATTAGAGTTTATTATAAGATATTGAATACAGTTCTCTGTGCTATACAGTAGGGCCTTATTGTTTATTTTATATATATGTGTGTGTGTGTGTGTGTGTGTGTGTGTATCTGTTAATCCTAAACTACTAATTTCTCCTCCCCTACTGCCCCTCTTTCCCTTTGGTAACCATGAAAGTGAAAGTTGCTCAGTCATGTCCAGCTCTTTGTGACCCCATGTACTATACAGTCAATGGAATTCTCCATGCCAGAACACTGGAGTGGGTAGCCTTTCCTTTCTCCAAGGGATCTTCCCAACTCAGGAGTCAAACCGGGGTCTTCCTGCATTGCAGGCGGATTCTTTACCAACTGAGCTATGAGGGAAGCCATAAGTTTGTTTTTTATGTAGATGAGTCTGCTTCTATTTTTAAATATGTTCATTTGTATCATATTTTGGACTCCACATGTAAGTGACATATATGATATTTGCTTTCTCTGTCTGATTTATAGTATGATAGTCTCTAGGTCCATCCATGTTGCTGCAAATGGCATTATTTCATTCTTTTTTTATGGCTGAGTAATATTTCATTGTACACATGTACCACGTGCTTTTTTATTCACTCATTCATTCATGGGACACTTAGGTTGCTACCATGTCTTGGCTATTGTAACTAGTGTTGCTATGAACATTGGGGGGGCATGTATCTTTTCAAATTAGAGTTTTTCCTGATATTCCCATGAGTAAGATTGTTGGACCATATGGTTATTCTATTTTAAGTTTAAGAGACTTCCATACTGCTCTTCATAGTAGCTGTACCAATTAACATTCCCACCAATAGTTTAGGAGGATTCCCTTTCCCCCATACCCTCTCTGGCATTTATTATGTATAGACTTTTTGGTGGCAGCCATTCACTGTACTTTTGATTTGTATCTTCCTGATAATTAGTGATGTGGAACATCTTCTCATGTGCCTATTGGCCATCTGTATCTCTTCTTCGGATAGATTCTATTTAGGTCTTCTGCCCATTTTTTTTTGATAAGGTTGTTTGATTTTTTGTTATTGAGTTGTATGAACTGTTTGCACATTTTGGAAATTAAACCCTTATTGGTTGCAAATGTATTCTCCCAGTTGGACACTTATATTAATGGTTTAATGAAGGCATTACTTTTCCTATTAATTGCCCACTGTGTGACATTTTATACCTCTTGGCACTTACACACACATCTGTTTTATCAGTTACCATCTAGCCCACGCTTTGGACTATTAACCACACTCCCAGCACATCTCTTGAATGATGGAATTTTTCAAGTTTGTATCTTTTCCCTCCAGTAAGAATATAGCCCCGCCTTTTTTCCCTTGTGATCCCAACTCAGGGTGCGTGATCCCAACGCACCCAGGGTATGTTGCTTTCTTAGTACTTCTTAGCATTTTGTCAAATGTCTAAAAACTGTGGAGCAAAGGAGTGTGATGTTTTTCGAGGCTCAGAACAAAAACTTCACGTGTCTTACACAGCAGCCATGTGGTGTACGTCAAGTGCCCAGTTTACAAACTCTAATATAGAACATATTTGAAAAGACTCCCAGCTAATCCACACTGAGAATATCTATGCGCTTTTGGGGGGATTTTGGCATGAGTGTTTCTTTTCCGGAACAGGTGGTGAAGCTAAATTTGTTTGGTGTGCTTGACATACTTGGAGCCTGATATTAAAAGACTTCAGTGGCTGCAATAAACAGTTCTTCCTTTCTTTGTTTACAGGGAATTGGGACTTTCTCTGGGGTGTTGGGTTTCTGCTGCTGCCCGCAGGCAGGCTGGAAAGTGTCCTCAGCATGTTCTTCCACAGGGACGAGCAGCTGGGCTGACTTGGTTTGGAAGCCTTGTTGCTTGGCTCTGAGACGTGGCCCCAAGTCCTGACATTTGGGGAATAACTAGTTTGAGTGATTCCTTCAGGTTCACAGAAACTAAAGAAATGTATACCATTTCTTCATAATGCCCATATTTGCATATACATGCTTCCTCACAGAGTTTCTAGGTTACAAGATGGTGGGGAGGGGATGTGGGTGCAGGAAGAGACATTGGTATAAAAACATGGGAAGATTTGCTAGTTGCTGGATTTGAGAATCTTTCAGGTCTAAAAGCAGATGATTCAGTTTTTGTTTGTTTTGGCTAAATCAGATGACTGTCCCCGAATCAGCTATGTGATGAACAGCAAGGCTTCCTGCTGAAGAGGAAGGTGGCTTGCTCAGTTATGTCCTTGAGGCAGGGCAGCCCTGATTCTTTCAAAGCATATGGTTTAGATGGACAGCTCTTCAGTTTAAAGTTCCAGGCTGCTACTGGGATTGGCTGTTAGAAACACTTTTGTTGAGTAGGGTAAGCAGAGGCCACAACCAAAGTACCTTCGCTCTACCACATGCGACTTCAGCTGGGAAGTGTCACTGACACTGTGTTATCTCTATGGATTGTTTATGATGATTGCTTTCTATAGCAAACCTCAGTCCAACTGTCAAAACTATCTTATCTGCCATGGTCAAAACTAGTGCTTGCATAGTCAAGGTTGGTGGAAAGCCTTCCATCCTCCCAGCTGTTTATTGGTGTTTTCTTTCAAGATCCAGAAGCCTGACCTTTCAGTGTGTGGTCGTTCAGGCTTGTTGCAGGCATCAAAGAGCTAAACTGAGTTTGCATTTAGAATCTGCTCCAGGTGCAAGTTTGAACTCCTTCTGGTACACTTTCCCCTTTTGCTTTTTGCAGGTGCTACCATATGGTCTGTAAGAAAATGAGCTTTAAATTCTCAGGTTTGGGTTCAGATAACAAACTGTTATTTACTGAGACTGTGACCTGGATAATGAATTACTTACGACATAGGTACTGCTGTGGTAGTGGAGGACAAAGTACAGTGGCTTCACTAGGAGAGAAGCTTCTAGCTCTCTCACATAACAGAGTCCATGCTTTAGAGTTGATGTGACAACTTCATGGTATCTGGTTTCTTGTCCTACCATCGTCAGCACACAGCTTCTGTTTTGTGGTGAAAGATGATTGCTTCAGCTCCCAAGGTCAAATCTGTATCCCAGCCAGTGGGAAGAAAAGAAGAGAAGTGTGTGTGGAAGGTGTCCCTTTTAAGGGAACGACCTAGAAATTACACACGTCACTTTCACTCAGAGCCTGTTGTCCAAGAGTTAATGGTATGGCCGTTGTGCTATGTTTATATCCATCCAAAATTCGTTTGTTAAGCCATAACTCCCAATGGCAGTTAGTGAGGTTAATTCTCATTAATTAGTTAATCAGGTTAATTTCTTTGGGAATTAATTAGGTTTGATGAGGTCATGAAGATGGGATTCTCATGATGAAATTAGCACCCTTAAAAAAGAAGAGACCAGAGAGCTTGTTTTTTCTCTTTTTCTGTGAGGATACAATTCAGCAGTCTACAAGCCAGGAAGAGGGCTCTCGGCAGGAACAGAGTCAGTGAGTACCTTGATCTTGGACTTCTTAGTTTCCAGAACCATGAGAAAGAAATTTCTGTGGTTTAAACCAATCAGTCCATGGTATTTTGCTAAAGCAATCCGAGTGAAGACAGTAGCCATGCAAAGGAGTTGGGAAATGTTGTCTTTAGTCAGGTGACTATGCGCCCAGCTATATTTGGATGTTTATTTCTAAAACAAGAAGAGGATAATGGGTGTTTGGGACAAATCACCTATTCCAAGGACAAACTATTTACATTTGCTGTATCTAATCTTCTTCATCTGGAAAGTGAGATCAACCGCATAGAATTAGGAGACTTAAATGAGATGATGCTTAAAAAGCTTTTAATATGGTATCTGGGACAGAATAACTGTTTAGCTGCTGCTGCTGCTGCATCATTTCAGTCGTGTCTGACTGCGACCCCATAGACGTCAGCCCACCAGGCTATGAGTAAAAGAAAACATGTGGGTTTAGTTGGATTCTTGCCTTTTGTTAGGGTAGCTTTTATTAAACACTTTTTTTGGCTTTTATATTTATCTTAAAGCTTTATCCCCAGAAGAAGATTCACTGTATCACAATGGCAAAGTGATGACTTCTTCTTTTGCATCACTTTAGAGCTTTATCTGGACTTCTCTTGTGGCTCAGTCAGTAAAGAATCTTCCTGCTTTAGGAGACCAGGGTTCGACCCCTAGGTTGGGAAGATCCCCTGGAGAAGAAAATGGCAGCCCGTTCCAGTATTTTTGCCTGGAGAATTGCATGGACAGAGGAGCCCTGTGGGCTACAGTCCATGGGGTTGCACAGAGTCAGACACAACTTGGTGACTAAATCACCACCACAGAGCTCTATCTAGTGGCAAAAGAGCAAGATTTGAGGTGTTTGTGAAGGAGACCTTGTATCATTATGAGTGTTTAACACTTCCCCTTCTATTTCATCAAGAATTGCCTCATTTGCAGCCTTCATCAGAAATGCCATAATTTGGAGCTCTAGTTTCTGGAAATGAGAAGAGAGGTTGATTGCTTATGAATCTCAGAGAATAGTTGCTAGAGCTTCTAAGAGAGAGGCAATTCCTGGAACCCAGCGAAGGGTACCAAGGCATTTGTCCACTTGTGATGGACACTGACACTTGGTATCTAATAAAGCTTGGATCTCATATTTCTGAGTTGCTCTGATCTCTAGAGTGAACTAATTAGCTGAATTTGAGGTTTTGATGTAAAATTTATGCCTCTTCCCTAAGGTTTTCATCATTTCAGCTGATTTTAAATTGTCATCCATGCTTATTACACAAATTTTGCATTTAACAATTAAAGACTTACTCTCATTGGACTGCTTTGAGGCACAAACCAGATTACAACATTAGCACAGATTACCAACTGGTTTCTGAGTCTGTGGTCTGAGGAGACAAGGGCACAGCATTGGGACCACACAGGGTGGAGGCAACCTCCACAGACTTGCTCATGTGGGAAGGAGCAGTGGAAGGTCAAGGAAGTTCTCCCTAGTCCCTGAAAGGTACGGAAGCTGACAGCCTCCAAGGCTGCAATGCAACTGGTAGCTACTTTTAAAATATATATATAAATATCTTATTTATTTATTACTGTGCTGGGTCTTTGTTGCTGCTCAGGCTTTTCTCTAGCTGGGGTGAGCAGGGGCTTCTGTCTAGGGGTGATGTGCAGGCTTCTTTTTCTGGTGGCTTCTCGTGCTGCAGAGCACAGGTTCTAGGTCACGTGGGCTTCAGCATTTGCAGCAGGTGGTCTCAGCCTGGGCTCTAGAGCAAGGCTCAATAGTTGTGGTGCATGGGCTCAGTTGCTCCATGGCATGTGGGAGCTTCCCAGAACAGGGATCGAACCTGTGTCTCCTGCATTGGCAGGTGGATTCTTTACCACTGAGCCAACAGGGAAGTCCTGGTAGACACTTCTGATCTTACTCTACTGAATTGTGTTACAAACTGCAATTGTGAAATAATTTGGTAAGCTATGATAATTATTCTTTAAAAATTGAAATAGAATAGAAAATACCAGAGTGTATCACAGGTTAACAAAAGAAGTATGCAATATTTATTTTAATTATCTATATCTACATGTGCATGTTTTTGCTGTTGTTAGCCATGGGCAAAGACGTTTGAAAGCTATTGTTCTAGCGTAAAATGCACCAGTACTATCACTGTAGAGCTGATTTTCTGTGGTTGTTTTTATTCCTCTGATAGAGTCAGACTATGGTGATGGGGATATAGGCTTTTCTAGGTTTTGTGATCTGTAGCTCCCCCTTTCACAAGATGGGCTGAAATCATCATAAAGGCTAGATAGCTCAATCAGTTCCATTCCACAAATCATTGTTGATCATAAACTGTACAGACACTGTGCTAGGTGGTGTGAGAGGTACATAAAACCCTTTATTGCCCTCCAGGGACTCATAAACTAGTAGTGGTGGCAAAAGATAAACGAATAGACAGATAATCCAACCACAAGACTGATTGTAATAGCAAATATAATTAACTTTGATCCAAACATTATGAATTAACTCTCACAATTTAATTTAGATAATTAAAATAGTCCTATTACCCAAGAATCAATTATTTTGTATTAATACTCTTTCAGTTTTAGAAGTTTTGAAATTCAGTATATGCAAGGGTTTGGTAAGGTGGATACTCATGCATTGCCAGCCAGAATGGAAGTTGGTATTTTTGTGGAAAGCAATTGAGGAACAATAATTGGCTTAAAAATACAGTATTTTTAGTAATTCCACTTCTGCTGCTGCTAAGTCGCTTCAGTCGTGTCCGACTCTATGTGACCCCATAGATGGCAGCCCACCAGGCTCCCCGTCCCTGGGATTCTCCAGGCAAGAACACTGGAGTGGGTTGCCGTTTCCTTCTCCACTGCGTGAAAGTGAAAAGTGAAAGTGAAGTCGCTCAGTTGTGTCTGACCCTCAGAGACTTTTAGGTATCCTTTAAAAAATCAGAGACTTGGACAGAGATTTTGTCCAAAGATGTTTATTGTAACTTCATTTTTTTTAAAGTAAAGATTAAGAACTTAAAATTTATAGGAGGAATCTATACAACCTGGGTCTCCTGCATTGCAGGTAGATTCTTTACTGTCTGAGCCAATAGGGAAGCCCAAGGAAGTGTTTGTCATGTTTGACTCTTTGAGATTTCATGGACTGTGGCCTGCCAGGCTCCTCTGTTCATGGAATTCTCCAGGCAAAAATACTAGAGTGCGTAGCCATTCCCTTCTTCAGGGGATCTTCCCAATACAGGGATTGAACCTAGGTCTCCTGCATTGCGGACAGGTTATTTACCATCTGAGCCATGAGGGAAGTCCAAGAATATATTACATATTGTTAAAAGTCACATTTTCAAGAAATAGATAAAAATACTGGAAAGTGTTTACATGAATTAGTAAATGAAAAAAGCAAGAGTCAAATACTGAAAAGACAGTATGACCATAATTCTAAAAAACTGTGCATTGGTGGAAAAAAACAAAAACAACCAAAAGGAAACCCATCAATATGTTAAGTATTTAGTCTTTAAATTGTAGCATTTGGGTGACTTTTATTATCTTCCTCAAAAGTTTAATGTCTTTTCTACAGTATGTAATTTTCTGTTTTATAATCATAAGTAAAAATACCATTTCATAAAAACTGTAAAAATTACATCAATTCTAACATGCTAAATTGAATATATTATTTTTAGAAGAGCCTTTCTTGGACTATAATGACATCTTTTTGAATTTAGTGTGTAGTCCTAATCTTTGCCTCCTTCCCTCACTTTGCCGGTTGGGGAGATGTTTGCTATGGCAACAGAAATGATTAAACAGTCTTAACTTTTAAGAAGATTAGAATGTAAAATGTATTCTAAGCAGTTGGCCCCATCTATATACCCATTTCTATTTGCTGGGGTCCCTTTAAATTTAGCCTCCTGCTGCTACTGCTGTTAAGTCACTAGCTTAGGGATAACCCTGAAGACCTTTACACTTAGTCATGGGACAAAAATGAGTGGCTGGACATATCTATGCTGCTGCTAAGTCGCTTCAGTCGTGTCCGACTCTGTGTGACCCCATAGATGGCAGCCCACCAGGCTCCCCGTCCCTGGAATTCTCCAGGCAAGAACACTGGAGTGGGTTGCCATTTCCTTCTCCAATGCAGGAAAGTGAAAAGTGAAAGTGAAGTTGCTCAGTTGTGTCTGACTCCTAGCAACCCCATGGACTGCAGCCTACCAGGTTCCTCCATCCATGGGATTTTCCAGGCAAGAGTACTGGAGTGGGGTGCCATTGCCTTTTCCGGACATATCTATGGATGTATTTAATTCATCCATGCTATACCTAGTTTTCCTCTACCATGGGCAATTTTGACCCAAGAGAGATTAAACTGCCTTTGAAAGAATATTTTGTATTAGAATCTTTTGGTAAACTCTCTAAAGACAGGAAATAATAAGTACTAACAATTACTAAGTGATTCTTTTAAGTGTCGTGCCTTAACAGTCCAATGTAACTTAACTTGCGTTATCTCATTTAATTTTAACAATAACCCATCAAGTAGTTTGTTTTATTACCCCTGTTTTATACATAAGGCATCTGATCTCTAAAAGCATTAAATAACATGTCTAGAGTCATATTAGCACTTGTACAGAGCTGGGTCCAAGCCTATGGGGTGGGGCAGAATCAATGTTCTTAGATTCTATGCCATTCAGTGTTCCATGCATTCCCTTTTCTGCCCTCTGAGATCCATATTTCTACATAGGCCAGGTAATTTTAAAGAATCCCAATGTCAGAAGAGACGTTCTATCAGGACTATTACTGTAATGGCAAAATTATTCTGAATTGATTTTGTCATGCCAGCTGCCTTTAGGTTCATTCTATTAAAATTAGCTTTGCATATTTCTGCCCTACACTCGGTGAGACTCATGTTTTAATCTCCTTGCAAATCCAGAAAGAAAAAAAAAAAAAAGTAAAGTCATTTTCTTGCCAGTAAAAATCTTTTAGGTTTAGTCAAAGCAAGTTATAATTTCTGGCACTCCTTGGCTCATTAGCTCTTCCAGATGGTGCGTGTAAACATGGCAGGAGCCGCAAATTGTGTGAAGGCCGGTGCGTAAATCAAGAAATAAGTATTCATTATAATTTGTATGACAAATGGAAAGCCTATAAAGCGAAACAGTGCATTGCTCAATCAATTTCATCCCATTACTTTTGGGATTCCCCAGGGACTATTTTCAGAAAAGGACTTCCCTGATTTTGTCAAGGTCAGTTGTCATTCCAGTGTTTAGAGGAGGAGGCCTTAGCTTGTATATGTTTGGGAGCATCGCAGCTGCATTCTTCTCTTGATGATCTATGGGCTGATTTTAGTTATTTAAGAAAAACTAGAGAGAGGGAGAGAGGAAAATGGAACCTTAAAAATTTGAGGGTCATATGAGAAGGAAAAGGAGGCTGGTTGCAAGTGTTCTCATGCCCACTGTAGTGGATGTGGTGCTGCCTGGTCCAGGTTCCTCCCTTCTCAAGGACAAAGGTACTCATTCCACTATATGCTGCTGGAAGAGTTCGTGGCAGATGACTCTCAACTGAGATTCTGAAGAGATCTTCCTGGTCCAAGGTCACATGCCTTCTGCGCAGTCCACATCTATGGGCTGGTTAGTGTCGCCATGTAAAGATTCAGTTTCCCCTCCAGCCCCCCGATTCCACCCTCCATCCCCCTCCTCAACTCAGAACAACTACGAATGGCCCCCCAGCACCCAAGATCCTCATAGGATTGGCTGAGGACTTTCTTGCTACTGAATTGCAATCCCACTTTCTGTGACATTTTAAAATATATTTTTATTTTTAAATTTTTTCTGTGAAAGTTTTAGTAATAGTTTTGCACCCAACATAAGAAGCAACAGCATGAGGTGGTAGAGTGGGCACAAGACTAGGAATCAGGAAACCTCGAGTCTAATGAAAGTGGTGCCACTATTAAGCTCTGAGATATCAGACAAGTGATTTATCTTCTATGTTCCTTATTTTTCTTATGTTTCCAATGTAAAGCCTGTCTGGGATTCAGCAATTCTTCCCCAAGACTCTCCCCAAGGGAGTGTCCTTTCACTCCAAAATTCTGAAATTGTATGTGATGTCTATGCATTTTTTGTAGCAAGAGGGGCCATAACTTTCATCAGGTTCTCAAAGGGCTCCACAGAAGTTCAAAAATCAAAGCACCAGGTGATTAGCAAGTCATCTGCCTAACTCAGGCTAAAAACTGATGCTTCTGTGAATACTGTATGAATTAAGATGAAAACAATAGAATCTATAGTGAAGAGGCATCTTTACTGACTCTAGCTCCTAGAATTTGGGACTAAATAGGGAGATAAGAAACTTCAATCTAGTGAGAGAAGTTACAAAAATAGGCAAACTTTGCAGCAGTTCACAGTGGGAATTTCTTGAGAAAGCCACAAAGAACCCTGGTTCATGTGATCCTTGGGAAGTGGAGACTCTGAGAGATCACCTTCAGCAATCTGAGGGCATCTGGCTGCATATTTAAAGTTATGGGCTTCCCTGGTGCTTCAGACAGTAAAGAATCAGCCTGCTATGCAGGAGACCCAGGTTGGATCCCTGGGTCAGAAAGATTCCCTGGAGAAGGAAATGGCTAGCCACTTCAGTGTTCTTACCTGGAGAATCTGCTGGACAGAGGAGCTTGATGGGCTATACATTCCCTGAGGTATTCAGCTGCATATTGAAAGTTATACCTGTGACAAAGGCAAGCTGACCTCTGTGCTGGGGGAGATTTGAAGAGCACCTCTTTATGCAGCAGCTTATGGGAAAGGATGACAGAAGTACCCAAGATACTTGCTTCCTAGGAAGAAGAGCTGAAGCTTATTCTACAGAAGGGAAAATGTAAAGTAAGCATCAAAATATAGCACAGCTGGGAGGGTTTTCTTCTTTGCCAGTGTTTAAACAAGGCAGAGAAATCTCTCTTGACATCAGTGGGGAAGGATTCCTATCCTAGAAGGAAGACTGGACTAAGCTGTCTGGATCAGGGTTTTTATGAACTTGGTGAAGGATTCTGATTCATGATTGCTGCATGTGGAAGACACAGTTAGTAGAATATCATGTAATGATGAAAAAGAAATAATGAAACCAATCAAGAGATAATCCAAAATTTCCCCAAGTGGAAATATTGTCTGTGTAATTCAAACCTGATGGATCCGGCTGAGGCTCAGAGTTGCTTATGTTTGTTTGTAAAACATTTGTAGAATTTTAAACACACTTTCAGTTTATGAGAGATTACTATGCATATCTAGAAGGTGGCTGACAGTATCTTAACAGAGGATGGATCAGACAAAACAGATGAGAAGAATAGCTTCTTCTGGGCTTTCCTGCATACGTCACATCAAACGCTCCATGTTGTTGATCACGGACCATCATGGAGGTGTCTTGGCTGATGCTGAGAAAACATCTGCTCTACCGTGCTGCAGTGCGTCACCGTCCCTGTTGGACTCAGTGTGTCTTGACTTTTCTTGAACAACAGTTCAAGAGAGTTGAGCTTGTGGAAACTTTTTATTTAAAACTGAAGGTGTGGTTTTCCAGGCTCCAATTTGGTGCCTTGGTGAACCATCTTAAATCTCATAGGGGCACTCTGAGTTGTCTTTTTTTCTTATTTTAAATAGTTTGCATTTGTATTGAAATTGGCATTAATGAAAATTATTGGAGGTACGGAGATAATGCCTTTCCACGCACTTGGGTCCACAATAGTTAGTAGTTTAAACAATGTGGTATGCTTGTGTATATTATGTGTTTTGGAAAAAAAGAAAATTCCTTATACAGGATTCCTCTAACAGTGGAAATTTGATTCTCACACTACCCATTATTATTGCCAAGAACTGACATGCCTCAGAACACAACCCTGGAAGTGGTGGTTTTATCTCACTGCTGTATTTATGTAACTGTTGAAAAAAAGTAACAAAATATGCTACTAGCACATTTTCCACCGCCCATGGATAGAGCTCAGGGCCCTTCACTATCGTCTTTGTCATTAATTGCACATGTTTCCGGATCACCAAATTTACCCAAATGTTTTTGTCTTTCTAGCTGTGTCTGTCATTGCTTGTGTTTCACTGAAATAGACTTCTTTGAACACCTCAAAAATTTAAATTGCCTATTCCCACAGCAGGCTGGTCTTTCTTCTTTATAATTTTCAATATTGCTTAATTTTCTCTTTGTAAGTTCATCTTAAGACAGACAGGAATGGTCTTTTTCTTTTTAAAATTAAATCTACAAGAATTCCTAGAAATACATCATTTATTTTTATCAAACTTGATTCTTTTATCCTTGGATATTACTTTACGAGTTAAGTTTAAATTATTAAAAAACTGTTCATCAATATAAAATTTTTGCTTTAAGCTAGGAAATAATTTTTAATATTTTTTCACAATCTGTAGTGACATGATCTTACTGGTAGATATGAAAAAAAAAGTGTTTCTCCCTGAAAAGTTCATTAGCTGAATTCCTATTTCATTGTCTTTTTTTTTGTTTTTTTGCAATATGCCTCAAAAATGCATCATATGATACTTGAATAAAAAAATGACTGGAAAACTGCCTGCAGAACCAAAGACACCAACAATATATCTATCATAACTCAAGTTATCATTTACATTTATCATGATTACTAGTGACTGTGGAAGCATATTCTTTATATATATGGGCTTGTTAAGTCCTTCCTCATGAGGCATCATCCCATTTTATATACAGTAAGCATGAAAGGAACATTTGCATAAATCCATCACATCTTGTTTCTTTTACCATTAATCAACCCCCAGACATCATGGTGAGGCAGTTCTGTTCCTGCTACCCCTTCTCTCTCTCATCACATCCTCACCATTCCCACACCTAGCTGAGCTCTTGGTTATTTCTCACCCCTAGATTACTCTAGTATCCTCTGAGCTGGTATGTCATTCACTGTGCAGCTGTCTTCTTTTAAAATACAAGAGTGCTCTTGTATTAGTCAGGTATTTTGCTTGCAAGTGAGTGAAACTCAATTCAAACTGTATTAAGCAGGGCTTCACTGGTGGTCAAGTGGTTAAGAATCTGCCTTGCAATTAAGAAGATACCGATTTGATCCCTGATCCAGGAAGATCCCACATGCTGAGGGGCAACTAAACCTGTGTATCACAACTCCTGAGCCCATGTGCCACAACTCCTGATGTGAACTCTAGAGCCTGTGCTCTGCAACAGGAGAAGCCACTGCGATGAGAAGCCCATACTCTGCAACTAGTAGCCTTCCGCTTGCTGTAACTAAAGAAAGTCTCCATGCAGCAAGAAAGACCCAGCACAGCCAAAAATAAAAGTAAGTAAATATTCTGTTTGGAGAAGGCAATGGCACCCCACTCCAGTACTCTTGCCTGGAAAATCCCATGGACAGAGGAGCCTGGTAGGCTGCAGACCATGGGGTCTCGAAGAGTTGGACACAACTGAGCGACTTCACTTTCACTTTCCACTTTCATGCATTGGAGAAGGAAATGGCAACCCACTCCAGTGTTCTTGCCTGGAGAATCCCAGGGACGGGGGAGCCTGGTAGGCTGCCGTCTATGGGTCGCACAGAGTCGGACACGACTGAAGCGACTTAGCAGCAGCAGCAGCAGCAGCAAATATTCTGTTAAAAAACTATATTAAGCAAAAGATGTGGGATTTATTGGCCTGTATCATGGGGAAATCCAGGAGATGGGTCTGATTAAAGGCCCAGCATGATGTAGGGTTTCGAATATACACAATGTGTATGTTGCTCACTGGCAGCCCAGGACTCAGATTCTACCAGCTGCATAGTCCTGCAAAAGCAGGTCATCTTCCCACATGGTTTTGGCAGGATGGTCCCAAGGAGGGTCAGAGGTCTATGAAGCTCGAGCCATGCACATCTTTCTTTGGGCGGGAGCTGGACTTGGAGGACAGAGTCAGCCCCACCATAAACCCATGAATAGCTTCTATTATTGCTAGAGGGGAGAAGAGAGACTTAGTAGGTGAACACAACAGATGTACAATGACATTCCATGTTGAAAGTCTTGCTACCACTCCCAACTGCCTTTGAGTAATTGGCAGACTCCTTAACATGTTATATATGTCTTGTCTACCTGTATGGTTTTATTTATGCTTCTCTTTGTTTTTGACTGACAACTTGTCTAAGGTTCGATTTGGATAGCACATCATAACTTCCTTCTAACTGTCAAGTTGGGTTGGGGAGTCCTTGCCTGATTCCAGAGCACCCTAAACCCTGAACACATTTTTTTTTTTTTTTTGGTAATTAGTGCTTATTATGGGGAAGGCCATGGCAACCCACTCCAGTGCTCTTGCCTGGCAAATCCCATGGATGGAGGAGCCTGGTGGGCTGCAGTCCATGGGGTCGCTGGGAGTCGGACACGACTGAGCAACTTCCCTTTCACTTTTCACTTTCATGCACTGGAGAAGGAAATGGCAACCCACTCCAGTGTTCTTGCCTGGAGAGTCCCAGGGACGGGGGAGCCTGGTGGGCTGCCGTCTCTGGGGTCGCACAGAGTCAGACACGACTGAAATGACTTAGCAGCAGCAGCAGCAGCAGTGCTTATTAACCCTGAAATTACTAGAGAAGCCTCTGCTCAGGAGCTTAAAATATACCTATGCCTTACCCCTGTGTGTGTGTGCTCGGTTGCTCAGTTGTGTCTGACTCTTTGCAACCCTATGGATCGTAGCCTACCATGCTCCTCTGTCCATGGAATTTTCCTGGCAAGAATACTGGAGTGTGTTGCCATTTCCTTCTCCAGGGGATCTTCCCGATCCAGGGATTGAACCTGCATCTCTTGTGCTTCCTGCATTTAGGCATGTTCTTTACCACTGAGCCACCTGGGAAGCCCCATGCCTTCGCCCTTCCCTACCTCAAATCCATCAGAATTTTGTGATGGGAAATGGCGGGGGGCTGGGGTGGGTAGCCTGTCTCTCTGTCCTCCCCATCATCAGCACCGTCATTTATCTATCCATCTATCATCAGTCTGCTTATATACCTGTTACATATCTATCTATCTCATTTTTTCTTAAGCTCTGTAGGTGATTCTGAGGTACAGTAGACTTAAGGACAATAAGGATGACTGGGCTCCATCATTAATGCTCCATCCAGATCTAAAATTCTGTAATTCTAAGTCAGATTGACTATATTCTTTGCAGCCAAAGATGGAAAAGCTCTATACAGTCAGCAAAAACAAGACAGGGAGTGGACTGTGGCTCAGATCATGAACTCCTTATTACCAACGTCAGACTTAAATTTAAGAAAGTGGGGAAAACCACTAGACCATTCAGGTATGACCTAAATTAAATCCCTTCTGATTATACAGTGGGAGTGAGAAATAGATTTAAGGGACTAGATCTGATAGACAGAGTACCTGATGAACTATGAACAGAGGTTTGTGACATTGTACAGGAGACAGGGATCAAGACCATCCCTAAGAAAAAGAAATGCAAAAAGGCAAAATGGCTGTCTGAGGAGGCCTTACAAATAGCTGTGAAAAGAAGAGAAGCAAAAAGCAAAGGAGAAAAGGAAAGATATACCCATTTGAATGCAGAGTTCCAGAGAACAGCAAAGAGAGATAAGAAAGCCTTCCTCAGTGATCAGTGCAAAGAAAGAGAGGAAAACAATAGAATGGGAAATACTAAAGATCTCTTCAAGAAAATGAGAGATACCAAGGGAAGGTTTCATGCAAAGATGGGCTCAATGAAGGACAGAAATGGTGTGGACCTAACAGAAGCAGAAGATATTAAGAAGAGTGGCAAGAATACACAGAAGAACTGTACAAAAAAGATCTTCATGACCAAGATAACCACGATGGTGTGATCATTCACCTAGAACCAGACATCCTGGAATGTGAAGTCAAGTGGGCCTAGGAAGCATCACTATGAACAAAGCTAGTGGAGGTAACAGAATTCCAGTTGAGCTATTCCAAATCCTGAAAGATGATGCTGTGAAAGTGCTGCACTCAATATGCCAGCAAATTTGGAAAACTCAGCAGTGGCCACAGGACTGGAAAAGGTCAGTTTTCATTCTAATCCCAAAGAAAGGCAATGCCAAAGAATGCCAAACTACCACACAATTGCACTCATCTCACACGCTAGTAAAGTAATGCTCAAAATTCTCCAAGCCAGGCTTCAGCAATACGTGACCATGAACTTCCAGATGTTCATGCTGGTTTTAGGAAAGGCAGAGGAACCAGAGATCAAATTGCTAACATCTGCTGGATCATGGAAAAAGCAAGAGAGTTCCAGAAAAACATCTATTTCTGCTTTATTGACTATGCCAAAGCCTTTGACTGTGTGGATCACAATAAACTGTGGAAAATTCTGAAAGAGATGGGAATACCAGACCACCTGACCTGCCTCTTGAGAAATCTGTGTGCAGGTCAGGAAGCAACAGTTAGAACTGGACATGGAACAACAGACTGGTTCCAAATAGGAAAAGGAGTATGTCAAGGCTGTGTATTGTCACCCTGCTTATTTAACTTATATGCAGAGTATATCATGAGAAACACTGGACTGAAGGAAGCACAAGCTGGAATCAAGATTGCCGGGAGAAATATCAATCACCTCAGATATGCAGATGACACCACCCTTATGGCAGAAAGTGAAGAGGAACTAAAGAGCCTCTTAATGAAAGTGAAAGAGGAAAGTGAAAAAGTTCGCTTAAAGCTCAACATTCAGAAAACGAAGATCATGGCATCTGGTCCCATCATTTCATGGGAAATAGATGGGGAAACAGTGGAAACAGTAGCTGACTTTATTTTTCTGGGCTCCAAAATCACTGCAGATGGTGATTGCAGCTATGAAATATAAAGACACTTACTCCTTGAAAGGAAAGTTATGACCAACCTAGATAGCATATTCAAAAGCAGAGACATTATTTTGCCAACAAAGGTCCGTCTAGTCAAGGCTATGGTTTTTCCTGTGGTCATGTATGGATGTGAGAGTTGGATTGTGAAGAAATCTGAGTGCCAAAGAATTGATGCTTTTGAACTGTGGTGTTGGAGAAGACTCTTGAGAGTCCCTTGGACTGCAAGGAGGTCCAACCAGTCGATCCTAAGGGAAATCAGTCCTGGGTGTTCATTGGAATTACTGATGTTGAAGCTGAAGCTCCAATACTTTGGCCACCTGATGCAAAGAACTGACTCATTTGAAAAGACCCTGATGCTGTGAAAGATTGAGGCAGGAGGAGAAGGGGATGACAGAGGATGATATGGTTGGATGGCATCACCGACTCAATGAACACAAGTTTGGGTAAACTCTGGGAGTTGGTGATGGACAGGGAGGCCTGGCATGCTGCGGTTCAGGGGGTCGCAAAGAGTTGGACATGATTGAGCGACTGAACTGAACTGAACTGATCCCAAGATTCGATAGGATGATGACCTACTCTTCTTTACCCCTTCTTTTTCTCTTTCCTCTATTCCCCTTCTCTCCTTCTATATCTGCCTTTTGCCTACAAGATATCAAAGCTCGAGTTTTATTAAAAAAAAAAATACAAAGTGTTTTCTCTTTATTTTAATTTTAATTGCCCTTAGATGCTTGGAGGCCATCTCAGTGATGCTGAGATTATCTGAATTATTAAAAAATGAGTTACTTTGTCTGTTGCCTCTCTATCCTAGCTCAACCCAGGGTCTCCTCCTAATGGGGCCAGCTCTGGAGCTGTGCCTGTGGGCCCCTTATAATTATGTCTCAACAGCACGGCCAGTCAGGCCTACAGTGAACAGAGTCATTTGAGGCTCTTTCTGTAATGTTTCAAACTGTTGTGTTGTTGACATTCAGTGCATGTGTTTGTCATTGACACACAGGCTCCCATTCCAGCTGGAAAGCTTTTCCTTTCATGTTGAAACTCTTTTAAGGAAATGTCCCTACTTATCTCCAAGCCAGAGAGTGGATGGGAGGGAGGCGTGTGTTTAAACGCCCTGCATTTCGGGGATGCCAACAGGACTGTTTTCATTTGCTCCCCACAATGGGAGATCTCTGCTGCTCTTCCTGAGATCCTGACAGAAGCGTGTTTGTCTTTAATGTCATGAGGTGAGATAGAGCAGCTGTGTTTATGGTGGGAGTTACCTGTAATTTATGTTCTAACTTAAACATCTGGGAAGATTAGCTGTTTCCTTTAATTTAAAGACCTGAACTCTTTCTTTCTTTCTTTTTTTCTTTAAAGCTCAACTCCTCAAAAATTTTTTAAGCACCAGGAAGGCAGTTGAAAAATCAGACTTTTGGTGTCTAGTACAGAGTTGGTAGCATTTTAGATGTGAACATATACTTAATTTCAATCCAGAAAAGCATCTGCAAATGAGGAAAAACTCAACTGGTTGTCTGTGTAAGAGCAGGACATTTCTTAGGGGCTTTGTGAGACCCAAGCTGATTATATTGTGTGCTTCCTTTCTCACTAGTCAGCTCCCTTACTTTTTTTATGTCATTCAAATCATGCTAAATTTTATTATCCTGGGAAATTGGCTTCCAGGGACATTGGGGAAAGTGAGGTGGGTCAACACAACTCATGTCTGGGGACTGGGAAGATGAGTGCGGGGGATAGTCACTGCGAACTGATCATCTAATGGAATCCCAAGTGTTTGTTTTATAAACACCAACAGATGGATTCCTCCCCTTGCCTGACCCAGTGAAATATGGTTTGCTCTCATCTGGGACCTTGAGAGGAAAAATCTATTTGTTTCTCCTCAGCTAAGGGAAATCAGATGATTTGTTCACACTTATCTTTAGGACTATTTCTCTAAAAGCTAACCTGAAAAGTTTACCAGAATCTCCAAAGAAAATTAAAATGTAGCATCATTTATTTATCAACTCAGCAAACACCAAGTACCCACTCTATGTAGGCATTATGGAAGGAATAAAAAGACATCTGCATCTATATAAATACATCGAATAAGTTACAATAAGTGCTTTAATTATCCCAGGATAATTAAAATGCTTTAATAAGTGCTTTAACAAGTCATTAGACAGAACTGCTACAGGTCACAGATGCTAAAAAAGACATAAAGTACTTGAATGAGATCTAGGCTTAGTCTATGATGTTTTCGTGTTCTGTGAATCTTGGGACCCCTTGACAAGAGTCAAAGGGAGTAATCTGACCAAATTCATTTTTGTGAGCCTTCATTGTCTCATGGTGTTGCTGATTTCTTTACTAAAATTTTCTAAATTCTGATTAGCAATCAGTTATAGAATTTTTCTGAGAGTTGACTGTCACTGGTTTGTACTTTTAAAAATTTCTTTCTATCTGAATGTTATTTCAATCTTTTATGTTTCTCTAACTTTCCTCTACAGGTAGTACCATCCACAGGGAATGGAGAATTAGTATTGCAATCTGTAATCAAGGTATCAGCCTGGTCAAAGTCAACATGACTTTGAGTTTCTGAGATTGCACAGAATTGTACCTAGTCCACATTCTCCCCACAAAAGACTTTCAGAATTTTGGTCGACAAATTCCCCTAGCTACTCAGAAAGCACCCACCAGGTTTTATGAATTCAGTTTGAATTTGTTCCAAAGTTATTATAAAGATCTCTTTGCACTGCCAAACACCTTTTAGTAAGTCTAAAATTATTTTAAAATAAAGTTAAAAATAATATAGTTTATTTAACTAATTATTGATTGTGATCCCTTTAGATTGTTTTCTTTTTTTGAATAATTTTATAGTGAATATCTGTCATAAATTTTGGTGTATATTCTATTTCCTTATAATACGTTCCTAGAAGTGCAGATGTTGGGTGAAAGTATACATGTATATTTTCTCTCTTTTTTCCCTTTCAATTTTATTGAGATACGATTGACATATAGCATTGTATGTTTAAGGTGCACAGCATAATGATTTGACTCAAATACTTCATGAAATGATTATCATAGTGAAATTTAGTGATCATTTGTCATTTCATATAGATACAAAATTAGAGAAATAGGAAAAAAAACTGTTTTCTTATGATGAAAACCCTTAGAATTTGCTCTTAATTTTCATATATAACATATATGAAAGCAGTGTTAATTATGTTTATCATGTTATACATTACATTCCTAGTACTTACTTATCTTATAACTGGAAATTTGTTCCTTTTGATTGCCTTCATCCAATTTTTCCTCTCTCAACCCCTCACTTTCTGGTAACCACAAATCTGATCTCTATTTCTATATATTTTTTTAAAATAATTTTATTATTTATGTAGATTGTGCTGGGTCTCCATCACTGCACAGGCTTTTCTCTAGTTGTGGTGAGTGGGGGTCTCCTCTCCACATGTGGTGCGCGGGCTTCTCGTCTGACAGCTTCTCTTGTTGCGGAGCAGGGGCTCTAGGGCGTGGGGGCTTCAGTAGTTGCTGTTCCTGGGGTCTACAGCACAGGCTCAATAGTTGTGGTATATGAGCTTAGTTGCTCTGAAGCCTGTGGCATTTTCCTGGATCAGGGAGCAAACCCATGTCTCCTGCATTGGCAGGCAGATTCTTTACCACTGAACCACCAGGGAAGCCCTCTGTAATTTGATTTTGAAATATAGTTGACCTGCAACATGGTGTTAGTTCCTGTTATATAATACAGTGATTTGATATTTCTAATGATCAAATTTCAAAATGGTAACTGTGAAATTCTAGTTACAATGCATTGCCATAGAAAGATACTATATTCCCCATAAAATATAACTCATTTATATTTTATGATTGGAATTTTGTACTTCCTAATCTACCTCACCTTTCTTTTCTCCCCTCACTTCCCTTCCCTCTGGCAACCAACTGTTTGTTTAAAGTGTATTTATATTTTTGATACATATTATCACATTGTTCTGTAATGTTTTTCAACACTGTGATTGGCTGTTTTAATTTTTAAAGTACTTTTTAGTTTGATAGAAAGCAATGATACTTCATTGTTGCTTTAATTTTCATTGCTTCTATTCCTGAGGAGAGTAGCAATCTTTTTATGTTTATTACCCATTTGTACTTTGTGTGTGTGTGTAAATTACCTGCTTATGATTTCTATGAATTTTATTTTTGGCAGTGCTCCCATTTATCTTAGTGATTTGTTATCAGGTCTTTAATGCGGTTCCAAGTCTTGTCCCTTTGCGTTGAGATTCTTTTCTCAGTTGACAACTTTGGAGTTTTATGTTTAATTTGTTAAAGTATGAAAAATTTATTTAAAAAATATTCTCTCTTCAAGAATTGGAAGCATAATGGTATATAAGCAGCAGCATCTAAGTAACATCCAAATTGGTAACTCCACAGGTAATCAATCTTTATCCTTAGACTTAGCTCAGGCACTCCAACTCTTTCTAACCAGATGAGTTTCTGATTAATCCTGTCTCTTGGGGCATGGTACAGAGAAGGCAATGGCACCCCACTCCAATGTTCTTGCCTGGAGAATCCCATGGATGGAGGAGCCTGGTAGGCTACAGTCCATGGGGTCGCTAAGAGTCGGACATGACTGAGTGACTTCACTTTCACTTTTCACTTTCACGCATTGGAGAAGGAAATGGCAACCCACTCCAGTGTTCTTGCCTGGAGAATCCCAGGGACGGAGAAGCCTGGTTGGGCTGCCATCTATGGGGTCGCACAGAGTCGGACACGACTGAAGTGACTTAGCAGCAGCAGCAGCAGGGCCATGGTAAGGGCATGAAAATGAAATACATAATCTTTGTTCTATCAGCTCATTGGTGCAAAATTCAACATAGGACTCTCCTCTCTTTCCAAACCCTACTTTCTCTCACTAGTGGTTTTCTGAGAATTTAAATAAGACCTATTATTTAATTTCCCACCAGCCCTGCTCATGGATGGACACCTCCTGTGAGTCAGACTTCTTTTCCCCCGAATCTTTTTTTTAATAGCTTCATGTCATTGCTCCCATCTTCAGTCAGTTTGTCCAGAAAAGTCCCCTTCACTCCCAGCCCCACTTATCCTCTTGGAAAGTCTCTATACATTCTTAGGCCCTCAGCTAAAGGCTCATATGTAACCCTGATGCACCATGGAGTTCTTAAATATGATAAGTCTGACATCCCAGATGAACAGCAACTTGACATGGCTTAACAATTTATGAAGGTGATTTCATTGCTGACATTTCTATCATACTATACATATAATTTATTTATTTATTTTCCTCTGAGAAGTTGGAGGACACGTTTCCTGAGCCCTGGGGACTCAGACTGCTGTTCCCTTCAGTGGAGCCTTCTCTTGCTTCCTGGGCAGGTTCCCAGCCTCCTCTGGGCTTGTAGTGTTGTGCGTGTGTCTTTCTTAAAATAACTGCCTGTTGTCCTGACAGTTCCCCTTCTATGCTTTCTTTTTTGGCCTATTCTGCTGCAAGCTGAGTCAGAGTGCCCTTGGGGTCTTATTCCTTTTTGTTTATTTATTTATTTTTACCCCCAGTGATGCCTTATATATAGAATGTGCTTGATAAAGCTTAGCGTTGTTGGTCGTCTCTTTATAGAAATTATACTTGTAGCATGCTACAATTGAGAAATACAAATTTTACTTTATAGCCAATAGTTTGTTAATCACACAGCACATATATATTAGAAAAAAGTAGAAAATATTGTTAAATAAAAGGAAGATGTTCTGTAGTTACCCTTCTCAGAAGTTGCCACTGTTGATATTTGGGTATATATTCTTCCAGAATTTGAAGAAGATGGTGAAGAAACACATTTATTGAGTTTTTATTGAGTCCTACTGTGTGCCGGGCACTGTGCTAAGCAGGCCGTGTAGACGTTCTCACACCATCCACATGTTCACACTGTGAGAGGGCAACTCTTACTTTCTCCATTTCAGAACGGGAGACACTGAGGTTTAGGGAGGTTAAATAACTTACTCAAGGTCACGTGACTGACAAGTGGCTTAGCCTGGATTTGAACCCACACAGTGTGAGCCCAAGCACATATGAGTCAACAGAGCATGGTGACGAAAGTGCATGTATCCAGAGCCAGGCTGACTGGGTTAAAATCCCAGTTCCTCACTAACAAGCTGTGTGACTGCAGGCAAGCTAATTAGTCTTTTTGTGCCTCAATCCCCATTCCTTTATCTTTAAAATGGGGTTAATACTGATATTAACCCCAAAGTCTGCACAGAATTGTAAACAGGATAAAATGAAATAATTTATGTGAAGTACTTAGAACAGTGCCCACCTATATATAGTAAAATCCGAATTGTTAGCTTTATAATACTATGTTCATTGAATAAAAGTCACCATACTATAATCTTCTTTGTAAACTTTTTATTTATTATACTGTGAGCATCATTTTAGTTCTAAATATACTTGTACCACATGATTTATGGGACCATACAATAATCTAGTTCTTTGAATGCACCATAATTTACATAACAAATTTCCTGTTTCTCTAGGATATGGGCATCACAAGATGCGGATGGTTGCAAGAACTGTGGCAAGGTTAACGTAAGGTAGATCCTCAATAGAGATTTGTTGACTGATTGAATGAATGCATATTGTTGAAGTTATTTCCAGTTTTTCACTATAAATCATGTTTCTAAGAATTCTTTTATTTGTAGGAGGGTTTGATGTTTAAAAATTTCCCTCTGCAGTAATACATCACCTTCTAATCATTGTTTAAGAACCAAAATGTAACTCTTACACTGATGTAAAGACCCATTGAGTCTAAGGGGACCCATTTGATCCAAGAGAAAAAAAAATACTTATGCTAAAGTAAAGGTACATGGTTACATTTAAAATAATAACTTTAAAGAGTCTCTTTCAGGAAATTGTTTTCAAAGAGTGCTTTACTATGTGGGTAAATTTTAACAAAAATTGCTCCAATTAACTCCAAGTACAGTGACACACATATGCTTTGATTACACATGTGAAACTCATTTAGTCAAGAGACTTCGAGTAGGAAAAAATGCAACTTTGTGGAAAAAAAAAATCTCCATTCCAATAATGACAGAGTAGTTTCCCAAGATCTAATCACATGCACATTTAGAAGAAAGCATTTTAGATTCTTTGTCACAGCAACGTCTGGTGACTTTCTGACTTTTCTCAAACAGCTTCCCTCTGCCTTCGGAATTCCATCTTGTGTTACACAGATCTGTGAAGTTGCCTGTGGAGACTTAGGAAACTTGGAACATTTTCGGTTTCACTTGAAAAATGTGCTACTATTCTTCAATCCATTGACCTACGGAGGAAAGTAGTGATGAATGGAGAGGCAAGATGAATGAGGTGAGGAGGACCACTTCACCTGTTGTTCGGATGCAATAAACAACTCAGAGAATGCCTTTAAGGAGATGATGAGCCTGGCCAACAGGAGGTATTGACCAGAAGGAAGATAAATAGTTATGACTAGCTTGAGGAACAGCTGTAGCAAAAGATTACTCCAGAAAGGGAGGAGATCTAGAATGCAGCCAAGGATATCCTTTTTTTCAGTTGAGACTGTGTCACTTCTAGATAGATTTTTGTTTTTTGGCCTTGAACTGAAGTGTAAACCATATAGTCCAGCTTGTTTTGAGGGATAAGCATGGAAGTTGCTTCAGATTTGAGTGTCAGTTTCACTTTCATTTTGGTCTTGTTCAGTCTGAAAATGATAGTAGCTGGCTACCTGCTACTGTAGTTACATCACTTGGAGCCTAGACTGAAAATGTAGTGGGAGACTGCAGATCTGTGAATGACAGTGGAACAGTTCACTAGGCATCGTAAAAGGAGATAATTTTTGGATAGTTTGGCCTAAACTCCACTCACAGCCTAACCAAATAGGAGTGTGATGTAAAAATAATCTTCCCAGGGTTACGTTCCCCTGATTTTCTCTTTTTATCTGCTTCTCAGTTTTTGCTTCTCCTGTTTCTCCTGTTCTCTACTTTTGATTCTTCCTCTTCTATTCTCCTTTCCCCCCACCTTTAAATGTGTTTCTCCTTTTTTCCTACATCTTCTCCCCCGCCCCCACGGCTACCCCTCTTTTCCTCTCTCTCTTGTTCCCCTTTCCTCCCCACGCCTCGCAGGTTTTAAACGGCCAACTTCTAAACTGCGTGGAGCTGCAGTATTAGTTTGATGGCAATTGTGAAAAAATTTTACTGCTTGTAATTTAAAAATAGGTTGAGGACAGTATTTATTTTTCCAAGGAAAAACTTGGACTCCACTTTTTCTGATTTTAGTTTTATTACCTAATATAAAGCACTTCAGTAAGGTCTGGCACGGGATAAGTACTACATGAAATCTTAGCGATTAGTATTCCCTTGATTCAGTTTTTCCCTCCGGAACAGTTGACCTTGAAAGAAAAAAAGATTTCCTCTGTTTTCCCTAAACAATTCAAGATGGCCAGTTGCTGTTGTCCTTACTGATGCTGTTAAGGATGGAGTGTTCACTCTTTTTCCAGCCCCCTGTTTTAGTAGATCATTGTTAAATTGTCTACCCAAATTTTATTTCTGTGTAATTTAAGCTCACTTAGCAGAAAGAACAAATGAACAATGCTTCCTTGAGGTAACAGTTCAAATTCTAGGAAATGCCTCTTTGAACCTTTTATAGCATAGTCCATGGACAGAGGATGGGCTTTGGGGCCCAGGTTCATGAGCAAAGCATTTACACTGTTTCAGCATCGATTCTTCATCTATCAGGAAAGATTACGAGGACTGTTGTGAAAATTAAAGAAATCCAAGCTGACAGAACACCTAGAGCCCGTGTTTGGTGAGAGCCTGATAAATGGCAGCATAAACCTCTGGAGCTCCCATTGTGCAATATTCTTCTCATGGAAATGCTACTAATTCTCCCTCCTACCTCTCCATGATCTGTAAATAATGAGTGTGGTTTGGGAGTATTAAAATCAGAGAGATCAGAGATCACTAGGTATGGACAGAGAGGGAGAAACAGGGACAGCCTATCAGTCTATGTACCTTGTGCCCAAGGGCACAGAGACTGCCTCTTTGGCAGCTGAGTGCCTAAACCTGGGAACTTCCCAATATAGAGCTAGGAGAAGTAGTGGGAGTATCACATGCTGAGTTAACTTCTTGCAAGAAACTTTTGTAGGAGGACCTGCCTCAGGGATTACCCCTCCTCTGCCTCCCCACAGGCATTGCACAAGTATCTGGTTGGTGTAGAAGCCAAGCAAATGTGATAAAGGTCTCTCTTTCAAGTGTAAGAGTTATACAAGACAGTGTCACATGTGTGTGTGTGTGTGTGTGTGTGTGTGAGATGGAGAGATGCAGAGACAAAGTAATGGAATTAAACCCTTCTCATAGCAGTACTCAAAGTGCCCCTACAACTTAAACAATTTCATGTACAGTTTCTTGGTACTTTCCCCAAATTAACCTAAAAATGCTGAAACCAAAACTAATCCAGTCGAGAAATGTTTTTATGAAAATTCACATTGGATGCATTCTTAAGGTTTCAGAGGTTCTGACTTGCAGGTCATTGTTTACTGATGTGCTGTCTGTGGTCATCTGTGAGCTGGATACCAGCCATTTAATTGTAACATCATTAGTAGATAAAGTGATCCAGCTTGCAAGTGATTTACTTTCTGACCAAATAGATAAAAATGAATTCAAAATTTCCTCTACAATGACATCTCTTTGACTTGCTTTCGTTATGCCTTTCTGGATGAAGAAAAAGAGGGTGGCAAGATGACTGGGAGGTGGAATCTTCTTTGACCCAAGATGTAAACATCACTGGTCATGGCTGTTGTGACTAGTTATATAGAGGTAAACCTTGCAGAAAATGGGATGTGTTGAATCACTATTGATTCTGAAGTGCAGCCACAATGCTTTAATAATTCAATATTTTGCTTGCTCAAATTCATCTTTCTCAGGTATGCCTATAGACAGTACCTTGTTGATGAGTGACAGTCTGAGAAAATCCATCTCTTGGAGAATCTGTATATGGAGGTGTAAGATGTTTCTAGTGCTATTAGGAGAGAGATGAAAATTGGACAAGAGGGGAACAGGTTAAATCTGTGGGCATCTAGTGTTTAAGAAGAAGGAAGGACAGCCACCTTTCCTCCTGGGTGACCATAGAAGAGATCCTGTGAATGAGGACACTTATTTCTCAGAATCTGAAATCGTATGACAATCTCTGAGGCTGTGGGACTCTTCTCAGGCCACAGACCTCAAAGATGAGGGAAGATAGGCTGGGAGGGGTCTGAGTCTATCCAATAGAGTTTCCTTTTTCCTACAGTTTCAGGAGACAAAGGATGATTGAGTAAGAGAATGGAATAGTGGGAGGAAATAATGGGAGAGACAGACTTCTGTAGGCATCCTATGCATCTTGATGAGCATGCCAAGAATACAAGGCAACATCACTTTACACCCAGACTGTTGCTCAGGACGGTGCTCACTCAAGCAGCGAGCAAGCTTGAGGCATAAAGTAAAGTCTCCCTTTGGGACAACACAGACTTGATTATGCTTCCTATGACATGGTGAGTTCCCAGCGCTTTGTGTTTGTCTCTTGTAGAGGAGTGCCTCCCACCCACTGTGTGTGGGCATCTGTCTGGACCTACACGTAGCCTCTACTAGAAGGCCAAGTGGAACTGATGGAAACATACTAATGCTCACGGTGCTTACTGTGCCATGAGTCCCACATCTCTAACCAGATACCGCACGTCTTCTGCTAGCATCCATGAAAATGGTAGCAGGGTAACAAGTTAAAATCAAATCTCAGACCTAACAGAAAAGGAATAAAAGTTTGCTGAAATGTGTCAAAAAGTACTTGAACCTTTACTGAAGCACTTTTTTTTTTTTACCTCTGTCTTTCATAAAGTTGCTCACCCATCCTTAAAAACCAACAATAAACTCCGAGGTTCTTGGCAAAGCTGTAGAATTCTTGGACTCCTTAAATTTGACCTCGAGAGTCACTGAACCTCCTGAATTCTTCCTTCAGCACAAGAAAGAGGCCATGAGAGCACTGATGTGGTGTGTTTGATAGCGGGCAACTGCGGTCTTGGAGAGGTCAGCCAGCCATTCTCGCCCTAAGGCTATATACTTAAGGCAGTCCAATTTTCAAACATCTCCAGAGATTGAGTGAATTTAGCCATATTCCCTCAGGAGCCCATTGTAACTTTTCACCTTTTCCCTTTAGGATGTTTTTCTGCTTTATAATTTAAATAGAATGAAAAGGCTTATCATGAAAGTCTTTCCTTTTTCCTTTTGTGGACTTCCATGGATATTTAGAAAACTGATCAGAGACTGAAAAACAAAGCATCGTGAAGTTCATTGTCATTTTCTTTTCTCAAGGTTGGCTGAATGGTGTTTCAATTTTATTTAAAAATCTTTCTCTGTGAATATCATTCCCATAACTGTTCTCTGATGATTTCTCCAAGGAAAATAGGAAATAAACTCTATTTATGCTGTCTCAAGATTGTCTTTCCACCCTGATAACCCTTGCATATACTTTTCTTTGTCTGCCAGAGACTTCCATGAACACCATCTCCTAGGGATTGTATTAAGTGGATCCTTTAATTGGAACACTGGGATGATTAAGTTCTAAGACCATTTCCAATATAAGTTTTATATTATTGGGTGAATCCTGTGTCCCTAGTTTATGCACATCTGTGTAAAGTAGCAACCATTTAATCCATTATTGCTTGAGATAGCATGAAAAATTGTCATTATTTGTCCAACAGAGCATGTGTTTCCAAGGATGCATTCAACAAGAGACATCATCATTTCTATATGCTTCCTTATAAATATGTTTTGTCCTTGTATTTCCATTTTTAGTAGGCTCATTACTATTGATATTAACCAGTATCTTACAATTAAAAATCAATCTCTGTTTTAAAAGTCAAATGGAGATATAAATAATTTCCCATGTGCTAACTTTCCTTCATAGTCTGATAAAGAAATATTGAAACTGTATCATTTTTTCTCCTTTTCCCTTGAATTTTTCAAGTTCACCCAAAAGCAGGTTATTGTTTTCCTTCTTGACTTCCTCAACCATTCACTTCTCATTTACCACATGTTTATTTGGGCCTTACCTTGTGCAAGCAGCTGAGATTTAATTACCTAATTGAGTGTAGTAATTTAGTATGTAGCTGTTTGCATAAATTCTTTATTTTTTTCCTGGTTAATTCCTTAGTGACATTTCTCTGGCATGGGATTTCCTTGATTAGGCGTGGAGTTAACATGAGTGGGGAAGACTGTGCAAAGGCGGTCTTGGAGAAGATCCTGAGAAGTCATTAAGATTCTGCTTGATTAGGTACTTAGAAGAATTTTATTTCTGCTCTTAGAAGTATTACTTTGCCTGTTACTCTAATCAACCATTTTGAGTGGTGTTCCTATTAGAACACTGACCATTAAAATAACATATTCTGCCTGTGAATTTAGTCAAATTTTAATAGTATAAATAAAGTCAGAAAAAAGATGTTGTAGAATAACTTTTGTTGATATAAAAATGTTTATAAAATGATAAAAATCATCACTTGATGATTTAAATTTTTTTCATTTTGCTCATAGTCATTTTCCAATTTTTCTATTATTATTATTTCTATTATTATACCTGTATAACTGATGTGGGACCTGTTGTCCAGAGTTGTATTTTTCAATTGTTCAAAGGGTCAGTAAAACCCATTAGGGCTTATGGTGATTTTGCCATATTGTGGAAAACAGTACCATACTGTTTTGATTACTGCGCTTTGTAGTATAATCTGAAGTCAGAGAGCCTGATTCCTCCCCCTCTGTTTTTCCTTTTCAGGATTGCTTTGGCTATTCAGGGTCTTTTGTGTTTCCATACAGATTAAAAAAATTTTTTTCTAGTTCTGGGAAAATGCCCCTGGTAATCTGATAAGAGACTGCATTGAATCTATAATTGCCTTCAGTCCACATCCTCATTTTAAATCTGTTTGGCCAATGCTACATATAGAAGGATTTTAGAGATTAACAATGGATTTTCTTAATCTTAATTAAGAGATGACTTCAGCTGCATCCTGAATATAGTTTCCTTACCTGGAACAAATTGATCCTGTCTTGGCTACTGGAGTTAACAGTTGAATTGGCATTTCTCTCCAGTATTCCATTAGTAGAAAATATCAGGAAACTTTAACTTTCAACTGGAACAAGCATAAACTTTGGCTAAATTGCCTCTGATAATACCAACATCATGACTTTATGCCACCCCATGGTCTCCTTGGGACCTTGGCCATTCCCACTCTTCACCAAGAGATTATATAGGTTTAGTAGGCAATGGCACCCCACTCCAGTACTCTTGCCTGGAAAATCCCATGGATGGAGGAGCCTGGTAGGCTGCAGTCCATGGGGTCACTAAGAGTCGGACACGACTGAGTGACTTCACTTTCACTTTTCACTTTCATGCATTGGAGAAGGAAATGGCAACCCACTCCAGTGTTCTTGCCTAGAGAATCCCAGGGATGGTGGAGCCTGATGGGCTGCTGTCTATGGGGTCGCACAGAGTCGGACACAACTGAAGCGACTTAGCAGCAGCAGCAGCAGTACATTGATGACATCATACTGGTAAAATCAGAGGAGTGGGAAGTAGTGAGCATCATAATGCTTTGGTAAGATAGTTAACATGTTGGTCATGAGACACTTGTGTATCAAAGAGTGGGAAACAAAGTCCTAAAATATGCAAGGCTTTCTTAATTATACTTTCAGTCCTTTTGGCCTCATTGGCCACTGTAGAATAAGATCACCAGATGTGTGTGGGCAATGACCAGCATCATGCAGGTACAACCTGACAATGCCTCACCCTGGGCCTATGGCTCCTGTCTTTTCCTCCCCACCTTGGAGATTCTGACACTGTTGCCTGGGACACCTGCAGGTACCACCTTGACGTCCATGCATATATAAGCTATTAAAGGCCTGACGCAGAGATGCAGGGACAGCCAGAGATTACTTATATGGTAGTGGAAGTAAGAGTCCAGGAGTGTAATGATGGGTGTCCAGTGTTGGTATGTCCAGTGGTAGTCCAGAACAGTTCTTGTGGGATGATTTTGGCTGTGTCCTACTTGGTTACCTTCTTTGGTTCCTGACCATTTTTTCAACATTGTTTTTGAGTCTTCATGTTGATTCTCTGAGCTACTCAATAGTTTTCCAACAAGTAACTTTTCTGCTTAAGTAATTTCTACTGATGGCCATGCTGAACCCTGACTCTAAAATAAGAGTTATACTAAATGACTTCTACAGTGATTACCTCATCTTTTTTCACTCTATTATTATATTGCTTCCATTGCATCAATGTGTATGCTTTTGTGAAGTTTTTGTAAATCAACAATATTTTGATGATAATTAAGAAAACTCCAGGAGTTGGTGATGAACAGGGAGGCCTGGCGTGCTGCAATTCATGGGGTCGCAGAGTTGGACATGACTGAGCGACTGAATTGAACTGAACTGAAGAATGAAATAAAAATTATGCTCTGTTGGGCTTCCCTGGTGGCTCAGTTGGTAGAGAACCCGCCTGCAATGTGGGAGACCTGGGTTTGATCCCTGGATTGGGATGATCCCCTGGAGGAGGGCATGGCAACCCACTCCAGTATTCTTGCCTGGAGAATCCCCATGGACAGAGGAGCCTGGTGGGCTGTAGTCCATGGGGTCACAAAGAGTTGGACATGACTGAGTGACTAAGCACACACATTAGACTTAAGTTTTTAGTTTTTCTTAGGGTCCTCTTGAGAAGATGAGTGTAAAGAGCAGAGAATTGAGTAAATATCAGTATGATTCTTAACCCTTATGGGGCTTTCTTACTGAATGTTTTGAAATAATTTTATTAAGACCCAACTGGGTGATTTATTGTAAAGTTAATGATATGACTTTTTATTGGATAGGCTAGTTCTATATGTTAATGAGCACAAAGGCAGAATGTAAAAATTTCCACAAAAAAGTTTTGTGAACAAGAAAAATGTAAGGTTTTGTTACTGTTACTTTTGTTATATACTGTGAACTCAGTTTAACACAGGGTGACTGAAGCATCTGATGTTTGCTGGTCATTTCTTATATGAAGGTGGGATGGATCTAAACTGCTCTAGCTGAAACAGAAGAGAGATTAAAGGAGACCCAGAGGAGAGATCCACAGCCAGGTACTGTAGCTGGAGAAGATGCAAAGTCTATGTGGGGAAAGGTAGAGAGAAAGGTGGCCCTGTGGATATAGAAGAATATGTTTTGGAGAAATGGAGATGTGTCATGGAGATTTTGGAGGAAAATACTTGGTGGGTGATATGAGCAGTCTGTCTCCCATGAGAAAGCATGAAGTCCATATTGCATACTGATGCTTGTGGATGGAAGTCTTCATTTTAAAGGAGATGAAGTATAGGGTAAAAGTAGAAACAGTGTGCCAAGGGAAATCACTTTTGTAAAATCCTCTATATACCATTTTTCACTGTCTTTAACTAAGGCTCAGTGGAGCTACGGTAAGATTTTGCTCAGGAGGTTCTTTTCTTTTTTCCCCCGAATTTTAAACTTTTTATTTTGTATCTGGGTATAGCCCATTAACAGTGTTGTGGTAGTTTCAGGAAAAGAGCAAATGGGCTCAGCCATACATATACATGCATCCATTTCCCCCTAAACTCCCCTCCTATCCAGGCTGGCATTTAACATTAAGAAGAGTTCCATGTGCTGTACAATAAGTCCTTGTTTGTTATCCATTTTGAATATAACAGTGTGTACATAACCTTCCCAAATTCCCTAACTATCCCTTCCCCTCGGAAACCGTAAGTTCTTTTTCTAGGTCTGTGAGTAAGAGGGCACTTTTTAAAAAATTATATCTGTTTTCACACAGATTTAGCCTATTTCCACCAAACAGAGACTAGCATTTCCTGAGGTTCTACTATACACCAGCCACTAAGCCAGTTGTGTATCAAGGTTGGGGAGCAGCTCAGTGGGAGTTGCCTGCCTGGGTGAGAAGAAGCCAATTACTGGTTTGTCTAGGATTGTCTGTGAGTTGTAACAACAAAAAACAAGTCCAATTTTATTATTGCTTTGAAATTCTCTACAAATAGCTGTGAAAAGAAGAGAAGCAAAAAGCAAAGGAGAAAATGAAAGATATACCAGTTTGAATGCAGAGTTCCAAAGAATAGCAAGGAGAGATAAGAAAGCCTTCCTCAGTGATCAGTGCAAAGAAATAGAGGAAAACAACAGAATGGGAAAGACTAGAGATCTCTTCAAGAAAATTAGAGGTACCACAGGAATATTTCATGCAAAGATGGGCTCAATAAAGGACAGAAATGGTGTGGACCTAACAGAAGCAGAAAATATTAAGAAGAGGTGGCAAGAATATACAGAAGAACTGTACAAAAAGATCTTCACGACCCAGATAACCATAATGGTGTGATCACTGACATAGAGCCAGACATCCTGGAATGTGAAGTCGAGTGGGCCTTAGGAAGCATCACTATGAACAAAGCTAGTGGAGGTGATGGAATTATAGTTCAGCTATTTCAAATCCTAAAAGATGATGCTGTGAAAGTGCTGCACTCAATATGCCAACAAATTTGGAAAGCTCAGCAGTGGCCACAGGACTGGGAAAGGTCAGTTTTCATTCCAGTCCCTCAGAAAGGCAATGCAAAAGAATGCTCAAACTACCTCACAATTGCATTCATCTCACACGCTAGTAAGGTAATGCTCAAAATTCTCCAAGACAGGCTTCAACAATATGTGAACCATGAACTTCCAGATGTTCAGGCTGGATTTAGAAAAGGCAGAGGAATCAGAGATCAAATTGCTAACATCTGCTGGATCATCGAAAAAGCAAGAGAGTTCCAGAAAAACATCTATTTCTGCTTTATTGACTATGCCAAAGCCTTTGACTGTGTGGATCAAAACAAACCGGAAAATTCTGAAAGAGATGGGAATACCAGACCACCTGACCTGCCTCTTGAGAAATCTGTGTGCAGGTCAGGAAGCAATGGTTAGAACTGGACATGGAACAACAGACTGGTTCCAAATAGGGAAAGGATGCATCAAGGCTGTATATTGTCACCCTGCTTATTTAACTTATATGCAGAGTCCCTTGGACTGCAAGGAGATCCAACCAGTCCATCCTAAAGGAAATCAGTCCTGAATATTCACTGAAGGATGGGTGTTGAAGCTAAAACTCCAATATTTTGACTACCTGATGCAAAGAGCTGCTGTTTGAAAAGATCCTGATGCTGGGAAAGATTGAAAGCAGGAGGAGAAGGGGACGACAGAGGATGAGATGGTTGAATGGAATCACTGACTCAATGGACATGAGTTTAAGCAAACTCTGGGAGTTGGTGATGGACAGGGAAGCCTGGCGCGCTGCAGTCCATGGGGTTGCAAAGAGTCGGACATGACTGAGCGACTGAACTGAACTGACAGATAATATATCTCCTTTTTACTTGCACCTGGGTGTATATCTCCTCTCAGTATCCCTTTTGTAATGCCACAACTTTCAGAAAATTAATATCATGGCATCCGGTCCCATCACTTCATGGCAAATAGATGGGGAAACGGTGGAAACAGTGGCTGACTTTGTTTTTCTGGGCTCCAAAATCACTGCAGATGGTGATTGCATCCATGAAATTAAAAAATGCTTACTCCTTGGAAGGAAAGTTATGATCAACCTAGATGGTATATTCAAAAGCAGAGACATTACTTTGCCAACAAAGGTCCGTCTAGTCAAGGCTATGGTTTTTCCAGTGGTCATGTATGGATATGAGGGTTGGACTATAAAGAAAGCTGAGCGCCGAAGAATTGATGCTTTTGAACTGTGGTGTTGGAGAAGACTCTTGAGAGTCCCTTGGGCTGCAAGGAGATCCAACCAGTCCATCCTAAAGGAGATCAGTCCTGGGTGTTCATCAAAAGGACTGATGTTGAGGCTGAAACTCCAGTACTTTGGCACCTGATGCAAAGAGCTGACTCATTTGAAAAGACCCTGATGCTGTGAAAGATTGAGGGCAGGAGGAGAAGGGGATGACAGAGGATGGGATGGTTGGATGGCATCACTGACTCGATGGACATGGGTTTGGGTGAACTCCGGGAGTTGGTGACGGACAGGGAGGCCTGGCATGCTGCGATTCATGGGGTTGCAAAGAGTTGGACACGACTGAGTGACTGAACTGAACTGAATGCCACTACTGTAAGTGCTACATATGTTATCTGTTTTACCACTTAGAATAACTCTGCAAGGTGTTGTTACCCCTTGTTATAGATGAGACTTGAGGCGATTAAGACCTTCACTGGAGACAAGAGCAGAGTCAAGATTCCAACCCAGCACTTCAGTCCTGCAAACCTTCTCTATCCTGACTACATCGCTCTGCCTCCTCAAGTCAGCCTGGACAGTGTACTGGGGCCAGGTTTTCTCTAGTCAAGGATTTGGTAGAGTCTCACTGCGATCTCTTCTGCTTCTACCCTCATGGAGGGTATAGGGCCACTCTGGGCAATGGATGGATACCCATTCTGTCCCTGGTGACAAAAATAGTTTGGTTGTCTTTGGTCTATCAAGTTCTTAGCAAGTGGGCTTTGGTTGTGAAAAGGACTATATAAAAGCAGTGACTAAATTTGGACCTACAGGACAGGAAAGCTGTCCTGCTTTCTAATGCACTTGGCTCATTCTCAAGAAATAAACATAAATAGCACTGTAGCTTGTTTGTGATTAAATGCCAATTTCTTGCATGAAAAAGTTGACCTTTAAAAAAATAGCTTAAAGTAAGCCAAGTATCATGATGAACTATCAAAATTACTTCACCCTTGGTTAAAATGTGCCTTTTCTGTATGCCCCCAGTAAAAGGATGGATCCACGAAAGCAGTAAATTAAGAGTTCAAAGCACTTGGGAATGCTGGCTTTGAACGGAACTAAACATTAAGCAGCAGCAGAAAAATGCTTCTTAACTGATTTTGAATTGCAGCCTTCTTTTTCCTATTTCCCCCATTTTAGGCCACCTGTCTTCAATTCTGAATATTTACTGTTAAAATATACTTACCAAAGGTAGGTTAGTTCTTCTTTGTGGCTTTCATGATAAAGAGTTTCTCTTGCTTATAAATTGACACCCCAAATATCAAGTCAAGTCTTATTTAGACTTGACTCGTCTAAACAAGACAAGCATATGGATTATATTTGTTTTGAAATAAACATGGCTTTAAGGCTTGTCTGTGGTAGAAATAGCACACAGAGAGAGAAAAATACAGTTTGGCCTTTTCTAACATCAAAACACTTGGAAATGTTTGGGGTCAGTTACAACCCCAGCAAAACAGATGGGGTTGAATTCTTCATTCTTTGAATTATCCTGACATTCAGCTAGAATCCTACACCTCTAGTCAGTTGCAGAGGGGGCTGGCTGGAAACTTTCCTGCTCACTTTCCATCTGCCTCCCACCCCCTGGCCCTTATTTTATGGTGGAAGTTGACTGTAGAGCTATCAACCTCTTAATCTAATTTTTCAGATTAAATTATGTTTTTGCCCTTGGTATCAGTTTTGTCATGTGTGATCCATAGACCCAAGGAGTGTGTTAGAAATGCAGAGATCCAGCCTCCATTCTAGTCCTAATGAATCCACACCTTTGGGTAGAGCTTAGGGATCTGCATTTTAACCAGATTCCCAAACACACCAAAGTTCCAATCACTTCGTGTTAGCTAAAGGTTTAGTCTTTCAAATTGTTAGCCTATGCATCCTTGGGCTATATCTAGGTAATAATAATTTTAGTACTGCTTAAGGTTTTAATTCCACTAGTGTTTATTGATCTCCTACATTTGTGCCAGGCTTTTTCACGATCACAATTTCAGATAATGATAAATTATCTAGTGAAGTATTTTATCTCATAATAAAGATGAGAAAGCTGAGGCACCCAGATGTTCGGTGACTTGTTCATACAGGTTTACACAAATAGTTAATGGTGGAAGTAAGATTGAATCAGGTTTCTGACTTCATACCCCAACTTATATTTCTGCTATTGTTGTTCTTTTGCCTAAATATAAGACCCTGATGCTGGGAAAGATTGAAGGCAAAAGGAGAAGGGGACGGGAGAGGATGAGATGGTTATGTAGCATCAGTGACTCGATAGACATGAATTTGGGCAGACACTGGGAGATAGTGAAGGACTGGGGATCCTGGCGTGCTACAGTCTATGAGGTCACAAAGTGTCGGACACCACTTAGCAACCGAGCAGCAACAATTGAGCTTCTACCACAATCAGGTACTGTTCTTAGTGCAGGAGATGAATTAAGAGAAGATGAGACCCCTTCCCACGAGACCCCATTCTCATGGGAGAAGACAGATAGTAAACAGCTCAAATCCACATAAGCACCCCATTAAAGAGCATGTGATGAATGGAGAGTAATTTAGAATCTCCAGATTCTAATTCAGAAAAATTATTCTTATCTTTATTGTCACATAAAACTAAAGACACGGTTAGTCTTTAGGTCTAATAAAGTTCTTAGTTTTTATATCTAGCAGATGATGTAAGAATCGCCAATAAATGTTAATTAATGAGAGTTGTTACCAAGGAAATATATAATCTAGAAATTCACTTCTGTGTCATCAACAATCTTAGCTATGATCCACCGGTCAGACAGGAAAGAAATTTTTAAGCTATTTAAGCACTTAACTAGGTGACACGTCAGGTGTACATTCTTTCCTATTACCTTGAGCATCTTGGCCTCCAGATAACTGGAAATGGATTTGAAAAAGAACAGAAGTAAGTATCTCCACTCTTGAGTTAGTCATGGAGTCACGTGGGCCCTATGCTTATTATATATTGAAACAAGCTTGAACAAATGCCTTTCTGGCACTACCAGAAAGCACTTTTATTTACTTCTTCTACCTCAATTGTGGTTCTGCATTTCCTGAAAGGAAAATTAAAATGAGTGACTAATGTGACATAGAGAGAGAGGGAGGGAAGGAGACAGGGAGAGAAGCCTCCCATGTCTTTTCCTGAATCCAGTGAGGTTGCCTGACAACAAAGCTCTTAAATTCCTTTTGCCTATTTCCCTGTTGAAGTAACTTCTTTGAGTTTTACTTCTCCAGGCTCTTGAGGGAGTTTATGAAAGGAATAATCACTGAGGACTCTTTCTGTCCCCTCTCAAAATGGCCTTTGAGACATTGCTCCTTCTGTTTTCCTAAGCTATTTTGAGGATTCATGTAAAGAGTTATTGGAACTAAATGCTCAGAGCAATTTTGTTCTCCTGACCAACCCTACCTGAGATGTCCTTCTGTCTGTGAATGCCTGGCTGAAGCTCCATTGATTCAGCTCAGTCCCTTCTTACTCGCTGTCCCCCTTCTGAGGAGCTATCCCATCGTCTACCCAAGCTCTGCATCTTGAACTTGGCTTCTGCGGCTGAGTTTTTCTCAGTTTCCTTGTCTGTCTTCCTCAGTGTTACCCTGAGTTACCCTGAGGGTAATAATCATGACTTAGCCATCTCTGAGTCCTTTCCATTCATCACAGTGGGCACCATATGTAACATTTTCTTAATTCAATCTAATTGGTATAAGTTTGAGAATATACTAGTTTTGAATACTGAAGTTGTTCTGATAACTGAAAGTGACCAGGAAGTCATAGAATCTGTCCCAGATGTCACCAAGGGATGTACAACTTGGTGGAAAAGGAGGCACAACACAATCAGGGGTGTTATAATGAAAGAAATTAATCTCTTTCCTATGAATAGTGCTAGACTGTTGAGACTGCTCAACAAACTGGTTGCAGTTGGGGTGGCTGTAAGGACTGCCTTTGCAGTTGTAACCCAGAATCCAGTCTCCCTCTCTTTGGTGATAGGTGGGTTATTTTGCTTTAGAGAATTATCTCTCTCCTGTCATATATCTCTTGTGGACTGCCAGTTAAGGCACCAGCTCTTTTAGCCCAAAAGGGGACATGTGGTGTGATGTAAGACCAATCTCTCATGAGAAACTGAATCTTGAAAACACAGACCAAAACCTAATAATGTAGGTGCTCATTCATGTGCGGGTCCTAACCTGAAGAGACTGTCCCTTAGTTTCTGTTCCAGACTCTCAGTGGTATTTGTTCCTGTCTCCCCTGATTTATTCATTCATTCACTCAATGAATATTTATTGTATATTTTTTGAGGTCCCAGGGATTTTGCAGGTAAGTCCCTTATCTGTCAGATGGGGCCGACATTCTATGGTGGTTCTTTACTTTTCCTCTTCTTAGAACTACCTCATATCCTTCTAATGCATTCTTTTTCTGCTGTGTGAGCTGAGCTGGTTTCTGTTGCTTGCAACCACAACCATGGCTGATCCCCTGATCATGTCCACTGTCCTTACCTTCCCTATCTGATCCAGGTCAGGTTCATTTCACCACACTGCCAAACATACCCAAAGCCCAGTTATATCACATTGTAACAGACCCTGGGCATTGGCTGATTGTTTTCAGATTTGACTATTTGATAAGGATGCAGAGGTCTCTGTAAGGACTCTTGGAGGATTCCAAGGCACGGTTGTTTTTGTTTTGTTTTCTCCTTAGTTTGTGACTCAGGGTACTTTCTTATGGCTTTGTACACATTGTTTCTTCATATTAGAACGCTTCTCTTTTTCTACCACTGCCTACCCAGGAAAATTCCATCTTTGAGATTCAGTTCAAAGATCACCATTATTTTCAACCTCTGCCTCAATAGTTTATTCTGTACTAGGAACAGGGGCATGGACTTTAGAACCAGTTTGATTCATTCACTAGTTCTGTATCCTTGGGTATGTGACTTAAACTCTTTGAGCCTCAGTTTGTTCGTATGTGAAATGGGGATAATAACACCTGCCTCTCTTTGGGCTGTTGTGAAGATGGAATGAGATGGTACATGTAAACTGCATGACACAGAGCCACTGCTTAAAGTATTTTAGTTTCTTTTGTATCAGTTTACCTTTCAGCAAGAAATGACACTGAAATTAGGATGATTTACAAAGTTGGGAAGAATACAAGAGAATTAAAGGGGGTAGTGCAGTAATGTAGGGTTAATAAGAGTGGACGAAGAGCTGACACCAAGCCTGAAGGGACAGGGGAGGGAGAGGTTTGTCCAGAATGTGACCTTGAGAAAATCAGAGAGCTGGAGTGGAGGACACAACCAAGTGACATTGCAGAAAGGGGGAGGGGAGTAAGTACTGTCCCCTCATTCTCCTCTCGTCTCCTCTCAGTGTTTCCAACAGGAGGCCAGGGGCCAGGAGCCTGTTGATCAAGCCCACACAGGTCAGCTTTCCAGTCTATGGAGCAGGGGGAAGAGAATGGAAAGTAGGTTGGGAGAAGTGGACCAAAGGAGCAGGGTTAATCATTTAATCTCACTATATTCAAGTACAGAAAAAGAAAAGAAAATTAGTTTAGGTGGCTCCATGTCATTCTTTCAGGTAAAATCATATAAAATTACTGTTTTGCAGGTAAAAAAAAGTGTGGTGTTATAGTACTTTCTCGTGGCCAACACAATAGTCATTCAGCCTGGTATAATTTAAGGTCTCTTTATGGCTTTAACCTCCTACTGATAACCCCAGCCAAGGCCCCCACTTTTTCCTACACTGTAAGAATGCTCAAACTACCACACAATTGCACTCATCTCACACGCTACTAAAGTAATGCTCAAAATTCTCCAAGCCAGGCTTCAGCAATATGTGAACTGTGAACTCCCAGATGTTCAAGCTGGTTTTAGAAAAGGCAGAGGAACCAGAGATCAAATTGCCAACATCTGATGGATCATCGAAAAAGCAAGGGAGTTCTACAAAAACATCCTCTTCTGCTTTATTGACCATGCCAAAGCCTTTGACTGTGTGGATCAAAATAAACTGTGGAAAATTCTTCAAGAGATGGAAATACCAGACCACCTGACCTGCCTCTTGAAAAACCTATATGCAGGTCAGGAAGCAATGGTTAGAACTGGACATGGAACAACAGACTGGTTCCAAATAGGAAAAGGATTACATCAAGGATGTATATTGTCACCCTGCTTATTTAACTTATATACAGAGTACATCATGAGAATTACTGGGCTGGAAGAAGCACAAGCTGGAATCAAGATTGCTGGGAGAAATATCAACAACCTCAGATATGCAGAGGACACCACCCTTATGGCAGAAAGTGAAGAGGAACTACAGAGCCTCTTGATGAAAGTGAAAGAGGAGAATGAAAAAGTTGGCTTAAAGTTCAACATTGAGAAAACGAAGATCATGGCATCTGGTCCCATCACTTCATGGCAAATAGATGGGGAAAGAGTGGAAACAGTGCCAGACTATATTTTTGGGGGCTCCAAAATCACTGCAGATGGTGACTGCAGCCATGAAATTAAAAGACGCTTACTCCTTGGAAGGAAAGTTATGACCAACCTAGATAGCATATTCAAAAGCAGAGACATTACTTTGCCAACAAAGGTCCATCTAGTCAAGGCTCTGGTTTTTCCTGTGGTCATGTATAGATGTGAGAGTTGGATTGTGAAGAAAGCTGAGCGCCGAAGAATTGATGCTTGTGAACTGTGGTGTTGGAGAAGACTCTTGAGAGTCCCTTGGACTGCAAGGAGATACAACCAGTCCATTCTAAAGGAGATCAGCCCTGGGTGTTCCTTTGGAGGAATGATGCTAAAGCTGAAACTCCAGTACTTTGGCCACCTCATGCGAAGAGTTGACTCATTGGAAAAGACTCTGATGCTGGGAGGGATTGGGAGCAGAAGTAAAAGGGGATGACAGAGGATGATATGGCTGGATGGCATCACCGACTCGATGGATGTGAGTTTGAGTGAACTCTGGGAGATGGTGATGGACGGGGAGGCTTGGCGTGCTGGGATTCATGGGGTTGCAAAGAGTCGGACACGACTGAGCAACTGAACTGAACTGTATGTGTTTTATGCATAGCTGAAAGCTAAGGTTCATCTCTTGACTATGGCCTCCCCGACACAGTGCCTGAGTAAGATGGGCCAACAGCCCCAGTGTTCTGGATGTTTCTAGGGTAGCTGGTGGAAGAGGAAAAATTATCTGGAGCTTAATCTTCTTGATTTACCTCCATTTCCCTCTATATTCCATCTACTCCTTGATCTAGGAAGAATAGATATTTTAGTGCCTCTCCTCTCTGACAGGCTGGAATGTTGCCTCTCATTGTCTCCTCTTTCCTAGCCTTGTGATGTATTTAGCCTCTGTGATAAAAGGGATCAGGGAGAAAAGCTAGCTTCTCCATAATGGAACAAAATTAGGAAGCAATTAAAAATATTTGTTATATTTGTCCCTGATTATAATTCAGAAGCCCCTAGAATAGTGTGATGAGTTATACCATTAATTTTTTTAATTCTTTTTTTATTTTTTTAAGGATAATTACTTTACAGAATTTTGCTGTTTTCTGTCAAACCTCAACATGAATCAGCCATAGGTATACATATATCCCCTCCCTTTTGAACCTCCCTCCCATCTCCCTCCCATCCCACCCCTCTAGGTTGATAGAGAGCCCCTGTTTGAGTTTCCTGAGCCATACAGCAAATTCCCGTTGGCCATCTATTTTACATGTGGCAATGTAAGTTTCCATGTTACTCTTTCCATACATCTCACCCTCTCCTCCCCTCTCCCCATGTCCATAAATCTATTCTCTATGTCTGTTTCTCCATTGCTGCCCTGTAAATAAATTCTTCAGAACCATTTTTCTAGATTCCATATATGTGCATTAGCATACAGTATTTATCTTTCTCTTTCTGACTCACTTCACTCTGTATAATAGGTTCTAGGTTCATCCACCTCATTAGAACTGACTCAAATGCATTCCTTTTTATGGCTGAGTAATATTCCATTGTGTATATGTACCACATCTTCTTTATCCATTCATCTATTGATGGGCATCTAGGTTGCTTCCATGTTTTAGCTATTGTAAATAGTGCTGCAATGAACAATGGCATACATGTGTCTTTTTCAACCCTGGTTTCCTCAGGGTATATGCCTGGGAGTGGGATTGCTGGGTCATATGGTGGTTTTATTCCTAGTTTTTTAAGGAATTTCCATACTGTCTTCCATAGTGGGTGTATCAATTTACATTCCCACCAACAGTGTAAGACCTTTCCCCTTTCCCCACACCCTCTCCAGCATTTATTGTTTGTAGACTTTTTGAGGATGGCCATTCTGACCAGTGTGGTGATATCTCATTGTGGTTTTGATTTGCATTTCTCTAATAATGAGTGATGTTGAGCATCTTTTCATGTGTTAGCCATCTGTGTGTCTTCTTTGGAGAAATGTCTGTTTAGGTCTTTTTCCTGCTTTTTGATTGGGTTGTTTGTTTTTCTGGCATTGAGTTGTATGAGCTGCTTGTATATTTTGGAAATTATTCCTTTGTCAGTTGTTTCATTTGCTATTATTTTCTCTCATTCTGAGAGTTGTCTTTTCACCTTGTTTATAGTTTCATTTGCCATGCAAAAGCTTTTGAGTTTAATCAGGTCCCACTTGTTTACCTTTGTTTTTATTTCCATTACTCTAGGAGGCAGGTCATAGAGGATCTTGCTTTGATTTATGTCACTGAGTGTTCTGCCTATGTTTTCCTCTAACAGTTTTATAGTTTCTGGTCTTACATTTAGGTATTTAATCCATTTTGAATTTATCTTTGTGTATAGTGTTATGAAGTGTTCTAATTTCATTCTTTTACATGTAGCTGTCCAGTTTTCCCAGCACCATTTATTGAAGAGGCTGTCTTTGCCCCATTGTATATTCTTGCCTCCTTTGTCAAAAATAAGGTACCAATAGGTGCATGGGTTTATTTCTGTGCTTTCTATCTTGTCCCATTGGTTTATGTTTCTGTTTTTGTGCCAGTACCATACTGTCTTGATGACTGTAGCTTTGTAGTATAATCTGAAGTCAGGAAGGTTGATTCCTCCAGCTCCATTCTTCTTTCTCAAGACTGCTTTGGCTACTTGGGGTCTTTTGTGTTTCCATATGAGCTGTGAAATTTTTGTTCTAGTTCTGTGAAAAATACCATTGGTAATCTGATAGGGATTGCATTGAATCTGTAGATTGCATTTGGTAGTATAGTCATTTTCACAATACTGATTCTTCCTACCCAGGAACATGGAACATATCTCCATCTGTTTATGTCATCTTTGATTTCTTTCATCAGTGTCTTATAATTTTCTATGTATAGTTCTTTTGTCTCTTTAGGTTAGTTTATTCCTAGATATTTAATTTTTTTTGTTGCAATGGTGAATGGGACTGATTCCTTAATTTCTCTTTCTGATTTTTCATTGTTAGTATATAGAAATGCAAGTGATTTCTGGGTATTGATTTTGTATCCTGAAACTTTGCTAAATTCACTGATTAGCTCTAGTAATTTTCTGATACTATCTTTAGGGTTTTCTAAGTACAGTATCATGTCATCTGCAAACAGTGAGAGCTTTACTTCTTCTTTTCTGATCTGGGTTCCTTTTATTTCTTTTTCTTTTGTGCTTGCTGTAGCTAGGATTTCCAGAACTATGTTGAATAATAGTGGTGAAAGTGGACATCCTTGTCTTGTTCCTGATCTTCGGGGGAATGCTTTCTGTTTCTCACCATTGAGAATAATGTTTGCTGTAGGCTTATCATATATGGCCTTTACTATGTTGAGGTAGGTTCCTTCTATGTCCATTTTTGAAGAGTTTTAATCATAAATGGGTGCTGAATTTTGTCAAAGGCTTTTTCTGCATCTATTGAGATTATCATATGGTTTTTATCTTTCAATTTGTTAATATGGTATATCACATTGATTGATTTGCATATATTGAAGAATCCTTGCATCCCTGGAATAAACCCCACTTGATCATGGTTTATGAGCTTTTTGATGTGTTGCTGAATTCATTTACTAAAATTTTGTTGAGGATTTTTGCATCTATGTTCATCAGTGATATTGGCCTGTAGTTTTCTTTTTTTGTGTTGTCTTTGTCTGGTTTTGGTATCAGGGTGATGGTGGCCTCGTAGAATGAATTTGGAAGTGTTCCTTCCCCTGCAATTTTTTGAAAGAGTTTTAGAAGAATAGGCATTAGCTCTTCTCTAAATGTTTGATAGAATTCTCCAGTGAAGCCATCTGGTCCTGGGCTTTTGTTTTTTCGGAGATTTTTTATCACAGCTTCAATTTCAGTGCTTGTAATTAAGTTATACCATTAATTTTTTACCTTACTGGGAACAAATTAACAAAGATCCTTTCTTTGAGAGCTGGTTTTGTTAGAAGTGGGGAGGAAAGAAATCTTATAGTAAAAAGCATTCATGACCAAAAAACAAACAAACAAAAAAAAAACGTGCAAATGAAATATTAGGGAGATAAACTTCAACCACTTCCTCTTGAAAGATATCAAACAGACCTGACCCTACTGGCAAAATTGTTTTCCTCCCTAGATTCAGATGTGGGACCAGCCTCATTTATTTATTGATTTACGACAGTGCTTTAGGCTGAGTTGTTTCAGAATCCAGTTGTGTTTTATTTTCTGGTATTTTGAGCTAAGTCAGGAGTTTTCATCCCCAAACATTTCAGTGATAAGAACGCTTTATTTTCCAGACCCTGGGTTTTACAGGCATTTCCATTCTGTGAATTGCCTGGTCTGGCTTTTGTCTAGAAAAGATGTCCATTCTAGCCTTTGCCAAATGAGAGATAGGATGCATGAATTTCATTATTCCCCTGGGGGTAGCAGTTTGAGAAGATCTCATGTACCTGTGTATATGCAGGGTCTTTGGTTTCTCCATTCTTTAAGTCTCATTTAATATTAATACTTTCATTGGGGAGTAAACATGAGAATTTCCTGGTTTACCCACAGAAAGGATGAGAAGCCTAGGAAAGTAGAGTTTAGGGATAAGTGAAATCCCAATAGCAGTTCATTACATTAGTGATGGGTTATTTTCCCTGATAGAGAACAAATGATTTCACTGCTGGTGCAAATAACAGTGTAGAGAGAAGTCTGGCTTCCAGTGGAATTCCTGCTTCACTCCATCTTTATCTGGGAGTGAAAGGGAATAATCGATTGCTTTGGAGAATGTGTGGTCATGGCCATTATGTGGTAGATAAGAAAGGCATGGTCTTTGGGTTCAGATGATAAAGAATCTGCATACAATGTAGGAGACCTGGGTTGATCCCTGGACTTGGAAAATTCCCTGGGGAAGGAAATGACAACCCACTCCTGTATCCTTGCCTGGAGAATCCCAAGGATGAGAAGCTTGGCAGGTTATATATAGGCCATGGGGTCACAAAGAGTCAGACACGACTGAACGACTAACACACTCTGGGTTTGACCTGGGTTCCAATCCAAGCTCCATTACACACTAGCTGAGTGACATTGGGTGAGTTTCTCAGAGCTTCAGTTTTTTCATGACTGCAAAGGCAACAGTATTACATACCTGAGAGAGCTGTAAAAAGGGGATAGTTTCAGAGCCTGGTTCCTAAAAAGATTTCAAGGATCATCCTTTCTGCTGTAGATGTTGCTTTTCTTTGCAAAGATGGAAAGCTAACATCCATAAAATTAGTGAAGACAAATTAAGAAGAGATGATTTTCTCTTAATAATTGTCCACAGTAAATGGCAGTTGGCTATTTTCTCAATGCAGGGAGCTTCATTCTGTGAACTCCCCTCCTAAATAGTCTTAAAGTAGTCTCTCTGATAATTTGGTGAGTCATGTCTCATAGAAACTAGTTTTAACAAAATGCTAAAGTTTCCAATTGTGCTTAAGGGAAAGACAATGAGGAACACTGGGCATGTGCATGATAAATGGTTTCTTAGTTCAGGCTGTTAGGACAAAGTACCATGGACTGAATGGCTTCTAAATGGCAGAAATTTATTTCTCACAGTTTTGAAGGCTGGAAGTTTATCAGGGGGTCAGTGTGGTTGGGTTTTGATGAGAGCCCTCTTTCAGGTTGCAGTCTGTGATTTTCCAGTCATATCTCACAAGATGCAAGAAAGCCAGTGAGCTTTCTGGGGTTCCTTTTCCAATCATGAGGGTGTTGCTCTCATGATCTCATTTCTTCCCAAAGGTCCCCACCTCCTAACAACATCATACCGGCATTAGGATTTTAACAATGAATTTTGTGGGGAAACAGGGTGGACGCAAACATTCAGTCCACAACAAATGGTAATTTTGTAACCGATTTGCCTGCATATGGTAGTTTCTCCCTGGAAAGGAAATCACCTATAATAACAGGCCATCTACTGCCTGCTAGATATTTTCATTATATATACCCTTTTCTGATCCGTGAAATACATACAAAAATTAATTCTAAACATTTGCCTGTGACCCTTAGCAAGAAATACATTTTAATTAGGTGTGTGTGGCCAGCGGCGGTGAGCGGGAGGAGCTACCCCACACCCCCACGCCTGAGGCCAGGGGTGGAGGCCGGGAGGACCAACCCCACGTCCAAGGAGCCGTGTCTGCACAGGCCCGGGAGGGCCTAGAGGAGCTATCCCACGTTGAAGGTCAGGAAGGGCGGCGGTGAGGAGATACCTCTCATCCAAGGTAAGGAGCAATGGCTGTGCTTTGCTGGAGCAGCCGTGAAGAGATACCCCACACCCAAGGTAAGAGAAACCCAAGTAAGATGGTAGGTGTTGCAAGAGGGCATCAGAGGGCAAACACACTGAAACCATACTCACAGAAAACTAGCCAATCTAGTCACACTAGGACCACAGCCTTGTCTAACTCAATGAAACTAAGCCATGCCCATGGGGCAACCCAAGATAGGTGGGTCACGGTGGAGAGATCTGACAGAATGTGGTCCACTGGAGAAGGGAATGGCAAACCACTTCAGTATTCTTGCCTTGAGAACCCCATGAACAGTATGAAAAGGCAAAATGGTAGGATATGGAAAGAGAAACTCCCCAGGTCAGTAGGTGCCCAATATGCTACTGGAGATCAGTGGAGAAATAACTCCAGAAAGAATGAAGGGATGGAGCCAAAGCAAAAAGAATACCCAGCTGTGGATGTGACTGGTGATAGAAGTAACGTCCAATGCTGTAAAGAGCAATATTGCATAGGAACCTGGAATGTCAGGTCCATGAATCAAGGCAAATTGGAAGTGGTCAAACAAGAGATGACAAGAGTGAATATCGACATTCTAGGAATCAGCGAACTGAAATGGACTGGAATGGGTGAATTTAACTCAGATGACCATTATATCTACTACTGAGGGCAGGAATCCCTCAGAAGAAATGGAGTAGCCATCATGGTCAACAAAAGAGTCCCAAATGCAGTACTTGAATGCAATCTCAAAAATGACAGAATGATCTCTGTTCCTTTCCAAGGCAAACCATTCAATATCACAGTAATCCAAGTCTATGCCCCAACCAGTAATGCTGAAGAAGCTGAAGTTGAACGGTTCTATGAAGACCTACAAGACCTTTTAGAACTAACACCCCAAAAAGATGTCCTTTTCATTATAGGGGACTGGAATGCAAAAGTAGGAAGTGAAGAAACACCTGGAGTAACAGGCAAATTTGGCCTTGGAATACGGAATGAAGCAGGGCAAAGACTAATAGAGTTTTGCCAAGAAAATGCACTGGTCATAACAAACACCCTCTTCCAATAACACAAGAGAAGACTCTATACATGGACATCACCAGATGGTCAACACTGAAATCAGATTGATTATATTCTTTGCAGCCAAAGATGGAGAAGCTCTATACAGTCAGCAAAAACAAGACCAGGAGCTGACTGTGGCTCAGACCATGAACTCCTTATTGCCAAATTCAGACTGAAATTGAAGAAAGTAGGGAAAACCACTAGACCATTCAGGTATGACCTGAATCAAATCCCTTATGATTATACAGTGGAAGTGAGAAATAGATTTAAGGGCCTAGATCTGACAGATAGAGTGCCTGATGAACTATGGAATGAGGTTCGTGACATTGTACAGGAGACAAGGATCAAGACCATCCCCATGGAAAAGAAATGCAAAAAAGCAAAATGGCTGTCTGGGGAGGCCTTCCAAATAGCTGTGAAAAGAAGAGAAGCGAAAAGCAAAGGAGAAAAGGAAAGATATAAGCATCTGAATGCAGAGTTCCAAAGAATAGCAAGAAGAGGTAAGAAAGCCTTCCTCAGCGATTAGTGCAAAGAAATAGAGGAAAACAACAGAATGGGAAAGACTAGAGATCTCTTCAAGAAAATCAGAGATACCAAAGGAACATTTCATGCAAAGATGGGCTCGATAAAGGACAGAAATGGTATGGACCTAACAGAAGCAGAAGATATTAAGAAGAGATGGCAAGAATACACAGAAGAACTGTACAAAAAAGATCTTGACAACCCAGATAATCACGATGGTGTGATCACTGACCTAGAGCCAGACATACTGGAATGTGAAGTCAAGTGGGCCTTAGAAAGCATCACTACAAACAAAGCTAGTGGAGGTAATGGAATTCCAGATGAGCTATTCCAAATCCTGAAAGATGATGCTGTGAAAGTGCTGCACTCAATATGCCAGCAAATTTGGAAAACTCAGCAGTGGCCACAGGACTGGAAAAGGTCAGTTTTCATTCTAATCCCAAAGAAAGGCAATGCCAAAGAATGCTCAAACTACCACACAATTGCACTCATCTCACATGCTAGTAAAGTAATGCTCAAAGTTCTCCAAGCCAGGCTTCAGCAATATGTGAACCGTGAACTTCCTGGTGTTCAAGCTGGTTTTAGAAAAGGCAGAGGAACCAGAGATCAAATTGCCAACATCTGCTGGATCATGAAAAAAGCAAGAGAGTTCCAGAAAAACATCTATTTCTGCTTTATTGACTATGCCAAAGCCTTTGACTGTGTGGATGACAATAAACTGTGGAAAATTCTGAAAGAGATGGGAATACCAGACCACCTGATCTGCCTCTTGAGAAATGTGTATGCAGGTCAGGAAGCAACAGTTAGAACTGGACATGGAACAACACTCTGGTTCCAAATAGGAAAAGGAGTACGTCAAGGATGTATATTGTCACCCTGTTTATTTAACTTATATGCAGAGTACATCATGAGAAACACTCTGATGGAAGAAACACAAGCTGGAATCAAGATTGCTGGGAGAAATATCAATAACCTCAGATATGCAGATGACACCACCCTTATGGCAGAAAGTGAAGAGGAACTCAAAAGCCTCTTGATGAAAGTGAAAGTGGAGAATGAAAAAGTTGGCTTAAAGCTCAACATTGAGAAAACGAAGATCATGGCATCCGGTCCCGTCACTTCATGGGAAATAGATGGGGAAACAGTGGAAACAGTGTCAGACTTTATTTTTCTGGGCTCCAAAATCACTGCAGATGGTGACTGCAGCCATGAAATTAAAAGACGCTTACTCCTTGGAGGGAAAGTTATGTCCAACCTAGATAGCATATTCAAAAGCAGAGACATTACTTTGCCAACAAATATTCATCTAGTCAAGGCTCTGGTTTTTCCTGTGGTCATGTATGGATGCGAGAGTTGGACTGTGAAGAAGAATTGATGAGTGCCAAAGAATTGGTGCTTGTGAACTGTGGTGTTGGAGAAGACTCTTGAGAGTCCCTTGGACTGCAAGGAGGTCCAACCAGTCCATTCTGAAGGAGATCAGCCCTGGGATTTCTTTGGAAGGAATGATGCTAAAGCTGAAACTTCAGTACTTTGGCCACCTCATTTGAAGAGTTGACTCATTGGAAAAGACTCTGATGCTGGGAGGGATTGGGGGCAAGAGGAGAAGGGGACGACTGAGGATGAGATGGCTGGATGGCATCACTGACTTGATGGACGTGAGTCTGAGTGAACTCCGGGAGTTGGTGATGGACAGGGAGGCCTGGCGTGCTGCGATTCATGGGGTTGCAAAGAGTTGGACATGACTGAGTGACTGATCTGATCTGTGTGCATATACAACATAATTATATACTTATATATGAAATTAAAATGAAACTTTCAGGAAATAATGCTTACCCTTATGCCATGAAATTCACCCTTGATATTTTCTATCCTGTACCATTTCATTTGATTAAAATATTGATAGTAACTCAAACTGGTGTTATAACCTTCTCTGTGTACATGCATGCTCAGTCACTAAGTCATATCCAACTCTTTGTGACCCTATGGTAGCCCACCAGGCTCCGCTGTCCATGGGATTTCTCAGGCAAGAATACTGGAGTGGGTTGTCATTTCCTTTTCCAGGATATCTTCCCAACCCAGGGATCGAACCTTTGTCTCCTGCATTGGCAGGCAGATTCTTTACCACTCAGCCACCAGGGAATCTATGACTTGCTGCTGCTGCTAAGTCACTTCAGTCGTGTCCGACTCTGTGCGACCCCAAAGACCACAGCCCATCAGGCTCCACCTTCCCTGGGATTCTCCAGGCAAGAACACTGGAGTGGGTTGCCATTTCCTTCTCCAATGTATGAAAGTGAAAAGTGAAACTGAAGTGTGTAGCAAATTGCATTTTGAAAAATTCTGCCCTGCATTCTAGGCACTGGTATCTAAGTTTGTTTTTTATAGCAGAAAAGACATTCCAAGAGTATGTGAGACTTACCCAAGGCTACATGGCCAGGAAGTGTCAGAGTATGGGTTTAAATCCAGAATTTTGAATTCCATGTTGTTTATACCATACTACACTGCCTTTTGTGGAATTTTTCCTCTCTTCTTCTGTGTATGTATGTATATTTGTCTCCCAAACACACTTAGCTCTTCAGAGATCTTGAAACCATTTGTTACATCAGTACTGGAAGCAATTAAAATAACTCCACTAGACATGAAAAGTACAGCCTCTAGAAATGTTCTCCTTTGCAGGGTTCTCACTGAGCATGCTCTACACATAGAAGACCTGGTCTCTGTTCATGTGTTTAAAAATATTTTATTTTTCTCTTCCAAGTGAGGCACAAATTGCTGGTTGAAACTGAAAAGGAAAATATCTACTTCGTGTTTGCCTTTTATTTTGCACCCACTTGGCCTAGAAAATGAATAAAACCAAGACACTAACGTCAAGAGGGCAATGTTGCACTCCTGGATTCATTATGATGACGTTTTACTGACACTTTAAAGCAAATCAGAGAATAAGACACAGACACATTTTATTGCCTATGATGTTATTCCAGTGATGTTATTTTTGGAATTCTTAAAAATAAGTTTGCAAATCCCATGTAAAAATGCCTACTGTGTTTATTAAAAAATGTTTGAGGAATCTGAAAAGACTGTTAAATGGCCTTTCCCCACTTGCGGTTAGATGGAGGGATTTACCTTATCTGTGAGATTTTCCATTGAAGAGTTCCAAGAGTCTGACAAGTTAAAGCCCACCAATGCCTCACAGACAACAACTACCTTGATAACTCTGCTATGTCCAGCCTGGAGCTAAGCCTTCTAAGTCAGGTATATATTTTAAAATTCTAATTCTAATTCAAGTTGCCAGAATGTATAAGTGATTACTGCAAAGAACTGCAATTTGTTTTGGAAAAAAAAAAAAAAGAACAAAAAAGAAACAGAGACTACAGCCTAGATAAAAAAACCTCCATTATGACTGGTTATCCAATCAATCACTGAATAAGTATAAGGTGTTTACAATCGGCTCTTCATAGTCCCAGGTCCTGCATCCATGGATTCAATAAAATACGGATAGAAAATATTTGGAAAAAAATTGCAGAAAATTCCAAAAAGCAGACCTTGAATTTACTGCATGCTGATAACTATTTACATACTATTTTCATAACATTTACATTGTGCTTAGTATAATGAATAATCTAGAGATGATTCAAAGTATACAGGAGGATGTGCCTGGGTTATTATGCAAATATTATGCCATTTTATATGAGGAACTTGAGATACCAAAATCTGTGGATTTCGGTATCCATGGGAGTCCTAGGATCAGTCTCCCATGGATACTGAGGGATGACTATGTTTTTGTTGGTGTTTAGTTGCTAAGTCATATCCAACTCTTTTGTGGCATCATGGACTGTAGCCCACCAGGCTCCTCTGTCCACGGGATTTTCCCAGGCAAGAATACTGTGGGTTGCTGTTTCCTTCTCAGGGGATCTTCCCAACCCAGGGATCAAACCTGCATCCCCTGCATTGCAGGCAGATTCTTTACCACTGAGCCTCCAGGGAAGCCCAAGGGATGACTGTACTATGAGCTGAATTCTGAGGCAGGCTGTTTATTATTAAAGGAGTATATTCATTGCAAAAGTAATTTCTTTATGCCTCCTCTATTCAGAAAGCATTTTGGGTGATTGGGAGCTTGCTCTGAGTCAAGTTTCTGCTTCTGAGACTTGATCAGTGCCTCTCAGAAGATCACTGGAGGCAGAATTGAGGATACAGTAGAAGTTGATTTCCTTGCGTCTCATCTTGTTCAGTGAGTGGTTCCCTGTATGTGTGAGGATGAGAATAATGACTATAAAAATTCACTTTGCTCTGTAGAGTAAGATCCCTTTTCTTAAATCACTAAAGTTCAGAGAAATTTGGGATTGTAGTTATAAACCAAAGTGATCCTAATTACATATAGTCTTTGGGGTCTGTTTATGTGTGTATTTTTGTTCCTTCATTTATTTTTAAAATAGAGACAAATAAAATTAAAAGCTGAAAAAAAAAAATCCCTGCCCTCAGGAGCATCTGTTTACTTTTGACATAGTAGTGCTTAATTCAGGGACCAGGTTTCTGGGGAAAACTAATTGTTTCATAGGCTTCTTCACAGAGGTCCCTCTGGAATAAGGAATTCCAGGAAACAATGGGCTACATGTCACAGAGCCCAACAGGGATTTTTATAGGTCCATTGAACCAACCATTATGTTGCAGTTGAGTTTTAGGAACAGGATTAAGAGATCTTTTTTAAAATAAAATTTTGTTGAACATCTGCTTTGTCTGAAATAGACCCTATGAGGGCATAATACCTGGAACACAATAGAAGCCTAATAAATAAGCTTAAAAATTTTTTTTTTCATCTATTTTATTTTCGGTTGTGCTGGGTCTTCATTGCTTTGTACGGTTTTCTCTAGCTGCAGTGAGCTGGGTAGCTTCTTTGCTGCAGTGCGCAGACTTCTCATTGCGGTGTCTTCTCTTATGGTGGAGCATGGGCTCTATGCGCGTGGGCTTCAGTGGTTTGTAGCATGTAGGCTCAGTAGTTGTGGCCCATGGGCTTTGTTGCTCCAAGGCATGTGGAATCTTCCCAAGGCAGGGATAAAATTGTGTCTCCCGCATAGGCAGGTGGATTCTTACCCACTGTGCCAATAAATATGTTTTGAAAAAATGGATGGTTAATTCTTGATCCTAATCTCAATGAAGCTTGAAGTCTAGTGTTATAAACAGACACTGATTTTGAGTGAATCATTTGTTCAATAAGTATTTATTAAATGTCTACTACTGATTGATACTTTTCTGAGTTCTAGACAATAAGATTGTGTAAACAATGACAAAAATATTACCTTTGGGACCATTAATCAGCCTTGAAATTGTGAGTTGACACCTCAGAGTCATAGTAATGTCAGTAATCAATAGCTCTTGTTCAGTGATTATTATGTACCAGCTACCATACTAAATGTTTTACAAAATTATCTTATGTAATCCTCATGACCCTCCTGGGTGGTACTGTTCAGTTCATTTCAGTTGCTCAGTCGTGTCCGACTCTTTGCGACCCCATGAACCACAGCACGCCAAGCCTCCCTGTCCATCACCAACTCCCAGAGTCTACCCAAACCCATGTCCATCGAGCCAGTGATGCCATTCAACCATCTCATCCTCTGTCGTCCCCTTCTCCTCCCACCTTCAATCTTTCCCAGCATCAGGGTCTTTTCAAATGAGTCAGCTCTTCACATCAGGTGGCCAAAGTACTGGAGTTTCAGCTTCAACATCAGTCCTTCCAGTGAACACCCAGGACTGATCTTCCTTAGGATGGACTGGTTGGATCTTCTTGCAGTCCAAGGGACTCTTAAGAGTCTTCTCCAACACCACACTTCAAAAGTATCAATTCTTTGGTGCTCAGCTTTCTTTATAGTCCAACTCTCACATCCATACATGACCACTGGAAAAACCATAGCCTTGACTAGATGGACCTTTGTTGGCAAAGTAATGTCTCTGCTTTTTAATATGCTGTCTAGGTTGGTCATAACTTTCCTTCCAAGGAGTAAGTGTCTTTTAATTTCATGGCTGCAATCACTATCTGCAGTGATTTTGGAGCCCAGAAAAATAAAGTCAGCCATTGTTTCCACTGTTTCCTCATCTATTTGACATGAAGTGATGGGACCAGATGCCATGATCTTCGTTTTCTGAATGTTGAGCTTTAAGCCAACTTTTTCACTCTCCTCTTTCACTTTCATCAAGAGGCTTTTTAGTTCTTCTTCACTTTCTGCTGTTATACTGTTTTAATTGTTATGTCATTTTGTTGTTGAGAAAACTGAGGCTTAGAGAGGTGAGGTAGGTAATATACCCACAGTCATAAAGTGAAGAAGCAGTGAAACTAGGGTTTTAATCTTTGTGGTTTTTTTCCCCATTCCTAATTATCTTTTAACCTATAATCTAACAGTAACTCTTTGCAATTAAAAAAGTAGTCTCAGAAAAAAAAACAAAACCTAAGAAAAAAGGAGTCTCATATTTCTTCTCTGAATTCACACTGTAGGTGAGAAAGCAACACTTTAGTGGATGGTTGATTCTGATCCCCCTTATGGACACCGGATTCTAGGCCAATGCCTGTGTTTAGAGACCTTGGATAATATAGCATGAGGTTTTTTTTTATTACTTGAGTTTAATTAATGACTGCTCTTTGGTTAAACCTTAAGAGTCTGTGTAAATCTCATCACAAATGAGACTGAACCTTGTTTTGAAATATTTCTTTTTTTTTTTCAAGTACTTAAAGGCTTCTCCTGCCAACTAGAGCTTTTAATTAAAAGTGCAGTGCCCTGGAAAGGATGAATTCTCTCCTGGGCTCTGCTCAGGACCTACTTTTTATAGTCTTGTTGGAGGAGAGAGAGGTTTGTGCAGAGGTTTACTCCGATCCTCAAACACCCACACCACTTGCGAGGGTGGCTGCGGTGTGCTGTTGGGGGTTGAAGTTCAATCAGATCACAGGCTGAAAAAGTTATGGTGCAACTACTGGGAGAGACTATTTGTGACTTTCAATAGTCTTGCTTCACGAGAAACAGAGAGAGTAGATTAATAATATTTATCATCCTCAGTGCTGGGCTGATAATTATTTCCTTGGGTTTACACAATCTGAAACCATTTACTCTACCTCAATCCCTCTTTCCCTATCAAAGGTCAAAAAAAAGAAAGGTCCAGCTGAGTTATATTTTCTTAGTATATTTAAAATGGAAGTATAGTTGATGTACAGTATTATTTAAGTTACAAGTATACAATACAGTGATTCACAATTTTTAAAGGTTATATACTCCATTTATAGTTGTTATAAAATATTGGCTACCTTCCCTGTGCTGTACAATATATCCTTGTAGTTTATACCATACATAATAGTTTGGACCTCTGCCTTTGTGTTGCCCACCCCTCCTTGGGGATTGGTCAGAGTGGTACAGGTATCTCTGGCTCCGCCTCTCCATCCTTTTTCTCTCTTCCTCTTCCGGGCCTTCTGTTAGTTCCTTTCCACTATTCATGTAGAGCAAGAACTTTCTTTGTTTGATGCATAAATGTCTAGTTTGTGTAAGTATCTACCTCACGCAATCTTGAGAGTATGGTGAAATAAAAGAAATAATCAAAAACTTAAGAGTTCTGAAGATGTCAATCACAGGATTGACTTTGTGGGTGGACAGCCTGTGAATCTGACCAGAAACCTGAACTTAATTTAATGCTGTGTTGTCGCTGTCTTGAAAGTATTAATATTTTTGAACTAGGGAACCCACATTTTCATTTTTAACTGCATCCCACACATCCTGGAATTGGTCCTGGTTAGTGGTTAAAGAGGCAAGACCATGCTTTTCCCAAGAGCTGTCCTTTAATGCAATGACTGTTGCTGACAATAACATGACTTAATATCCTAAAGATTTACCTTCGTGAATGTGTGTTAGCACACCAAACTTCCTTTCTCTCTGACCACTACAAGAGAGCTAAAAAGTGATTGCCTTGTGATATGTTTGACATACCTGGCTTTTACATACCACAGAGAAATTTGAGCTCCTTTAAAATCAAAGGATCAGTGTTGTTTGAGGATTTACAGCATTTTCAAAAAAACATGCCCTCAGGTTCACCTGCTTTTCTGATCCCCAGGACAGAGGAAATTCTGGGCAGAAGCACTATGAAAATATGAAACGAAGCACCATGGAAATATTATTCATGAATCCATAAATCCCACAAATATCTCGGATGCCTATGAGGTAGGTGCCAGACATTCGCTTGCCCACTGGGGTTCTAATCATGAACAAGACGCACCTGGCCCCTGCCCTCCCCGTAGCCCCAGTCTAGTAGAAGGGATCCGATGTTACAGGAGGTGCTGTGAAGAAGAGGTATTAAGGGCTACTGTTGGCAAACCAAGCTTGGGTTTGCTCACCCACATGCGGTTGAGTCCATCTACTGACACCAGGGTGTGGTGAAGGAAAGTGCAGCTTTTATAGCAAGTGCCAAGCAAGGAGTCCAGGGCAGCTAGTGTGGTTTCAGAAGAGCATTTTTAAAGACTAGGTGAGGGAGGGTGTCTCCTAGGGTAGGTGATCAACTCGCGAACATTTCTCTGATTGATGATGAGGGAATAGAGCAGTGTCACAGGGGCTAACATTATCAATCCTTAGGTCTAGGAACTATGTGCCTGTGGTCATCAAGCAGTTAATTTCTTGCCTTTGGTGATGGTTTTAGCATCTGTAAAAGAACTCAGGAAATGTGCATCAGATACTATTAACTAGTGCTTCAGAGAGGAGCTACAGCAGAGGATGTGGGCGAGGGCTCTGTCCTGGAAAAGCCCCATAGGGTCCTGCTTATTTACACTGTAGGGGTACATTAGGTACCCAAAGCAAGTAGGAAATCAAGAAGACTCCTTGAGGAGGGGACTTCTAAGTTGATACCTGAAGGATGAAAGGAAAAGAGGAATATTATCTTCTTAGTGCTGACTTTAGGGGCAGCTGCCCAGAGGTGTGAAGAGACCTTGCATAGAGCTACACTAAAGATGGCTTTCAGGTCAGTTTTTCCTGAGTTTGAGTGTTCTCTTTGCTGCTGACAAGCTGTGTGACCTCATAGAAGTGACTTAACTGCTCTGAGCCTGTATTTATCATCTGTGAAATGGGGATAATTATGATACCTACTTCACCTGGCTGTGATAAAGATTGAGGAGTTAATTTTCTCTGAAATCTAGCACAGTGCTTGGCAAAAGTTAAGTGTTAGATAAATATTGGCTGTATTGTTTTAAGACATATTAGCTGTTTTCCCGGCATAGCAGCTGTTATTTTTATGATTAAGACATGAAGTTCTGGAGCAGTACTGGAGAGATTGATTTACTAATAAGCTTGGTTTCTTGTCATGTATGGTTTGGGCACACACTTACTGCTTTTTAGCACCTCACCATATCTGAGCAGCCTTTCTACTGTGATGAAGGAGTTTTCCCTTCTCAGGGGGGATGTGCAGTAGCCTGGGTCCTCAGTAAGACAGTCAGTCAACATATGAGATCTGCTTTGTCCTGGGAGAGCCAGAGGTCTGAATCCCATTCATTGTGTTTAGTTGCATTGGAAACAGGAAATGATGTGGTCATTCTCATAGGATTAAAACCAGGGATCTTTATTAATATTATGGGTATTCAAGATGTTGAGGTCATAGCCCTGAGCAAGAGCTGGGAACCCTTATAATCCCTTTGAACAGCACTGGTTGTGGGCAATTTAGCTGTGGTTTTAGCCGATAGCATCTAAAGGATGCTGAAAACATAAACGTCAGTACTCAGGTCTGTCACCCGGTCTCCTAATTATTACCATCTGTCTTCACTTCATTGATTCCCTGTGACATAGTCATACCTGCTCCACCATGGCCAAACCAGGTCAGCTGGAACAACAGCAAAATCCATGACTATTGTTTGTGGCACTCGGCCTAACAGTCTGCTCATCAGAGGGTTGATTCCTTCCCAGAAACAGGATGTAAGACTGTTTGGTTTTTTTGGTCTAAAGTTTAGAAAAGTTCTGAGCATAGGGCCAGGAACCTTTGGCTGATTTGGATCATCTACTTTGCACAATTTGTTCTGAAATATCAGTTTCAGTTTCTTGAAGCACTTTGGACTTCCTGTCTGTAGCTGGTATTTTTTTTTTTTTTTTGCTTCCTACTCATCCACTGATACATAATAAAACTTATATCCAAAGCACTCTAGAAAAAGGAAGCTCTAGTTTCTGCAATCAAGGAGTTACACTCTAATTGCTGAGATGGAACAAGCTCATATGATTGTTAATTTGTGCATCCGTGGCTGATATGTCAGCTCTTAAATCTCTCATTTAATATAATGGAGGGTGGAATTCATGCTGCAGCTTTGATTCATATGTAATTCAAAGGTTTCATTGGTCAAGAATCCAACGGTCTGATTGAGAAGTCTGATTTACCATCTTGCTCAGTAAAATGGAACGATTTAACAATGATGCTGCTGCTGGTGGTAATAACATCTGGGTTGTCTGTTACTTATCTGGTTACATATCTCAGTTATTATATATTTAATCTTCCCAACAACACACATACTATTATTACGTTTTCAAAGATGAGGAAGTCATCTCAGAGAGGCTGAGCAATTTACTCAAGTCCACACAGCAAAAAAGTGGCAAAGCCAGGGTTGGAACTCATGTCTACCAGTCAGTGATTTGTGAAACGTGTTGGTTCATAGCTATGTGATGCAGGGCATGGTGTGGACACCTTGAAGTCTATATTTCCTTTTCTGTAAGATGGGCTACAAAGACAATTGGGTTACTGTGAGGATTAAAATTAATATATATATATATATATATATATATATATATATATATATATATATTTAATATATCTAAAAGGGCTTGGAAACCTGTAGAGTGCTATCAATATGTAACTTTATATTATAAAGAAAACTTACAGATAATCTCCCAAACACATAACTGGGCTATTTTATGCCAAAGCAGGGCTTGGCTCCCTCTCTTAGAATTTATTGGTGACAGCTCTGCACATGTTCAGCAACTTCTGTGACATTTGCACCCAGATGAATGGGTCACTCACTGGTCACATTTGAGAAAGTTTTATGGAGCTCATTGGTATGTTAAGCAAAATGCTGGGTGCCGATTACTTCTGCCTTCCTGGAACTTGTGTTTCCCTGGGGGAGAGATTAGGATCAAATCCATAAGCATCCAAGAGGGAAAAGTGCCATTTGGAGGGAAAACAGAGGATAGGCATAATTAAAAGAAAGAGGAGGTAACTTTTGAATAAGTGATGTATAAGCTGAAACTTGAAACTCATCAGTGGGAGTCAATTGAATGCAGAGCAGGCTGCACAATCTAGGCATATAAAAGAGCAAATTTGAAGCCCTTGTGTAAAGAAATACTAATAATACTTAATTATAGTCATTATAAAGCTAACACTTAGTGAGCTCTTTGTTTGCCAACCGACTATACCAAATGCTTTACAAGTATTATCTCATCTTACCCTCAAACACTGTCTGGGATAGATGCTATTTTTATTCCTGCTCTACAAATGAGAAAACTGAGGCTAAAGAAATGAAGTAATTTATCCAAGATCATATAGTATGTAGGTCCTGGAACAAGGGTTCAGATTCAGCCAGGATGATTACAAACTCACATTCTAAGCCGTGATTTTGATTTAACCAAATAATAAAAAGTTGGTCAGTCCATCTGCTAGGGCTCAGTTGCAGACAACAGAAACCACTTCAGCTAGTTTGAGGAAGAAAAGATTTACCAGGTACTCAGGGGTTTACAAAATCACTGAAGGAGCTGGAAGGGAAGCTCTTTGGGTGAAAGTCTAGACCAAGATTCTGGAGACAACCTCTTACTCATTGAACCACGGCATTACTTCTATGACTAGGAAAACTGTTGCTGCTGCAGGAAATCAGATCTGGAAACCAGTAACTGCAGAACGGAGCTGATTCTGGCCCAGTTTTGTACCAGCAAAAGAGATGCCTCATTTTCTGCCTCTCTCCTGCTTAACTGGGCTCCCAGGTCGTCTTTTACAAGTGCTTGTGATTGGCAGAAGGAAATCACATGCTGGTTTCTAGCTGCAAGGCGATCCAGGAACTGAAGTTCTTAGCTTTCCCAACATGGGATGCAGGGAGGCATGCTAGATGGAAACGGGCAGTCAGTCCACAGGCTCCAGCTTACCCCTTGGAGTTGGAGTGCAGGAGTCAAGCAGATGGTAGATGGGACCATACTACAAAGGCCTTTTGGTCATGTTAAGGAATTTGTATTCTATATAGAATGCAATGGGAAGCAGGGGAGTGGCAAAGTCAGATACATTTTTAAAAAGATAAGCCTGACTGATTTGTGAAAGGTGGATTGGATGAGACAGGACTGGATGCAGAAAGGTTATTTACAGGTTGTAAGATGGAAAGAATTGAACAGATTTGAAATAGGTTTTGGTTATTAAATCAATGTGATATGGTGTTGAGTAAGATACGGGAAGCTGAAAGAAAGGATGACTCAGTTTTCAGGCTTGAAAAACTGGGAAGATTGGGAAGAATTTGCTGAAATGAAAAAGCCTGGGGAGTGCCTTGCTTGGGCAAGTGTTGGGGGAAGAATTGGACAATCAGGAGTTCTATTTTGTATATTTCAAGTTTGAGATTTCTCCTAGACAGACCAGTGGAAATGTTAAATGACGTCTCTGGAGTCCAGAAGATCAGGACTAGGGATAGAAATTTAGGAGTCACTAGCATATTTATTTGGCCTTCCCTTGTGGCTCAGCTGGTAAAGAATCCACCTGCAATGTGGGAGCCCTGGGTTCAATCCGTGGGTTGGGAAGATCCCCTAGAGAAGGGAAAGACTATGCATTCAAGTAATCTGGCCTGGAGAATTTCATGGACTGTATAGTCCTTGGGGTCGCAAAGAGTTGGACACGACTGAGCAACTTTCACTTTCACCTTTTTCCAGCATATTTACTTAAAGTAAAGAAACTGGATGGAATCACCTGCTCATAGAGGATAGTTTTAGAGGAGAAGGGGTCAGAGGGTGGAGCCACTCCAGCAATTATAGGGTTAGGATGGAGGAGGTGGCACCAGCACAGGAGAGAGGATGAACCACAGAGGTGGGAAGAGAACAGAAGAAAGTGGGAGGAAGCAAAGGACAGTGATTCATGAAGGAAGAAGTGATCTTTTTATGAAGACAATTGTTCATTCAACTAGACAGAATGGAAAGCTTTGGTGACTTTTGCTATTTTGGGGAGGGCTAAAGAATAAGTTGAAAAGGTTTGTAGGCAACATTTCTGAGAGCCTTGACTGAGAAGGAGAACAGCTGATGTATAACCCAAACAAACTTTTTGGCTGGCCCAATACTTAGGGGACTATGTGGTTAAGGGCAGTTTGTTTCATATGTGTTCTGAACTCACTGGAGCATGTAGATACCAATGGGAATGATCCCATAGAAAGAAAAGAGGAGTATACTGCTGGATGGGGAGCTGCAAGGTGAAAAAATGAAGTTCCCTGAGAGGGAGAGAGAGTGTGGGATCCTGGACCACCATCTGAAGTGGCCTTCAATAGTCTCTCTTAACAGGAAGCAATGACAAAGGGGGAAACACAGTCTTGAACAGGCTGGGGATTTGAGGGTAAAGGCATGTTGGAAGGTTTGTGTGTTGGTTTCTGTTTTTCAACTAAAGCAGGAGGCAAGTCTAGGATATCAGTCATTTAAGGAAAGTATAATGGTCCCTCGGTCTGAAGAGGCAGAGCTTGAGGTCTGCTGCTGCTGCTAAGTCGCTTCAGTCATGTCCAACTCTGTGCGACCCCAGAGATGGCAGCCCACCAGGTTCCCCTGTCCCTGGGATTCTCCAGGCAAGAACACTGGAGTGGGTTGCCATGTCCTTCTCCAATGCATGAGAGTGAAAAGTGAAAGGGAAGTTGCTCAGTCGTGTCCGACTCCCAGCGACCCCATGGACTGCAGCCTACCAGGTTCCTCCGTCCATGGGATTTTCCAGGCAAGAGAACTGGAGTAGCCGTGAACATCTCTGAGCGGTCCAGTTGTGGAGTGCACATAAGGAAGTGATTACTGGCTAGCCCACTCTCTCCTCTATTGATTCCACCTCATCTCATTCGGGTCACCTCTAACTCCCTCCTCCCTCTTCTCCATGTAATGCTGTGAACCTCTCTGGGTGACCCTCATGGTAGAGAAACTTTTCATCTTTAATGTAGATGTTTTATCAATGGTGCTGTATAGAAGGAGAAGTTTTGAAACTACTGTAAAAATAAGACCGATAACTGGAAGCAGGAGGCTTAAGTCCAAACCCTGACTCCAGGGAACTCCTGACTCCAAGGAACATTAATTGACAGGAGCTCATCAAACGCCTCCATACCTACACTGAAACCAAGCACCACACAAGGGCCAACAAGTTCCAGGGCAAGACATTCTCCAAGCAAATTCTCCAGCAACAAAGGAACACAGCCCTGAGCTCCAAGATACAGGCTACCCAAAGTCACCCCAAAACCATAGACATCTCATAACTTATTACTGGACACTTCATTGCACTCCAGAGAAAAGAAATACAGCTCTACCCACCAGAACACCGACACAAGCTTCCCTAACCAAGAAACCTTGACAAGCCACCTGTACAAACCCACACACAGCGAGGAAACGCCACAATAAAGAGAACTCCACAAACTGCCAGAATACAGAGAGGACACCCCAAACTCAGCAATTTAAATAAGATGAAGAGACAGAGGAATACCCAGCAGATAAAGGAACAGGATAAATGCCCACCAAACCAAACAAAAGAGGAAGAGATAGGGAATCTACCTGATAAAGAATTCCGAATAATGATAGTGAAATTGATCCAAAATCTTGAAATCAAAATGGAATCACAGATAAATAGCCTGGAGACAAGGATTGAGAAGATGCAAGAAAGGTTTAACAAGGACCTAGAAGAAATAAAAAAGAGTCAATATATAATGAATAATGCAATAAATGAAATTAAAAACACTCTGGAGGCAACAAATAGTAGAATAACAGAGGCAGAAGATAGGATTAGTGAATTAGAAGATAGAATGGTAGAAATAAATGAATCAGAGAGGATAAAAGAAAAATGAATTAAAAGAAATGAGGACAATCTCAGAGACCTCCAGGACAATATTAAAGGCTACAACATTCGAATCATAGGGGTCCCAGAAGAAGAAGACAAAAAGAAAGACCATGAGAAAATACTTGAGGAGATAATAGTTGAAAACTTCCCTAAAATGGGGAAGGAAATAATCACCCAAGTCCAAGAAACCCAGAGAGTTCCAAACAGGATAAACCCAAGGCAAAACACCCCAAGACACATGTTAATCAAATTAACAAAGATCAAACACAAAGAACAAATATTAAAAGCAGCAAGGGAAAAACAACAAATAACACACAAGGGAATTCCCATAAGGATAACAGCTTATCTTTCAATAGAAACTCTTCAAGCCAGGAGGGAATGGCAAGACACACTTAAAATGATGAAAGAAAATAACCTACAGCCCAGATTATTGTACCCAGCAAGGATCTCATTCAAATATTGAAGGAGAAATCAAAAGCTTTTCAGACAAGCAAAAGCTGAGAGAATTCAGCACCACCAAACCAGCTCTCCAACAAATACTAAAGGATATTCTCTAGACAGGAAACACAAAAATGGTGTATAAATTCGAACCCAAAACAATAAAGTAAATGGCAATGGGATCATACTTATCAGTAATTACCTTAAACGTAAATGGGTTGAATGCCCCAACCAAAAGACAAAGACTGGCTGAAAGGATACAAAAACAAGACCCCTACATATGTTGTCTACAAGAGACCGACCTCAAAACAGGGGACACATACAGACTGAAAGTGAAGGGCTGGAAAAAGATTTTCCATGCAAATAGGGACCAAAAGAAAGCAGGAGTAGCAATACTCATATCAGATAAAATAGACTTTAAAACAAAGGCTGTGAAAAGAGACAAAGATGGTCACTACATAATGATCAAAGGATCAATCCAAGAAGAAGATGTAACAATTATAAATATATATGCAGCCAACATGGGAGCACCGCAATATGTAAGACAAATGCTAACAAGTATGAAAGGAGAAATTAATAATAACACAATAATAGTGGGAGACTTTAATACCCCACTCACACCTATGGATAGGTCAACTAAACAGAAAATTAACAAGGAAACACAAACTTTAAACGATACAATAGACCAGTTAGACCTAATTGATATCTATAGGACATTTCATCCCAAAACAATGAATTTCACCTTTTTCTCAAGCGCACATGGAACCTTCTCCAGGGTAGATCACATCCTGGGCCATAAATCTAGCCTTGGTAAATTCAAAAAAATAGAAATCATTCCAAGCATCTTTTCTGACCACAATGCAGTAAGATTAGATCTCAATTACAGGAGAAAAACTATTAAAAGTTCCAACATATGGAGGCTGAACAACACGCTGCTGAATAACCAACAAATCACAGAAGAAATCAAAAAAGAAATCAAAATTTGCATAGAAACAAATGAAAATGAAAACACAACAACCCAAAACCTGTGGGACACGGTAAAAGCAGTCCTAAGGGGAAAGTTCATAGCAATATAGGCATACCTCAAGAAACAAGAAAAAAGTCAAATAAATAACCTAACTCTACACCTAAAGCAACTAGAAAAGGAAGAAATGAAGAACCCCAGGATTAGTAGAAGGAAAGAAATCTTAATAATTAGGGCAGAAATAAATGCAAAAGAAACAAAAGAGACCATAGCAAAAATCAACAAAGCCAAAAGCTGGTTCTTTGAAAGGATAAATAAAATTGACAAACCATTAGCCAGACTCATCAAGAAACAAAGGGAGATAAATCAAATCAATAAAATAAGAAATGAAAATGGAGAGATCACAACAGACAACACAGAAATACAAAGGATCATAAGAGACTACTATCAACAATTATATGCCAATAAAATGGACAATGTGGAAGAAATGGACAAATTCTTAGAAAAGTACAACTTTCCAAAACTGGACCAGGAAGAAATAGAAAATCTTAACAGACCCATCACAAGCATGGAAATTGAAACTGTAATCAAAAATCTTCCAGCAAACAAAAGCCCAGGTCCAGACGGCTTCACAGCTGAATTCTACCAAAAATTTAGAGAAGAGCTAACACCTATCCTGCTCAAACTCTTCCAGAAAATTGTAGAGGAAGGTAAACTTCCAAACTCATTCTATGAGGGCACCATCACCCTAATACCAAAACCTGACAAAGATGCCACAAAAAAAGACAACTACAGGCCAATATCACTGATGAACATAGATGCAAAAATCCTTAACAAAATTCTAGTGATCAGAATCCAACAACACATTAAAAAGATCATACACCATGACCAAGTGGGCTTTATCCCAGGGATGCAAGGATTCTTCAATATCCTCAAATCAATCAATGTAATATACCACATTAACAAATTGAAAAAAAAAAACCATATGATTATCTCAATAGATGCAGAGAAAGCCTTTGACAAAATTCAACATCCATTTATGATAAAAACTCTCCAGAAAGCAGGAATAGAAGGAACATACCTCAACATAATAAAAGCTATATATGACAAACCCACAGCAAACATTATCCTCAATGGTGAAAAATTGAAAGCATTCCCTCTAAAGTCAGGAACAAGACAAGGGTGCCCACTCTCACCATTACTATTCAACATAGTTTTGGAAGTTCTGGCCACAGCAATTAGAGCAGAAAAAGAAATAAAAGGAATCCAAATCAGAAAAGAAGTAAAACTCTCACTATTTGCAGATGACATGATCCTCTACATAGAAAACCCTAAAGACTCCACCAGAAAATTACTAGAACTAATCAATGATTATAGTAAAGTTGCAGGATATAAAATCAACACACAGAAGTCCCTTGCATTCCTATACACTAATAATGAGAAAACAGAAAGAGAAATTAAGGAAACAATTCCATTCACCATTGCAACGGAAAGAATAAAATACTTAGGAATATATCTACCTAAAGAAACTAAAGACATATATATAGAAAACTATAAAACACTGGTGAAAGAAATCAAAGAGGACACTAATAGATGGAGAAATATACCATGTTCATAGATTGGAAGAATTAATATAGTGAAAATGAGTATACTACCCAAAGCAATTTATAGATTCAGTGCAATCCCTATCAGGCTACCAACGGTATTCTTCACAGAGCTAGAACAAATAATTTCACAATTTGTATGGAAATACAAAAAACCTCGAATAGCCAAAGCTATCTTGAGGAAGAAGAATGGAACTGGAGGGATCAACCTACCTGACTTCAGGCTCTACTACAAAGCCACAGTTATCAAGACAGTATGGTACTGGCACAAAGACAGAAATATAGATCAATGGAACAAAATAGAAAGCCCAGAGATAAATCCACGCACATATGGACACCTTATCTTTGACAAAGGAGGCAAGAATATACAATGGATTAAAGACAATCTCTTTAACAAGTGGTGCTGGGAAAACTGGTCAACCACTTGTAAAAGAATGAAACTAGAACACTTTCTAACACCATACACAAAAATAAACTCAAAATGGATTAAAGATCTCAACGTAAGACCAGAAACTATAAAACTCCTAGAGGAGAACATAGGCAAAACACTCTCCGACATATATCACAACAGGATTCTCTATGACCCACCTCCCAGAATATTGGAAATAGAAGAAAAATAAACAAATGGGACCTAATTAAACTTAAAAGCTTCTGCACAACAAAGCAAACTATTAGCAAGGTGAAAAGGCAGCCTTCAGAATGAGAGAAAATAATTGCAAATGAAGCAACTGACAAACAACTAATCTCAAAAATATACAAGCAACTCCTACAGCTCAACTCCAGAAAAATAAATGACCCAATCAAAAAATGGGCCAAAGAACTAAATAGACATTTCTCCAAAGAAGACATACAGATGGCTAACAAACACATGAAAAGATGCTCAACATCACTCATTATCAGAGAAATGCAAATCAAAACCACTATGAGGTACCATTTCACACCAGTCAGAATGGCTGCGATCCAAAAGTCTACAAATAATAAATGCTGGAGAGGGTGTGGAGAAAAGGGAACCCTCTTACACTGTTGGTGGGAATGCAAACTAGTACAGCCACTATGGAGAACAGTGTGGAGATTCCTTAAAAAACTGGAAATAGAACTGCCTTATGATCCAGCAATCCCACTGCTGGGCATACACACTGAGGAAACCAGAAGGGAAAGAGACACGTGAACCCCAATGTTCATCGCAGCACTGTTTATAATAGCCAGGACATGGAAGCAACCTAGATGTCCACCAGCAGATGAATGGATAAGAAAGCCATGGTACATATACACAATGGAGTATTACTCAGCCATTAAAAAGAATACATTTGAATCAGTTCTAATGAGGTGGATGAAACTGGAACCTATTATACAGAGTGAAGTAAGCCAGAAGGAAAAACACCAATACAGTATACTAACGCATATATATGGAATTTAGAAAGATGGTAACAATAACCCTGTGTACGAGACAGCAAAAGAGACACTGATGTATAGAACAGTCTTATGGACTCTGTGGGAGAGGGAGAGGGTGGGAAGATTTGGGAGAATGGCATTGAAACATGTATAATATCATGTAAGAAACGAGTTGCCAGTCCAGGTTCGATGCACGATACTGGATGCTTGGGGCTGGTGCACTGGGATGACCCAGAGGGATGATATGGGGAGGGAAGAGGGAGGAGGGTTCAGGATGGGGAACACATGTATACCTGTGGCGGATTCATTTCGATATTTGGCAAAACTAATACAATATTTTAAAGTTTAAAAAAAAAAAGAGAACTGGAGTGGGGTGCCATTGCCTTTTCAACTAAAGCAGGAGGCAAGTCTAGGGTATCAGTCATTTAAGGGGAGTATAGTGGTCCCTTGGTCTGAAGAGGCAGAGCTTGAGGTCTAGTTCAGTCCAAAAGGCTGCCTCCATGTTCCCAGACAGAACTCTAATGTGTCTCTTTGTTTGGGTAACCAATGGATCTTTCTGGTATCTGGCCCCGATAAAAGGATTTCTACTCCAACGTGAGTTATCCTTTCCATCTCTAGAAACCAAAACTACTTAGCAAAGCTCATACAGTCATTTCCTTGCTGTAATAAAGGAATGTTAAGTTCTCTTCATTAGGCACATCAGCGCTCATGTTACATGTGTTCACTGTGGACATCGGGTACTCACATTTGGATGGAAGAAATATGAATAAATAGAACAATACAATATGGAGTGAGATGAGAAATCCTGGAATGGAAGAGGGGTGAATGCCAGATGTCTAGGGAACAAAAAGTAAACCCAACCCATTTGTTTGCAGGCGTATTTTGGCCTCCAGTTTCCATGTTCTTTCCAAAATCTTCAGCCACATTATTCACAGCTTCCTTCTTTCCTGATGGGAAAACTCTTTCTCTGAGAGTGTAGAGAAACTCACTAATAAGAAATATTAACGTATTAAGAGCAGAAGACAAGCATTTCAGAGAATCTGTTTGCAGTGGGTCCTAACAGAAGAAATGCTTTATCTCCAAGTGGAGAATGAAGATGTCACATCCCCTGAAATACTGAAAAGGAGCAAGTAGGTGGAGGAGGCGGGGTGTGAGCACCCTGCCCCTGCCCCAGGCCAGGTGAAGAAATGGCTTGCAATCAGAAGTTCCCAAGATACTATGATTTAGTGCCCATTATGAGGCCCCTGTGAGTTGTGATTGAGTGAAATAGGACACATGTTTTGCTTTATAATCCATCTGAAGCCCTTATAAAGGCCAAATGTTTTGAAGGATGTTTTAAGCTCTGGTGCAGGTTGTAAGGCTTTAACAGGCAGGAACTTGATTAAAATAGCAGTTCTTGTTTTGCTTCTGGAACTAGAAGAAAAGTGCAACAAAGAAGGGGGGGAGCCTAGGTAGTTATATTTCTTTTGCTTTTTCCAGTCCCTGTCTTATTTATGAGTCAGTTTTTCTTTAGAAACTGTTTCTGCTAGTATGTTTGCAGTTGGCTCGTTACCTTAGCAATTCCTGGTCAGAAGACATCATCTAAAGAGATCTTTAAAACACAGTTTTACTGTGTTTCCTCCTTCCTCTCCTTCATAACATTGAACATCAACTTCTCTGCCCCTTTTCTGAAAATTTGTCATTATTTTATAGGTGGATTTGAAAAAAATCCTATATATTTTAGTGTTTTCTTCCTTCTGTCTATTTCTCTGATAATTGTTGTTGGACATCTCTCTGGGTTTTCTATTTTTTAATTTTCCCCTTTTACAATTCACTTTGAGTATGTTTCTCTTGAGCTGAAATCCGCAGAACCTGGAGACAGGTGAGCTGACGTTAGTTTAGCCTTTTATTAAGGCTAAACTAGGAACTGGGAAGCAGAGCTCATTTCCCCAGCCTCCACCAAGAATGGAAAGGGCTCCTGAGGGCAGGTGGAAGCTATTTTCCACCAGAAGACTCAAGATCACTGGGATTTCTCCTTACCCTCTGAACCCAGGGCCTCACGACCCCCAAACATCGGGTTCAATTTTAAGAGGATATGAGGTTTCTGGAAGGCTGAATAGGTAATCCTTGGTCCTTTGATATCTGTGTAACCTTTGATGTTTGTGTAACTAAAGGCTTGGCCTTCAGTGAATTTTCTCATTGCTTAAACCTCTGGATGCTTATAAAGTGAGTGAGTGTGTGTATATATATGTTTTTATGATAGCAGTATTATACTTGCAAATTTTGAAAATTGAGTATCTTCATGGGTACAAAGGAAGGAACCCAGAATGGTGGTAGGTGAGCATTGCCCCAGTCGAACTCCCTTCCTAAACTTGGTCACCTTTGAGAAGCCAAAGTTGGCTCTCAATAAGAGTTGAAGCAAAGGCCTTTGTTTTACTCTAAGCCCATTTCGGAAATTCCCTAAACATTCCCCCCAATACTCTGCATTTGGAAAAAAACAAGGTGGGTTGGGAATAAATACTGCTGGTTAGGAGAAACAGAGACCATCCTCTTACTCATGAGGATGTGGTCATGTGAGAACTAATTCATTTTCTCTAACTGCATTTCTTTGAAGAATCTTTTGCTAGAGGTAGGGGTTGGAGGAGAATTTGCTAGTTCACCCAAGAGACGGAGTCTGGGGCTCTGGTGAACATGGCATTTGGCCTGGGCAGCCCTGGTTTAGGCTGTCGAGGCTTAGCTAGGGACACAGACTCCAGGGGAGCATGGAACAGGGTTGCTTCAAACATAGATGGTCATTCTGTGTTGTCTCTGTGACCAGCATTATCATGCTTGGAGCATTTAGACCCTTAGGCTGCAGGATGTGGTCCTCAGCCCTACCTTTGCTCCAAGAAGAAAGGAGTCCTGTCATTGCAGCAACTGGCATATTTGGCTCTGCTGGATCCTCCAGTTCACTCAAGGAGGAACTCTCTTTCCTTGAGTTAGTTTTACACCCAAGTGCCACTTTCTTCCTTAGAATGTGACCATAGATGGATGTTACCTTGGCCCATAGAAGCAACTCTAATATCTGGTAGGCCTGGGCTGGGCACAGAGGTGGCCATTGTTAAATTTTTGAGCTGTAGCTCTTCCTGTCCCTTCTCTTTCTTCCAAGGATGAAACCTCAAACAAATGCCTCCTGCTATTTTAAAATTTATTCTTTGATGGAAACTCTGGAGGATCTGACTGTCAGGTCGTGCTTTCCTTCCTACATGTCTCTCCTTGAAGCTTTCCTTCCTACAGTCTCTCCTTGAAGGGCTTTATTTTTTAAGAACAGACTCTAGAAACTGATGTTGTCAGCCATGGTAGCCCTGGGACCTCATGGAAAGAAGAGATGAAAGATAACCCTGTAACAGCTGGAGATTGAATAGTAGAAACTTACCTTCTGAAGCTCCACTTTGTTCTTCCCGCCTCTGCATTGATGCCAAAAAACAAAATGAAAAACTGCGACCCAGTATTCAGTCTTCTCTTTCTAAGTAAGTAGAAGACATTCATTACAGGATGATTGATGTGATATTCATTAATGAATTATGTGACTTTCTGCATTGATTTAATTGTGCTCTGGTTCTTTCCATGCTATTCATTGCTAAAGGGATGAAAATATTTTCTACTGATCTTTCCTGGAAAATTCAAATGAAGAGCAGTTTTCTGCATGTGGTCCTGACTGATGCTTCAAACAGTGGTCCTCTACTGGAGAAAGACATATCTTCAGGAACATGTCTGTTCCTTTCTATGGGATCTCGTCCCTTAATCCAGATGGAATAGAACCTAGTCAGAGGCTCTCAGGGGCTCAGCATTGCTCACAGATCAGCTTTAACAAAACGGAGAGTCTTGGCCCACAGACACCTAAGATAGGATGATGGCCAACAAGCCATGTTGAGGACCTGTTCACCTCAGGTATTCTAAATTCTGCTAACATGCCATTCTGTGGCCCCTAAATTGTGGTGTTTGGGGTTACTCTGGATTCCTCTGCCACATACAGGTGAATGATATGCGAGCTTTGGAAAGGAACCCTGGTCCCCATTCTTCCCTTTGCCTTTTCCAAGCTATTCTCCTAGACTAGATGTCCTAATTTCTCCCTGGTGTTCCCATTCCTGATGTCATTCTGTTTCAATGATCAGAGAAATGGGAAGGAAGCGAAGAAGGGAAAAAACTGAGAACCAGTCTATTCTGTGAGCTGTACCTAGAGTTCCTCTACCTGATTGGTATCATTTTTTTTTTTTTCAAATGCAGAATTTCACTGAATGTGGTAAAAAAGGCAGAAAAAAAACCCTGACCCCATACAAAGCAAAAGTCCCAGGACTCACTGAAAGGGAGAGGAAACCAGTCAACACTTTCTTTCATCTGACATGTGTTGCTTTCTCAGGTCATGGGCCACAGGGAGTACATATTCTAGTCTGAGGTTCCAGGCCCCCATCAGAGGGCTATGGGTCAGTCACAGAGGCCTCCTGAGAGCAGATGAGAGGACAGCCCCTCTGCCCCCATCTAGCCTAGCACATCCTACCATCAGCTCGTGGCTGCTAGATATCTGCACCCTTCTCTGGTCCTTCCAGTTTTCCTCAGTATATTATGTATACATATACACCCATCAACAAAAAAATTAATCACAGTCAATCTAAGAAAGAAATGGCAAATTTTATGTGTGCTAACCTGAGACTTATAATCCGGAGACAGTCTTTCAGAAAGCTCTGAGGACCATTTCACCTGTTAGAAGTCAAAGCACAGTTACGTGAGTTTTTGAGACAAAGGGGTACATATCAAAGTAACGTATTGACAGTCTGCACAGTCCTACAAGGTGAGTAGTGGGTTACTGTGACCCCTTACAGGATTGAGAAAGGAACATTATCTCCAAGGGAGTTACCCTGCTGGTGTCAGGAGGAAATTGCTTTTGTTTTTGTTGAGTAGACTTTCCTGTGTCTCCTAAGGGGATCTAGTTAATGTGTAACACAGATATACATGGCACAATAAGGGGATGCCCCAACAAACAGAGAGAGGATTTCATGTGTAAAGGTTTTCCTTGTCCTGCCTTAAAATGATTTTATTTCATCCCATCTTAGTGCATTTTTCTCTTTACTCCACCTGTAATCCATATATTATCTGATTTCCCTTTACTCTTTAGAGATACAGACTTGAACACCACCATTTCCACAGTCTTTGGAAGTCTAAGGTCTTAGAAATTTTTACTAATTCTCAGGAAACTTTTTTTAAAAAACACTTTTTTTTTGGGAAAATATAATGTAGTTATGGTATAATCATATGTAGAATCTACCATATATCTTATTTGGAAATAGGTCCTACACATTAGATTTATAAGGATCTTGTATCCACCTTAATAATAACTGTTACTGATTTCCTGATCAAAGTCTCTTCTCACTATAGCAGCCACCATCTCCAATTCTCCCTACCTCTCCAAACTTTTCCATTCTCTGCATTTTTTTTTTAATTTAGAAAGACAAAATACTTTCTTCCAAAATATTGAACTTCTCAAGGATTTAGATCTTGTTGCATTTCTCTCTCTGGGTTGAGGATAAAAGTAAATATTTGCAGGTTGTGCAAAGAACTAAGAATGGCTTGCTTGGTACAGATGGAGAAATGTCAAGGATTCATTCAGTGCTTTCTAGAAGAAGGTGGAATGCATATGTACAAATAGAAATACATATTGAGTAAAATGGGGACTTCTGGTGAGTCTACATTTCCTTTTCCATATGTTTTCTAACTCTGTTAGCTTGCAGACTCTGTTTTGCAATGAAGAGTATCCACCCAAATTCCATCAAATGCTAGCCGTTCCGAGTGCCTGCAAACTCCAGTTAATATAGGAAATTGTGTGGGATGGGAGAGACTCTGGGTATCGCTCATTCAGGAGTTCAATTGGCGTATCTTCGTTTTGTTTTTCTTTCTTTCTTTTTTAAAGAATTTCTTCCTGAATGATAAAACAGGAGAGTACAAGCTCCTGGAAGCAATGAAACCTTGTATATCATGAAAAGGACTGTGAGCTAAGATCACATCCTTCATCATGAGTAAAAGCTCTTTGATACTCTCTGTAATTCCTTCTGTGTAATTACACACACAACTCGGGTTTATGGCATATAGAGATTGAATTTGAAGAAGGCAATGGCACCCCACTCCAGTACTCTTGCCTGGAAAATCCATGGATGGAGGAGCCTGGTAGGCTGCAGTCCATGGGGTCGCTAAGAGTCGGACACGACTGAGCACCTTCACTTTCACTTTTCACTTTCCTGCATTGGAGAAGGAAATGGCAGCCCATTCCAGTGTTCTTGCCTGGAGAATCCCAGGGACGGCGGAGCCTGGTGGGCTGCTGTCTATGGGGTCGCACAGAGTCGGACACGACTGAAGCGACTTAGCAGCAGCAGCAGCAGCAGCAGAGATTGAATTACAATCCTTGGATACATGCTTAAGAGTTTTTGTTGTCTCTATCAGAAAGAAATTTTTAGAGCCTGTGGCTCATGAACTACAGATTTAATAAGTGCTACTAGTGATTCTTCCCATTTGTTTATGTGCAGAAATGGCTCTGACTAAACAGATTTTTTTTCAATTTCTTTATATTTGTTGAAATAGGCAATTGTTCCTAATTTAACTATAAGAAGAATAATTTCATTTGTATTGTATGAAAAATACATGTTTCTAGTTTTATTATAGCATGTTTCCCAATAAAAATTATTAAAACATGTAGATAATGCTTGCCAGTGGTAATTCAATAAGTTAGAAAATATTTAGGATTATCCTTAAGCTAGGATCTCTAAGTGTATTGAGCAATTTTGGAGGCTGCTCTGCTATACCCTTACCTTCTGTAATACCAGAAGCTATCTAGCGCATCGTAGGTGTCATAATAGATTTGTGGTGTAGAAAAGAGTTTGTACACAATTGTGTGATAGAATAACCTAAAGGGTAGTAAAAAGCTCAGAGAGTCAGCACAAAAATTGTATTAAACTTTTCCAGGAATTCTTCTACTGATGGCATTAAAAGAAAAAAAAGAGGGGGAGACCTGTAAGCAAAACAAACCAAAAGAATTCCTCCAAAGAAAAAAACAAAAATCACCCCATATACCCCCAGCTGCAAAGGGGGATAAGCCATCTGTTGGGTTCTGGCCACATGTTTTCAGTCTCTGCCTCTGTGGTCATGTCACCTGTCCCTCTTGGGTGTCTCTTCTTTTGCCTCTCTCTAGTAAGAACATTCATGGTTGCATTTAGGATTCATCTGGATAATCTAAATAATCCATTTCAAAATTTTGAATTGACTCACATTTGCAAAGTCTCTGTTCCCATATAAGGGAACATTCACAGACTCCAGGAATGATGATGTGGATATTTTTGTGGGTCTTTATTCAGCCGACCTCACCACTCTATCTTTGTTCTCTTTCTTGAACACTAACTAGTTGGACTGACTCTTGACTTACCTTCTCTCTCCTATTTTCCTCAGATGTCTTTGTGTTCTATCTTCTGTCTTCTCAATTATATTTTCTAAAACTTCTTTTGAAATTTTAGCTTCTCTGGTCAAGTATTTAATTTCCAAACATAACTTCTTTCTTTCTTAATACTGTTTAAAATATAGCATTGTGTTCTTATTTCATGGATATAATATTTCCTCAAATGTGTTGTGGATCTTAGCTATCAGTTTCATTCATATTTAAGAATGAGGCATCTCAAGATCATTTCTGTCTAAAGTTTGTTGACAGGCAAGAATGTGCTAAGACTTTGTGGGTAGTTACTTTTTACTCAGCTGTTAATTTTTCCTAGAGAAGAGACCTTTATCACACATACAAGTTTTCGTCTACTTTTTAAGTCAGTTGTTATTTGTCCATTTGTTTGCCAATTTCCAGATTTTGTATTCATCTCTCATCTGGTATTGTCATCTTTAAAAGAATGAGATAAAATTCACATAATATCAAAGTAAACATTTAAATGTGGATAATTCAGTGCATTTTGTACACTAACAGTGTCGTGCAATCACCATATCCATCTGGTTCCAAAATACTTTTATGATCCCTCAAAGAAACTCCATACCAGTTCAACAGTCACTCCTCATTCCGCCCCACCCACCCCAGCCCTTGGCAACCACCAATCTGCTTCTGGTCACTATGGAGTTACCTTTTCTGAGTATTTCATATAAATGGAATCATAAAATATATGACTTCTGTGACTGCCTCCTTTCACTTATATTTAAGTTCTCAAGGGTCACCCACTTTGTAGCATTTCATTATTTTTTATTGCTGAATAATATTCAATTGCATGGATCTGACCTGTTTTGTTTATCCATTCCTCATGAGCTGAGAGGCTCATCTTCTGTCATCTTACTATTCTGTTTGGCTGAGTGGACTTGTGCCACTTTATACTTTTATTGACAATTTTTTTAGGATTTGGAAAAGAAGCAGAGAAAAATATATGTTTACAATCTGCCATATTTAACTGAAAGTTATGCCATTGTTTTAAACTAACCACGCAGATATATTGTGCTTCTCTTGACTAATACATACATAAAAAATTGGGCTTGTACAAAACAAATTGGAATGGGCATTGTTCACTAACAGACCATAATTAGAATAATGTTCAGTTCAGTTCAGTTCAGTTGCTCAGTCGTGTCTGACTCTTTGCGACCGCATGAATCGCAGCACGCCAGGCCTCTCTGTCCATCACCAACTCCCAGAGTCCACTCAAACTCACGTCCATCGAGTCGGTGATGCCATCCAGCCATCCCATGCTCTGTCGTCCCCTTCTTCTCCTGCCCCCAATCCCTCCCAGCATCAGAGTCTTTTCCAATGAGTCAACTCTTCGCATGAGGCGGCCAAAGTACTGGAGTTTCAGCTTTAGCATCATTCCTTCCAAAGAAATCCCAGGGCTGATCTCCTTCAGAATGGACTGGTTGGATCTCCTTGCAGTCCAAGGGACTCTCAAGAGTCTTCTCAAACACTACAGTTCAAAAGCATCAATTCTTTGGCACTCAGCTTTCTTCACAGTCCAACTTTCACATCCATACATGACCACAGGAAAAACCATAGCCTTGACTAGATGGACCTTTGTTGGCAGAGTAACATCTCTGCTTTTGAATATGCTATCTAGGTTGGACATAACTTTCCTTCCAAGGAGTAAGTGTCTTTTAATTTCATGGCTGCAGTCACCATCTGCAGTGATTTTGGAGCCCAGAAAAATAAAGTCAGCCACTGTTTCCACTGTTTCCCCATCTATTTCCCATGAAGTGATGGGACCGGATGCCATGATCTTAGTTTTATGAATGTTGAGCTTTAAGCCAACTTTTTCACTCTCCTCTTTCACCTTCATCAAGAGGCTTTTGAGTTCCTCTTCACTTTCTGCCATAAGGGTGGTGCATCTGCATATCTGAGGTTATTCATATTTCTCCCAGCAATCTTGATTCCAGCTTGTGCTTCTTCCAGCCCAGTGTTTCTCATGATGTGCTCTGCATATAAGTTAAATAAGCAGGGTGACAATATACAGCCTTGACGTACTCCTTTTCCTGTTTGGAACCAGTCTGTTGTTCCATGTCCAGTTCTAACTGTTGCTTCCTGACCTGCATATAGGTTTCTCAAGAGGCAGGTCAGGTGGTCTGGTAATGTTATTCCTTATCAAAAATTTATATTCATATTCTTTAACATACTTGAGTTGGCTTTTCAAATAGCCTCTTAAAAATATTTTATTCTCATTTCTTTGTTTTTACTTTTCAGTTACATGTAGTTATACATTATGTCATCATTAATTCTTAAATTAGAGGACTGGCTCTAAAACTGGTTCAAGAAACTTCACTAACTGGAGGAATGAGAGACTAGCATAATTCTGGGTCATAATGGATTCTCGATAGAAACTGTTAGATTTGTTTAATTGGAAATATGACAATGACTTAAAAGATTTTATATATATTGAGTCTTTTATAATTCATTGTCAAAACAATATGATAACAATAATGAAAATCAAATAATCATAAATCAGCCACAGTCTCTCAATTACAACAAATTAGGAGTTTTTAATGCTCTCATTTGTGGATGTGTGTGTTCACTCACTCAGTCGTGTCCGACTCTTTGTGACCCCATGGACTGTAGCCCACCAGGCTCCTCTGCCCATGGAATTTTCCAGGCAAGAATACTGGAGTGAGTTGCCATTTCCTACGCCAAGAGATATTCCTGAATTAGGGATCAAACTCGTGTCTTTTGTTCTTCCTGCATTGATAGATGGATTCTTTTTTTTTTTTTTCTCTTTTTAAATTTTATTTTATTTTTAAACTTTACATAATTGTATTAGTTTTGCCAAATATCGAAATGAATCCGCCACAGGTATACATGTGTTCCCCATCCTGAACCCTCCTCCCTCCTCCCTCCCCATACCATCCCTCTGGGTCATCCCAGCGCACTAGCCCCAAGCATCCAGTATCATGTATCGAACCTGGACTGGCAACTCGTTTCTTACATGATATTTTACATGTTTCAGTGTCATTCTCCCAAATCTTCCCACCCTCTCCCTCTCCCACAGAGTCCATAAGACTGTTCTATACATCAGTGTCTCTTTTGCTGTCTCGTACACCGGGTTATTGTTACCATCTTTCTAAATTCCATATATATGCGTTAGTATACTGTATTTATGTTTTTCCTTCTGGCTTACTTCACTCTGTATAATAGGCTCCAGTTTCATCCACCTCATTAGAACTGATTCAAATGTATTCTTTTTAATGGCTGAGTAATACTCCATTGTGTATATGTACCACTGCTTTCTTATCCATTCATCTGCTGATGGACATCTAGGTTGCTTCCATGTCCTGGCTATTATAAACAGTGCTGCGATGAACATTGGGGTACACGTGTCTCTTTCCCTTCTGGTTTCATCAGTGTGTATGCCCAGCAGTGGGATCGAATAGCCAAAGCGATCTTGAGAAAGAAGAATGGAACTGGAGGAATCAACCTACCTGACTTCAGGCTCTACTACAAAGCCACAGTTATCAAGACAGTATGGTACTGGCACAAAGACAGAAATATAGATCAATGGAACAAAATAGAAAGCCCAGAGATAAATCCACGCACATATGGACACCTTATCTTTGACAAAGGAGGCAAGAATATACAATGGATTAAAGACAATCTCTTTAACAAGTGGTGCTGGGAAAACTGGTCAACCACTTGTAAAAGAATGAAACTAGACCACTTTCTAACACCATACACAAAAATAAACTCAAAATGGATTAAAGATCTAAACGTAAGACCAGAAACTATAAAACTCCTAGAGGAGAACATAGGCAAAACACTCTCTGACATACATCACAGCAGGATCCTCTATGACCCACCTCCAAGAATATTGGAAATAAAAGCAAAAATAAACAAATGGGACCTAATTAACCTTAAAAGCTTCTGCACATCAAAGGAAACTATTAGCAAGGTGAAAAGACAGCCTTCAGAATGGGAGAAAATAATTGCAAATGAAGCAACTGACAAACAACTAATCTCAAAAATATACAAGCAACTCCTACAGCTCAACTCCAGAAAAATAAATGACCCAATCAAAAAATGGGCCAAAGAACTAAATAGACATTTCTCCAAAGAAGACATACAGATGGCTAACAAACACATGAAAAGATGCTCAACATCACTCATTATCAGAGAAATGCAAATCAAAACCACTATGAGGTACCATTTCACACCAGTCAGAATGGCTGCAATCCAAAAGTCTACAAATAATAAATGCTGGAGAGGGGTGGAGAAAAGGGAACCCTCTTACACTGTTGGTGGGAATGCAAACTAGTACAGCCACTATGGAGAACAGTGTGGAGATTCCTTAAAAAACTGGAGATAGATGGATTCTTTACCACTGTGCCATCTGGGAGGCCCAGTGCTCCCATCTAGTTCTTAGTTATTGACATCCCTAATACTTGCTTAGTTATAATCATTTAGGTAAATTACAACTCAATATTCTGTTTTATTTCATATATATATCATAAGCATTTGTTTTTATTGCTTTAAAAATCTTCATAATCATCACTTAGTGGCTGAATTGTATTTCATTATATTGGCATACCATAATGTACTTATTCATTCTCCTAAGATTAGGTATTTGGGCTGCTATTAGTTTTGTAGAATAACTGTGAGACTTGAATGGAGGCAGTTAATACACAATTAGAAGGAAAGTGGTTCTACTTATAGATCTTAGGCTTTGTCTCAGACGAGCCTGGGTTCTGTTATTTTGGTTCAGTCACTAGCTTTTATTTATTTTTTAAGTACAGTACTCAATTGAGATCTCTTTTATACACAGTAAAATGCACAAATATCAAATGCATAGCAATGAGTTTTTAGATATGTTTACACCTATGTGACCACATACACTATATCCCCTTCCCCTGAGTATAACCACTATTCTGATTTCTGGCACTATGAATTAATTTTATCTTTAAAAATTCATATAAGTGGAATCGCACAGCATGTGGGTTGTTTGTTTTTCTTCGTATGTCTTCTTCTGTTCATTGAAATGTCTTTGAAATTTGTCCGTGTTATTGTGTATATCAGTTTAGAAGTTTGTTCTTTTTAATAGCTGACTAGTTTTGCAGAGTAGATAGCCCACAATTTGTTTATTCTTTCTTCTGGTAATGGACATTTGTATTGTTTCTACTTTGGGGCAATTATGGATAGAATTGTTCTGGTTGCTATGAATATTTTTGTAGAAGTGTTGTCTTTTAGAGACAGGCACTCAGTTCTCTTGAGCCTATCTAGGAATGGAACTGCTGTATTATAAAGTAAGCAGAGCTGGCGAAGTTCACAAGCATGAACAACATGCTGCAATCACAATACTGAGCAGGATGCAAATCACGCCAAGACCTGAAGAGTAAATCTTTTAATCTCTCTGAACTTTAGTTTCATCAACTTTAAAATAAAAATATCCTACCTTGCCTGAAGAGTTGCGAAGATATATACCCTTTATAAGGGTATAAAGTACCTGGCATAGAATGTGGGGTATAGTAGGGATTCACTGAATGGGAGAGGTACTGATGGTGGTGATGATGAAGAAGAAGATGATGGTAATACAGTCCCTGTATATGCGCTGATGGGTAGAGTTGTTGAGTTAAAATATAGAGCTGACCTCTTTCTCTAATCCTTGAAAGAAGTCTGAAAACTTTAAAGAAGGTCCCTTTTGACCTATGACTGGATCTATGGTTTTTAACAGGAAGCCCACATCCCATCCCTGAGATTCTAATTTATTCCTCTGAAGACGGGGCCCTGGCTCCTGTCTGTATTAAATGTTCCTCTGGTGACGTGAATTCACTGTCAGCGCTCAGATCCGCTGCTTAGCCGAAGAATTAATTCATAGCTCCCTGTGTGAGACTTTGCCATTCTTTAGTTCTTCGAGGTAACAGACTGGCTGCATTACTTTTATGTTCTCTCTGCTGACTGTCACCCTAGTCGCATCTGAGACCCTGAAACCATCTTTGAGATGTGTGTCTTATTGGTGCGCTTCCTCCCCTCCTTTTCTCTTGTTTCTCTTATGAATCTCTGGCTGTTGATTGCACAAGATGTGCTTTTGTTCCCCATTTGTTGCTTGGCTTCAGTACGCCGGCTCAGTCTTCTTAAATGTCACCTTCTCAATATTTTCTTCCTATTTCTCCCAGTGTTTTTACTTTTCCATTTAAAACAAACACAAACATGGCAACTCCTGCAGCCTCTGGCAGCTGGCAGTCTGCGTGCCTGGCTGCTCCCACCTTGGAGGTACAGATTATCCTGGCAGACTGCTGAAAGCTGTTGCGGCTTAAGGAGCAGCTGGTTTTTCTTCTCTCTCTCTTTTAAAAAATTTAAACATTAGTTTACTTTCTCTTTTATTTATCAAATTAATGTATGTTTCCTATGGTAGAAAATTTGGAGAATTAAGTCTAAAGATCCAAAAAACAACTGAAATGATTTGTGCAACTTTCTCCTTTATAGTCAACAACCAATTTCAGCTCCAGCAATTCCTACTTGTATGGCTCTGGGTTACTTCTTTTCCCTGAGTCTGTAGCCTTATATGTTAAAGATGGATGATAACAAAAGCCTGATAGAAAAAATGGGAAAAGACATGAAGGATAACTCACACAAAAAATATAAAATGCCTGTTAAACATATGAAAAAATATTCAATTTCACTCATAAGATAAATGCTGCTGCTGCTGCATGGCTTCAGTCGTGTCCGACTCTGTGCAACCCCATAGACCACAGCCCACCAGGCTCCTCCGTCCCTGGGATTCTCCAGGCAAGAACACTGGAGTGGGTTGCCATTTCCTTCTCCAATGCATGCAAGTGAAAAGTGAAGTTGTTCAGTCGTGTCCGACTCTTCGCGACCCCATGGACTGCAGCCCACCAGGCTCCTCCGTCCATGGGATTTTCCAGGCAAGAGTACTGGAGTGGGGTGCCATTGCCTTCTCCAAGATAAATGCTAATTAATGGCAAAAATGTAAGGCTTGACAGCACACTTTGTCAGTGAGGCAGGGGACAAGTAGGTGTTCTTCAATATTACACAGCCTTATAGAGGGGAATTTGACACTTCTTACACAGACTGCATTTTGTTTACATTTTGTTCCAATAATCCTGCTGCAGAGAATTTACCCTGAAGATGTATTTTCACAATATGATATATATATGCCCAATATTACTCATTGCAACATTATTCACAATTGCAAAATATTGTAAGTAACCTAAATCCTCGAATATAGGAGATTTTTATTGAACAAAACTATGAAATATTTATATTAAGAAGACCATGCAACTTTAAGAGAGCGAGGATAAATAGCTTCATAAACAGAAGAAAAAGCAAAGGAAAACTGTATATACAGTATAACACCTTTGTATAAGAAACATAGATAATAATAAAATATACATTGTAAGAAAGATCAATCAGAAGTGAATGAGATTGATTACCTACAAGGGATGGGTAGGAACAAGGTAGAAAATATAGGAAAGTGAGTATATTCTCTCATGTAGTTTTTTGATTTCGGGCATCATGCTAATGTTATTTCACTTTCAAAAAATTTGCATCAGTGAGAATATAGTGGAAAAAAACTTTAGAATATAAATAGAAGTAGATGAACCCAACGTTCAAATAAATTAACTCAGAATGGTAAAAAGGAGCTAAATTAATCATCTTTGAACATGGTAATTTTGCTATCATCAGTCAAAAGATAAATTTGAGTTATATGTATTAGGTTAGTTTTTTTGCATTATATGAATTTAGCAATTATGAAATTACTCTCTGTATATGGTAGCACTGAACAGGTGAGTAAATATTAATATACTGATTTTGCTGGTAGCCAGAATTCTCACAGTTAGGGGAAAGGGATATAGACAATTATCTATAGATGTTACAATAGTAAGTGGAAGTTTGATGAATGATGCATTTATACATACTCTCAAAGAATCATAAAAAGGTAACTATAGGGGACAAATCTGGTTGATACTACCTGACGGCTTCAGCCTTATTTAACATCTCCAGTTATGTGGTAAGCTGACATCATGTACCTCTTGATACGATGCACTGAGGAAGCAGTATCACATATATGGTGCTTCTGTCAAATATGAAAGAAAATCTGTGGGGAAATTTCCAAAGCATATGGCCCATGCGCTTAAAACATGTCTGTGCCATGAAAAACAAAAGTTGAGGAAATGCTTCAGATTAGAGACGACTGAAGAGACACAACATCTGAAAGCAGTGAGTGATCCTGGATTGGATCCTGGATTTGAAAAAAATTGATGTATTGGACATTATGGGGAGAAGATCTTGTATTGCGTGAGTGTAATTTCCTGACGTGAGCACTCTCCTGTGGGTGTGAAACAAAATGCCTCTTCTAAGAAAATACACAATGAAGTGCTTGGGAGTAAGGGGACATGATTTATACAAGTTACTCAGCTTGTTCAGAAAATGTATGCACATGTGTGTGTGTGTGGAGAGAGATACACAAAAAGAGAGAGAGAAACATGGCAAAATATTAGTTGGTAAATACAAGTAAAGGGTACAGAGGTGTTCTTTGTAGTATTCCTGTAAATTTTCTTTGTGTGAGAAGTTATTTCAAAAGAGTTATTAAAGTTAAAATAAAGACACAATAAGAGTACTTAGGGTATTGGTATAAGGACTAAATTGAATAATCTAAAAAATATTTTAACACAGGGCCTGGCATAGAGGGGAAAACTCAATTAATTGCTAGATATTATTGAACCAAAATGAATAAATCACTATAGTAATATTTTATTACTATAGAAATTAAGTCACTATCAATATATTAACATCAGCACATGCATCAAAACACTTGTTATCAATATTATATTAATATTTGATCTACATATCATTTATTGATAATAGCATTTATACTTTAATATTAATTACTACTACTATCAATATATAAATATTTATTGTTACAATAAATGATTTTATTAAAATAATATACAATAATTATACTTTTTCACTTAAATTATATCATGAGTGACTTTTAATGATATGTGATATTGTTTGTACATTTCACAATGAAAATCTTTTCTAACTTTGAGTGTTTGTTATTTCTACTTTTATTTTTTAATTCTTTTATAAGTAACATTTTACTGATAAGTTTATAAAATAACTTATAAAAACTATAAATTTCTGTCCTTTTTCCTGATTGTATAGGACAAGGAGTAATATTGCAAAGTCAAAGGGACAAACATTTAAAAAACTTTGGTTAGCGGCTAGTAGTTTTCCAGAATGATCTTCCCCTTTCTCTCTTGTACTGGCAGGCTATAAATGTATCTGTTTTATCTGTCCTCATCAATATTGCATGTTATCAGTTATTTTACTTTTTAGGAGGAGCTGATTCTTAGGAATTAAACTGGTTCTGAGTGGTAGAATTTTGTTAGTTTTTAAAACTTTCCACTTTATACTTTGTTTATGGTTTGGGGTTTCCCTAAGAAGAATTATCAAAAACATCCCAATGAAATAATTCTTTAAAAAAAAGATGAGCTTAGTTGGTCAAAGTAATAGTGCAACCAGTGTCGACTGTATGGTTTCTATATTCACTAGGAAAATCACCAGGAAAATTAGTTTCACAAGTTCTTGGACCTCAGATTTCCCAGGAGGACAGACAGACATGGATTCAAATCTTGGTTCTTTCATCTACTAGCTCCTGGCTTTGGGCAGTTTATTGGACTTTTCTAAGATTTTGTTTTCTACTGGCAAAGTAAAAACTAAACCACCTTCTTTATGGCATTTTTGGGAGGGTTAAGAAAGGTAATACAGGAACCGTGCCTGTAACTTACTAAATGCTTTATAAATATTAGTTTTAAAAATTCTCATGCAATTGACAGTGTTTTCAGTTATAATCTTATAGGAAGTGAAGCAGTGAGTGCTGCAAGCTTATAGGTAGTTTCTCTTGATCTAAGTCAGGAGACTATTACCAAGGTGTACCTAAGAAAGGGCATTTTCTGTGAGGTTAAAAGTTGTCCTAGGATTTGGATCCATGACTCCAGTGATCTTAGTTTAATAATACATTGAACCAAAGGTCTGCAGGTCAGATGACCACATCCTAAATGCTTGATTATGTTCCTGCACTTGCCCAAGAGAGAGACCACCAAAGAACAACTTTTGCTAATTTGATGCTGACCTAAGACTTTTAGAAAGGAGAACCTTTATTTGGTTTGATTCTGAAAGTAACAAAACTAACAGTTCTATTTGTATTTAAAAATGCTGTCAAACAGTACTTAGATTATTTAGGAATCAGACATGTTGGAAAAGATATGGCCACTTCCAGTTTCTTTAAATCAATTTTGACTTGAGATTAGAATGAAAAAATGTGCAATATATTCTACCACCAAAAGACCTTTTCACAGGGCAATTGTCTGTTTTTAACTGACTGGAAAGAAAATATATGTCCTCCACCGCTAGGTTATCATTGTGAAACTGGATTATCAGTTGTAAAAATGCTCTTAATTTAAGGTTTAAAGGGAATGGATGCTGAAAAATTAAGTTTCTATTTATCTTTCCAGGAAGCAGTCATCATAAAATGCATTCCCTTGCCTCTTGATAGTTAGCAGATGCTTCTACACCCCCACAAAATATGCCCCCAGAGCCTTAGCCTATGAAGTAGGATCTGCCACAAATGTCTGAGGATATTTACTTGGCCAAGATTTATGTTACACATTGAAATCAAGTCTCATCTTAAAGGAAATAATCTATTTGATTAATATTTATGCATACTCGTGAATAATTTGAAAACATATGCTACGAATTTCTAGGGTAGAGTGGTGAGACAATGTGCCAAAAATATGCATTGATGCATAGGCATAGAAATGGAGCTTGTTTTGAAAAAGAAATTCCATTCCTCTTTGGATGGTGGTTTTCTTTCTGAATTCCCTTTTCAATCTGTGGAATCCGGTTCCATTAATCTACATGGATGATAACTCCTTTTAAATGTCGAGATAAATTCAGCTATACCTGAAGATACCAAGGTGAAGGGTCTTTCTTTCTGGGAACTTATGGAAAGAGATGGGAAATTTCTTAGCTACGTTGGTAAATGGCCTCCCTAACTTGTGGTCCAGAAGTGCTCCATGTGGTGGTGGTTCAGGGAATACACCAAAGTGGTGCAGGTCACATTTGCAAATCTTACTTTATCTTCAGATTCTCCAATGATCACATGGCTCAACCTGTGACTGGTGACTGGCCTTTCAAGAAGGGAATTTATGATTATTTTTGTGAAAACCGAATTACTGCTGAAATGTTGTGACTTGCATGGAACAGAGTACCACTTGCTGTTGACTGATCATTCCCATGCAATCTAAGGGCACTTCATTAGGAGACTGAGGGATTTCTCCCTTTCTACTCTTTTGTTTTGTTCTTGGCAAGTAGAGTGTTGCAGCATTCTGTCATAGAAACAGCTCCAAAGCACCAAAATTTGGCAAATTTGTCACCTTCCATTGTAATCATGATGGGGATGGTTTGGGATTACTCTAATTGAATATAAGAAGATCGTTTTAAAACAAAAATTCTTAAATCAATCTCCATTGCAGCCCTCAAACTTCCCTGCTGCTAAGTCGCTTCAGTCGTGTCCAACTCTGTGGACCCCATAGACGGCAGCCCACGAGGCTCCCCCATCCCTGGGATTCTCCAGGCAAGAACACTGGAGTGGGTTGCTATTTCCTTCTCCAATGCATGCATGCATGCTAAGTCACTTTAGTTGTGTCCGACTCTGTGAGACCCCATGGACAGCAGTCCACTAGGCTCCTCCGTCCACAGGATTCTCTAGGCAAGAATATTGGAGTGGGTTGCCATTTCCTTCTCCAAACTTCACTACTTCTCCCTAATTCCAATTTTAATTATACTACCAAAATGACTAGTACATCTGAATATTTTCAAATTAAAAGTTGGAAATGTACACTTCACATTTGACATTTATTGGGAGAAGTCTAAAATGCTCCATGTTAGTTCAAGGCATTGACATATCTTAAAAGTGATGGATAATTAATTAATAAGTGTTAAAAATTATTTTATATTTAGGAATATTTGAAGTCTTTCTAGCAACCTTATTGTTTACCTATGTTAAAGATTCTCCTTGATCCACCTAGTCCAGTTTTTTCAATTTATTGGTATTTCTGTGAGTATAGAAATAATAGAATTTGTCTTTATTGTTTGTATCTCTTATTCCAACTACCCCCAAACTGAAGCTAAGATCCTTGTCTGCTTAAAGTCAGATCACCTTAGTCAGCAAAGAGGATTCAATTTTGTATTTATATGCCATTTTAAATCATGGCATGCCATTAATCTCAAGTAGAAATAGAAGTGTCAGTCATTACCTAATCATCCATTTAAGAAATTAATAATATTATAGGGGAAAATTCATCAAACTGTGCAGAGCATTAGAGAAAAAAGTAAAATTATCAGAATACCACAAAACAACCAATGGTTGATCTCAGAAAATGATTGTAAAATCTGACTTTTAGAATTTAAAAACTCACTTGGGTCTCATAAAGTATTTAACTGCTACCAGTTTGCTGTGTTAAAGAGATGGCTTCTATTCTTTGTACCCAATATATAAGCTTAACATATAGTTCTGCCTCAGAGGATATATGTTTGCTTCTAATCCAAATTAGACCATGCTTACTTTTAGTGAATGCAAAGACAAAATAGACGTCTGACTTTTCTTTATACCCTTGAAGGATAAAGATACTTCCAGAGAATTAGCTTCCCTTAAGAGCCGTTCAGGTTCGGTGAAACTATGTTTTAGAGAGAAGATGATCTTGGTTATTTAGAGTATTTAGATACGATTCCTTCCTTCTGCTTCATGGAAAGCGCATTAGATAGGGTACCATAAACATCTCTATTCCAATCCTAGTCCAGCCAGTTGGACACGAATTTCTCTAGGTCTGTTTGCTCTTTGGTAAAATCGGAAGGATAATGCTTTCTCTATTCACCTCAAAGTTTTGAGGATTAAATAAAATCATGAATGCAAATATGGAGTCATGAACCATAACACTATTTGTGGAGATAGGAGAAAGTATATGCTCTGTCATCTTTAATTTATCCCTTGCTTTCCAGAAGCCCTGTTTCCTTTGATTCAATCTTGGCTAATATAACCACAGCTAAAGCCAGACTATTGATCCAGGAATTGTTACATAAGGATATTGCGAATGTTTGCAAGATCAGTAGTTCTCAAACTTTTGATCTCAGGGTTGCTTTGTACTCTCAAAATTTTATTGAACATCCTACAGAGCTTTCATTTATTTGAGTTACACCTATATTTAGTATATTAGAAATTCAAACTGAGAATATTTAACTATTTAAAGGAACAAAAGTAAATTTATTACATTACCATAAATATCCTGGTGGAAAATATCTATAATTTTGAAAGCAAGAAAACCCCCTGAGAAAGTGGTGTTTTATATTTTTCTGCAAATCACTTTAATGTCTAGCAATACAAAACAGCTGGATTTTCACAGCTGCTTCTGCATTCAATCTCTTGTAACATCACATAGCCTCTAGAAAACTAAATTTTATATCCATGAGAGAATAAGGAAGAGAATATCTTTAATATTGTAAAAATAATTTTGATCTCATGGAAGTCCTGAAACAATCTTGGGAACCCCCAGGTATTCTTGGCTACTTTTGAGAAGTGTTGGCTTAGAAGGTACTTAAAACATACATTCATCCTGCATTGTGCTGAGGGTAAAGCCTATTAGAATGATACCTTAATCTGATTTAGTAACCAAAAGTGTTTTTTTCTAGGCTACCTTTTAAAAACCTGTTACTGATAATCTCCTATGAATTTAATAATTATTCTTTTTTAAAATTGAGAGGTAGTTGAGATATAACACTATGTAAGTTTGTATATAATGTGTTGACTTGATATATTTGTATTTTGTGAAAAGATTACCACGGTAGTGTTAGCCAAACCCTTAACAGTTATTCTTATGGCTAAATATACTAATTTGTTTTCAGGGAACTGAGTTTTCTGTACTTCACTTGTATATAAAGGGACTAAAAATAACTTTTTTTATTGTCAGAGACCTATCAGTACTTCTCTGACAATGGTTTTTTGTATATTGGTAAAATAAGATCACAGACTTATTTATTCAACCAATTTAAGAGGAACACTTTACTTTGACACAAATGTTAAATGGTATTATTATTGTGAGTGAGACCCAGGAAAGTAAGAGATTTGCCTCAAGTCACACAGCTGCCTGCTGGGAAAACAGCAAATAGAATCTGATCTTCCGACTCCTTATTTAGTGCTTATATCATAACTAGTTCTTTACTTTATTGGAACTCTTTACTTTTAGTAGAAGCCAGGAAATGCCTCCACTTTCAGACCACTCAGATTGCTTATTGTAAATGCCTGCACTTTCCCCTCTTAGTACTCATCACATTCTAATTTCTAGCTCACTGTTCATCAGCCACCAGATGGTAAGCTTAATGCAGGCAGAACTCACACCTGCCTCGTTCGCTGGTATGTTCCTGATACATAGCAGAGTCTGGACAGATTTTTATGGAGTGAATAGTGTTGCAATGAATCTGAAGTGAATAATGTTGTAGAATTAGAGTTAGGCTAGGTTTGACTAGACTTGGAAGTTAATGTAATTATTTAAAATCCTGCTTTAAAATCTTATAGCTAAAATATACTTTATAACATAGAAATTTCAGACCTGAAATATACCCAAGAGAAAATAGTACATAGGTCCACCCAAAGGCAAATTCAAGAATGTTCACAGCAACTTTATTCAGATTGGTCCCAACCCAGAAAACCCCCCAAAAGGTAAATGTATAAATAAATTATTGAGTATTCATACAAATGGTATATTACACTATAATAAAAAAGAGAGAAACTATTGGTGAAAAGCATGGATATATCTCACAAAACTTATGTTGAGTGAAAGACACAAGATAATATATACTGTACGACTCTATGTATATTAAGTTCAAGAACTGGCAAAACCCATCTATAGTTATTGAGACCAGAATAGTGGTCACCTTTGAGTTTCACTGAGTGAGGAAGAGGGTGTTGACTGGGCGGGGAAATGAGGGAATCATTGAAGGTGCTGAAAATATTCTCTGACTTGATCTGGGTTGTAGTTACATGAGTGGATGTGAGCATGCACATTCATCATGCTCTATACTTAAGATGAATGTACTTATATATACTTTACTATATATGGCTGGGCATTCTGGTTCTTTCCATTTCTTGGCAACTGTGAGCAATGCTGGTCTAAATGTGTCTGTGCAAATATCTCTTTGAGATCCTGCTTTCATTTCTGGGAGGGGTGTAGATCTAGAAAAAGGATTGTGGGATTATGTAAGTCTATTTTTTTTTAAAAGAACTTCCATACTGTTTTCTATAGTGGTTCCACCATTTTATAATCACATCAACAGTGCACAAGGGGTCCAGTTCCTCCATGTGGAATTCTTAAAGACCATCTTTCCTCTTTGAGAAACTCTCTGGGAATTGTGACCAGAAGTACCATTTTTTACACTTTTGAATGTTAAAAATATACTTATTAGATATAATTTTTCAGAGAAATTTTAAGTTCACAGAAATATTCAATGGAATGTACCACTCCAAGTGAAACATACAGAAATTTTTCTTATACTCACTACCCCAATACATGCACAGCCTCCCCCATTCTCATATCTCCCACCAGAGGGGTATCAGTACCATCTAGATTATATAGTCTATATTAAGGTTCACTCTTGGTGTTGTATGTGCTTTGGGTTTGGACAAATTGTGAGACATCTGTCTACTATACAGAATAGTTTCATTGCCTTAAAGCTTTTCTGTGCTCTATTTATCCTTCCTATCCCTTATTCCCTTATTCTTTTTTATTGTCTCCATAGTTTGGCCTTTCCCAGAAGTCATATAGTCAGAATAACCCAGTATGTAACCTTTCAGAATGGCTTCTTTCATTCAGAAGTATGCACTTAAATTTCCTCCATCTCTTTTCATGGCTTGATTGCTCCCTTCTCTTTTAAGTGCACCATGTAGTCAAAATAGAAAATAATTTTGTATTATAACTTGCTAAGAGACTCAAACTTAATTATTCCAACCACGAACAGGTAAAGATGATTATGTGATGTGATAGCAGTGCTAATTATCACTACAATGGCAATTAAATTACAGTATATAAATCTATCAAATTAACATGTTGTACACCTTGAATTGACACTGCATTTTGTGTCAAATATATTTCAAGAAAGGGTTCCCATTGCTTTAAAGATTGAAACTGACATCTCTCATGGTGCCTAACTGTCCTGCCCACTGCTTTCCCATCCTTCTTCCCTGTTCCCATTCAGAAAAGCTTTCCCCACTCAACGTTGTCCTGTTGCGTCAACATTCATGGCTCCCTCTTCTTCCTTAGTTGCCCCAGGGTTCTATCTTCTGCTAAAACTAGTACAGAAGATGACTCTCTTCCTTCTGGATTGTAAGCCATAGGAACTAGGCCTGGGCTGCTGGTGGTTTTCTTTATCACAAAAAAGCCTCTATGTACCAGGAGAAAATAAGGTTAATATGCAAATTAAAGCAGAGACGAAGTTTATCAATAGAGAAACAGAGAGCTAATGCTGGATTTGAGCCCCAAGATCCATTCAAGGTATTAGAGTTGTCTAGGTCCAATGAGCTAATAAATGCATGTAAGTAAAAATGTACATTAGGTGGTACATGTTCAATAATTGTTAGTGATCCTTAATCACATCTCAGTGTACAGGTTATTTCTGTTGTCTTGTCTTCTCCAAGTGCATTGTAAGGATTTTGAGAGCAGGCCCTAGGTCTTAGTCATCTCTGCCCCTCCAGGATCAGCACAGTGCCTGGCATATACTAAGGTTCAATAACCCCGTTGAAGATAATTTAATAGATCAGCATGTTCTGATTTCTGTCAGACACACTCATGTGTGACTTCAGCCTCAGCTTTCTAAACAAGTCTGGGGGGGATTTTTTAATAGATTTGTGCCATTTACTCCTGAGAAAAACATCTTTTGCCTATGGGTGTGTTCTGTTACTTTCAGTGTTCACTTCTTGGACTAACCTACCATGATTTTTTTAAAATGTAGCAACTATTTTTACTTTTTTTTTGATGCAAAATACATTATCTTTTGAGAGAGTTGGATTTTTTTTTTTTTTTAATCAGTAAGCCAAGACTCCCAACTCCTTGTGTTAGGCTTGGAAAGATAAAACTGTCCTGGTGCTAAGCTTTGAAAGACCAAATCTCTCACAAAGATAGTTGAAATGTAAAACAACTCAAAACTAAATTGTTTATGTTGCCTTTGGTATATTTCCCCCTTTTCCTGTAAAAGAAGGAGATAAAAAGTATTCTTGATTTTTTTCATGTTTTTAATTAGGTACATGGAAATCCTAATGTCTGTTTACTTTAATGCTAGTGTTTGAAGCTGTGTTAATTATTAATGAGAAAAGTGCATTCATTCATGCAGTGGAATGAAATGAGTGTTTATTCTGATTTCCTGCCTCAGTGTGGTGGACAAATATGGAAATGATAATGCTAGGAGTTTCCACTTCCACAACCAATAGCTTGGAGTGTGGAGGAGGGGAACCATGTTCACAAATAGATTCTGTGAAGCACATGTGATTTGAGCATCAGTCCTCATAAAATGAGAGAACTTGAATCTTTCATTCTTTCAGTTCTCCAGCTGGACCATTGGCTCCAAACATAAAACAAAGCGCTGGGAGAAGGATTTCTTTTGTTATTAACAGCTGTCTTGCTGGGTGTGTATGTGTGTCTATTTAGAAAAGGCTGCCCTTTCAATGTCTCTCCTGTCAGGACACTCTCTTCTGGCACCCTTATTTGGAAGATCTCTTTAAGATATTTTACAGGGAGATTTTTAGATATCTTTTAGAAATATTGAATATTTTTAAGATTTTTTTAAAACAAAATTTTAAATAAAATCTTTTCGAGGTAAAAGTTTTATTTTCTTCCTTTCCAATCCTCATGCCTCATCATCATTATTATTTTTTTTTACTGTATTGGGTAGGGTCTTCTACAATGTTGAATTGTGGTGATTGTAGCAGGCATTTTCTTTTCTTTCTTTAGTGGTTACTAAAATTTTGCTGTTAAGGATAAGATTTCTCATAGAGGTCTTTGATTGGGTAAAAAGATTTCCATTATGGTCTTAGCTGGCTAAGAGTCTTTTATGTTTGTTTATTTAGTGAACGAGTGTTGAATTTTACTGAATACCACGTTTTGGCATTTATTAAGATGATCATATGGCTTTTTTCCGCCTTCAATATATTAAATTGCTAGATGTTTTTTTTTTTTTGAACTGTCATTACAATCCTGAAATAAACCCTATTTGGGTATAATATCTTTAAAAATACATAGGAAGATTAGATTTGAAGGTGTGTTATTTAGAATTTTGCACTTCTGTGTAAAAAAGTGATCTTGGTCTACACTTTTAGAATTTCAAGCAGAGCACACAGCTCTTTTTTCTGCCTTGCTGGGTTTATTTCATTCCTTCTTATTCTATAGCCATCCCAAACTCCGAGGTCAGCAAGTCTCTGCCTCTACAAACTCCCACTACGTTGTGTTTCTGTTCTTTTCTCATACATAAGGGTGTTAATCTTGCTTTCATTTTATTTACTTTTTGCTTTAATTTGATCTATGTAAAGTGAACCCTTCCACTCCTAGCCAATAGTCTTTTGTGTTGCAGCATTGTCTCCCATAGCCACTGGGTTTTATAAATTCAGTGGAGGGACTTCCCTGGTGGTTCAGTGGCTAAGACTCCATGCTCCCAATGCAGGGGGCCAGGGTTCAATCCCTGGTCAGGGAACTAGATCCTGCCTGCTGCAATGAAGATCAGAGATCCCTCGTGTCGAAACTAAGACCCGATGCAGACAGATAAATAAAATAAATATGAAAAAAAAAGAATTCAGTGGAAAACCATCTTCACAGTATGATGGATAACACTTCTGTGCTTGGTGTTGTCAGCAAAACTTAAAAGGCACACTATTTTTTTTTAATATAGGCTTTGGTGAAAGTGTTGAGAATGCTATATTCTACGGCAGTTTAACAAAATTGTACATGTTTACAATCCAAAAAGATATGGTCATTTCCAACACATGGCATTCTGTATTTTTCATACCACATCTAATCCTAGGGTTAGAAATAGAATGACTTCTTTAAAATGCATTTTGATTCAGTACAAAGTTCAACCACACATGCTTTTAAGGGAAGAATTCTTCATTGTTCCTTTGGCTAAGTTCTTTTAAAACATTCTGGCTTTGCATTTCAACTCATTCAAAGGATACTTTATTAAAGTTGATAACTATATTATTTCAACAGCTGCTATCCACTGGTGGAAGATATGAGAAAGAAGACTCACTTATTTGTATAAGTGGGTACCTCAGATTTCAAGATATTTTGGCTAAACTATAGTTCTGTTTATTCTAATATATGTTCAGCACAAAGTTAGGCCAATCATCATTTGTATAATTAATTTAATGAAAATTACATTTCCTGAAATATGTTGCAATCTGTTTTTGTTGTTTTTTGCTTAGAATGCTGAAGGTATTTTTTTCCCTACAGAAGTGGTATAAAACATTTATTTCTATTTCCATATGAATCCACAAGTTTTATTTAGCCCAGATATTAGGAGAAGCACATCGATGCAACTACCTACACTCATTCCTTTCTCAACTAATAGCATCTAAAATCATCTTCATTTCTTTGCAGGTGAGATTTTCATAAGCTGGAAAAGTTTTAAATTTAGTCTGAGAACAGGATTGTCTATCACACTGTGTTTCCTGTCATCATTAAGGCTTTATTTCTTGGTTTTTTAAAGATTAGTACATGAATCATACATTGTCACTAGATTTTGTTTACTAATACTTGTGGGTAGTGAACACTGTTTACTTATAGAGAGCTTAGTGGTTCTTGGAGACATTTTCATCCTTTTATTCTCAGAGCAAGAGGGAGGAATCAAGAGATGCTTGAAGATTTTAAATTTTTGGTGACTCTGAGTAAGTGTACATGTACCTTTCATTGCTAAAGTATCCATAAAGCATGTTTTAAAATGAAATAATTGTTTTTGTCTCTCTTTCTTTGTATTCTTTTTCATTTTTTCTTTGCTTTATTCCTTCTTCACATACTTTTCTTCCCTTTCTTCTCCATTTTCTTCTTTCTCCCTCTCATTGCTTCCCAGAGAGAGGGTCTTATGTGGTGACCTTGTTCAGGAAAACCAGTCTTGTCTGAACTGGATTTTCAGTGCCTTGTTCTTTAGGCAAAGGTTTAGAATAACCAGACGTATCTCAATGTAAACATTTTCCCCAAAGCAAGATAACACTCTAACTTCTCTATTTATGGTCAATTTAAAAGTTAGCCCAGATACTAATGCTACTATTTTATTTTTTTCTGGTGGAGATGAAACACAGGAAAGCATTTTATCTTGCAGTTGTTAAGGAACAAAGCTTTCACCCACCCACTGAATCCCTCCCAGTTTAACTGAATGCATCTCTGTTGAGAGGACATTTCTTGACCTGTAATAGGGTGGAATCGGTGGGGTCATAAACTATATGCTAATGAGATGAGATTTACAGAATTTTTCTGGGTTTTTAAAAAAGAGCCAGACACATGAAAAGCCTTATAAACTGAAGAACTAAGGTGGTACTTAAAAACAACCCCTAGAATCTCCTCTTTTCCTTTAAAGGCTGTGACTAAAGTTCAAAGAGGCCAGGTCCTCTCCCTCTCCCTCCTCCCTTCTGAATGCAGGACATCTTGTCTGAATTTGAAAAAAAAAAAAAAACCTTTCAGGATGAAAATTTATTTCAGGAGAGATTCAGGAAAAAAATGTTTGAAGAGTTTGAAGGTTTAGGAAAAAAAATGTTTGAAGAGTTTGAACGTTTAGGAAAAAACTTGTGTGAGTATGAGTGTGGGTGGGTATGAGGATGTCTGTGTGTGTACCTATGCATATGTGTGTGCCTACACATATGTGTTTGCACACACATGGGTATGAGGGTGTGTAGATGTGTGTGCTTGCCTGTGAATGCCTTTGTCTGTGTGTAGGTGTGGGTACATGCACATGTGTGGGTGCCTGTGTGTAGTGTGTTGGGTGATTGTGTGGATGGGGTGTGGGTGTGTGCCATGTGTGTGTCTCTGAGTGTGTGTGCCTCTTTGCTGCAGCGGGAGAGGCAGCTTGGGCTCAGCCAGTGGTGGAGCAGTTAGTAGAGAACTAATAGTGAGAAAGGGAGCTGAGGAGAGACTAGGAAGAGACGCCACCGACCTTTAACAAAAGCTCAGTTTTGTCCCTGCGGATCCAGCCGGCAGAAGGGACTGGAGAGCTGTGGCTCTCTGCCAGGGAGGTCGGGCTCCCTGCAAACAGTTGCAGGCATCCCTCATTATGCCCTTTTCCCTGGGAGTCCTGGGCTTGGCAATCGGGAAGTTTTCAAAGCTTCAGCAGCGACTGCAGCCTCGGAGAAGACCAGCAAAGACTGTGGAGTGTGTATGTGAACTTCAATTCTATATTTTCTTATGGGGTGGGTTAATGGATTTTTACTACAAAGAGAGCTAAAACTCAGCTGACCTGAAAGACTGGAATTTCAGCTCTTCCCCTCACTGGGCTATTTTTCCTCCCCCTTCCTCTCAAAGCCCTTTAAATCAGAGATTACCGGGTCAGTGACTCTTATCCTGCCTGCCTGCGCCAAGGGTTTCTAGCTTTTGACTTGGCAAGGAAAACCACTACCTGTAAGTATCTGCTTTATGTATTTCCTCTCCTCTTGACTGTAAACGTTCTGCTAGAATGCCCAGAGGTTATTTGTGTGGTAGCATTAACTCCGAGTAATGATACAAGAAGTAGATCAAGTCTGCTTGCAAAAGTTATCATATAAGCTCACAAGGTGGCAAATTGCAGTGTTAAAGAGCCCTATGTCCCCAATGGGAGGCTCTTTATTACATAATACAAATTTATAACTCTTCTCAATCCATCCCCAATAGCATTCACCAGTGAAAAAACATTTTTACATTCTGAATTGTCCCCTTCCTCCGCCCCCCAAATCAGAATATTTCTTTTCAGCTAAACAAAATGGCAAAGAGAAAAAATGCAAAAATTAACAAAACAGATAATATCCTCATGGTATAAAGATACAAAAGTTTGGATGAGATGATTTTTGGATAGCTTTGCTTTAGTTTAGTTATATATATATATATATATATATATATATTTAAAGTATGGTTTCTTTTTTTATGGAGTTGAAAGCCAGTGTTGGAGAGGCAAAGAAATCATATTGTTCTGAAGTTTCTTACTGATTTTTAATCTCTTTCTTCTCTTTATCTGGATTTGGCCTAGAGACTTTTGTGCTGTAGTAAATGATTTCTTTTAGTTGTCATCTGGATCCCAGAAATAATTTTCAAGGCATTTAAGTTTTGTTTCTCCTTTTTTTCAATGGTTGTGTGCAGTCTTGTTGTGTGGTTTGAATTACGAAGCTTAAAAAGAGCATTTCCGGGGGCTGGTTGGAGTTTATGGCCTGGGAATCTTGCTGGAGATATTAACCTCTTCAGGACTATTTTACAGACCTGAGCAGGAGATCCAAATGCTTTACAGGTTTCTGATCTGGAAAAGTGATGTCACCATATTCAGCGCTGCTTAAAGCTTGAAACTTTGCTTCTTAGTCCTCTGCTTTCCTTTGATACAATTGCCTTCAGAAATAACACTAGGAAAATGTTAACTACTTTCCCTCTTTCTCTTCATCAGAGATCCTCAAAACCCAGTGTCCCTAAGAATCACTTGGGGTAAGGCAGGCACCAAGGCCACACCCCCAGAGGAGTTTAGACTTGGTGGGCTGGGGTTGGTGGGTTAGGGGAGATAGGGGGTGGGGGGGCCTCATGCAGGCAAGATCACACTTGGATGAGTGGTGCTTTACATTGTCCTTGGCAAATTAAATTCTTGTCACGTCCTCAGTTAATGTTAAACCTCACACCTAAATAATAAGCTTGAGTGTGAGCTGCTGTTGAACACAGTTACATGAAGCATGGTTTTGCATGCTTGACTGCCAAACCAGAACTTTTAACCAGCTCTCCGGCCATTACATTTCCCATGAGTAAGAAAAGCAGTCAGGGGAAGGTGCCCTGATTCCTTGTGTTGGACTGTGTGGTCTGACCTGCTCTGCATGGCCAAGCTATGTTTGTCTTGGAAACTTTAAGCCCAAGGCTATTCTTAGTTCTTTATCAACCTGCTGGGAATGCTCTGCTCGTGGGGACAGATTAGGCTGAGTGGGCTGAACTGAGTTGGATTATTTCTTGGGACCTGTTCAGTAGAAGTATAATTCCTAGAAATCTGTTTTGATTGGACAAACCCACCAGGATTGGGAGAAATAGGAAATGATTCCTCCATCATGTTGAGGTCCTCATTAGACAGCATATGAAAGGAAGATCTCAGCTTCCATCCCTGTCACCAGTGACAATGAATGACATAGTATATTTACAGTAAAAAGAAAATAGGATATGGTCATCAGTGCCCTTTTCTTTTTTTCCTCTCCTCATTCCAGATATTTGTAGGTGCCTGCTACATGCCAGGCTCTGGGCTGGTGCCAAGGATTCAGAAAATCAGTGTATATAATATGGATAGACACTTGGTCTTCATGGTGTTTCGTGTCTTAGGTGTTGCTGACCAATCTTATATGAGTCACCTATTCTTGCTAACCTTCACTTCTGCCATCAATAAAACAAAAGTGTTGCATACAATGTGCTTCCGATATCTTTCTAACTCTGATATTCTGACATTGATGGATATGCCTCAGTCTTCTAAACATAGATATAGAGGGATGAGAGCTTTTCAGTGTTTGCTTTGACCACAGGCCCAAAGATTTAGCTTACTGCTTTTCTTAAAATTTTCAAAAATACCATTTAAGTTTTCTTTCACGAAGAATCAAGACTGTTGATCTAGTGAGTTACAGACAAATGCTACCTTTTCAGAGCACACAGTCATTCTCACAATGGAAGCCTGTAACTCTCTGGAAAGGCTGTTCCCTGGGCTGGGTTACATGGGCCAGCAGCCTCTTATCTTGTCTGAATCTGGTGTTGCTCTGCCTTTGGAGAGCTGGGTGGTCTGAACAGGACTTGCTGGCTTCCATACTTGCACAGCTTGCTCCCTGACCCTTTCATTCAAGTGGTTTGATAGCTTTTGTGCTGCTAGGTGAGAGATTCAAACAGAGACCTTTGAGGGGCTGGAGGAAAAAAAAAACAACAAGTCTTTAATTAAACCTAACATTTTTTGTATACTGCAGTTTCTTTTACTGCAGCGAATGGGGCAACATTTCAAAGGGTTCTAAAACTTGCCCATCAAGATAAGAATATCAAAATATAGGCGTGATCTATGTGTTTTTCTGACAAATGTAGCCTCCAGCTGTCTGAAGATACTGCATTTGGATGGGAAAGTGCTCACTGGAGGACAGAGTATAGGGATCTTGCAAAGTTAAGATATTTTTGACAAATCGTTCTTGGCCTCTTGTTGGTAAGTTTAATGGGGAGGGCAAAATAGGCTTTGGTTTCACTTTCATCCCTCTCTTTTTCTGAGTTGTTGATAGGATGTCAGAAGACTCCTTTAGTGCATCCTCAAAGGCTGCTAAGATAGTTTGTCATTCTTTGCTCTCAACTTTGTTCCTGAAACCTTCATATCTGACTTCCTTAGAGATAGAAGCAGATAATGCTCCAGGACTTGCTGAGCTCCAAGTCCTTCCATTGACATGGCCCACCTCCCTGGGATCCTATCTCTGCATCCTGTCAAGTGTTACCAGCTGCTCAGTATTTACAGATGCTCCTTGAATTCTTCTCTTACAATAAACAAACCAGGACTTTATCTTATGAGGTTGCACTCAATACCACAGTATTTTCTTTCCAAGGTCTAAATTTCTTGTTAGCACAATTTTTTTTTTCATTTTGTAAATTATAAGCCCAAATCAATGAGTAGTTATGAGAATTCCAGAGGAGATCAGGATTCCCAGATGATTCATCCAAATGTTCAAATGTTTTTGAGTGTTTCTTATCAAATCCTGTTTATTGCCTAGATTTGATTTTATTTGCTTCCGTAAAAGTGATTCTCCTTGAAAAAACAACGCAGTAACATCCAAGAGCAGTGCTTTAGTTCTGTTTTATATAAATCTTCTTTTTTGCTATCATGTGGTAGGATGAAATATTTTGTCAGTAGGCATTAGTGGCTGTTGGGAAACCAAAACGTAGTGTTTGTAGAGAGCCCTTTTGAATATTAAATCAGAGTGGTATAGTAGAAAAAAAAGAATGGCCTTTGAATAAATTTCAATTGGGTTCCAATCCTAGGCTGTAATGTTCTTTGGTTTTATGATGTTGGCCAAGTTACTTACCAGTTTCCTTGGGAGTAAAATAAATGTGCTGATGCTTACCTTCCCAGGTATTTAGAAGGGCTAAATGACATTTGGAAAGCACCCATCATGGTGTATGACATACGATTGGTTCTCAGTAAATATTTCTTCTTTAGAAGAGGACTAACAGGTATGAAGGCTGGAAAGCATTGAATGTGTGACAAGCCACTCAATTTATAGGTCAAAGGGGAAATGGGAAATAGAGCTTTCTTCCAGGCCTCATAGACTGGGCACGACAGATATCTGTCCACCACTTCCTCAGCCTTTACCTCTGGGCAGCAGCCTTGTTCTCCCTTGATTCCTTCTTCCAGGGTAAGAAGAAGCATGAAACAGATTCATGAGCTCAGAGATCGCCAAAGGGATTCATAGGGAGAGAACAAAGGCAATGTGAAAATCATTCTGTCCTTTTCTACCAGACCCTTCAGAGTTAGAGACTTGTATAGCCATTTCAGATCCATATATAAGGAAAGGAATCACTTTGTTTCTCTGGGATTTTGCTCTACTGTAGCAGGCAGCCCAATCTCAAGGGGGAGTATTTGTTTGACATTTTGAAACTCTCCAGTTGCCCTGTGGTCAGCCTATGAGCTGTCACCAAATGGAAAGTCACGGCCATTCAAACATGTGGTGTGAGTACTCTCTATCCCTCTCTGTCTTTCTTGCTCTTCTAACCAGTTTTTCTTTCAAGTTCAAAGTTTAAACTGGAATAAGTCAGTCTCTCAACTTATATCTATGGACCTCCTCTGCACCAAGTCCAGTGACCAAAACGAGATAATCTGAATGAGCAGAACAATCATGGTTGTCATCTTCAAAAAGCTTTCAGACTAAGGTCAAAGGCAGACATGTTTTCAGTGACTGCAAATAAACAAATGCCCGTAGATGTGCATTGTGTGGTAAGGGTATTGCGAGATTCTATGCAAGCAGTTCGGAGAAGGCGATGGTACCCCACTCCAGTACTCTTGCCTGGAAAATCCCATGGATGGAGGAGCCTGGTAGGCTGCAGTCCATGGGGTCGCAAAGAGTCGGACACGACTGAGCGACTTCACTTTCACTTTTCACTTTCATGCATTGGAGAAGGAAATGGCAACCCACTCCAGTGTTTTTGCCTGGAGAATCCCAGGGACGGGGGAGCCTGGTGGGCTGGCGTCTATGGGGTCGCACAGAGTCGGACACGACTGAAGCGACTTAGCAGCAGCACCAGCAGCAGCACGCAAGCAGTTAACCTAGTCTGGGAAGTTGAGACCTTGGAGGAGGGGTAGAATTTAGCCAAATGTAATGGTAGGCAGGAGAGGGGAAAGGGCATTCTAAGCAGAGGGGACAGCATGAACAAACCATGGAAAGGCCTGGAATGGGGCATGCCACAAGTTTAGGAAAGAAATGAAAACCTGAGTGACTAGCTTGTCAATGGCAAGGAGGAGGAGTTGTGTGAGAAGAGACGAGAGATGGCAGGGGACAACTACACAGGGAAATCCAGTCTCACAGTTAAAGGGACCCCAGAAAGTACCTAACCGACACTCTCCACTGAGAGAAAGAACCCTTCTGATGTCTGTACCTCAGCCCTTGCTGTTATTGGATGGCTTTGAAAGAAAGTTCTTTCTAAGAGGAACCCATCCTCCTGGTTCTGTGTATGGGAACCACAGAATAAAGTCATTCCTCTGGCAGGTATTTGAAGACAATTTTTTTTCATAAATTATTGCTCAAGTAAACCTCTGTCCCATACATATGCAGTTGATGTTTTGGAATGTAAATTTATATGTTTGTGTTTGTTGAAAGTGAACTTGGTGGCTTCAGTTCATCATTCCTGCCTAGGATATACTTCTTGACTATGTCCTCAGTGATAACGGTTAACCTTTCTGGATTTTTGTGAATTGGATAAGCTAATCTCTTTATCTTTGTTTAGAAATTTGGAAAATTGTTGAACCAGAGGGTGCCAAAAGTGGAGCTATGGGCACCACCCAAGATGTTTCTCACAGAAATGTCCAAGTATAAATGAGAAGAACTCAACAGTGTCAATGTGGGCTGATATTCTTGATTTGACAAGAATGCTAAATGCACAGTTCAACTATAATCACTGATTTCATTTGTCAATACATGTGTTGAGTGCATATCACACACAGCAGAGAGTTTGGTCCTCCTGCTTTGAAAAACATAGTCATACAATTGTGTAGGATGTGATACACGCCCCATGATGGGTTTAAGTAAAGTGTGACTTTTCTGCAATAGCAGAAAGAAAATCTTTCCAAATGGAATGATGAGGTCTTGGAACATCTTGAAGGAGGCAGTTCACAAGGCATTAACATGTGAGAAGGATTTTAATAAGAATGGAAGCAAAGACATTCCAGGTAGGGCAGACACCAGGAAGGGCATACAGGTGAGAATGTCCAGCAAGACCCAGTGATGTATAACTGAGGTTGCAGGAGGGGGAGGCCTGTGGTTTGGGGATACAGAAACCTAGAGGTGATGGCCAAAGACCATAGAAGCAGCGATGTAGTGGGAAGCCAGATGAGGTCAGATTTTAAAGAATAGTGTATTTTCAATGATACTATATGACCAAGAGAGAACAAATCAGAGGATGGAAAGAAAAGGAAGAGAAGATAAAGGAGAAAGAAGCATTTGTGAGGTAGAAAGGGAAATGGGAAGTGTATTGAGTCACAGAAGCAATTATGCAGACCGTGTGGGTGGAGGGCATTGTTGGGCACTATAGAGATCAGAATGGACTGTCTGGAGATCGACTGTTCAGAGAAAAGTTCAGTTTGCTGTCTCCATTAGGCAGCACTGGCAGCCTTTGAGACAGTTATTTCAGTGGACTGGTAGTAATTTCCTTTTAGGAAATACAAGGCTGGTGAAGGAGTGGGTAGAGATATGTTTATTTGGTTGTGCCAGGTCTTAGTTACGGCATGTGGGATCTTCAGTCTTTGTTGCAGCACACAGGCTTTTTCAGTTGCAGCATGTGGAATCTAGTTCCTTGACCAGGGATCGAACCTTGGCCCCCTGCGTTGGGAGTGCAGAGACTTAGCCACTGGACCACCATGGAAGTCCTGAGACAATGTTTCAAGGAGATAGTATCATTGGTCATGATGAGGTATATAACGGGAAAGGGGAAAAGTAAATGTTTGGTGACTATTATAGCAATAGTCATAATAATAGTGGTAGTAAAAAACACTAACATTTATTGAACACCCACTATGTGCTTAGGTGTGCCCATCGTAATGACCTCATTTTATTACCTCCTTATAGACCCTTTCTCTAAATACAGTCACATTCTGAGGTCCCGGGCATTAGGATTTCAGTATATGAATTTTGGGTGAATGAAATTCAGCCCATAACACCATACCACCATATCAAGGTGTCCTCCTTGCAGTAGTTAGCTGGTCTTCCAAATTCTTCAGATATTACTGCAGCCAAAGAAAATAGAATAAAACCTGTAGTCTCATAAACCCACATTTAAAAATCAGTTTACAATGCACTCTGGATTTCGAGTTTGGCTTCAGGATGAGGTGACTGGGAAAATTCCTCAAGCAGGACTACCTTTGCATTTTCAAAAATCCCGATGGCACCCATTCTGCCTTTTCTTATTTGGCCATAAAGCCACGTGGTGCTGATCTGTTTGTGTTAGGAATGAGCAGGCTGCCCTGTGTACCATTTTATATTACAGAGGCTATGTCACTTCAGTCATTGATTGTTGCTGAATCGCTGTATTGGGAACTACTGGTCTTTATTTACTTCTCATGAAGTGAAATTCCCTGGTCTGTGGCTTTATAAGTTGCTTTGATGCTAGGCCCTTATGGTGCATGTACATCACACGCTACGGAATACAAGGGTAGAGTGACTCTGGAGGTCCTCAAGTATCCCTTCCTGCACCACAGTTTGCCTACATTAAGAATACCAATTGATGGTAACTGTGAGCTGATGGAGACATGGCTAGAGATTGTATGGCACTGCATAGCAGCCTAGCTGTCAAGGACAGCTCCATGCTTACAGGTGCCACATCTGAATTGCTAGCTCTGTGGCCAGAGAATTCTGAAATGAGGACTTTAAAACCTAAAACTTAAGACTTCAGCTTTTCAAGATTAAGACTTTTCAGAATTTTTAAGACTTAGACTCAAGACTTTAACATAATAACATGGTAAGGAGCACATGTACCTTTGATGTGCATGCTCAGTCATTCCAATTCTTTGCGACCCCACCAGGCTCCTCTGTCCGTGGAATTCTCCAGGAAAGAATACTGGAGTGGGTTGCCATTTCCTCTTCCAGGGGATCTTCCTGACCCAGAGATTGAACCTACATCTCCTACACTGGCAGGACAATTCTTTACCACTGAGCCACCAGGGAAGCACCTTTGATGTGAGGGTGGTTGAATTTCTCTATTCATTAAAAACAGCAACAAACTATCTTTACAGCAATCTTGTGAAATCAGTATAATGAATCCCTACTGTACAGATGGTGAGAGCAAGGTTGAGAAAGTTTAAGTAACCTATTTATATCACAGACTGAGGTTCTTTCTACACACTAAAGTATTCAAAAAGTGAACAGTTTAGTCAAAATGTTTATCCTTACTTCAAAGGCTTAATTGAGGTCTGACTACAAAGAGATGGGTGAGCTGAAGAGTATGACACAAATGTCATGCAATTTTATCTGTCTTCCTCTTTATATAAGAAAGCGGATCTACTTAAAAAAAGGAATCGACTCCCTTTTCCCCTCAAAACGTAGATCTTTGTTTTTTGTTATTGAATGAAACAGGCCAAGTGGAAGGCTGGAGAAAGTGGGATGGGTTCCACTGGACAAGATCAAGAAGTTTCATGACCATGTGAAGGGGATGGGAGTTTGGGAAGAATGGATACGTGTATATGTATGACTGAGTCCCTGTCCTGTCCACCTGAAACTATCATAACATTGTTAATCGACTGTACTCCAACAAAATAAAAAGTTTAATTTAAAAAAAGCAAAAAAAAGTGTATTAGGGGTGAGATAATGGCTCTTGTTTTATTGAAGAATTGACTAGAAATAATTGGTACTTTAGGAACACAAAGGGGAATTAGACTTTGGAGTGATGTGAGAGGTTTTTAATTTACAGACCAGAATGTTTGAGTGTTTCTGCTTTGCCTCATATGATTAAGCAGATAGCCTTCAATTCCTTCTAATCAGTAATGACTTTGCAAGTAATGATTTGGGGAAGATCTATTACTTCTTGCCTACACTCAAATGTTCTTTTCTATTACATCTTAAAATAACACACTATGGAAAAAAAAGCATGGAAAAATATTAGCCTTGTGAGCAATAAAATTTATTGCTACAGCATCTGTATTTAACTTTGTCTTTAGAGATTCACAGCAAGAGATACATTAGAATGCAATGAAAACTAGTGGTAGCACAAAACTTACTAGTTAAATTTTAATTTCTTTCATTTTTGACTTTGCTTCCTTTCTAACAATTTTGCTAATTCAGGAAGTCACTCTCTTGTCTCTGTACACCTTATACATACTGGCTTCCTAGTAATGACCCTCCCAGCCAGGCTGTCAGGAATGGTACCTTCCTTTCCTCTCTGGATGTCTGGGATATCTTATCTCCCTCTCCTCTTCTCCATCCCTCCTGTCACCTCCGAACTGAGTCCTGCTTTCCAGTTCTTCCTGTTGCTGGCCTTGGAGGTGGCTCCCCAACCCTAGTCTTACTGCTTCACTCTACTGAGGTGGTTTTCAGACAAGTCAAAGAACCTAGCTTCAGTCTGGCCACAAAAGTTCCTTAGACCTCTTCTTATACTTACAGGAGAAGGAAAGAAAAGTGCAGTTGTTTCCAGCAGCGATTCTCAATCCTGGTTGCTCATTAAAGAAGTTTTGAGTTCAGGTGCCTGGACCCCACCAAGATAAATTGAATCTCAAACTCTGGGAGAGGTGCTTGAATGACGGGGAGGGGAAGTCAGCGATGGGCCTCACTAGTTTAGGGGTGATGCCAGAGGCAGCTCTTTCACTTGGTGTTTTCCATTGTCAACACTAAGGCAGACCACCTTAAACCTTCACGAGGATTGCTGCTTCCTCTGGGCCAGTGGAGTGGGGCTAAAACCAGGAGGGTGAAGTCTCCCCTGCAGCCAGTTCTTTTCCTCAGGTCCTGAGAGACCTGGAGTCAACCGCCACATTGCATACCTCTAGGGGGCGCCATTCACTTTGGGGAAGGCTGTGAAAACAGCACATTTGGCACTCTTGGGGCACAGTTACAACACAGACGTTGCCCTGGAATTTGGTATACTGAACTGAGTGAAACTAAGGGAAGGACTCCCAATGCCTCTGCTCAACACTTTAAACATTCATTTGGTTTCCCATGAAAATCTCTTTCACCATGATGAGTTTATGCAGTGCTGAGTGGCATCACAGTTCGAATTGCATTTGCCAGTTAGTCTGGACACCCATGCCTATGATAAATGTGTTCTTGTGTGTGCATGCATGCTGAGTTGCTTCAGTCATCTCTGACTCTCTGTGAAGCTATGGACTGTAGCCCGCCAGGCTCTTCTGTCCATGGGATTCTCCAGGCAAGAATATTGGAGTGGGTTGCCGTTTTAATTCTAGACAAATTATTTGAAAACCAACTTTAAAAAATAGCTTATTTGTATCTTGGAGACTCTAAGGAAGTATTTTAGCCAAGAATACTTTTGTGCTCTGTGTTTTTCTCCTTTAAAATACTTCTCTAACGTATTGGTGTTCAGTATTGTTTTATACTGCTGTTCTTATATTGTGCGTTGCTTTATTCCCCACCACAGATTTGTTCAACAGTAAGTCATCTAATCAGACTTTCAGATGCTTTATTTGCAGCCTGTGATGTTTATGGAGATTTTGTTTTTGAATCAGTACTTGAAGCATTTTTAGTCTCGCTGGCTGAGCGCATCTTCACACTTTCCATAGCCCACCCCAAGTTCTGCCAAAGGAAGCAGATCAAGGTTTGCTTTTGTTCATGCAGTTAAGAATCTTAAAGCAATTAAGCTCCGTGGGCCACAGAGGTATCAGGGACTCCTGCATGTGCAGAAGCTGGGTTGTGTGTCCACACGTGGAGTCTCAATGTGGGAGAGTGTCTTAGGAGCCAGAGAGACTTGATGGTATCTGAGTGGCCCTTGAGAAGCTGGGGACACACAGATCCTCAGAAAGGACAGAGCTAGGCTGCCTGGAGAAAATGACACTCATTTCCAGACTTCAGAACAGGCGCAAGTGAGAAGTTGCTGTGGTTTGTCTTGTTTCCTTTTGGCTGTTGATAGCTCTACACAGCTCTATGTAAAATTTCCTACCTCTGTCTGAATGTTACTGGAGGGTCAGTTCAACCTAAAATATGGAGCATGTCCAAGGATGGCTCAACTAATAACTTTTAGAAAGTTAATAAACTTTAGTTTTTGAGCAGATTTAGTTTTATAGGAAGATTGAGCAGAAAGTACAGAGAGTTCTCACGTTCCCTGTCTCCAGTTTCCCTAGTTATTAACATCTTGGTTTAGTCTGGTATGTTTGCTACAACTGATGAGCCAATAACGATTATCTAAAGCTCATAGTTTATATTAGGGTTCAGTATTAGTGTTGTTTCTTCTGTGTGTTTTGACAAATGTATACTGACATGCATCCACTATCACAGTGGTAACATTTTCAGTGTGTTTTAGGGAAAAAAAAAAACACAACTTTTCTTTGATTGGCCTGGGGTAGAAAGGGGAAGAGAGGAAACTGGCTTTGGTTGAGCTTTGTGTGTATGTGTGTGTGTGTCCTGGGGACCTCAGTTGAGCCATGATATATTTATGTATAATAGTAAATTTAACTGTTTAGCAACCCTGAAATGTATCAGTTATTGCATAGATGAGGAAACAGAGCCCAAGGAAGAGTGAGAACCTTGTTCAGGGAAATGATGGAACCAGGAGAGGTATACCAGTCTGGTAGAGTTGATTCAGAATTTGTGCTGATCACCATTATATTTTCTTTCACTTCAGCTCCAATCCTGCATCAGAAAATTAAGTCCTCTATCCTTCTTCTTTTTTCAGTACTGATAAATCAGAAAGTTGTTTACAAAGTTATTTGTAAAAAACCAAGTATTTGTTAAAAAAAATAAAGTGAACTGTTAAGTTTAAGTATCACAATAGTTTTCTGAATCTCAGTATATAATACTGTGGTTTACTTACCACACTCTGCTTATGTTAATGAATAAAGCAGCATGCCCAAGCAATTTTTTTCAACCTTTGGCAAATCACAGCCTCTTAGGCCCCTATTTCCTCACTTTGACCTTCGGTGCTAGAGCGAACAGCATGAATCTGGGCTCTCCAGCTTGTCTGCTGGGGTTGAATTCCACCTCCATGGTTTATTAGCAATTGCCTTGAACAAAATATGTTTTCTTAGAATCCTTGGAATAGGATCTATTCCATAACTTGTTGTGAAGATTAACGAGTTAAAACAGTACCAGAGGCAAAGTAAATACATAACACATGATGCTGCTGTTGCTGAAGATGATGACATGTACAATTTGGAGGAGAAGCTCCTTCCAGTTCTATAATTCTGTAAATAGGTATAGTCAGGTATAGTGAATGTGAGTGTTTTCCATTCTAAGTTATTCAATTAAAACAAGCTATTGTGAAAATTTGTATGATGCAACCCTCTGACTAAAAGCAAAATGAAAATAAATTATGGCCATTTCCTAATGTTCAGGGAAATACCTCTGATAACTTAAGAAACTTTAATAGTCATTAAGAACAAAACTATAAATCGAGGCACAAAGTCTTTTCCCTCTGTGATCAGTTTCTCTACCTTTGAAGGTAGTTTTAGTAGAAAGTCTTTGTAAAGAAAGGTTGAATGTCTGGTTTCCAGAGTGCCCTGGAATTCGGATTTCTGATGTAGATTCATTAAGTATGGATTTATCAAGTGCGACCAGAAACTTTGTAGATACCATGTGACCATCCTATATTCCAATCATTTTAATTCTATGGCTAATGTCTCTTGAATGATTTTTCAAATAACCTGGATTTTTAAATTAAAAATGGTTTTCTATAAGTTTGCAAACTTTGGACTTAATGATTTCTTTTTGCAGGAATTCTTAGAGCCTTTAATAAGCTCATATTATACTGTAAATCTCTAAAAGGAGTTTTTGGTATTCTGTGCTTCATGTATATTTGGATATAGAAGACTTTTGTGGAAAACTTTTTAACATCTCCAACATGTGCATTTAAAAAAACACAACTTGCAAACTATGGCCTTTTTCAGCGAGATGGACACTGAAGTGTTGAAAAATTTAAGAAAGGGAACCATCTAATGAGTTTGTGTGATAGTCAAAGATCCATATTTGCAATCCTGTGCTTGATGGTACAGCCCAAGGGGTCTTTCTCTCCATAGTTCTCTGAGTCTGTGCTTCCTTTGACTGAGGCTGAATCTGGCCTCTGTACCCCGACATCAAATTAAATCTCAGAGGTAGACTTTTGGGTGAAGTAGAAAAGAATAGCTTAATGCTTTCCCAGGCAAAGGGGCCACAGTGGACTAATGCCCTCGAAACTAAGTGTCCCAACCTGGAATAGGCAGTGAGGAGTTTTATAGTAATGATTCAAAGACAGCGTGACAGCTCAGGGCATTCTTCTCCTTGGTTAGTGGTGAGGTAGTGGGACTCCGCATCCTCAACCTTCTGGGTCCAACCGATCTTGGGTCTAAGTGCTGTGGGCAGTTTATGGTTAACTTCTCCCACCTGGTAAGAGTTTCAGTATCTGCAAAACAGCTCAAAGATATTGTCATGAATGTCCCTTGAAGGGGAACCAGGACCCTGCCCCAAAGCTGCACTATTATTTCTTAACTGTTCTTCCCTTGTCTCTGCATCCTCTCCCTTCCCTAATCAGCGACTATTTGAACCTGCCGGTGGAAACTCAGGGAAGGTCACGGTGGCTGAATGAAGCCTATTTCCTGTAATCAAGAAATGGGGACAAAGAAAGATTTTTATGTTCAGTGGCCCCACAAGGTCCTGCTCAATTTCATGATCTGGAGTCAGTTCAGTTCAGTTGCTCAGTCATGTCCGACTCTTTGCAACCCCATGGACTGTGGCATGCCAGGCCTCCTTGTCCATCACCCACTCCTGGAGTTTACTCACACTCTTGTCCATTGAGTCGGTGATGCCATCCAACCATCTCATCCTCTTTCATCCTCTTCTTCTCCTGCCTTCAATCTTTCCTAGCATCAGGGTCTTTTGAAATGAGTCAGTTCTTCGCATCAGGTGACCAAAGTATTGGAGTTTCAGCTTCAACATCAGTCCTTCCAATGAATATTCAGGATTGATTTCTCCTAGGATTGACTGGTTTGATCTCTTTTCAGTCCAAGGGACTCTCAAGAGTATTCTCTAACACCACAGTTCAAAAGCATCAATCTTCGTCGCTCAGCTTTCTTTATAGTCCGATTCTCACATCCATACATGACTACTGGAAAAACTATAGCCTGACTAGACAGACCTTTGTTGGCAAAGTAATGTCACCGCATTTTAATATGCTGTCTAGGTTGGTCATAGCTCTTCTTCCAAGGAGCAAGTGTCTTCTAATTTCATGGCTGTAGTCCCCATCTGCAGTGATTTTGGAGCCCCTAAAAATAAAGCACGTTACTGTTTCCACTGTTTCCCCATCTATTTGCCATGAAGTGATGGCACCAGATGCCATGATCTAAGTTTTCTGAATGTTGAGCTTTAAGCCAACTTTTTCATTCTCCTTTTTCACTTTCATCAAGAGGCTTTTTAGTTCTTCTTCACTTTCTGCCATAAGGGTGGTGTCATCTGCATACCTGAGGTTATTGGTATTTCTCCCTGCAATCTTGATTCCAGCTTGTGCTTCATCCAGCCCAGCATTTCTCATGATGTACTCTGCATATATGTTAAATAAGCAGGGTGACAATATACAGCCTTGACATAGTCCTTTCCCTATTTGGAATCAGTCTGTTGTTTCATGTCCAGTTCTAACTGAAAGGAATATTGTTGGACTAAGCACCTGTGATTTAAGTGAGCTGCATGGCTTAGGAGACATTGCATGGGTCTGGATGTCAGGAGACCTTAGGTTCCAATGCAGGCTCATTTCCAGATTATGGATAATCTTGGTGTTAAAAGGTGATTAAAGATGACAATTTAGGTGATACACACAAACTTAACACTTCATGGAGTGAATAGTCTCCTTTCAGAGAACTGCAAAATGGGGTGAGAAGCTTTTATAAGATAATGAATAAAAACAAATAGAAAACATCTGATTAGCTGGGACTGGGTTGACAAAGTCAACCTTCTTTAGGGTAAGAAGGCCCAGAATTGGTGTTTAGGGATTGGCTGACTAAATACACTGAGTTACTGGTCAAGCGGAACATTTACAGGGACATGAAGGTTTGGTTGGCCGACATGGCATGCTCGGAGGGAGTGGCTCCATCTTGGGCCTTAACAGTTACTTCAACATTGGGTAAAGCCACTTAACTTCCATAGGGCTTCCTTTCTTCTGTAAAATAAATGGGCTTCTACATGAGATAATCCAGTGTTCGTGGACATAAAAAAAAATAAGCCAAATCTCAAGTAAATAAAGGAATGCAAGTTAAAATAGTGACGGGCTTCAACATTTCACTTGGGAAGTGAGGAACAATTAAAGGGGATGATGTTGAATATCAGCAGGAGCAAGGCTGGTAAAGGGGTAGATTAGTGCCATCTTTCCATGTAGCATCATATCAAGAACCTGGCGTGCTGCAGTCCATGGGGTTGCAAAGAGTCCGACACGACTGAGCGACTGAACTGAAGAACCTCAAAATAAGTTGTACATCCTTTGATTTTATAATCCCACTTCCAAAGAACCATCAAAAGGAAAGACCTAGAAAAACAAGCTAATTTAATTAGGAATTTTTCAACACAATCTATTAACCTAGTAACTAGCTCAACGTAACAATGAAATGACTATAGATGCCCGTGTAGAGGATGCAGTGCACACATGGAAAGTAAGATCACAAGGAATGTTTAATAATATGGAAAATGCTTAAAAAGGAATGTTATATTACTGAAAAAGAATTACACGCAGCTCTTTTTATAGTGTGGTTCTAATTAAATTTAAAAACTGTGTACATATACATACTTAGGAAAACCTAAGGGCGTTTTCTTTGGGTGTTGGGAAAGTGTGTTTTTTCCTTTTCATTATGTTTTTATATTTTTATCCTTTAGTTAATGAGCGTGCATTTCTTTTATACACACAAAAGGAAGTTATTTTCAGAAAAAGCTAAATTGATAAATAAAATGAAGGATATAAACTGGTTGATTTCTGAGTGTTCTTGTAAACCACACATCTGTGATTTAGATTACATTTTAGAAAAAAATTGGCAGAATGAAGGAAGCAAAATGTTATAAACAAAATCAATACATATTTTATTGATTTAATAGAGTGGAATTTGGAAGTGGCCTGCTTGCCTTGAGGCCTTTAAACTGTGCTTATAGTGTTAGAAGTTGGAACACTCAGATGTGGGTAGGCAGGATATCTGTGTTAATTAAATGCTCTTAAAGTAACAGCTGCTTCCTTGAGAGAACATTGCCTCCAGTGAAACTTTAACTCCTGCAATAGCCAACTGTTGCAGTCTGGGACCATAAAGGAAATTGTTTAGGGTTTGCATACTGTAGGAAAAAGACCCCAGGGATGGTGAAGCAATAGCAGAGTTTAAGATTTTGTTGTAAAGCGAAGTGGTATAATATAGCAGTTAAGTGCACAGGTCCTGGAGTCAGTAAATATGGGTTATAATTGTAAGGACACAGACTTGAGTCAAGCTCATAACCTTGGGCGAGTAACTTAACCTCTTTTACTTCATTTTCCAAATCTGTAAAATCACTGCTTTCTAAAACCACTGTCGGAGTTAAGATAATGTATACAAAGTCCTTTGAACAATGCCTAATCCATAGTAAGCACTTAATATAAATATTGCTTTTTTATGTGATTATGAAGTCATGTCCTTAACTCATGGTTTATTTATCTATAAAATCAGCATGATAATAGTAACTGTTTGTAGGTTTGTTTTGAGAAATAAATGAAAATAAACATATAAAAGATATGTCTCAGTGCTATATATATATATACACACACACACAGTAAGCAAAAAGTACTAGTTGTTAAAAAATGAGAAAAGACATTCAGCCTTCCATATCTGTACATTTCATATGTATGAATTTAGCCAATGACTGAAAAATTAAAAAAAAAAAAATTCCAGAAGTTTCCAAAAAGCAAACTTTGAATTTGCTGTGCACTAGCAACCCACTCCAGTATTCTTGCCTGGAGAATCCCATGGACGGAGGATCCTGGTAGGCTGCAGTCCATGGGGTTGCTAAGAGTCAGACACACTGAGCAACTTTACTTTCACTTTTCACTTTCATGCACTGGAGAAGGAAATGGCAACCCACTCCAGTGTTCTTGCCTGGAGAATCCCAGGGACGGGGGAGCCTGGTGGGCTGCTGTCTGTGGGGTCGCACAGAGTCGGACACGACTGAAGCGACTTAGCAGCAGCAGCAACTATTTACACAGCATTTACATTGTATTAAGGTATGATAAGTAATCTAAAGATGATTTAAAATATATGGGAGGATGTTGCATGGGTTATATGCAAATGCTATGCTTTTACTACCAAAATATTGATTTTCTCTGCCCACTGAACCTGAATAAATCCTCTGCCAACTGAGAACACAGTAGGCTAGTTCCTCAGGACTGTGCCTCTCTTCCATGGGGAACTGAGAGACTTCATTTAGCCTGGGTCTCCTGGTTTTAAGGTAAATGATAAGACTCAGACTAATAAAATTAAAGTGAAAGTCGCTCAGTCCTGTCCAACTCTTTTTGACCCCATGGACTATACAGTCCATGGAATTCTCCAAGCCAGAATTCTGGAGTGGGTAGCCTTTCCCTTCTCCAGGGGATCTTCCCAACCCAGGGATAGTCTTGCATTATTCTTCTTGCTTTGTTTCAAAACCTTCATAGCTGGCAGCAGGTAGCCAGGTGATTGGGTCCCTTTGTCTCTGGTTTATTGTGGTGTGGCCTTATTTCTGAAATGCAAAAAGAAAGAAAACTACAAGGGGTGGTCTGAGGTGTAGGTAAGCACCAGGTGATGGATGTAATTAGCATAGAATAAAAGACTAATAGGTGCAGATTGTAGCTCCTGAGGAGTGAGGGGGCCAATAGGTGCAGGATGTAGTTTACATGGGGTCAGATTTGTTGTTCAGTTGTTCAGTTATGTTTGACTATTTGAGACCCCATGGACTGCAGCAGGCCAGGTTTCCTTGTCCTTCGTTATCTCCCAGAGTTTATTCAAACTTATGTCCATTGAGTCAGCCATGCCGTCCAACCATCTCATCCTCTGTCATCCCCTTCTCCTGCTGTCTTCAGTCTCCAGCCTCAAGGTCTTTTCCAGTGAGTCAGCTCTTCGCATCAGGTGGCCAAAGTATTGGAGCTTCAGCTTCAGGGTCAGCTTAGTTTTGAGAAAAGCAAACTTTGTTGTAGACTACAGATTAGGAACACTTAAAGTAAAAAGAGTGATCAGTCCTGCTCACCATTCTCTTTATCTTCTTTGTTCTCAGGAGAGAAAAGAAAGAAAAACTTGTTCCTCTTTTTTCCTTTTCAATACAACAGTGTCACACAGGACTTGATCATCATCCTGAAGTTTGGTGTCTGGGGGAGTGGGGGTGGGACCTGGAACCAATCTCCATGGACACAGAGGGACAACTGTACTAAAAATTGTTAAGAAAAAATGTTAGAAGTCGCAATCTATTTCTTTCTTCTCCAGTATTCTATTCTCCCTTTCTGAGAGAATTCTCTCTGGAAAATCCATGAAGGGTAAGATCGCTAAGGATCCTCTTGTAAGAGGTAAGATCTGCTAAGGATCCTTGTGGGATCACTGAACAATTAAAACTCCATCAGAGGTGACGAGCTTCTTGAAAGAGAAGAAACCAGCTTTGGTTTTGTGTATTCTGAGGACTGTTTTTTTGGGCTTCCCAGGTCGTGCTTTTGGTAAAGAACCCACCTGCCAATGCAGGAGACACAGGGACTCAGGTCTGATCCCTGGGGTCGGGAAGATCCCCTGGAAGAGGAAATGGCACCCCACTCCAGTATTCTTTCCTGGAAAACTCCATGGGCAGAAGAGCCTGGAGGGCTACTGTCCAGGGGGTCGCAAACAGTTGGACACCACTGAGCACAGGGCTGATTTTGTAGTGGCTCAAAAGCAGCTCTCTGATGGAGGAAGTGGAACAAGATCGTGACGATAGAGTACGGAGCACTTTCCCAGGTTGCAGGAGCCCTGATTCTCCCAGGCTCTGCTGTCTCTGGCTGTGACCTCAGGCCAGCTTTAGATTGACTCCTAGTTGCTTGTAACAAGGAGCAATTAGACTTCTTTATCTCTCTCAGGGAAGGAAGGTCAAAGCAGGTGGTGGATCAGAAGTCCTTGGTAAAGTTTGTCTAATTCTTAATTTTCTCAACTATAATGCAAAAGAAGAGAACCACTTTCTCTGAGGTTAGACAGTTGTTTTTCCCTGGAGGCAGTTCTCCTGATTTCTAGTTCATTGTTCCTGGGTGAATCAATTTTTGTCACATATGATTTGGAATCATTTCAATTGTTCTATGGATAATTATATTCAGCTATGAGTTTGTGTTTTAAACTTTTATCCTTGATTCATATAAATTACTTTGAAAATTAATATGAGTAAAATCATGGTTTCAAAAATTCTTTGTAAGTGATTCCATGATGGCTTCTATGTTCCTTCTCACTGACGTCTTACAGATTTTAATGTAGAGTACAAGTCAGAAAATCTTCATTGGTTTTCTTAGCATTCTAGTCAAAGATCTCAAAAATCTCTCTATGTTTTAGTGAGTGGGAATGGATTGATCATGAGTTGGCCATGTTTTACTCAAAATGCTTCTTCTCTATTAGTTTATTTTCTTTCTTAAACACTTTAGGGTACTTGCAGGATCTGAAGCTGTGAGTCATAAGGTAATAACTTTAAGTACAGGGAAGATAAAAGGTTCGGTTGTTTATAGCATCTTTAGTTGGTTGGTAATACTATCCAGAGTGCTGAGAAGAATATCAGGCTTGTAGGAGCTCTGCAAATAGCACAGCAAGCCAGCAAAAGCTATGATAGATTATTGATGATGTTTCTGTGTTGGGCAGATATAGGAAGGCGCTTGTATTGTATAGGTATCGTCGTAAAATTATTCAGAAGAGCAATAGTAAATATGAATCTCTTCAAGGCACATCATTAACATTGCCCATCAAGAATTTCCATTCCAGAGAGAGCCTGAAAGGATAGCTGGGATCCAGGTTTTTCCCTTGCTGTGCACAGATTATCTCAGATACATATGATGATATCTCATATACATATGATGCCAGCATATGATATCAGCATATTTATGTCAACATGGAGCACACATTCTCCTCTGATTAGACTGAATGTGTAATTATGAAATAAACTGTTGTTGTTCAGTTGCTAAATTGTGTCTGATTCTTTGTGACCCCATGGACTGTAGCATGCTAGGCTCCTCTGTCCTCCGCTGTCTCTCAGAGTTTGTTCAAATTCACATCCATTGAGTTGGTGACACCATCTAACCAGCTCATCCTCTACGCCCCTTTCTCATTTTGCCTGCAATATTTCCCAGCATCAGTCTTTCCAATTCCTCTCTACAAAATTAAGTGTTACTAAATCATTTTCTTCAGTTCAGGAAATTTACTAAGAAAGTTTGGGTAAAGAAACCTTTCTGAATTTTTATAAGGAAGAACTCAGAGCAGGGTGGTTTTTCCACTTTGCAAACATCTTTGCACATTTTTGTTGGCTTGTATAGGTATCTTTAGAATACATGATTTTCACATGAACGAAAAAAGGCAAGAGTGGGAAATGGCTTGTAAGAGCATCATTGATTTACAGGGTAACATAGGGTTGTGAAATACTGAGAAGCAGCTGAACTGTACAAGCAAGCAAACAGAATTTGTTTCTATTGCAGCATCAAATTAAGTCCCTCTGGCGAAAAGCCAGTTAGTTTATAAGAGTCCTTATGGAATCTGGCCACCTTTCTGCTTCCTCTTACAAAAATGCTCCCAGTCATTCTGCTGACCCTGAGGTTGCCCACATCAGTGATCAGAGCAAGCTGGGGACAGATGGATTCTGAGGCTCTGACTTGGCCCTATATTGGGGGTCAAGAAATGGAGTTCTCAAGATGTGCCGTTAGGTTTCCTACTGGGGTGTTGTCCTGTAAATCTTGGCTGCCTCTGGACATTGCAGTTTTGTACCAGAGATAAAACAATACTATCATTTTATTTGGTGGAGATAAAACAAATTATCATCTCTGAAATCTTGCTTGATTCAGAATCCTAATTCCCTTTACTATTGTTCTATGGGGTTTTTTTTGTTGTTGTTATTTACTTTTTTTTTTTTTTTGGCCCTTTTCTTCTCTGTTCATCCAAATCTTTCTTTCTTTCCCCTCCCCTGCCACATTCTTCAAGTAAAAAATCAGAGCAATATTTTCCATGTAATACCTACATATGTGGTTTTGTCAACACCAAGAGAAAAATATAAGAGCAGAATTGGAATATGAATAATATACAAATATAGCATACTCTTTCTGATCTGTATTGCACCTAATTTGGTAGTCCAGTTGACTGAAGGATGCATTTTGTTTGATTTTTGAACTTGAAAATTATTACTCTTGCACTCTTTGTTATCCCCTAATGGTGTTACTTCGGGTTGTTTCTGAAATATTAGGATTCAGTGTTTTACGACTATCTCTGTCTTAGAACTCTGAGGAAGAAAAAGAGAAAATCTGAATGTCAATAGAATATATTTTATTTGACATATACTGAACTTTATTCTGTTGCCTTCATCCAGGACCAAGTTCTGCAATTCTGTTTTTCTTGAGATAAGATTTGCTCTCTTATTCCTTTGACATATTTTATAATAATAGTGTTACATTTACATGGGGCTTTGTAATTAAGAAAATATTTCTGTCACATGAGTTTAGTTCCTCGGTTCTTTGTCTTGTCACAACAAAAATTGGAGTGACGGACATTAAAGCCCTCGGCGCGTCACAGCTCTTGGGTCTTGGACAAACCGTGTTATAGTTCTTAGGCAAATCAGTGTTACAGCTCTGTTTTATTTAGAAGATAGCAGGAGAATCCATCCTCAGAGTGTGAGGGCATGCCAACCCAAAGACTCGAAGAGAAGAGAGTGGAGGAGTGCACGGGGAGGGAGAGAGAGTGAGAGAGAGAGAGCGCACACATACGTGGGAGAGAGAGAGTCCGTCAGAAAGTGCTTTGGCTCCTCCTTTTACATGTTTTTTCCTCCCCCTGGGCCTGCCCTATGCAAATTGGGCTTAGCCAGGAGTGCTGTTTGTTCTGCCTGAAGTCTTCACTCTGGTCCTCAGACCTTCCTTTGACCTTCCTTGTCTTTTAGCCACAGCCATTTTGGACTCCTTTTCCCTATTCTACCTACCTAACATTTCTAAATGGACTATTTCATTTGGCCTTTTCTGGGACACTGGAAGAGGCAAGATGGATGGCCCCATTTTTGAAAGAGGAAACACATGTTCATAAAAACCAAGGTTAGAATCCAGATCTTCGGATTCATGTCTACCCTTCCTACATCACTGTGGCACAAGGAGCCACAGAAATAGATTTACTTTTCTTTCTCCCTTTTCTCTTCCTGGTAGATGAACATTAGAATCTTGGTTTTTGACATTATTTTCTGATTAAGGACTTACTAGATAGCATATTTGGAGAAGGCAATGGCACCCCACTCCAGTACTCTTGCCTGGAAAATCCCACAGATGGAGGAGCCTGGTAGGTTGCAGTCCATGGGATCGCTAAGAGTCGGACACAACTGAGCAACTTCACTTTCATGCATTGGAGAAGGAAATGGCAACCCACTCCAGTGTTCTTGCCTGGAGAATCCCAGGGATGGGGGAGCCTGGTGGGCTGCCGTCTATGGGGTCGCACAGAATTAGACATGACTGAAGCAACTTAGCAGCAGCAGTAGCAGCAGATAGCATATTGAAAAGCAGAGACATTACTTTGCCAACAAAGGTCCGTCTAGTCAAGGCTATGGTTTTTCCAGTGGTCATGTATGGATGTGAGAGTTGGACTGTGAAGAAAGCTGAGCACTGAAGAATTGATGCTTTTGAACTGTGGTGTTGGAGAAGACTCTTGAGAGTCCCTTAGACTGCAAGGAGATCCAACCAGTCCATTCTGAAGGAGATCAGCCCTGGGATTTCTTTGGAAGGAATAATGCTAAAGCTGAAACTCCAGTACTTTGGCCACCTCATGCGAAGAGTTGACTCATTGGAAAAGACTCTAATGCTGGGAGGGATTGGGGGCAGGAGGAGAAGGGGATGACAGAGGATGAGATGGCTGGATGGCATCACTGACTCGATGGACGTGAGTCTGAGTGAACTCTGGGAGTTGGTGATGGACAGGGAGACCTAGTGTGCTGTGATTCATGGGGTCGCAAAGAGTCGGACACGACTGAGCAACTGAACTGAACTGAACTGATGATATAGTTAGAGAATGAGTTATTGCCCCATATGCTGTTAGCTAAGAAGTTATAATACTTAGCTGATTAGTGACTAAATGAAATTATTATAATAGAAAAACTTGAAGAATAAGGTGGTTATTAACTGTAAAAGTTCAGTCACAAATAATGAAATAAACCCCAAATAAAAGTGGGTTGCTCAGCTGGTAAAGAATCCACATGCAACCCAGGAGACCCTGGTTCAATTCCTGGGTCTGGAAGATCCATTAGAGAAGAGATATGTTACCCACTCTAACGGATCTTCCAGACCCAGGAATTGAACCAGGGTCTCCTGGATTGCATGTGGATTCTTTACCAGCTGAGCTGGGCTTCCCTGGTGGCTTAGCTGGTAGAAAATCTGCGTGCAGTGCAGGAGACCTGGCTTCGATCCCTGGATTGGGAAGATCCCCCGAGAAGGGAACGGCTTCCCACTCCAATACTCTGGCCTGGAGAAGTCCATGGACTATTCATGGGTTCGCAGAGAGTTGGACATGACTGAGCAACTTTCACTCACTCACTCACCCAACAGTGGCTTAAACCGGAAAGCAGTTCACATTCCCTGTCAAGTAAAATTCTGGAAGAATAGGCTGGTATGGAGACTTTGCCTTGCAAATACCCCGAACACCCACACTCCTTCTGGCTCTCTGCTCTGGTAGCCTGAGGTGTGGTTCTGTTTCTTATGTGCAAGGCAGCCTTCTCAATCTGGGCAACAAAAGGGAGAGAAGCATAAAGATAAACCCATGAATAAAAAGGAAGCTTTTACCTTCATGAGGGAAGTAGAAATGAACAATATAAATAAGCAAATGTATTATGTTAGTTGGTTATCACTGCTCAGGGAAAGGATCTGGGGATCGAAGCATCATAATTTTAATGAGATAGGTGTGGCCACAGCGTCAAGGTCACATTTGATGGAAAATTTGAAAGGGATGAGGTAGAAAGAGGGATGTCTAGGGGAAGAATGTTTGTGTCAGAGGGAACCGCAAATGGCAAGGTTGATTTTGGTTTGTTTGAAAAAAAAAGCAAAGATGCTAGTGTGGCTGGAGAAGGGTGAGCAAAGGGAAGACAAACAGGAGATGAGAGAGGTAAGGGGGAAAACAGATTACATGGTAAAATACCTTACTGGCCATCACAAGGCCTTCAGCGTTCACACTAAGATGAGAAGATGTTGGAGGCCTAGGGCAGAGAGGGGATGTGATATAAGTAACACCTAATAGGAACCTTGGCTCCATGCTGAGACATGCCTAAAGGGGAGGCAAGAGGAGAAGCAGGGAGGTCCAGTAGGATGCTCCTGCAGTTCAGTGGAATTGGTGGTGGCTTGGACCAGTGTGGTAGCAATGGAAACAGTGAGAAGTATTTGGATTCTTGATATGTTTTGGAAAAAAGTGAACATTAAATTTATAATGCTGTACTAACGCATTACTACAAACAGTGGTTGAAAACAACACAATTGATTATCTCACAGTTTTCACTGGTCAGAGTCCAGGCATAAATCCTGGTTCTCTGCTTCAGGTTGTCATCACACTGAAATCAAGGTGTCCACGGGGGTCCCTTCTTATTCGGAGGCTTGAGTCAGGAAGAACCTTCTCCCAAGCTCATTTAGGTTGTTGGCAGAGTTCATTGCTTTGTGACAGCAGAACTCCTAGGGGCATGCTTCTTTAAGTTCAGTCTCTAGCCCACTGGCTAAGAGAGTCTTAGTCATGAGAATGACATCCCATCACCTTTGTTTTATTCGGTTGATTGGACATATCATTAGTTCTGGGGAGGGAGGGAACTTCTGTGTACTAGGAGGCTGGAATTATTGGAGGTCACCCTAAGGTCTGTCCACCACAATGAACAAACAGTTTTGTTTGTCTACTTAGATGTGTGAGGCAAAGAAGAGAACAAATGAAAACCTGAAGTTGCATTTACTGAGATAAAGAAGACCCAGGGAGGGGAGATCAAGAGCTCAATTTTGGCTACAGCAACAAAAACAAAATACTGAGCTGCCTGTTACACATCCACAGGTTGCTGTGTCCTTCTCCAGGGGATCTTCATGACCCAGAGATCAAACCTGTGTCTCTTAGGTCTCCTGCATTGGCAGGCAGGTTCTTTACCATTAGCACCCCTTGGGGTGTGTTCACATTCACCCACAGGGAGATATCAAATAGTTGCATGTATGATATAGAATTAAGAGAAAAGGTGAGAGATATAAATATAGGACTCATTAGCCACATTTAAAATAAGTGGTATTTAAAGCCAAGGAATGAGGTTGCTAGGGAATTGAGAATAGACAGAAAACAGGACTAGACCTGGAGGTCCCCAACATGAAAAAGCCAGAGAGTCTACGGAGAAGCAGGAAGGAAGGGAGATGAGAAGGGAGAAGAGCGGAGAAGCAGGAAGAAAGGGAGATGAGAAGGGAGAAGAGTGTCTGAGAGTATAGAGTACTTATAGTATCTTTATAGGTTAATTTGATTCATTTCAATCTCAGAAAGCCAAGTTTTTTTTTTCTTTTGTCTCTCAGTCTGGGGAGACACCTACCCACCCCGCTAGCTCTTTCTCTCTGAATGCACTGCTTTTTTGAATGCCCTTAGATGTCAGAGGTTAATGGAAACAAATTGTGAAAGTTCAACAAACAGTTTGCATTCTTGCCAAACAAGCCAACCTAATTCCACCTGAGAGTGTACAAGATGGTCAGTGGGAGGGTGGTACTATTTTATTTTGGGACCAACCAAATAGAAAGCAGGCTGCTCTGGGAAGCATGTAACCCCTGGTGTCAGGTGACACAGATCAGGCTCTACCTCAAAAGCAAAGGCTTAAAACAATGACAAGAGAATGAGCCTTCCATTAATGTCCTAGCAGTGGACAGGACAGGCCTTTCTGTCTATACCTTCCGACATTTATTTCCGTGTACAGAAATCATTAAAAGTATTAAAGCATAAGACCTTTCTATGGGCATAATGAACTACCCTTTGTTCACCTAATCATATATTGGAGTTAAAGATATGTTTCAATACCATTTACTTTGGGTTAAAATCATTTCTGTTCTTACAGGACACAGAGAAAAAAAATCATGAAATTCTAAGTGGTTAAAATAGAAAAGAGGATTCCACTTGTGCAAATTCAGTACTTTCTTTGTAATTAGCATTGTAGATGATGTATAAATGCATGTACATCTGCCGTGTCATTAGCTGTGTTTGTTGAAGCTACGTTACTCAATTCCTAGTGCTTGTTACACCTAGAACAAAACCCTAAATGTTCACTTAGAAAAATATATCTTTTCACCAATTTCCACTCAAGCATTTCTTAGGTGTCTTCATTGCCTGGCAAAGTGTGCACAGGTGACAAGTTATTAAGCCTTTTTAAAAACAGTGGGTAGCACTGATTCAGAAATAATCATCTTTTCAAACAGTGGGCAAATAATTCTATCAGCTCTCTTGCACAAATTTGGTTACAGTCCTCATCTATCAAGTGAGGAAACAGAAGCAGAGTTTGACAGCTTTCTCTGAAAGCAGGGGGAGCAAACGCTGCCCTTGGCAGTGAGGCAGGCTGCCTCCTGTAAGACCACACAGCTGACATCCTGGTGGGGACCCGCGGAGTCCGGAAGCAGGAGTTACCGCCGGGGAATGAAATGGCTGCATTGCTTTTCACATGGGCCTGGAGGTCAACTTAGTTTATTTGTTTTTAATTTAGCTGAAATTATAGGCTGGTTGAAAGATTCCTTTGACGGTGGGGGTCTTTTGAACGAGTCACATAAACTTTTGGTTTCTTTCTCACTTTCCTCCAACCCCTTGTCCCCTTTGCAGGATTAAAAAAGCACTTGGGAGGTATACATTAATCTTGCTGGCGTTGTCAGAAGTGATCAGCGAGTTTTATTAAAAGCTCTGGGACTGCCTGAAAGACCTCCTTGTCTGAGTTTGAAATGAAAGGGACATGTTAAGATCTTGGGGCACGTTGTCAGGACCCTTCTCCCTGCCCCTTGGACTATGAGCTGACACCCCTGGAGGAAGCTGAGAAGCCCTCCTTTGTTGAAGGGATTTCCCTGGTGAACGGAAACGACTTGGCCCCTGTTGGCATGAGCTCTCCAAGCTGGGGTGGGCTTGGTGCCCTGCTCCTGCTGCTGCTGCTCCCAGGCTGGGCCAGCCCCACCTTTGTCCGTGTTAACCAAGGGGTCAGGGTGATGAAGGGCAGTTCCGCCTTCCTGTCTCAAGATGACCTGAAGTTCACCATCCCCAAAGAGAAAGATGCCTGCAAAGTGGAAGTCGTGATGAATGAGCCAATAACCCAGAGGGTTGGGAAACTCACTCCACAGGTAGGTCATATCTGAGATTTGCTATCTAGCAGTGTGTATGAATCTGAGTGTGTGAGAATGTTAGGGAGGGAGGGCGGAGAGGAGAGAGAGAAAAAAATAAAAGGTCTTCCTTCAAGCTACCAGAGGTGAATGCTGTTAAGAAGTTCAGATTTGAAATGGTGGAGTTGCAACTGGTGGGCATAATACTGCATTGTTTTTTCTATGCAAGGTGAAACCTGTTAAAATTTTTTTGAGGTATAATTGACATTCAACGTTAGTTTCAGGTGTACCAGGTAATGGTTTGATATTGGTCAAAACTATTTTTGAATGTTCTTGGCTGACTGTGAATTACAAAACCAACAGGAGTTACTCCTGTTTATGTTAATACCTGTGGTGGAAGGCTGGTTCAAACTAATGGATGGATGGATTTTTAAATGAAAAATACACAAATTGACAAGTCTTTCCAATTTATCCTCTCTATTGAAGATAATGCATGTAAATCTTACTAAGGTGAGGGAATCAAATACCACTCATTTTAGGTACATCAGCACTCTCTGAGAAACTTAGGGGGGAAACAGAGGAAAATGGGGACAGAGAGAGAAAATGAAAACAGGGCCAGCCTTCCAAGGGTTGGAGTGGGCAGTCTCCTGTGTAGTGTGATGTGGTCAATCTCTATGGGACTATTACTGCCCCAGATTATCTCACCCTGGCCAGTCAAGGTGCTTTTGGATAAGATGTCAGGGTTCCAGGACAATTTTAGGACACACTTGTACTGCAGAATAGCAAAAATAAAACATGAAGACATTTTTTATCTATCACCATCACTCAAACATTCCCTTGAATAATGGAAGAGATCTGAAAAAGAGATATGAAGATACTTTAAATAGTCACTGTTCTTCAAAAATGTCCACATACATTTTTTTTCTGTTTAATCATGGCCTTGGAGACCTTGTCATTTAAGGGTATTCTGTGCTGAATCTTTTTGTAGGGTAAAGAGTTATCCTCTAATTCACTGGATTTAGGAAAGCCCGAATTATCAAATATTTGTTTAAAGTAAAAGTTTTTCTCTATACACAGTAGAATATCACTTCCAGTTTTATTACTTGTTCTTACTGTGGTTTAACTTTCCTCTCAATGTAAACAGTTTTGAGAATATTTAACACTGGATGTGACTACTTCTTCTGGCAAAATACATCATTTCTATTTGCTGAACTGTGAGCATTAATGTTCTTTCTATTTAGCTAAAAATAAAAAAATCCATTTATTCAAAAGTGATAATAGATGTTGTAAAGAAGAACTAAAGAGACAGAGATAGGGGACTTCCTTGGTGGCTCAGTGGTAAAGATTTGCTTCCAGTGCAAAGAGTGTAGGTTTGACTGATGAAAGAAATCAAAGATGACACAAATAGATGGAGAAATATACCATGTTCATAGATCAGAAGAATCACTATAGTGAAAATGAGTATACTACCCAAAGCAATCTATAGATTCAATACAATCCCTATCAAGCTACCAATGGTATTTTTCAGAGAACTAGAACAAATAGTTTCACAATTTGTATGGAAATACAAAAAACCTTGAATAGTCAAAGCAATCTTGAGAAAGAAGAATGGAACTGGAGGAATCAACCTGCCTGGCTTCAGCCTCTACTACAAAGCCACAGTCATCAAGACAGTATGGTACTGGCACAAAGACAGAAATATAGATCAATGGAACAAAATAGAAAGCCCAGAGATAAATCCACACATCTATGGACACCTTATCTTTGACAAAGGAGGCAAGAATATACAATGGAGAAAAGATGATCTCTTTAACAAGTGGTGCTGGGAAAACTGGTCAACCCCTTGTAAAAGAATGAAACTAGAACACTTTGTAACACCATACACAAAAATAAACTCAAAATGGATTAAAGATCTAAATGTAAGACCAGAAACTATAAAACTCCTAGAGGAAAAATAGGCAAAACACTGTCTGACATAAATCACAGCAGGATCCTCTATGACCCACCTCTCAGAGTAATGGAATTAAAAACAAAAATAAACAAATGAGACCTAATTAAAATTAAAAGTTTTTTCACAATGAAGGAAAGTATAAGCAAGGTGAAAAGACAGCCTTCAGAGTGGGAGAAAATAATAGCAAACAAAGCAACTGACAAAGAATTAATCTCAAAAATATACAAGCAGCTCCTGCAACTCAATTCCAGAAAAATAAATGACCCAATCAAAAAATGGCCAAAGAACTAAACAGACATTTCTCCAAAGAAGACATACAGATGGCTAACAAACACATAAAAAGATGCTCAACATCACTCATTATCAGAGAAATGCAAATCAAAACCACGATGAGATACCATCTCACGCTGGTCAGAATGGCTGCTATCAAAAAGTCTACAAACAATAAATGCCTGAGAGGGTGTGGAGAAAAGGGAACCCTCTTACACTGTTGCTGGGAATGCAAACTAGTACAGCCGCTATGGAGAACAGTGTGGAGATTCCTTAAAAGACTGGAAATAGAACTGCCATATGACACACAGCAATCCCACTGTTGGGCAAAGACACCAAGGAAACCAGAACTGAAAGAGACACGTGTACACCAATGTTCATTGCAGCACTGTTTACAATAGCTAAGACATGGAAGCAACCTAGATGTCCATCAGCAAACGAATGGATAGGAAAGCTGTGGCACATATACACAATGGAATATTACTCAGCCATTAAAAGGAATGCATTTGAATCAGTTCTAATGAGGTGGATGAAACTGGAGCCTATTATACAGAGTGAAGTAAGTCAGAAAGAAAAACACCAGTACAGTATATTAACACATATGTATGGAATTTAGAAAGATGGTAATGATGACTCTATATGCGAGACAGCCAAAGAGACACAGATATAAAGAATAGTCTTCTGGACTCTGTGGGAGAAGGCAAGGGTGAGATGATTTGAAATAATAGCATTGAAACATGTATATTATCATATGTGACATAGGTCACCAGTCCAGGTTCGATCCATGAGACAGGGTGCTCAGAGCTGGTGCACTGGGATGACCCTGAGGGATGGGATTGGGAGGAAGGTGGGAGGGGGCTTCTGGATGGGGAACACATGTACACCCATGGCTGATTCATGTCAATGTATGGCAAAAACCACTACAATATTGTAAAGTAATTAGCCCATTAAAATAAATAAATAAATTAAAAAAAAGAAAACCAAAAAAGGAGTGTGGGTTTGATTTCCAGTCAGCGAGCTAAGAGCCCGCATCCCACATGCCTCATGCCCAAAAAACTAGAACATAAAAAGCAGAAGCAATATTGCAACAAATTCAATAAAGGCTTTAAAAATGGTCCACATTCACCCAAAAAAAATCTTTTAAAAAAAGACTGATACGTACTAGCTCAAATTGACATCTCTAGATATTCCACTTACCTCCTATGGTTATATCTGATTCTGAAACACATCAGAATTCTATGGAGAGCTCTCATGTTGGGAGTATTGCTTATGATATTGTAACTAAGTGTCTCCTTCCAGTTTCCCATGAGCTTTTTCTTTTATCAGTCAGTGATCTTCAGATGGGCATCTAAACAGTGTCAGTTTGTGCTAATGGCCCCAGGTCACACTTGTATTCCCAAGGGTGTAGTAATTGCAACATCTCCCCACTTTCTCCCAACATATAACTTCTGCTGGAAGGTGTGTTTGATTGACGTCTTAAATTAGGGGAAAGGTAGAGGCCTGGGATGGCTTGTGCCTGGAGCCCTGATGCACTAAATGTGATAAGTTGGTGAACATGAATAGGCTCAATAGCAGGCAGTGGAGCCCTCACTACAGGCACTGGGATCAAAAGCAAAACCTTGGGGTTCTGGGGGGCAGCAAAATATAACCCTAATCCTACATGACTGGGGTCCCTGATAGAGCAGGGACTCAGAGCTGTATGGAAAAAAGTGGATGCCTCATAAAGACTGATAATTTGATAATGCTTCCAATCAATATATTTTTTAAAAAATTGTTCAACATTTATTTAGAAGTAAAGCTGACTATTTTGTGAGGGAAGAAGAGAGGAAAAATTCCCCCTGTAGTGCAGAGATATTAAGTTCTGGCCTCAAGCATGCAAAAACAACACCCTATTATTCCCCAGATTCTCCCTCCTTAGAAAGCATTTTGGGGAGAATCTACTGTGACTTAAACCTTTGTGGATATCCTGTCCTCTCCATTCCAAATAGCCTATGACTTCTAAACACATATAGCACTCTCTATGAGAATAATGAAAAAGTCATAATTTTTAGTGATATTTTAATGGTCCTCATCACTTGGCCAGTTCTGAGGCCCTGGAGAGAAAAAAGGGATCCATGTGACCAGAAGTAAGCAAACATTTATTTGGTCACAAGAATCAAGGATTGTAGGAGATCTCTAAGTCATCTCCTTTTCAAACTTTCTCTGATTTTAGGGCAAAAATCCATTACTAGAAAGACGATGTGGAACAAAAACAACATACCTGTCTGGTTTAGGAAAGTCAGCGTTGCAAGGCAAAGGAACAGGGCTCCATACATCCCCAAAGGGTCCCCTAGTGTGCCGTGGCTCATTAAAGGATCATGCTTCAGTGTATGCATACCCAGAGGTACCTCTGACATCTCAAACGAATTTTTCTCATCTAACAATCCACCTGCCAAGGCAGGACTGAAGACTCAAGAGATGTAGGTTCAATCCTTGGATCAGAAAGATTCCCTGGAGTAGGAAATGGCAACCCACTTCAGTATTCTTAACCTGGAAAATTCCATGGACAGAGGAGCCTGGTGGGCTATAGTCCATGGGATCACAAAGACTCAGGCACTATTGAACATGCATACATGAAGTAAATATATTTATTTTCTTAAAATGTGGAGTTTCATTACCTTCTGGACAAATATTAGAGCTTTGTACTGTCAAGAAATTTGTCTATCTGGAAAAACTTTCTCAGATCACCAGGTGATCTTCCTATTTTCTTATTGTGATAATTTGAACAAAACCAAGATTCGTAAGTAAAAAGTGCTTTTTTGAGGAATATGTGCCTGTTTTTAATCCTGGCAGATGCAGTTCTCCCTAGGGATTTATGTCTTATGGAGTTTTTGAAATTAAGCATAACCATGTGCATGCATGCGTGCAAGTGCACGCACACACAAACACACAATGTAAGCATTACTCTTCAGTAGAGCTTACTAGTAAGGTGAAAGCAAGCTTATGTGGGCCCATTCCTAGTCAGATGACTGTATTAACAACACCCTGCTGTGTAATGAGCAGTTTCATGTGATTTGCACAGAAAATGTTTTGTTTAACATCTGTTCAATTAGTGTTTTCATTTCATTACTGAAGTTTGTCTTAGGACCAACAGGTTCATTTTCCTATTGGATATTTGGAAAGGGATTCACTTGGCGCATACCAGTACCTTCTGTCTAGATAACCCTCTTGATATAGTCAATTAGAGAAGGTCGATGGCGATATGTTTTCCTCATGTTTTAGGACAAAACTTACCCCCACACAGCATTCTCACACCTGTCCCAAAGCAAGAAATTTCCTGGGTGGAAAAGCACCACAGTTTAGTGCTGAGCTTGCTCTTTCAAATAGGAAATATAGCGGTAAGAAAATATCTCTCGTTTGAACCAGTTTACTGTCATTAAAGTGAGTAATGAGTTAGGAATGTGTGACAATTTAATTATAAATTGTAATTGAAAAGCAGTTGGAGTGGAAAAAAACAAAGCTAGACAGTAATTAGAAAAGGATTTAGCTCTCCTTTGTTTTGGTTAGTAAATTTATGGACAATTATGGTTGTCGCCTTTTATAAAAGGAAAACATATTATGAAACATAAAACAGATGTTTCTTTTAACAAAGCAGATTGTCTCTTTATTACTATGACTATTTGTCAATGATATGGGGAAGGTCTTTCCTTTATCTCCTTCCTTGTTGTCAGTTAAAAAGAAGAAGCGAAGATGTGTGTAGAACAGGAATGCAAATAAATGATCTCCTCTTCTACAGACGTCTTTGCTTCCTTTTTCTGACAGTAAGGAAGGAGATAAAGAAGAGGTCTTCTGATTAGAGTCAGAAAGGATTATGTTTTCTGTAAATGTGTGAGCCTGTACTTAGGTACAGGCTAAGTAGCATGAACTCAGCAGTGATGACATGTAAATACATCGAGAGTATTTCTTAGTACTCTACCAAGTCAGACTGTACAGCATGAGTGTTATGGTGTGATTGGAAGAGAAAATTCTTTTAAAAATTATGACCCCAGCATATAACAATTAGCTATTTCCTTCATAGTTCTGAGTTAGTGGTACAGTTAATTATAATTCTGCATGAAGAGAGAAAATGGCCTTGACGTTGCTGTTTGTCTCATGAATCATTTCTGTTATTACATAACTAGTAACCACAGTCTTTTGCAAGTAAATGAGAAACCACTGTGAGTCTTGTTTGGCTTTGATCAAACACAACAGTGTCCATAGTAAGCAGCTTCATCTTTAAATATAAAAACACTATTTGGAAAGGAAAGCAATAAAAGGAGAAGGAAAAATACACACAGAGCTAATATAGTATGTTGGTATGTGGGTTAAGACATGTCTTTTCCTGTGTACATACAGGTATACCTCCTTAATGCTATAACCCCCTGAAGGGTGTTGGAAAATAATGTTTTGAAAAATGGAACCATATTTTAAATATACTATAAAAAGATAATTATTTAGAGATCATCATTGCTTAATTTATCTGCTTCAGTTCAGTTGAGTTCAGTTGAGTTCATTCGCTCAGTCGTGTCCGACTCTTTGCAACCCCATGAATTGCAGCACGCCAGGCCTCCCAGTCCATAACCAACTCTCGGAGTTCACCCAACTCCAGTGATGCCTCGGGGCTTCAGTGGGGCTGTTGGTCTTCTGACACAGCAGATGTTCTCGCTTCGCCTTCTCGGCGTGTGCCCCACGAGTGGCCCTCCCCGCAGTGGGTGCTGTGCTGTGCACCCCATGTGGGTGTGTGAGCATGCCTCGTTTGACCCTCGGTGGTGAACCGAGGAGTCAGTGATTCCATCCATCTCATCCTCTGTCGTCCCCTTCTCCTCCTGCCCCCAATCCCTCCCAGCATCAGAGTCTTTTCCAATGAGTCAACTCTTTGCATGAGGTGGCCAAAGTACTGGAGTTTCAGTTTTAGCATCATTCCTTCCAAAGAACCAGACTTTCATAATTTAGATATTCTCAAAACAGACAACAGCTATATAAGCAGGATGGTCATGAACATGGGGCTGGGTAGAGGTGTTGGTGGTTAAAACACACACATATAGGGAATTCTCTGGTGGTCTAGTGGTTAGGACTCTGCTTTCACTGCTAGGGGTATAGGTTCTATCCCTGTTCAGGGAATTAAGATCCTACACAACAGAACATACATACACATATATAATGCTAAGAGAACATAATTTCTCCAGGCCATACTATAGTGCTGGAAAAACTAAAAAGTGTACCAATGATTTTCACATATATATCCCTTTCTTCTCATGAACTAGGTCTTTGACTGCCATTTCCTTCCCAATGAAGTAAAATATACTCATAACGGTTGCCCAATTCTTGATGAAGACACAGTGAAACTTAGACTTTACAGGTAAGTGGCACAGGAGTGTTCTTCATTCTTTGTCAGATAACCATTTTGTGTGCTTCTGTTTCTTTGGATAAGATTTCAAACAAGTAAGTAATTAGTAGTAGGAACTGGAGACCTGAATGGATGAGGCAAGAATTGTAGCAACCTTTCAGTTACTTTTATTTATATCCTCTTCCTTGGGGCTTTTCTACGGCAAATTATTAGCCTTCTCCTGTTTCCCTTTAGAGTTCTTGTACAGGTATCTCTGGTCATTCAACTCTCCATTTATGATTAAAAATGGAGATTGCTGCTGCTTAGTCGCTTCAGTAGTGTCCGACTCTGTGTGACCCCATAGACGGCAGCCCACCAGGCTCCCCGTCCCTGGGATTCTCCAGGCAAGAACACTGGAGTGGGTTGACATTTCCTTCTCCAATGCATGAAAGTGAAAAGTGAAAGTGAAGTCGCTCAGTCATGTCCGACCCTCAGTGACCCCATGGACTGCAGCCTTCCAGGCTCCTCCGTCCATGGGATTTTCCAGGCAAGAGTACTGGAGTGGGGTGTCATTGCCTTCTCAGAAAAATGGAGATTACAACCTACAAATTTTTAATGAGAATTAGGAAGAAAATATATTCCAAAAGTGAATGAAATTCTTCGTTTTGATTATCAACTGCTTAGTTTTAAGAAGTGCAATATCTTCTTCTATTTTTAAACATATTATATTTTTAAAAGGTTTAAAACAATCAATTCTGGTGTTGGACAAAGTGACCATATGACCCAGCAGTTCTACTCCTAAATACATATATGTACAAGAGAAATTAAAACATATGTTCACAAAAAATTTACACAAATGTTCACTACAGCATTTTTTGTACATGTCAAAAAGTTGAAATAATCAGTCTGATAAATGAGTAAACAAGATGTGGTATATTTATACAGTGAAATATTATTTAGCCACAAAAGGGATGAAGTACTGTTATATGCTATAACACAGATGAGCCTTGAAAATATTATGCTAAGTGAAAGAAGTCAAGGTTACACATTGTATAATTTCAGTTATATGATATGTCCAGAAAAGGCAAATTCAGAAAGGCAGAAAGTAGATTGCAGTTGCCAGCTTTTGGAGGTGGAGTGAATGGGGAGTGACTGCTTATAGGTGTAGATTTTTATGGGGGGAGGTGATAAAGTGTTCTGGAATTAGAGAGCAGGATGGTTGCATAGCTTTCTGGAAATACTAGAAACACTGAATTGTAAACTTTAAAAAGGTAAATTTTAGGATTATGTGAATTATATCTAAATAAAAAGTTAATTTAAAACTTAAGCTCATGGTTATGTTATTACTTACTTCATAGAAGCAGCTGAAAATTCAGTGTAGGTGGAGTAGGCCTTATATAGTTTTTTACTTGGCTTTTGTCACTTTAAGAGTATTTGACTAAAATACAGCAGCATGAATTTGCCTTAAGTACTAGAGGAATACTAGTCTAGAGTTTTGTAGCAGAAAGTGAATTATCCTGATCACCCACCATAGGTCAGGCTCATGCTAGGTAGGCTTAGGAAACAAAAGAATGAGGATAAATGGGCTGGGTTTCAGGACCTGATACAAAAGATGGCTAGATAATTGTGATGCAGAATGACAAGCCAGAAGAGAGGCATGAAGCAAATGCTGTGCTCAGAAAATGAGATGGCTCCCAAGGATTCCTTGGGAACTAGGCAATCAGCATATAGGGCTGTTTGATCTTCCTAAGACTTTAAAGTTAACAAACTAATTAGCTTCAGAGAGCTTGTTGATGAATTCTGGCTGTTCCCATTTCTTTGAGTTTCTAAAGGATGAGGAGGGTGGAGCAGCACAGATGAAGTGCAGAGTTAGAGGACCTGTCAATGTTCTTGGTCTTGAGGATTTAAAGTAGAACCATTCAGAGGAATTGGAGGCAGAAAAGCAGAGAGCATGTTTATTGCCCTCTTACCTCATCTCTAGCCCTTTTGGTAAGCTACTTGACCTCTCTAAGCCTCAGTTTCCTTCTCTGTAAAATGGAGTCAACAACACTACCATAGATTCCTGTGAAGACTGAATGATAAACTTTTTAAGGAGTCTAGCATGTGCCTGGGCCATTATGAAAGCACATCAGTGGAGAATCTATCATTGATGCACGACCATCACTTTAATTTTCTCCCTTCAATAAAGAATGGCAGCCCATCAATTTGCTGTATAACTCAGGGAACTCAAAGCAGGACTCTGTAACAACCTACAAGGGTGGGATGGGGATGGAGGTGGGAGGGAGGTTTAAGAGGGAAGGGATCTAGGTACACCTGTGGCTGGTTCATGTTGATGTTTGGCAGAAACTAACACAGTACTGTAAAGCAATTATCCTTCAGTTAAAAATAAAGAAATTTAATCAGAAAAAGAATGACAATCCATCCCTATTAGGTTCTGCAAATATCCAGAGAATGTAATTCCTAAGGGAATGAAGGGAATGGAGGTTACAGTCACTGATCACCCTTTACATGCCACCCACTGAGCTGAGCTTCCACAGCTAGACTGCAAATAACTACTCTTGTAGTGCATTTGTGAAAAGCAAAAAGGGCTTGATGCTTCAGAAACCCCTCACCCCTTCACTCCTAAATTAATAGTCAGTGCATAAATTGATATGCAGGATACTCTTAAATTGCACACATGCTAGAGATAAAGACTGAGCTCAGAGCAGTCATTAAATACCCGTATTGATGATAGATTTCAGAGAAGGTGTTAAAAGGAGGGCATTGGAAAGGGAAGTAACAGAAAACGGAGTTGACACTGATTTAAGGAGAAGGGAAAAGAACAGGGAGGTGGGGTGTAGAGTATAAAGTAAAATCCAAACTCTACCTGATACACAGATTGTGTGAAAGACAATCTTTAAGCTTCAAGCCAACTTAGTGCCCAAGTATAAAGAAGAACCTGTGCACCAATAATGTTGCCTTTGCTCTGTTCTGCCCTCAGGTTTACTGAGACAGACACCTTCACGGAAACCTTTATCCTGCGGGTCTACCTCCTGGAACCAGACTGTAACATCATCCGAATGAGTGATAATGCACTGGAGGTGTCTGAGTTCTATGGCCTGTCCCGAGTCATTGATAAGAACCTGCTTAGATTTGATTACGAGAGGATGGCCAGCCTGGAATGCACAGTCAGACTGGACCCTGTGGGAACTCACCTGCCAGCCCACGGCCAGTTGGTTCTGGTGGAGCCCCAGCTGGAAGAACCTCGCGGAGATCAGCCACATAGTTTCTTCCCTGAGTCTCGTATGATATGTTTTAATACTTATCTGGATGTTACTAAATCTGCCAGATCTTAAATGGTCATCTTCCACCGTGACAAAGAGTTTTACTTAATAGAATTTGTAGCTGGTTGAAAACATAGATTAGTGGCTAAGAGTGCAGACTTTGGAAACAGAAAAACCTGGGCTTGAAAACTGCCTCTGCTATTTATTTCCTGTGTGATGTTAGGTCAGCTTCTTAACCTAAGTCTCTGAAAAATGGACAAGAATAGTGGCTGTTCCATAGGGTTGTATAAAGGTGAGAGTGAATGAGATCACACACACACACACACAAAGCAGTTCACACAGTGTCTGGCTCACAGCAAGTGCTCAGTAACTGTCAGCTGTTATTATTAATAGTAAGTAGCAATAGCAGTGATAGCCAGAGTAGCTGGGGAATTTATTAGGTGTTATTAGACTTGAAGCAGGTTTGGGGTAGAGCTGGTAGGCAGGGGATATGGTTTAAATCAGGAAGAGTTGATGGATAATGTTCCTCTTGTTATTAATTTAATTATCACATCATGGGCACCTCCTAGATGCATAATAGTGTTCCAGGCACTGTGGAAAGAACAAGAAATATAAGGGAAAGTCATGGTCATAGTCATGCCTGGAATTTGGACAGTAAATTATAGCTAAAGACATGTTTACACATATGTCATCTCATTTAGTCTTCACAGCCTTCTGGGTAAGTATAGAATACCCAGTTTTTACATCAGGGAAGTGTGCAAAAGGCCACTCACATAAGTGGCCTGTGCATATCATAGACTGCAAGAGTGAAAAATACAGTTGGCAGAGACAAAAAGACTATGTACTGGAGAGATGACTGCAGTTTTTAGTGGAGGAGATTAAGTTGGTTCAGGTGGTCAATGAATATTTGAAGAAAGGTTTAGTGAAAAGACTAAATGGACCTGGAAAATAGGCAGAATTCAGATGTGTTTAAGTGGGGAGTGAATTTCAGTGAATAGAATATTCTAGCAGAGATTGCATGGTGGCGCTATGGAAGTGGATGCTGTAAACACAGACAAGAGCAGGATTGTAGAAGGCCTACAGTGAGCCTATTTGTCAGAGATGGTCCACCACCAGAAAATGCATCTTATATTTTTTCTCTCAAGCACTTTTTGTGGGTAAGGACCTTGTTAGATAATCAGTTGATTGTTTTTACAGTAAGGAAGTGGCAGGTTTTCAGAATAATGACAACCCAGTCAGTGAATGATTGGCGGGTACACATGAGTGTTCTTTGGTCAGTGAGAGGGAATAAGTGTCTGTGGAAGGGAGGACAGGTTTTTAAAGATAATCACTAAGGTACAAGTGCCTCTCTTAATTCCCTGCTATACATTCTAGAATTGGGAACAGAGCTGAAGTGTCCAGGCAGCAGGTGTACCCTGGGACTGAAGAAAGTCGGAAGTCTCAAAGTGAGCTGTGAGGAGTTCCTGCTGATGGGGCTTCGATACCAGCACCTGGGTTCCCCTTCTCCCAACATTGATTACTTCTCCATCCAACTGGACCTCACAGATAGCAGGAGTAAAATCTCATACAAGGTAGAGTCTATGGCCTTATGTGTCTGAGTCCCCAACTAAGAGCTGGTTCCCTGGGGATACTTGTGCTGGCTCCCGTGTCAGCGAGGGTTCCTGTATGGTTGTGGGTGGAACAGCCTAATGACTCACTGGAACTGCAGGCTTGTTCTGCTAGTAAGTGCTTAAAACAGGATTGATTTTGCACATAATATCCATGTGTAATTTCCCTTTTCTGGCAATCTTGTAGCTCTACCATTGCAACTTAGAAAGAACCAGAATCAGGTTACATGCTAACCTTTCTCTCCCTTGCCCTTCAATATTCTTCAGTTTCTCATTTTTGCTTTTGTAACTCCTACTCTTTGATTCTTCATTTACTCCTTTATTAGACCCTCTTTTCATCTGTTGGAGGAAATCGAAGGGTCCACACACCCATTCAGCAAGGCCATAGGAAACTGGGAGATAGGGAGTCCTCGTCCCACTGTTAGGGCTGTAGCAGGGCCATCTCCATCTTCCAGGCTCTTAAATTCTCCTTCCCTTTCTTCCTCTTGATCTCTTCTTATTGAAATGATGACAGAAAGTGAAGTCAATCTAAATGAAAGATTGGCATGCTTCTCTACTAACTCAGGTACTCTGTAACGTGTTTATTTGGGAAGCTGGAATGACTATGAACCTGCTAAAACAGTTCAGATCTTGTGCTGATTTAAGACGATCTGAGATGACATTTGTGAAAGACCTCCATCTTTCAGTCTCACTTCTTGCTATGATTTCTCCTAAGAGACCCAGTTGAATGTTGAACATTATTACCACTGCTGCCGCTGCTGCTGCTAAGTTGCTTCAGTCATGTCCAACTCTATGCGACCCCATAGATGGCAGCCCACCAGGCTCCCCCGTCCCTGGGATTCTCCAGACAAGAACACTGGAGTGGGTTGCCATTTCCTTCTTCAATGCATGAAAGTGAAAAGTGAAAGTGAAGTTGCTCAGTTGTGTGCGAATCTAGCGACCCCATGGACTGCAGCCTACCAGGCTCCTCCGTCTGTGGGATTTTCCAGGCAAAAGTACTGGAGTGGGGTGCCATTGCCTTCTCTGCATTATTATCACAGGAATTAATAAAACAAAGAATGATAAATAAATGATTAAACAGGGTTGTAGTATTTTATAATTGAGAACTGGAAAAATTGTGAGGTGGTCTGGTCAAATTGATCAGGTAAATCACTTGGGGAAGTGAGATTTGAGAAGAGACTTAAGTCTGACATTAATAGTTAGCCTGCCCTTGGGCCTGGGTTGCCTGGATTCAAATGTTTACTTAACTAGCTGTGTGATTTTGTACTTTATGCTTCATTTTTAAGATCTTGCAATGGGCATAGTAGTACTTCTTATTGAGAGGATTTAATGAGGTGATGCCTACAAAGCTTGGCACAAAACTGAGCACATAGTAAGTTCTACACGTTTTTTTTACTAGTGAAAAAACTCATGTTTTTGGAAACAATTGGTTTAGCCCGAGCCCCTTATTTTATACTGGGGCCACAAAAATTGCATATCTTGACCATACATGCATGGATGAATCAAGACTAAACTCTCAGTCTCCTAATGTTTAGTATATGTTTTCTGTTTGTTTTGACATGAAACTTCTTTGACATTTAATGCTTCCTTATCTCTGTAAAGAACAAAGTTTAGAGCCATTTTTCTTCCTAATTGTTTTTCTTCTTTTTCCTCATGTATTGATATACAGCTTTCTTTGTTGATATTTTCAGATTAGTTTTATTAGAAGTTTCCTCTCTAAAATGACCTTCCTGTATTATTTAGAATTAACTTGTACCATAATCAGTTTGGCATGTCATAAACAAATTCTTTTATGATTATAGTAATATGCTCAATGGCAGAAGCTATTTTTTAAAAAAAATACAGAAAGAAAAAAGTAAGAAAATGGAACTAAGGTATTTCTAATATTTGTATATCTATAAATGTATGTGTATATATATGCATACTCACACACACACACATACACAGAGGGGGAGACATGCATACCAGAGTCAGTTTATGGAATTGAATTTATATTATATTTGAAGTTTTGTATCTTGTTATTTTATTATTTTTATGCTGGTATAATCCATCCTCATCAAGAGACTGACTATTCACCCATAATTTCTTATAGATTTAAAAATAGTTTCTTGTTTATGTTTAACTTTTTATTCTGCCTGAAATAAATTTTATCTTATTGTAAAACAACAGAACAGTTTTTTTCCAAGTAGCCAAAATTTTCAACACTATTTGATGAATAATGAACTTGTTTCCCATTGATGTTTTGATTGCTCTGTTGTATAGAAAGATATTATATGTCTGTTTCAAGGCTAGTTCTCTTATTCTTTAGATTTGCCCACCTATTCTTGTGCCAGTACCTTATTAGTCCAAAATAAAAGGTCTAAAATGGACTTTAATATTTTATAGGCAAGTTTCTCCTCATGGTCCTCTTCAAAATTTTCTTATCTATTTTTAGTTCTAGACAAGTAATTAATATTTACGTTATTTTTTTAAGCCCCTAATTATTTTTTATCAGGGTTGGATTAAAATTATAAATTATTTTCAGAAAAATTGGAATATTGGAACATTTACCATATTGAGTCATCTTTTCCAGGCAGAGGTTATCTCACTTCATTGAGGCAAATGACCTTTGATATGTTTCTGTTAAGTTTGCAGTTTTCTTCATGTCACTTGCGCACACTATTAAGTCCAATACTAGGCAGTTTGTTTTTGTGAAATTATTCTGACTAGTCTTCTTTTCCTCCACTATTTCTTCTTGTTGGTTAGTGATGATAAATAGGAAAGCTATTTCTTGGTCTAATTTTCTTTTGTCTGGCTTCTTTCTTGAATTCAATTATTCTAAATTTTTTTCAATTCTATAGGCTTTTAAAGACTATACTAATTACATCTTCCACTGATGATGATAATTTTTCCTTTCTTTTTCAGTAATTATTCCTCTTATTTTCTGCTGTATTCCCCACTGGCTTGTCCAGAATAATACTAAATACAGTGCTGCTTATCAGAATCATTGTCTTGTTCATTTTATCACTATTAACTGCACACACTGTCCTTTTTAATTCTTCTTGCCTTGAATTCATTTCTCTTTGAAATTCTTTTTTTTTTTTTAATTTAAATTTAACTCTTTGAAATTCTTACAGTCACATCTGCAAACTCTTTTGGATCATCATTTTACGTTTAATCTTTGTATATAATTTTAAATGCCTCTCCAGTAAGGCAGATATAATTGGATATTTAATTTCAGAATATTTGTCTTAAACAAGAGAATATAGACAATATTTCTATAATAATGGATATTTTTTTTCCTATCTTGTTTTATGCTGTCTTGCTAATTAATCAAATCATCTTGCACTCTAGGTTATATTTGTCTTTGTCTTTACTTATTTAATATCCCATTTTAAAATTTAGTTCTAAATTGAAAAAATTCTTTAACCTTTGTTTTTAACATATTAAGTAAAAAATACAGTGAAGTCTTTTGGCTCCTTCATATATATTATAAAGTCTGATCCTATTTATCCTTTCTCACTGCAATTACCCACCACCAGGCTTGGTTAACATAATCTGCCACTTTAATTCTAGCATATCATCTTTATACCTTATGATACTTAACTTCATCTTGTATTTCAAGTGTACTCTTTTGACATTTGTATCCATTTTGTTAGTGTTTCAAGTAATATTTGTTCAGGCTTAACCTCTAGGTTTAATATTTCTTATTGTTTAGCACCAATCCTTTTATACTATGATATCCTCATTCTTCATTAAATTATAAATCTTCAAATGCTTTTCAATGGCACATTAGGACTACATAGTCTAAACTCTCAGCGTTATCACTCTTGTTTTTATAAACCACCATGTGGGAGAGAGAGGAGTTGTCACCTTCTGTTTCTCTTGCTTTTCTCTCTTTCTCTGAGCCTTGCTGGCTAGTTTCTGAAATTCCAGGCTGAGGAGTGGGTGGTTTTGGAGGAATGTTGGAAAGTGAGGTCTTATTTGACCAGGCATCGATGGAATATGGCTTTGTGCTCTCTGAGTTGGGTGGATGTTTCAAGCTTCTTAGTCTCGGGGCCATTTCATTGTTCTCCTGGAGATTCCCCTCTGCAAAGGCCTCTCGTCTTTCCTAGCCTGATTAGTCATTTGCAGTTCCTCCCAGGGCTCCTAAGATATGACCTCCACCTCCAGCTTCTTTCTGTGGAGATTTTTGGCTTCTCACAGATGCACCTAAACATCAGGGACCCAGGTGACCCTAGATCAACCCTCTGTCCCACTTGCTCCATGTCTGAGAGCACTCACATGTTCCCTCCTGCTGCAAACAAGGACTAGAGACTGATCCCAGCACAGATACCACGTTTCTTCTGCCTCTGGCCACTTAGCTTCCTTAGGGATGAGCCCAACATCAATCCCCTGAGTGCTCCACTGGTAAAAGGCACATGTAAGGCTGGTGTGATAGAAGCTTCCCTCCTGACACTTGGGACAAGGAATGCAGCATTGCCCCCGCACCCCCTCCTCTTCACAGAGGGCGTACAGTGAGAGGCATCCAGGCAGTGACTCAGCACAACACAAGGCAACTTCTGTCTGTAAATAAATCTTTCTCTTACTTCTCTCAACCTTTTTATATTTTTAGAGTGGGTGGAAGGTTCTAGAGTCTGGAACTGGTTCCAGACAATTTGTTTTGTAAATTCTGCCTGTAGTATCTGTCTCACATTGTCTTTGAAATGCTCTCTCTTGGAACTTCAATTGAGACTAAGCCCATAAGAACTTCATTACTAATTAAATAATTTTCTATTAAAGAAAAAAAAAAAAAAAAGAACTTCATTTTAAACATTTCGTTATGTTCCCCATCCCGAACACATGTATACCTGTGGCGGATTCATTTTGATATATGGCAAAACCAATACAATGTTGTAAAGTTAAAAAATAAAATAAATTTTAAAAAATAAATAAATTAAAAAAAATAAAATAGACATTCCGTTATGTAAGTATCCAGTGTTCAGCAGTATTGCACTCATGTGGCTCTGATCATTAAGCCTGGTCTCCCAATAACGGCGGACATAAAATTCTGTGATGACCAGTTATCTTCTGCTGAGGATCCTTTCTGCCCATAGCACTTGTTGGGACCTCAGATCCCAGGATGCAAGTTCATGATTTCCCTGGAGAGCCCCACAATGATAGGCTCTTCCTCATAGCTCTCTTACTTGGGGAAGGTGTATTTCTAGCCTGAAGAGTTACTTGCAATTTTGATGACTTACTCCTCACTTGGAGACTCAGGGTCCTAACTAATACATGACCAAGCAAACGTCCTTCAGTTTCACGAGCAGCTATTATAAGGACAGGTTCCTTCATCCTGCCATTGTCACCTTTGAAACCTACAAGAGGTGGATGGGGTGGCCAGGGGAGGTTGGTTGTGTGTGCCAGACACTGCTAGTGCTTTACTTTGTTTTTTCTTAAGATTAAAAAAAAATTATTTATTTATTTGGCTTTGCCAGATCTTAGTTGTGGCATGCAAGCTCTTAATTGTGGCTTGTGGGATCTAGTTCCCCAACCAGGGATCGAACCTTGGCCTTTTGCATCGAGAATGCAGTGTCTTAGCCACTGGACTGCTAGGCAAGTCCTTGTGCTTTACTTTGGCTATCTCTTGTAATCCTCACGCAGTACTCAGGACCTCTAGGCAGTCCATGTTATAGGTGGGGGAAATCAAGATTTAGAAGTTAAGGAACTTGTCCAAAGTCATATAAACCATATGTGTTGGACATGGAATCAAAAGAATAGTTCCTTCTAATGACAAAATTGGTGCTCTACCTCAACCCTGGCTAAATATTGGAGTCACCAGAGAACTTTAAGAATACCAAGTTGTTTTTTTTTTTTTTTTTTTGTCTCCTCCTTAGGAAAGTTAAATTAGAACATCTGGAAATGGAATTTGGGCATCAGTATGTGATTAAAATCTCTCTAAATGATTCAGATCACTGCTGGATGCACCGTCTAGGCTGTGGCTTTGTGTTAAATATCGTGTGATTTACCCTGCTATTGTATCAATAGCTTCATTTATAGTTTTCCCCTTTATCTTTTCTTTCTTCTTCCAAAGTCAGAGAGTGCGTGGTTGCCTGTCTATATCAGACCTGGAATTCCCAATCAGATTCCAAGAGCTGCATTTATGGCCATGTTTATTCTGGAAGTGGATCAGTTCATCCTGACCTCATTGACTACATCGGTTCTGGACTGTGAAGAGGATGAGACCCCCAAACCCTTGCTGGTGTTCAACATTACTAAAGCCCCGCTCCAGGGCTATGTGACTCATCTGTGGGATCACACCAGACCAGTGTCCTCCTTCACCTGGAAGGATCTAAGGGATATGCAGATTGCCTATCAGCCACCAAACAGCAGCCATTCTGAGAGGAGACTTTATGAGGTGAGAGGGAAGAGAGACAAAGCTGCTAGACTCTTTGGTATTCAGAGAGTCATTGAAGAGGCCACTTCTCTTTAGCCTGTAGTTTACCTTGTATGGTCACTGCCTCAGAAGAGAATCAATCACTGCAAATCAGGATGCAAACCAGGCAGGTGATGCAAATGAACAAACCCATCTGGAGGGAGACTTCGGGGAAGTGAGGAAGGAGCTGGCAATTTAGGAAGCAGATGTAACTCAGCTACAGCTGACTGCTGCATGTGAGAATATGGATGGACCCAGTGTTGCTGTAGCTTTCCTTTTTCAAGAAAAGTTGGAAAGCTCTACTTTTTTTTGGTAAAAATATTTCAAGTTTCATAATACAAGTGAATGTTTATGCAAAACTGAAACAGACTCAGACCTAGAAAACAAACTTGTAGTTACTAAAGGGGATAGGGGAGGGGGAGGGACAAAGTAGGGGTATGGGATTAACTGATAAAAACTACTGTGTATAAAGTAGATAAGCAACAAAGATATACTGGATAGTATAGGGAATTGTAGCCCTTTTCTTGTAATAATTTATAATGAAGTATCACCTGCCAAAATACTGAATCACCATGCTATATACCTGAAACTAATATAACATTGTTAATCAACTATACTTCAGTTAAAATTTTCAACTTTTAAACATAGAAGACATTGTAAATTTAAAACATAAAATACCAGCTGCAAAACATTTCTGAGGCCACATTTGGCCCCCAGGTTCACCAATTTGAGAACTCCAGGGCCTCCAACAGCCTTCTTGCATTACATAGACCATTGAAGTTAGAGATGGTGTAACTTCTATTTGTTTATAATTCTTTCATTAATAAATTATTTTATATTATTTTCCATCAAGGTTTTTTACTGGAGTCCTTAATTTTAAGTAATAATGCTTACTCAGGGTGGGAGATTCCATATTCTCATTAGAATGACTCATTTCACTATCACTTTTCATCAGGAATGTTCTCTATCTAATCTAAATCATTTCTGCTATTTCTGCCTCTCTCCTCTTGTTTTGTATTCAATGAGAGTAGAGAACAGCTGGTTACAGACTTGTGCATTACAACCCTTCACAAACTTGTAGGCGTACCAGCAAGTTGATTCAAAAATGATGGAAAATTTAAATAAACAGGTTAACACAGACTTGAGTTCAGGTCTATTAAGGAAAATTTGTGTCCCTGGGGTTACCAAATTGCCCTCTGTCTAGTTTAGGCATTTTTAGCATTTAGTCTCAAGGGCAGACTATAAATGCCATACTTTGCCCTTTACTTTTATTTTCTTCACTTCATAATAGTAAGTGGCAACTGGTTTTTTCTTTCCTGTCTTCACTTCTCATTTCTTCCATAGCATGAGGTAATTTCTCTTTAGATGTCCAGTTTTATCTCGCGTTCACAAATAAAGCACTGCTACTCGGTCTGCTTTGTATGTGTTACATCCAGCATTGTACAATGTAATACTGAAGCAGAACGTGTCCAGATGTGTGCTTTTTTTGGTTTGTTTTGTTAGAAGGTGACTTTCAATTTTCTCAGTGAAGATTTTGCACTTTTCAATTATTTTGGCCGGAAGCCCCCTGGGGTGGGATTTCTGAGAGCAGAGCAATGGCCGGTGCGCTTTAAGCTAGCTGATCCTCCCCTCAGCTGTTACACCAGGTAGTCTGTTCTTATAGGCATGAAAATCCAACTTCACTCCGGTAGGTACTACATTTATCTTAGAGGAAAGCTCCTTAGTGATAGGGCTCAACCTAATATATGTTTATATTAGACCTCCAAAATGATGTCCCCCATATCGGTATAGTTTCGTTGTCAATGTGTGTATTTGTCACTCTTGAATCTCTTTTTTTATGTAGTATTTGCTGATACGGTACTATCTGATTGTCTCTTTTATCCTTTCAAATGGACCAAACATTCTTCAAAAGTAGGTAGCCTGCCTTCCTTTACAGTATTATACCTCATCCTTCTCTTCAGCACCTGGTGTAATTCACACACAGCATGTAATAAAGCTCAAAATGTATAAGCCTACTTATGAGCTATGGAATTCAAGGGAGCAAATAAATATATATTTAATAATACATCTAGTGGGATAGCTGCCTGTAGATCGGGATCTCTGCAACATTGTTGGCATTTTGAATTGGCTAATTTCTTTGTTGTAAGGACTGACCTGGTCATGGTGGGATGTTATTAATAGTAGCCTCCCTGACTTCTATCCACTAGATGCCTGCAGCACCTCCATGGGCATACCTACCTGTGAGACCAAAAATGTTTTCAGATATTCCTGAATGTCCCCTGGGGGGTGAAATCACAGGGGAGAAACACTGCTCTAGATCCCACATCTTTTCGAGAAGCTGAAGTGGTCTGATGCTGGACTGATGTAGTCTCTGAACAAATGCAGGGACTCATTGCTAGCACATTTGCTTATTTCAGGTTAAGAACTTCATTCATAGAAAAAAAAATTTTTAAAACACTGATAAATTAAGGAATAAGACATAGAGCTGGAAAAAGTGACATTATGTTGTCAAAAATGAGGTCAGGCAACAACAGAAACCTGAATTAGTTTGCCTCCATCTCCGGTATATATCCAAGAATTAATGGTATTTTATATTATAAATTGTCGATATATTCATATTCAACTGTTTGTTTACAGGTGGAGTTGGAGGTCTATGACTTCTTCTTTGAGAAGAGTGCACCTATTACAGTCCACATTTCCATCAGAACAACAGATACAAATGCCCCGCGAGTGTCCTGGAACACAGGTGAAGTGCAATATAGGAGTCAAACAAAATAGGGAAGGGAAGACAGGAAGGTACTCTGGTCAGTAAAAAAAAAGGTAGCTTTATTCCCATTTTGGAGAAGGCAATGGCACCCCACTTCAGTATTCTTGCCTGGAAAATCCCATGGATGGAGGAGCCTGGTGGGCTGCAGTCCATGGGGTCGCTAAGAGTCGGACATGACTGAGCGACTTCACTTTCATGTTTCTGTATCATGCATTGGAGAAGGAAATGGCAACCCACTCCAGTATTCTTGCCTGGAGAATCCTAGGGATGGGGGAGCCTGGTGGGCTGCCATGTATGGGGTCGCACAGAGTCGGACACGACTGAAGCGACTTATCAGCAGCAGCATTCCCGTTTTACACACAAAGCAACCGAAACCGGACAGGCTATGGGTATCTAGTTGGTTTTCTGGGGTTTTTTTCCTACTGTCAGGGTGAGAAATTTAAATTGAGGATTCTCGTGTCCTGAAATTAAGTTCTTTCCTCTATAGGAGATAAGCCAAATGGTCCCTTTCAGCTGATTGAGGCAAAAAAGTGACTGTGATTCTGAGCATAGTTGGACTGAGAGAGAAAAGGTCTCTAACTCAAAATTGTTCAAAGGAATCAAAGAAAGACATAGACTATAATCCATTATCTTATTTTTAAGTTGGGTTGCATGGACATGAAAATACATAATTAAGAGTTTAAACTGCTTTGTCTTCTTATTTTTAATATATAACTGACTTACAATGTTACATTAGTTGTAGGTATACAATATACTGATTCAATATTTTTATATATTATACTCCATTTAAAGTTATAAAATATTGGCTATATTCCCAGTATTGTACAATATATCCTTGTGGATTATTTATTTTATACTTAGTAGTTTGTACCTCTTAATTCCTTCTCCCTATATTGCACCTCCCCCCTTCCTTTTTCCCACTGGTAATCACTAGTTCTCTGTATCTGTGAGCCTGTTTCCGTTTTCTCATAGTCATTCGTTTTATTTTTCAGACTCCACACTTAAGTGATAAAATAGAGTGTTTGTCTCTCTGATTTATTTCGCTAAGCACAATATGCTCTATGTGCATCCAGATGGTTGCAAATGGCAAACTTTCATTCTTTATTATGGCTTAGTAATAGTCCATTGTATGTATAAACCATATCTTCTTTATCCTTTCATCTGTTAATGGACACTTGGGTTGTTTTCGTATGGTGGCTATGGTAAATAATACTGATACGAACATTGGAGTGTAACTATCTTTTCCAATTAGTGTTTTTGTTTTATTCCAGTATACTCTGCAGTGTAATTGCTGGGTCATATGGCAGTTTTATTTCTAGTTTTTTGAGAAAGCTCTCTGCTCTTTTCCACAGTGGCTACACCAGTTTTGTTTTTGTTGTTCAGTCGCTCAGTTGTGTCTGTCTCTTTGTGACCCCATGGACTGCAGCATGCCAGGCTTCACCATCTCCTGGAGTTTGCTCAAACTCGAGTGCATTGATTTGATGCTGCCATCCAACCATCTCATCCTCTGTCGCCCTCTTCTCCTGTTCTTAATCTTTTCCAGCATTAGGGTCAGTGTATGAGGTTCCCTTTTCTCTATATCTTTGCCAGCGTTTGTTATTTGTGTTCTTTTGATGACAGTCATTCTGAGAGGTGTGAAGTAATATCTCACTCTGCTCTTGATTTGCATTTTCCTGATGACTAGCGATGTTGAGCATCTTTTCCTGTGCCTGTTTGCCATCTATGTATCCCTTTGTGAAAATGTCTATTCAAATCTTCTGACCATTTTTAAATTGGATTATTATTATTTGCTGTTGAGTTGTGTGAGTTGCTTATGTGCTTGTATAGTCACTAAGTTGTCTTTTCATTTTGTTTATGGTGTCTTTTACTGTGCAAGTTTCCTTTACTATGTATTTGCCTTTACTAGTGGATTTTTCTTTTCCTATAGATTCTTACTTCTTGTTGTAGCCCATTCATTCCTTTTCCACTTAGAGAAGAGCCTTTAACATTTCTTTAAGAATTGGTTTAATGTTGATGTACTCTTTCAGTTTTTGCTTATAAGTTTTTTATCTCTCCTTTCATTCTGAAGGATAATCTTTCTGGATAGAATATCCTTGGTTGTAGGTTTTTCCCCTTTAGCACTTTAAATATATCATGCCATTCCCTTTTGACCTGCAAAGTTTCTGCAGAAAAATCCATTAATAGCTTTGGGGGAGGAGGGTTCCCTTGTATGTGATCCTTTGTTTTTCTCCTGCTGCCTTTAGAATTCTCTCTTTAACTTTTGCCATTTTAATTATGACATGTTTTGGTGTGGTTCTCTTTGGTTTCATCTTGTTTCGGACCCTCTATGCTTCCTTTACCCGGAAATCTGTTTCCTTCTTCAGGTTCAGGAAGTTTTTAGCCATAATTTCATCAAATATCCTTTGACCTCTTTTGTTCTCTTTTCTCCTTCTGCTGCTGCTGCTGTGTCGCTTCAGTAGTGTCCGACTCTGTGCGACCCCATAGATGGCAGCCCACCAGGCTCTCCTGTCCCTGGGATTCTCCAGGCAAGAACACTGGAGTGGGTTGCCATTTCCGTCTCCAATGCATGAAAGTGAAAAGTGAAAGTGAAGTCGCTCAGTCGGGTCCGACTCTAGTGACCCCATGAACTGCAGCCCACCAGGCTCCTCCGTCCATGGGATTTTCCAGGCAAGAGTACTGGAGTTGGGTGCCATTGCCTTTTCCGCTTCTCCTTCTAGGACCTCTGTAATGTAAATGTTATTATGCTTGATGTTGTTTCAGGGGTCCCTTAAAGTGTTTTCAGTTTTTAAAATTTGTTTCTCTTTTTGTTGCTCTGACTGGATATTTTCCATTATTCTATCTTCCAGAACACTATGTCCTTTGTGTCACTTAGTCTGTTAATTATTTCTAGTGCATTTTTCATTTCAGTTATTGTATACTTCAGTTTTGACTTTTTCAAATTTTCTAGTTCATGTATTCTTTCCTCTCAGTTACCATTCTTATTACTAATCTTTAAATTCTTTATCTGGTAACTCATTCATCTCTGTTTCACTGGATGGTTTTATAGGTTTCTTTTTTTATTTCTTTCATTTCAAATAAAATTCTCCATCTTCCCACTTTGGTTAACTTTTTCTGTCTCTATAAAATGAGGTAAGAGTTACCCATCGTGGTCTTAAATGTATGTCCTTGTGTGGGAACATCCCTGCACAGTCTGCGCATGTTCCCCATGGATTTCATGGGAGTGCTGGATCTGATATGAACATAACTCATGTCTTTCCTCAGACTGTAGTGGCCTCTATCAACTTGGTAGGTGTTGTGGCCAGAGACCGAGGAGCTAGAGCAAGAGCCAGGTGTGAGCCAGGGCTTCTCTGCTCAGTTGCCAACACCACCACTCTATTGGGGTAGGGCCATGTCCCAAGGTACTGGAGCAATGGCCGTGAGGGTGGGGCCCAAGCCAGCTCTATCCCCCACAACTGGGCACTCTCCTCAGCTATGGCAGCTCTCCTCATCTCATTCTAGTGGGGACCTGTGCCTCTGAGCAAGTGGGGCTGGGAAGGGTACTCAGCACGGGCCAGGGCATGCACTGAGGCAGTTGTGAGAAGCCAGCCAGTGTCCTGAGGAATTTCAATCTTTCTCTATCTTGTATTGGGAGCAAACAAGAACGTGTGGGTTCTTCATGAGTAGAGTCTAGCTCTCTTACAGCCCTGTTGTCAGTCCTACTGGTTTTCAAACCAGCCAAAGGTCTTCCCACCGTTTGACCCCAGGGCTGGTGCACCCAGTGTATGGGTCAAGCCACTCACTCCCCAGGGATATCTTCATCCTTGTAATGCCCCTCCTGTCCTGTGGCCCCTCCTAGGGTGCAGGCCCCCACGTGATTACTTCTATTCCCTTCCTGCACAACTTCTTTTAGCCTTGGTTGCATAAGGATCTTTCTGTCAGTCTTCAGTCCATTTCCAGTGAGAATTGCTCTACGTGTAGATGTATTATTGATGTGTTCATAAGGTGGGAGGGAGAGGGGAGGTAAATTCTGCATCCTCCTACTCTGCCATGTCAATTTCCTTTTGCTTTACCAATGCAGTGTGTATATTTAGATCAGATGTAAATGTGAAATGTAAGTGAAGATTTTTTCCTTTCTACTGTTACCATCAATGGCATTCAAGCAGTGTTGGTAGGTTCATTTAACACAGAAAATATCTCTGTCTGATTTAAGTCCTCAGGTGGCAGCTTATATGGATTATCTTTTGTGTGTGTGTGTGTGTGTGTATGTGTGTGCTTGCACATGGATAACACACCATGTGTGTGTTTATATATATGTGAGTTTCAGTAGGGATGAACAATATCAGTTGGGCATCCTTGATTTACAATCTGGTTTTCTGTCCTGCTCTACCTCTATTTGGGGGATAAAGAGAGAAAAGAAGGACTTGGTGATCTAAAGTTTGATGCTTTCGAATTGTGGTGTTGGAGAAGACTCTTGAGAGTCCCTTGGACTGCAAGGAGATCATACCAGTCAATCCTAAAGGAAATCAACCCTAACTATTCATTGGAAGGACTGATGCTGAAACTCCAATACTTTGGCCACCTGATGTGAAAAGCCAACTCACTGGAAAAGACCCTAATGGGGGGAAAGATTGAGGGCAGGAGGGGAAGGGGACGACAGAGGATGAGACGGTTGGATGGTGTCACCGACTCAATACTCAATAAATATGAGTTTGAGCAGACTCCAAGAGATAATGAAGGAAACTTGGTGTGCTATAGTTCATGGGGTTGCAAAGAGCTGGACGTGACTTAGCAACTGAATAACAGCAAAGTTTAGTATATAGCATGGAGACTTAATGGTCTGCATGTATATGTGTGATTTGAGAAACCTAGGCTTGTTAAGAGCTCCGGATCTGGTTTTCACTACTTTGGATATCAGATTCTTTTTAGAATAAAATTTTATTTATTATGAACTTAACATAAGATCATTGAAAACTTGGAAAGCACAATGAGTTAATGAATAAGTGAATGAAATAATAGTAGTTGGATAAAATTATTCATTACTCCACCACAAAACATAATCACCATCAATATCTTGCTACATAAATTTCTAGTGTTCTTGCTTGCTCCTCTGCTGCATCCCATGATGCCTTGTTCTGTGCTTTACTTTGCACTCTTGACTTCAAAATCCTTATTACCAGCCATTGTCCTCCCTTCATCCCTCCTTCCCTGCCTTCTTTCCTTCTACTCTCTTCTTCTCCCTCACTTCTCTCGCTTTCCTTCCTCTCTCTCTCTCTTTCAGTATTCCTGTATGTCTTAACTCAGGTTCCCTAGCAAAGAGCCCCTGAGGCAGATTATATGCACTAACCCTGTACTGAAATCTGGGGTAAGGGGAAGGGAAGTTGGGAGTTTGGAGGGTAGCAAATAAAAAGATGGTTTGACTGAGCTGGTTGTAGCTTTACAAGAAAATAAAGCTTATAGCTCAATAGTGCTGATGTCTCCAGGAGGAGATGGAAACATTCTGTGTGGGAAGAGTCAGGGAGGGGGTTGGGAAGGGGTGAAGAACCACATGTCAGCATCTTCCATCTCTTCTTTCATCTCAGACAGTTTGCCTCACTGGGGTTAACTTCCCACATGCCTGGGGTTGTGTCACTTGGCTCTTCTTAGCAGTCACTGTACAAATTCCTTGAGTCCCATGGTGTGAGACCTGGCCATGGTCACAAGGAAGGTCATGCCAAAACTTGGTCTGGTGGGCAGTTGAGGGCAGTGACATCAGAAGATGAAGCAATGATGGCGGCCAGGGCTTTAGTGTGTGGGGATTGTGGGAAATTTGTTGGAGCTGCCAGGCTAGAAAGCGGGCAATGATCAACACTGGGGGAACGGGAAGCCAGGCAGATTTGAGGGGAAGCATTAACGCATTAACTGTGTCTACCAGTACACAGTCTTTAAATTTCATCCACTCGTTTCTTTTTTTTTTTTTGTAATTGGAGGAAAACTTTTCAAGGTTGTGGTGGTTTCTGCTGTATAACAATGTGAATCAGCCTTAAGTATATATATATACCCTTCTTCTTAATCCCTCCCATCCCACCCGCCACATCCCACCCCCTAGGTTATGACAGAGCCCCAGGCTGAGCTCCCTGTGTTACACAGCAACTTCCCACTCAGTTCAGTTCAGTTCAGTTCAGTCTCTCAGTCGTGTCCGACTCTTTGCGACCCCATGAATCGCAGCACGCCAGGCCTCCCTGTCCATCACCAACTCCCAGAGTTCACTCAGACTCACGTCCATCGAGTCAGTGATGCCATCCAGCCGTCTCATCCTCTGTCATCCCCTTCTCCTCCTGTCCCCAATCCCTCCCAGCATCAGACTCTTTTCCAATGAGTCAACTCTTCGCATAAGGTGGCCAAAGTACTGGAGTTTCAGCTTTAGCATCATTCCTTCCAAAGAAATCTCAGGGCTGATCTCCTTTAGAATGGACTGGTTGGATCTCCTTGCAGTCCAAGGGACTCTCAAGAGTCTTCTCCAACACCACAGTTCAAAAGCATCAATTCTTCGGCACTCAGCCTTCTTCACAGTCCAACTCTCACATCCATACATGACCACAGGAAAAACCATAGCCTTGACTAGATGGACCTTTGTTGGCAGAGTAATGTCTCTGCTTTTGAATATGCTATCTAGGTTGGACATAACTTTCCTTCTAAGGAGTAAGCGTCTTTTAATTTCATGGCTGCAGTCACCATCTGCAGTGATTTTGGAGCCCAGAAAAATAAAGTCTGACACTGTTTCCACTGTTTCCCCATCTATTTCCCATGAAATGATGGGACCAGATGCCATGATCTTCGTTTTCTGAATGTTGAGCTTTAAGCCAACTTTTTCACTCTCCACTTTCACTTTCATCAAAAGGCTTTTGAGTTCCTCTTAACTTTCTGCCATAAGGGTGGTGTCATCTGCATATCTGAGGTTATTGATATTTCTCCCAGCAATCTTGATTCCAGCCTGTGCTTCTTCCATCCCAGCGTTTCTCATGATGTACTCTGCATATAAGTTACATAATCAGGGTAACAATATCCAGCCTTGATGTACTCCTTTTCCTATTTGGAACCAGAGTGTTGTTCCATGTCCAGTTCTAACTGTTGCTTCCTGACCTGCATATAGGTTTCTCAAGAGTCAGGTCAGTTGGTCTGGTATTCCCATCTCTTGAAGAATTTTCCACAGTTTATTGTGATCCACACAGTCAAAGGCTTTGGCATAGTCAATAAAGCAGAAATAGATGTTTTTCTGGAACTCTCTTACTTTTTCGATGATCCAGCGGATGTTGGCAATTTGATCTCTGGTTCCTTTTCTAAAACCAGCTTGAACATCTGGAAGTTCTTGGTTCACGTATTGCTGAAGCCTGGCTTGGAGAATTTTGAGTATTACTTTACTAGCGTGTAACATGAGTGCAATGGTGTGGTAGTTTGAGCATTCTTTGGCATTGTCTTTCTTTGGGATTGGAACGAAAACTGACCTTTTCCAGTCCTGTGGCCACTGCTGAGTTTTCCAAATTTGCTGGCATGTTGAGTGCAGCACTTTCACAGCATCATCTTTCAGAATTTGAAATAGCTCAACTGGAATTCCATCACCTCCTCTAGCTTTGTTTGTAGTGATGCTTTCTAAGGCCCACTTGACTTCACATTCCAGGATGTCTGGCTCTAGGTGATTGGTCACACCATCGTGATTATCTTAATATGTGTGTTAGTATATGATATTTGTTTTTCTCTTTCTGACTTACTTCACTCTGTATAACAGGCTCTAGGTTCACCTTCCTCAGTTCAACTGACTCTAATTCGTTCCTTTTTACGGCTGAGTAATATTCCATTGAATATATGCACCACAACTTCTTTATCCATTTACTGGTTGATGAGCATTTTGGTTGCTTCCATGTCCTAGCTATTGTAAATTGTGCTGCAGTAAACTTTAAGGAAAATGGATATAGCCACTATGGAGAATAGTATGGAGATTCCTTAAAAAACTAGAAATAAAACTACCATATGACCCAGCAATCCCACTACTGGGCTTACAGCATGAGAAATCCATAATTCATAAAGACACTTATTTCTTTGAAAGGCTTTGCCCCCTTTCAAGATTCTCTTCAGTCTGTTGACCCTCCAGCTCTACTGGGTAATGGGATTGGGTGATGGTACTACAGCTCCCTGTCTCTAACCACAGTGTTAGTCTGGATTCTGTCTTCTTGGCTCTGAGCAGCACTTCCCTTTCTCCCCAGATTCCCTTCAGCATGCTGGGTCCAAGGAGAAGCTTTTATTGTTAAATTCCTTTAGTTACAAAAGTCCCTTCCTTATTAGCGTCTAGACTAAAACGCAACCCTCATTACAAAGTGTTAGACTTTTCCTGTCTAACACCATTAAACACTCCCCTAGCACAGTAGCTGTGTATTTGTACATTTAATGAATATTTAACCACTTTAATACTCTATCCTGTGGGCTACTTATGCTCTTAGAATTCATGTGTGAAAGCCCACTCTTGCCCACTTAAAATATGTGAACACAGCCTTTGAAAAATTCTTTGTGTACATTTTTGAACTAGAGACCGCTGTGAACGTAACATCTGTTATTTCTTTCTAGTATTTATTTTTGGCACCATTGTGCTTCTAAAGGATAGATCATAAGGAACCAGTCATCAGGTTAGAGTTAATATTACTAATAGGAAAAATGTTATTTAAAAGCTAAATTACAGTTTCTTGAGAAGCTTTTGAAGATACAATTTTTACCTAGTTTTGTGAGTGGTAATTTATTACTCTTGTCTTAAAGTAGTCATCTTGGCATGCTGTAGAACTTTCCAGGACATTTTTGTCGGTTTGTTTGTTTTCTCTTGTAGGTCTGAATCTCCTGGAGGGACAGTCTAGGGCCATCACATGGGAACAGTTTCAGATTGTGGACAATGATGACATTCATGCTGTCCAGGTAGTCACTGTGGATGGCCTGCAGCATGGACGGCTTACTGTGAGAGGTGAAGGAACAAACTTTGTAACTTAGAATCAAACCCAACAATTATTTTCTCCAAAAGCAAATCATATTTAACAGGATATATATGGTATTTCTTGGGCTCCATTTCTCAATGAATTATCATATTCCCTAGGTCCAGAGATTTTGAAACCATTGACTTTTGTAGTAGATGCTCAAATCAATGGGTGACCATTTACGAATGATATTTTATGTTTGAGCCATTATTTAAATCTCAGATTTGCTTTTTGAACCCTTCTAAATATACTCCTTAACTGATGATTTTAGCCCAGTTTAAATGCCAACACCCGCTGGATCATGGAAAAAGCAAGAGAGTTCCAGAAAAACATCTATTTCTGCTTTATTGACTATGCCAAAGCCTTTGACTGTGTGGATCACAATAAACTGTGGAAAATTCTTCAAGAGATGGGAATACCAGACCACGTGACCTGCCTCGTGAGAAATCTGTATGCAGGTCAGGAAGCAACAGCTCAAACTGGACATGGAACAACAGACTGGTTCCAAATAGGAAAAGGAGTAAGGAGTACGTCAAGGCTGGATATTGTCACCCTGATTATGTAACTTGTATGCAGAGTACATCATGAGAAATGCTGGACTGGAAGAAACACAAGCTGGAATCAAGATTGCTGGGAGAAATATCAATAACCTCAGATATGCAGATGACACCACCCTTATGGCAGAAAGTGAAGAGGAACTCAAAAGCCTCTTGATGAAAGTGAAAGTGGAGAGTGAAAAAGTTGGCTTAAAGCTCAACATTCAGAAAACGAAGATCATGGCATCTGGTCCCATCACTTCATGGGAAATAGATGGGGAAACAGTGGAAACAGTGTCAGACTTTATTTTTCTGGGCTCCAAAATCACTGCAGATGGTGACTGCAGCCATGAAATTAAAAGACGCTTACTCCTTGGAAGGAAAGTTCTGTCCAACCTAGATAGCATATTCAAAAGCAGAGACATTACTCTGCCAACAAAGGTCCGTCTAGTCAAGGCTATGGTTTTTCCTGTGGTCATGTATGGATGTGAGAGTTGGACTGTGAAGAAGGCTGAGTGCTGAAGAATTGATGCTTTTGAACTGTGGTGTTGGAGAAAACTCTTGAGAGTCCCTTGGACTGCAAGGAGATCCAACCAGTCCATTCTAAAGGAGATCAGCCCTGGGATTTCTTTGGAAGGAATGATGCTAAAGCTGAAACTCCAGTACTTTGGCCACCTCATGCGAAGAGTTGACTCATTGGAAAAGAGTCTGATGCTGGGAGGGATTGGGGGTGGGAGGAGAAGGGGATGACAGAGGATGAGATGGCTGGATGGCATCACTGACTCGATGGACCTGAGTCTGAGTGAACTCCCGGATTTGGTGATAGACAGGGAGGTCTGGCGTGCTGCAGTTCATGGGGTCGCAAAGAGTCGGACACGACTGAGCAACTGAACTGAACTGAACTGAAAGACAAAATATGTCCTTTTCAATTCTCTGGTTCAGAGAAATGCAGTGAAAAACAGAAAAACATGTTGTTAATACTTTAGTAGTAATTATGCTCTTATGTTATTAGTAGCAGCTACCTTAGTTTAAAAGAAATGGTTTTATAATTATAAGGGTGGTAGTTAACAAAGTAATGGCCCTAATAAAAATATCCATAGTTAATAGTAATATAGTCTATTCCTTGTAATGAGCTCAGAGGAATTAATTGTTATCATCTTAGTTTACCTATTTGTAAAGCAGAAAGAGAACTCTTGTTTACCACTATATGTGATTAGGAATTCTGAAAAAAATGAAATAGAAATAAAAATGATAAATTCTTTTGCCTAATCCTAGGACAATGGGATCTTAGCTCAAGCTGGATGTATAAATTAGGATGGGTATTCAGTTGCATGTAAGAAAACTCCAACTATAGCAACTTTAACCTCAAGAGTTGCTTTCTTCTTGTGACAAGTTACATAGAGGTGGATATTCTGTATTTATGATGCCAGCAGCTCTTTTCTGCCCTGTCAGTGGTCACAGAATGGTACCTACACATCTAGGTTTCTAATGAGCATTAGGGGAAGGAGCAAAGAAAAAGAAGAATAAAAAAAAGCTATGCCACCCAAGCTTGCTCTGTTTAACAACTTTTCCCAGGAGCCTGAAGAAATGAAGTCTAGTTATATCTCTTACCTAGTTACATACTATCCCCTAGGTGCAACAGGGTCTGGGAACCTGAGTATTTTTAAATGGTTATGTCGCCATTCCAAATGAGACTAGGATTCTGGTACTGAGAAGGAGGAGAAAGTGGCTGATGGGCAAGTAACCCATAGTGTTCACTATACTCATGTTTAATCTACAAAACCATCTGGAGTGGGAAAAGCTATGGGCCATCTGCAGAAAGAATTGAAATATTAGTAGTTTGTGCAGAGTGAAGCAATGTTTATCAATATTATAGAAATGAAGCGGAGAGTCATACCCCATAATGATATTCTGGCTCAGAGGAGGCAGAAAATAGTACAAAGATTTGTTAAGCATTTACTTTGTGCCCAATTGTGCAAAGCATTCTACATACTTTATCGCACATCCACTTTATGAAGCAAGGTACTATTATTCTTACTTTGCAAATTAGAACCTGAGACTAAGAGAAACTGACTTGTCTAAGGTCTAGAAAGTGGCTTGAGCTGGCATGTGAACTCAAGCCATTTGCCACCACAACTCAAGCTCTTTGTCATTAAGCCAGTGATTCACAAACATTAGCACACATTAGACTCCTGGAGGGCTTGATAAAACATGAATTGCTGAGTTCCAGTAGCAGAATTTCTGATTCAGTAGGTCTGGGGTAGGGCCTGAGAACTTGCATTTATAATGACTTCCCAAATGGTGCTGATGTTGCTAGTTTGAAGCCACTACTCTAAGAAGTGCTGTCGGCTGATAATAATGAATTGAAGAACAATTAATACTTATTGTAGATACACAATATTTGAGCTCTCTCATTCTTAAGGGGGAATGTTAGGTAGGTATTATTATCTCTGTTTTATATATGGGTCTCAAATAAATTAAATACGTTGCCTAAGCCCACCCTGCTAATAAGTGTTACAACTAGCTAGTATTCAAAACTGGGTCTTTGGAGCCCCAGAGCCCACTAAGCAATCTATGGTTTTTTCCAGGTGAGGAAAGTATTGGCTGCCCTACTTTCCATTTCACACCTGCTCCTGTAGTGCTGCTTTTACTAACCTGCTGCCTCCATATATTTCTCATTCTGCCTCATCTCTGTTCTTTCCATCAGGGGGGAAGGGGTTTCTCTTCACCGTGGCTGACCTTCAGGCTGGAGTCGTTCGATATCATCACGATGACAGTGACTCCACCAAAGACTTTGTGGTCTTCAGGATATTTGACAGCCAGCACAGCATCCAACATAAGTTTCCCATCAACATCTTGCCCAAAGATGACAGTCCACCATTTCTCATAACAAATGTTGTGATCGAACTGGAGGAGGGGCAGACCATACTAATCCAGGGTTCCATGCTGAGAGCTTCAGACATGGACTCCAGTGATGACTACATCTTATTTAATATCACGAAACCCCCACAAGCTGGAGAGATCATGAAGAAACCAGCACCAGGACTGATAGGTGAGTGCTGGGCAGTTAAAAATCATTTGTGTCAGAATTTGTGCTAAGAGAGACATCAAGTTTATGGGGTAAGATTCTATTATTATTATTATTCCCATTTCACAGATGGGAAGACTGAGACTTAGGTTAAGTTGATCTATCCATCTGGAATCTAGAAAGTTCCAGAACTGGGCCTCAAGGTAACCATTACACTATGAAATATTAAGTCTGAAATGCAAGGTGATAGGACAAATAATGTTGAAGAGATATTTTGACCTATTCTAGATTATTCATAAAACTTTCATGAATAACTTTTATTTACATTTTGTTAGAATAATTTCACAACTACTTTTTGAAGTAGATAGGTAAGGAGCTTGACAAAATAGGCGTCAAGCAGTTTTATCTAAGACTATTTGTCTTTTAAGCATATTTGATTTTATTTTTAATAGATTACTTAAAAATTGGTATAGTTGATGTACAGTATTTTTTTTTTGATTGAAAGAAGATTTTATTCAATTCCATTAATTCAATCAACAGTTACATCTACATACGAGATAACTGTGCTAGAGTTCTTGATACAACAATGAGCAGAGAGCTCAGTCTTACTGGATTTGGCCATTTCTCTAGTCAGACACGAGCAAAATTTGTGTGTCTCAAGATTATTTTTAAAGTATATTCACCATCCCTCCTAGCTTTTGACATTAACATTGACAAGTCGCTCAGTTGTGCCCGACTCTTTGAGACCCTGTGGACTGTAGCCTACCAGGCTCTTCTGTCCATGGGATTTTCCAGGCAAGAGTACTGGAGTGGGTTGCCATTTCCTTCTCCATGATGTACAGTATTATATAAGTTTTAGGTGTACAGCATAGTGATCTACAATTTTTGAATGTTATACTCCATTTATTGTTATTATAAAATATGGTTCTATTCCCTGTGTTGTATAATGTATTTTGAAGCTGATTTATTTTATGCTTAGTAGTTGACATAGCAGTTAGTCCCTCTTAATCCCATACCCCTATATTGCCCCTCTCCCTTCACTCTCTGCACAGGTAGTCACTCATTTGTTCTCTATATCTGTGGGTCTCTTTCTTTTTTTGTTACATTCACTAGTTTGTTTTACTTTTTAGATTCCACATGTAAGTGATATCATATAGTATTTGTCTTTCTCTGGTTGACATTTCATTTATCATAATACCTTTCACGTTCATCTATGTTGTTTTAAGTGGCATAATTTCATTCTTTTTAACAGCTGAGTCGTATTCCACTATGTGTGTTTGTGTGTGTGAATGGCGCATCTTCTTTGTCCATTCGTTTATTAATGTCCACTTGGGTTGCTTCCATATCAAGGCAATTGTAAATAGTGCTGCAATATACATTGGAGTGCACATATCTTTTCAAATTAGTGTTTTCATTTTTTTCAAGTATATATCTAGGAGTGGAGTTGCTGGGATATATGGTAAATTCTATGTCTAGTTTTTTAAGAAACTTTCATACTGCTTACCACAGTAGCTATATCAATTTACATCCCACCAATGGTGTACAAGATTTCCTTTTCTCCACATTCTTGCCAGCATTTCTTATTTGTGTTAGCCATTTCTTAGTTGTGATGGCCATTCTGACAGGTGTGAAATGATATCTCATTTGCATTTCTTTGATGATTAGTGGTATTGAGCATCTTTTCATATGCTTGTTGGCAATCTGTAAGTCTTCTGTGGGAAAATGTCTATTCCAGTCTTCTGCCATTTTTAATTGGGTTTTTGTTACTTTGCAGTTGAGTTATATGAGCTGTTTGTGTATTTTGGATTTTAATCCCTTAAATGTCATATTATTTGCAAATATTTTCTCCCATTCAGGAGATTGTTTTTTTGTTGTGGTGATAGTTTCTTTCACTGCACTTTTAAGTTGAACTAGGTCCCATTTGTTTATTTTTGCTTTAGGAGACACATCCAAAAAAAAAAAACCATCAGTATAGTTTATGTCAAGGAGTGTTCTGCCTTAGTTTTCTTCCAGGGGTTTTATGGTTTCAGGTCTTACATTTAGATCTATAGTCCATTTTGAGCTTATTTTTGTCTATGGTATTAGTTCAAAGCACAGTTGTGTCCAATTCTTTGTGACCCCATGAACTGTAGCCCACCAGATTCCTCTGTCCATGGGATTTTCCGGGCAAGAATTCTCTAGGGGATCTTCCTGACCCAGGGATCAAACCTGGTTGTCCTGCACTGCAGGAAGACTCTTTACCATCTGAGCCACCAGGAAAGCCATATGGTGTTAGAGAATGGTCTAATTTCATGGTTTTACACGTAACTGTCCAGTTTTCCCAGCACCACTTATTGAAGAGACTGTCTTTTCTCTACTGTATAGTGTTGCCTCCTTTGTTGTAGATTAATTGCGTATAAGTGCGTGGGTTTATCTCTGGGCTCTCTGTTTTGTTCCATTGATCTGTGTGTCTGCTGTGTGCCAGTGTCATACTGTTTTGATTACTGTAGCTTTGTAGTATAGTCTGAAGTCACTGTGTGTCTCCTCCAGCTCTGTTCTTCTTTCTCAAGATTGCTTTGACAATCTGGGGTTTGGTGTTTCCATACAAATTATACAATTATTTGTTCTAGTTATGTGTCTTAATTTCAGATACATTTTAATAACCCTGTACTCTTCTCTCCTCACTGCTTTCGATGTCATGGTGGTGGTGGTTTAGTTGCTAAGTTGTGTCCAGCCCTTGCAACCCCATGGACTCCTCTGTCCATAGGATTTCCAAGGCAAGAATAATGGAGTGGGTTTCCATTTCCTTCTCCAGAGGATTTTCTGACCCAGGGATTGGACCTGTGTCTCCTGTGTTGGCAGGCAGATTCTTTACTGCTAAGCCACCAGGGAAGCCCTTTTGATGTCATATATTACATCTAATTGTTTTATGAATCCCTTAACTGCTTATTGTGGATATAGATGATTTTACCACTTTTGGTTTTTAATCTTCCTCATATCTTTGTGTGTGAATGATTTATTAACTTTGTTCTCCATCACATCTGAACAAGAGTCTTGCTGGGGTAGAATATTCTTGGTTGTAGGTTTTTCTTTTTCATCACTTTAAGTATATTGTGCCACTCTCTTTTTGCCTGCAGAATTTTCGTTGAAATTCACCTGATAGCTTTATGTGGGGTTCCTTTATAAATTATTTGTTGCTTTTCCCTTGCTGCTTTTAATATTGTCTTTATATTTAATTTTGCCATTATAATTATAATGTGTCTTGTTGTGTTCCTCTTTGAGTGAATCCTGTATAGGACTCCCTGTACTCCCTAAACTTAGACAGCTATTTTCTTTACCAGGTTAGGGAAGTTTTTGACTTATGTTTTCAAATATGTTGAGAGGTTCTCTCTCTCTTCTCCTTCTGCAACTCCTATAATGTGAATATTAGGGTGGTTGATGTTGTCCCAGAGGTCTCTCAAACTGTCCTCATTTCTTTTCATTCTTTTTTCTTTTGTTTACTTAGCAGCAGTGATTTCTACTACTCTGTCTTCCAGCATGCTGATCAGTTCCTCTGTATCATTTAGTCTACTCTTGATTCCTTCTAGGATATTTTTCACTTCAGTTATTGTATTCTTCATCTCTGTCTGGATGTCCTTCATATTTTTTAACTTTTCATTAAAAAAAAATTTCTCACTCTGTGCATCCATTTTTCTCTTGGGTTATTTCATCATCTTTATAATCACTACCTTGAACTCTTTCTCGGGTAGATTGCCTATCTCTACTTTGGTTAGTTATTCTTATGGGGTTTTATCTCATTTGTTTGAAACACGTTCCTTTGTTGCGTCCTTTTACCTAGATTGCTGTCTTTATTTTTATGTGTCTGGTAGGTTAGTTATGCTTTCTGACCTTGGAGAAGCAGCCCTTTGTAGGAGACATCATATGTGTCCTAGCAACACATCCCCCTCTCATTACCCAAGTGATATGCTCTAGGGGATGTGTGTGTCTTCCTATCGTGCTGGGCTGACTATGTAGGCAGTCTTATATGCTTGGTTTATTCCCTGTCCAGTTGGTTGCCAGGCCCTGCGTTGTGTGGAGGTTGCTGGCTGCTGGTTGGTGGGGCTGGTCACAAGGTGGCACTGTTGGGTCAAGATCCAGGAGACTCTGGGGCTGTTACCACCCAATGGTGGGTAGAACCAGGTCTTAGGGCTAGTGTGGCCCACTGGCAAGCAGAGTCAGATACTCGAGTCTAGTTACAGGACCTAGGGGTCCTAGAGCTGGTTTTGCATCACTGGTGCACGGGACTACTTCCTAACGCTGTTGAATGAAAGGTCTGGGGAGTCCTGAAGCTTGTGTTGGTTTGCTAGTGGACAGGACCATGGTCCAGTTGGTCAGGATGTGTTTGCAGGCTGCATATTTGTGGTTTTATGCAGTTATTACCTGTCAGTGGTGGATACAACTACTTCAGAGGCTACAGTAGGCTCCCTGGAGATTGGGTCTGGGGTCCAGGCTATTCTGGAGTTGGTGTCTACCCAGAGATGGCTGGTGCTGGGTCCTGCACTCTCTGGTGGGCAGAGCTGTGTCCAGAGGCAACTGTTGGCTCAGGAGGTCTTAAGACAGCCTGAGTGAGGTTGTGTCCCTACCCAGTTAGTTGCTTGGCCTGAGGCATCCCAGCACTGGAGTCCCCAGGCCTATGGGCTGGAATGGGGCTTGGTTTTAGCCCTAATAAGCTAGAGGGAGGATTCCACAATGGTGCTTGCTAGAGCCAGTGTCTGTGTGGTAGAACAGGTTCCCCAAAATGACTGCTGCCAGTATCTGTGTCCCCCAGAGTGAACTGTGGTTAACTCCTGTCTCTCCAGAAGGTTCTCCTGGACAAGCAAGTGGTTCTGACCCAGTTCAGTCCACTTCAGTTCAGTCCAGTCCAGTTCAGTTCAGTCCAGCATAGTCAAGTTCAGTCCAGTTCAGTTCAGTTCAGTTCAATCTCTCAGTCGTGTCCAACTCTTTGTGACCCCATGGACTGTAGCACGCCAGGGTTCCCTATCTATCATCAACTCCCAAACCTTGCTCAAACTCGTTCATCAAACCGGTGATGCCATCCACCAATCTCATCCTCTGCCATCCTCTTCTGCCTTCAGTCTTTGCCAGGATCAGGGTCTTTTTCAGTGAGTTGGCTCTTTGCATCACATTGCCAAAGTATTGGAATTTCAGCTTCAACATCAGTCCTTCCAGTGAATATTCAGGACTGATTTCCTTTAGGATGGAGTGGTTTGCTCTCCTTGCAGTCCAAGGGACTCTCAAGAGTCTTCACCAGCACCACAGTTCAAAAGCATCAGTTCTTTGGCGCTCAGCTTTCTCCATGGTCCAACTCTCACATCCATACATGACTATTGGAAAAACCGTAGCTTTGACTAGATGGACCTTTGTCAGCAAAGTCATGTCTCTGCTTTTTAATATGCTGTCTAGATTTTTCATAGCTTTTCTTCCAAGGAGCAAGTGTCTTTTAATTTCTGACCTAGACTTCTGTCAAATTACTGCTTCTTTCCTGTGTCCTGAGGCATGTGAGATTCTTGGTGTGCCTTTTAAGAGTGATATCTGTATTTCCTCCACGTCCCAGTTGGTGCAATGGTAAAGAATCTGCCTGTCAATGCAGGAGATGTAGGAGACCCACGGATCATGGGTCAGGAAGATCCCCTGGAAGACGAAACGGCAACCCCCTCCAGTAGTTTTACCTGAAGAATCCCATGGACAGAGGAACCTGGCAGTCTACACAGTCCTGGGGTTTACAAAGAGTCAGTCATGACTGAGCATGCATGCACACACTCTATTTCTCCCAGCTGTCTGGGACTATCAAAAATAACCCTATAGGTCCTCAAAGTCAAATGCCCTGGAAACTCATCTTCCCAAGTGCAAGATCCCTGGGCTTAGACTTGGAACTCTTAGTCCTTTGAGAGAAACTTTGTACTTGTAATTATTCTCCTGTATGTGTATTGCCCACCCTGGGGTATGAAACTTGACCATATTGTGACTTTACTCCTTCTACCAACCTTATTGTGGTTTCTTCTTTATAACTTCAATTGTAGAAGATCTCCTCTGTTTATGTTCTGGACTTTTTCACTGACGGGTGTTCTGAAGATAGTTGTAATTTTGGTATGCCCATGAGAGGAAGTGAGCTCAGGGTCTTTCCTCTGCCATCTTGGCTGACTTTAAGACTGTTTCTTGAAAATATTTTTCTGATGCTAATTTTTCTATATACTAAGGCAGAAGTAGTAACTTTAATTTTTATGCTTTATTATTTATAAGCTTTGATTTTTGTTGTTCAGTCACTAAGTTGTGTCTGACTCTTTGAGACTGACCCCATGAACTGCAGCACATCAGGCTTCCCTTCTTTCTCTATCTCCCAGAATTCGCTCAAACTAATGTCCATTGAGTCAGTGATGCCATCTAATCGTCTAAGCTGTCACCCCCTTCTCCTCCTGCTTTGATAAGAACATTTAATAATGATTCCTCAAACAAACTACTATACACAAAATTGATAAGCAAAAAGGATTTACTGTATAGCACAAGGAACTATATTCAGTATCTTCTAATAATCTATAATAGAAAAGAATCTGGAAAAAAAATGAATTACTTTGCTATATACCTGAAGCTAACACAATATTGTAAATCAGCTATACTTAAAAAAAAATATTACTTGGGTACATGCAACATACTAGGCAGAAAAAACTTGTAGATAAATCCAAAATTATTTTACTCCAACACCTGGCAGATGGTTACAAAAGTATGTGGTATTTTGTGGACTCCATAGGCTATCCAGTCCCTGGCTTCATTCAGAGGGATCTATTCAATGGCATCATTTACTACCGTCACTTTGGTGGAGAAATCTTTGAAGATTCATTTGAATTTGTCCTGTGGGACAGCCACGAACCTCCAAATCTCTCAGTGCCACAGGTAAGAGTCCATCTCTGGACACTTTCTCAAAATCTTGTCCACAGATATCAGTTCTGGAAGATATTATTAGGAACTCTGTGAAAACAGATTCCAAAGTTTGAGGAGCAATGGAAGAAGCAAAATAAAGTCAATTTCCTTGCAACATAACTGCTTTTTAATATTTACTTTCCCCCAAACTTACGTGAACAGCTTATGTTTACATTGTTCAAACTTATGAGAAAGTGAAAGTCACTCAGTCATGTCCTACTCTTTGCAAACCCATGGACTATACAGTCCATGGAATTCTTCAGGCCAGAATACTGGAGTGGGTAGCTGTTCTCTTCTCCATGGGATCTTCCCAACCCAGGCATCAAACCCATGTCTACCTCATTACAGGTGGATTCTTTACCAGCTGAGCCACAAGGGAAGCCCAAAAATACTGAAGTGGATTATGTAAATTTCCATGTATGCTGTGTTTCCAAAGTTAGTTAACTATGGGACCCTTTTATGAAGAGTATCTTTTTAAAAAAATTTTTTAATATAAATTTATTTATTTCAACTGGAGGCTAATTACTTTATAATATTGTATTGGTTTTGCCATACATTGACATGAATCTGCCACGGGTGTACACATGTTCCCCATCCTGAACCCCCCTCCCATATGAAGAGTATCTTATGAGATTTGTTTGCTTCATAACACTCAAAAAAAAAAAAAAAGAAAGAAAGAAAAACCACTGCTTTATTTTATGTGTAGTGGTTAAAATATAGGCTTTGTAGTTAGACTCTCTTTTTCTCCTGTTCTTGGCATTAACTGACCTGTGCCTCAGTTTCCTTATCTGTAAAACAGATAAAACAACTTATGATGTAATACATATGAGTATGCAAACCTTCTGGCACCTAGTAAGTACTCAGTGAATATATTTGCTTTTATTTATTGTTGCTTTTGAAGTACTAAGAGTTTTATTAACACTCAAGGATTTTATTTAAATATACAGAATACAAAGTAGGCTTAAGGAGCCATCATCCTACAGAAATTACAGAAAAAGAAGGGTCTGGACAGCTATAAAGGGGTAGATTTCTTGTGAGGAGAGGGCAGTTGGTGGTAGGGATGGACAAATGTCTTCTAAAAATAACTGACACACACTGTATACAGTTCTTTTTGCAGGCCTTTTATACCTCTTATTTTAGAAGTTAGCATATGTAGGGGTCTAAGCAAATTTTGAACCTGATCCCTATTGGTTATATAATATCATCTCATAGTGTCACCGTCATTGACATTAGCCAATACATAGATGATTGCGTTATTTATCTGTCTGCCAGGATAAAGGTAACAAAAGGGGATGATCAGGAGGAATGATAGGGACGGCTCAGAAAATGAAGGAGGTAGATGCTCCTTGCTAAAAGAAGTAATGGAAAAATGAATGAGGAAATTCTCAATTCATCTGCTTATTGACTAAAAAAAAAATTCCTTTTCATAGAACAGATTCCTCTTTTCATCAATGTATATAACTGTGCCACTTATTGATTTCTTTTTTCTTGAAATCTTAGTTGATCTGATAGTCCAAAATGAAAACTATTAGTAGGATTTATTTCTGCATCTTCTGTTGTATCCATTCAACTGTGCTATGCTTCTGACTAGAACACCATATCACTTTTAGCAAACTATAGGCCTTTTTGAAAATAGGAAATTCAGGACTACTTTTTACTTTTTGGCTATTGTATATTTTATAGATCATATTTTTCATACTCACAAGTATAGATGTCAGTTTTCTCTAGTAAAGACCACAGTCATGAAAATTGTACTGAAATAAAATTATTTGTAAATCTTGACAAATGAGTCAGATTAAATTCTATAGATCCAGTCATGTTTATTCCCCATTATGGTTGTGCTTCTAAGAAAATCATATCATATTTTTCTCTGCTTTTATTTATCTTCTTAATCTATGTTAATGGGGAGGGAGAAAAGAAAGAAGGGAAGGGTTGGAAAAAGAGAGAAAGAAAGAGAGGACATAAGGAGGGAGGGAGGGAGAAAGAAAGAGAGAGAGAAATGGGGAGAAAAAGAATTTTGCTCTGTTTTCATGTACCACCTGCTTTCTGACTCCTAAATATCCTCCAGCTTAGACTTGTGTACCTACATCTCTACCTGACATCTCTACATTTATTTTAAACTCAACATGTTCACAAGACATTTAGCCTATTTCTCTAAAGCTGTGCAAAGCCACTGTAACTGGAATTTCTGAAGTCATCCCTACCCTCTCTCTGTTGAGTTATCTGTATAACCAATCAGTCAGCTAGTATTACTAAATCTACTTGAGAAATTTCTCTCATCTATCTCTACTTACCCCACCCCACTGTCATTGCTTTTGTTTAAACCTTCATCTTTTTTGAACTAGATTATTCTCCGAATCTCTCACATGGTCTCTTAAGAATAGAAGCAATTAACCACATCCTTTGGGGAAAATTATTTGAGGACAAATAAAATTCATTGATGGACTTCCCTGGTAGCTGGTAGTAAAGAATCTGCCTGCCAATGCAGGAGACACGGGTTTGATCCCTGGTCAGTAAGATCCCCTGGAGAAGGAAATGATAACCCACCCCAGTGTTCTTGTTTGGGAAATCCCATAGACAGAGGAGTCTAGTGGGCTGCAGTCCATGGGGTCATAAAGAGTGGAACACAGCTAAGTGACTAAACAACAAAAACAAATTCATTGATACAGAAGCAATATGTTGAGTAGGATTCATCTAGTTGTTTGCTTGTTGGTTTGTTTTCCCTAACTCTCCCTCTTTTGGTCTTTAGCAGTTTTAGCTTCTCTAGATATGGACCAGCTCTCAGCTATAACATCATCTGCTCCAGGAACCCTTCTCTGATCCTCTTATTCCCATTTCCCCAGGTTTGGCTATCTGGCCCTTTTACATAATCTGATACCAAGTTACTATAACGTGAGACCATTATTTATTTTATTGGATCAATGGTGAGCTCATTAATGACAGGGATCCTAATATATTTATCTCTGTGTCTTTAAATCTTGGTACCTGCCTCAGAGTAGAACCCCAAGAATTGTATGTTGATTCTAAAACTAACTGATTCTTTCAACTTGTAATGAAACTGGGAAGAAATAAGAAGACCCAACCATTTGGCAGGGGCTGGGGAAGAAGTGAGATAGGGAGGTAATTAAAGCTTTAGTTTTAAATGTTTTCAGGAATTAGTGTGGTGTATAAAAACAAAACAATTATTTTGTATATGTGTGTGCTGGTAAGAGTTTCTATGTTATAATTATATCATCACTGAAACTCTGATTCTTAAGGAATGCAAATGATTACCTGGTCTGTTTGATGATTGCATCTTCAATTTGTACAAGTATCTAGTCATGTCCAATAGGTAAAAATGTATTTAAAATATTCAACAAAATGTAACTTTCAGCTGTTCAACTATAAGACCAGATGAAATGGTTACTTGATTGGAACTTTTGTGATCAGAAGGTTCCTGGGTCATTGAAGATTAAACTCAAGCCCTGGATTTTTTTAGCCATACTGTTAGAATACTTCCTTTCAAAGGGGCAGGGACCAAAGATTTTCTTTTTTATTTATTTATTTATTTTTAATTTTTAAACTTTACAATATTGTATTGGTTTTGCCATATATCAACATGAATCCGCCACAGGTATACACGTGTTCCCCATCCTGAACCTCCTCCCTCCCCGTACCATCCCTCTGGGTCATCCCAGTGCACCAGCCCCAGGCATCCAGTGTCATGCATCGAACCTGGACTGGCGACTCGTTTCTTATATGATATTATACATGTAAGTTTCTGGTCAAAGCAGGGAGGAAGTTGCATAAGTGGAGATGCCCCTTACCTCCTCTCATCCTTCCCATGTGGATAGTCCTACTGAGCAATCTACCTACCCATCAACAAAGTGTTAGCCAGGAGCCCCTCTCTCTTTCCATCTTGGTTATAATGACTGTTGCCAAATAAAGCCTCACTTACTCAATTTGCTTTTGAAAAATATTTTCTTAGATTATTAAGTGTAGAGTTGCTTGTATTAGTACCTAAACCAGCAGAAGACTGGTTTAAAAGACTATGGTATATCTATACAATGAAATATTATCAAACCAACCAACCAACCAAAAAAAAGAGCAAATCCATAGGAGATATTATGTATCTTAATTGCAGTGGTGTCTTCATAGGTATATGTGATTGTCAAAACTCATCAGATTATAGACTTAAATTGAATGCAGTTCATTGTATGTAGAGTAGTCCTCAATAAAGCGGACCATAAAAAGAAAATATTTTCTTCTTTATTCTTCTCAGTAGAGAGCTTTATAAATCTTACACTTGAGGTTTTAGTCTAGGAGAGCATAATGTTAGCAGTAAAATAGAAAGCCGAACATAAGAATAGAAGAAAGAGAACTAAGAAACTGAAAGAAAGGAAGCAGATGCCACAAAGGCCTGTGTGTGAAGTGGGAGGAAGGAAACGTAATGTGACCAGTGGAGAGAACAGGCAGCTGGGATGGGCATTTATCAGAAGTCAGACTGGAGAGTGGAGTGCACAAAACTAGCACTGGATATAATTCCAGTGCCAGAATTTATTTGGTATAATTGTTCTGCAGTTGTGGGTTGTCTGCTCGGTGGCTCTACAGTGGGGTTAATGGTGGCCTCCTCCAAGAGGGCTTATGCCACATGCTCTGTGACCCAGGTCTGCTGGAATCAAGATTGCTAGGAGGAATATAAATAACCTTAGATATGCAGATGACACCGCTCTTATGGCAGAAAATGAAGAACTAAAAAGCCTCTTGATGAAAGTGAAAGAAGAGAGTGAAAAAGTTGGCTTAAAACTCAACCAAAAAACTAAGATCGTGGCATCTGGTCTCATCACTCCATGGCAAATAGATGGGGAAACAATGGAAACAGAGACAGACTTTATTTTATGGGGCTCCAAAATCACTGCAGATGGTGACTGCAGCCATGACATTAGAAGATACTTTCTCCTTGGAAGAAGCGCTATGACCAACCTAGACAGCATATCAAAAAGCACAGACATTACTTTGCTGACAAAGGTCCATCTAGTCAAAGCTATGATTTTTTCCAGTAGCTATGTATGGATGTGAGAGTTGGACTATAAAGTAAGCTGAGTGCCCAAGAATTGATGCTTTTGAACTGTGGTGTTGGAGAAGACTCTTGAGAGTCCCTTGGACAGCAAGGAGATCTAACCAGTCCATCCTAAAGGAAATCAGTCCTGAATATTCATTGGAAGGACTGATGCTGAAGCTGAAACTCCAATACCATGGCCTTTTGATGCGAAGAAATAACTCATTTGGAAAGACCCTGATGCTGGGAAAGATTGAAGGCAGGAGAATGGGACGACAGAGGATGAGATGGTTGGATAGCATCACCGACACAATGGACATGAGTTTGAGCAAGCTCTGGGGATTGGTGATGTATAGTGAAGCTTGGCCTTCTATAGTCCATGGGGTCACAAAGAGTCAGACACAACTGAGTGACTGAACTGAATTGAACTGAAGTAATAATTCCTCTCCATGAAAAATAGCACTGAAAATCTCAAAGGATAGGCTTTCCAGGGGGTGCTAGTGTTAAAGAACTCTTCTGCCAATGCAGGAGACATAAGAGATGCAGATTTGATCCCTGGGTCAGGAACATCCCCTGGAGGGGAGGGTGTGGCATCCTCCTCCAGTATTCTTGCCTAAATAATCCCATGGACAGAGGAGCCTGGAGGGCTATAGTCCATAGGTTCGCAATGAGTTGGACACACACAATCTCAAAGGAAGATGAAGAAGAAGGAATCACATAGGAATCAAACCTCAGAGCAGAGAAGGGATCAAAAATCCAGGTCCACAAGAAAGGTAGATACTAGCTGGTGGAGTGTCATATTGTGACCTGTATTCTGAGGGTCAGGGTTAGTCACTGTCATTTTATATACTGATTTATTTCTTTATGTTCTGATTTCCCACCAGTCTGTCTGTGGGTGCTTGTGGCCTTAAGTAGACTGGAGGCATGTGAGGAAGGCAGCAGGCAAGAGCCCAGTGACTGGTATGGACTCTAGTTTTCCACTGTGTGGGAATGGCTATTTAATTAGGTCTTTTTTACAACCAGATTTCAGTAAGAATGAGAACAGTTTATTTCTCTATGGAGTTTGTTAAAATTGGATTTTTTCTCACCCACAGAATACACACAGACAGTAATTATTTGGACATGCATAAATATGTAAAGATACATCAACTTAGGCAATCATAAAGCATGTTGAAAAATGGGCCCACCAAGAATTACTACCGGGGTATAAAAAAGCATTGCTTGTACATTCTTTTTGTACAAAGAGCACACTAGAGAATAAATTTGCATAGAAAATGGTCTCTTTGAATGCACAATAAGTATTGTTTCCTTATTAAATCCAGTTTTTCAATTATGTGGAGCCTCACTGATCCACACCATGACTGGGAGGTCCCATAGAGAATTTCTGAACTTTGTAGATTAGCAAAAAACTGTAATTGGAAAAAAAAAAAATTATGACGTAGATTCCAGGAAACTAGAGAAATGACTGTCATTGTGTGCCATTATTTTGATAACTGGGTTTAGTTTTTAATTATTGAAGTACTTCATAATGGAGTAGTAAATATGCTATGAAGTGAAATGAAGTGGCTCAGTCGTGTCCGACTCTTTGCGACCCCATGGACTGTAGCCTACCAGGCTCCTCCATCCCTGGGATTCTCCAGGCAAGAATACTGGAGTGGGTTGCCATTTCCTTCTCCAGGAGATCTTCCCAACCCGGGGATTGAACCCAGGTCTCCCTCATTGCAGGCAGACGCTTTACCATCTGAGCCACCAGGGAAGCTGACTTCTCTGACTTCCCTGGTGGCTCAGACGGTAAAGTGTTTGCAGGAGACCTGGGTTCAATCCCTGGGTTGAGAAGATCTCCTGGAGAAGGGGATGGCAACTCACTCCAGTATTCTTGCCTTCCCCCCCACCCCAAAAAAAGGGGCTCAAAGAAATATGCTATATGCTTTTCTAAAAGTGATGAAGAATGGAGATAGGGAATTGATTTATTGAGCACCTACCATCAGGTACTCTCTGTGATGTCAGATATCTTGTTTGATCCTAACAACACTTCATTGTAGTAGCCATTCTTATTATTCCCAATGGGCAGAGAGAAAAACTGAGCCCCAAAGGGGTTAAATGATTTGCCCCAGGCAGCAAAAGCTTGTAGGTGGCTGAGCTGATGTTCCAGTCTTTTTTATATTATAGCAAAAGCTTAAACTATGTTTTAATTTTTGCTTTGTATGTTAATTTTAAAAAGGAATTCTCTTCATTTTCAAATTGGTTCTTATGAACACCACTTTCTTAGAAAAAATTGGCATTGCTGATCTGTGTTTCAGTGACAATATTAAATAATCAAAACCAGGAGACGAATATTAATGCTTTCATGCGTAAGGCTTTCATGATGCCAAGCAAATGTTCCGTTTCGAGGGAGAGTAATTGCTTTCTTCCAACCAGGCATGGATTATTCTAAAAAAAGAAAAAAAGTGATGATAAAAACTGTTTGGCAAAATTTCCTTGCCCTCCTTGCAAGATCTAAAGCTGTGAATGTTTGATAAAACTCGTAACATCACAAACAGGACATGTAGACTCATTCAGTGAGAAAACGTGATAAAGTGCCTCCTACCTACAAAATACCATGCTAGATGTGGTGGAGCTGATATTATGCCTAATTTATAGATAAGAAAATGGACAATCAAAAAAGTTGAATGACTTGTTCAAGATAGTAATTACCAAGTGGAATACTCAGGACTGTCCATTCACTGGCACATTCCATGTGGACTATACTGTGATCCTCCTCTTGTGGAACTTACAGTCTAGGAGAGACCACTTGTAAACTACAAACTAATAATGCAAGACAATGAAATTATAGTGTTTGTCAAGGGATAATGAAAATTTGAGAAAATGAAATCCAACTGAGAAACTGGAAAACATTTCAAGAAGAACCTTCAAGAGTACGAAAGAATCGAGTTGCTAGAGAAAACAGGAGAAGAGCATTCCAGAGTGAAGAAACAGCATGGTCCAGAGCATAGAGGTGTGTCTGGGAACCAGGACTGGGTCTGCTTTGTGCAAACAGGGTGCTAGATTAATGTTAAAAGGTAGCAGAAGACAAAGTTAAAAAGTGTGTCCAAACTGTGAAGGGTCTTGAATACCATGCTAGGGAGTTTGAGTAATTCTATCCTTCCTGGGTGGTTGTTTAAGATTTCCTTTTTACTTTCTTGTTTTAAAAATTTTTTACTGAAGTATAGTTAAAGTGTTGTTTTAATTTCAGGTATACAGCAAGTGATTCAGTTACACATATTTATGTATATATATTCTTTTTCAGGGGCTTCCCAGGTGGCTCAGGGGTAAAGAATCCACCTGCCAATGCATAAGATACAGGAGACGTGGGTTCAGTCCCTGGGTTGGGAAGACCCCTTCGTGGAGGAAATGGCAAACCACTCCAGTATCCTTGCTGGGAGAAACCTGTGGACAGGGGAGTCTGGCAGGCTATAGTCCATAGGGTCACACACAGTCAGACATGACTGAGCACACACATGTATTCTTTTTCAGATTCTTTTCCTGGATAGATTAAAAACTACTGAGAATAGTTCCCGGTGCTATACAGTAGGTTCTTGGTGGTTATCTATTTTACATATAGTAGTGTATATATGTTCATCCCAGCCTCCTAATTTATCCCTCCCTCGCCTTTCCGCTTTGGTAACCATATATTTGTTTTATATGTCTGTGGGTCTATTTCTGTTTTGTAGATAACTTCATTTGTATCTTTTTTTAGATCTTTAAGGACGTGAATAACCTGATTTTGCTTGTGTTTTTTTAAAGATAAGACTAGAGGTATGGAAAAGTCAAGATCCGTTATTGAAATTAGGGCTGATGGAAAGCTGTTACGATGATACAAGGAAGAAATTATGCAAGCTGGAGCAAGATCAGGAATAGTGGGGCTGACAGCTGGGGAGGAGGATGTGGTTACTGTTTCGAAAAATTTCTAAATACAAACTCTAGGACTTAGTGATGTGTTCTGTGTGGGTAGAAAAAGAGGAACCAAAAGTTATGTCAAGGTTTCAAGGAATTATGACAGAGTGGAAGGAGGAAGAGAAAGACCAGGCTGTTGGTAAAGAGAGATGTAAAAGTAAAACCTGATGCTTTCAAACTGTGGTGCTGGAGGAGACTCTTGAGAGTCCCTTGGTCTGCAAGGAGATGAAACCAGTGAATCCTAAAGGACATCAACCCTGAATATTTATTGGAAGGTCTGTTACTGAAGTTGAAGGCCCACTACTTTGGCCACCTGATAAGAACTGACTCATTGGAAAAGACCCTGATTCTGGGAAAGACTGAGGGCAAAAGGAAAAGAGGGTGGCATAGGATGAGATGGTTAGATGGCATCACAAACTCAGTGGACATGAATCTGAGCAAATTCCTGGAGACAGTGGAGGATAGAGGAGCCTGGCATGCTATAGTCATTGGGGTCACAAAGAGTTAGAAAAGACAGTGGCTGAACAGCAACAACAAAAAATAAAACCAGGAATGTATTTTGTGCATTGTATGCCCATTTGATAGTACTCAGGACTGCATTAAATGTAATTGTGATAATTGTATTCTTAAGATACAGTGAAACATGGATGGAGAATGATCCATTTTTAGCTCATGCTCTTAATAGCTCCTGAACTTTTTCACTGGAAGTGTATTATAAAATTTTTGAAAATCATAGTTGATCGGATGATAGTGGAGTGTCTTTTTTCTGGTGTCCTTTTGGTATTTCAAATTAATGATACAGATAATTTCTCTCCAGGTGGTGACAATCCATGTCACTCCAGTAAATGACCAGCTTCCAAAAGAGGCTCCTGGAGTTTCTCGGCATTTAGTTGTCAAGGAAACGGAGGTGGCCTACATCACTAAGAAACATCTACATTTTATAGATACAGAATCACAAGACAGGGAGCTGCTCTATACAATAACCACTCCTCCATTTTTCTCCTCCAGCCGCAGGTATCTCTATGAAAAGTCATCACTTGGGTTATTAGTTGAAAGTTGTGTTCTAGGATTGAGTTGAAAGTGTCACTGTGTAGTCTTTAGTTCACTTGCTTTGTTAGTCAGACATGAACTTATATTCAGTTCAGCATTAATTCTAATCTCAAACTTGTCTCTGCCTTCTTCAAAGGCTGTGTTAATAGGTAAATGGCCTGCAACTTGTAGTGTCTTTAGCTTAAGTAGGCTGAAAACAGTCTTTAATCCCTTTTTCTAAAGAGAATGCTTTTTTCTTTTAGGTACAATTTACTGAGTCTTCATAGCTTTATTTTTAGATATCTCAGGCTACAAAAATGGTCATATTCTATGATTCCAATCCAGAAAGTGCCATGAATATACCTTAGGCTTTAATTATGTACTAAATGATAGTGAGTAAATGTTTTTAGGATGAGTATCTAACAGCATTTCATTGTAGTTAGATTCCCTTTCATCATGTCAGAGCAGAAATTTTGTACATACTTTTTATAGTTAGGATGAGAATGGCATTCATGATACTAGACTTAAGGCTAGTAAGTCTTAAGTCCCTGCCCCTGATATAAAGAGAGAATATAAAAATGGAACATTTGATTTCTTCTGACAATGAGCACTTTTAGCTTTAGAAAATGTGGTTGCAGGCTAATGTGTGACTTAATTTTTACCTGGAAAATTAGCTTATGTGTTCTCTTGTATTTTTCTTTAGACACTTAGATGCTGGGAAATTGTTCATGGTGGACAGCATACCAAGGCTAACCAAGACTCCTGCAGCTCCAGGGTTAAAGTATTTCACTCAGGTATGATGCTATGCTCAAATGTTGACAAACACATGAAAGTGTCCTCTGAGAAGGTCTGGTGCTCCTAGCATTTTTCTTGAGGATTTTGGCCTTTGACATCCACCACAAGCAACAAATACCTGATGTCTATATTCTTTCTGCTTGCACATTCCCATTAAGCAAGTGACATGTATTTGAAAATGCTTGATCCAGTTGAATATGTTTGTATAATAAAATCTCATTATAATTCAATACAGCCTTTTGCATCAACTTAGGTTCCTGGTTTAGGGCTCTGATATAGGGACCTGATGCATATGTTTTCATTCTATCAATTTCAGTTCATCTAATAACCTACATGTTAGTTTCCTAGGCTGCTATGGCAAAGACCACAGACTAGGTGGCTTTAAAGGACTGAGATGTATAGTCTTATAGTTCTGGAGGCGAGAAGTCTGAAGTCAGGGTGTCAGCAGGGATACCATCCTCCAAAACCTTGTTCATGGGTGGGGTGGGAGTGTCTTCCCTTTTCTCTTCCCAGCAACTAGTGGTTTGCTGGGAATCTTACATTCCTTGGCTTGTAGATGATCACTCCACTCTCTGCTTCTGTCACCCCGTGGCTGTGTTCTCCCTTGTCTCTTCTTATGAGGACACAAGTTATGTAGGATTAAGGGCCACTTTATTCCAGTACAGCCTTATCTTAACTAATTGTATGGGGGATATAATTCAACCCATAATATACTGCTTTCCAAAATCCTTCCTTAACCTTCTCCCTATTCCTATGGTTCTATATTCTGAAGACCTGAGTGGGGTGACAGTAATAATGAGTGCTTAGGCAGCAGCTACGCCTCAGGTTCAAGGTTCAATATGTTTAAGGTTTAAGGTTCAATATATTGAATCTCACTGCAGTTTATTGTTCAGTCTCTAAATCATATCTAACTCTTTGTGACCCCATGGTATTTAGAAGTGGGAAATGAATATGCCAACCCTCATGATGAGTTCTATTATTTTATTACCTTATTTATTTTATAGATAAGGAAACAGGGGCCTCATAACTTTATTTATTTAATTATTTACTCTTGGCTGTGCTGGAACTTCATGGCTGCACAGGCTTTTCTCTATTTGTGGTGAGCAGGGGCTGCTCTCTACTTGGGGTGCATAGGCTTCTCATTGCAGTGGCTTCTTTTGTGGAGCTCGGGCTCCAGGGTGCGTGGGCCTCAGAAGTTTAAGTAGCTTGATCAATATCACACAGCTCCTTCATGGTGGAATAGGGCTGGAATTCAAGGTTCCTGTCTTTTATAGAGTTGGCTGACTTTAAGCCCTTGCCATAGTTTTTCTTAATTTCTTTGTTCTTTTTCCTCCCATTTTTAGAAAATGTGATTTGTAAGATAGAGCTTTGTATTGATGATGGAAGTGTTTGCAATCTTCCATATTAAGTTAACCCGATGGGTCTCTTAGCCCCAGGTCTTTAAATGTCTCTGATCCTGGCAGTCGGTACCCACATGTCTGTCTTGATTTGCTTTGCAGCACGCTGTGAACCATATGAAAGTGGCCTACATGCCACCCATGCAAGATGTAGGTCCGCATCCAAGACACGTCCAGTTTGCCTTTTCCGTCAGTAACCAGCACGGTGGGACGCTGTATGGGATCTGCTTTAACATCACGATTCTTCCAGTGGACAATCAGGCCCCAAAGGTAGGTATCGTGGTTGATACGAAGGATGAAGAGGAGGGAGGACCGAAGGAGAAAAAGGTTTTTAAAGACTTACTCGAAATGCTCACTTCTCTTTAGGCTGTTTCCAAGGACTTTTCTATTTTCCAACTACAGTGTAGGGAATACAAGCGTGGGGAGGGGAGTTGTTCACCTCCTATGGGACTTTCTATCTAAAAGGTGAGATTTTCCAGTTGCTTTATTTGGCATGAAAATCATTTGGCATGATTTTCAAAGTTTTATTAAAATCTCTTTCATCCCCTTTCCTTTATACTGAGTTTCACGTGTTGATCAGGGGAAGGAGATTAAATTAGGAGTCTCTTAGCAACCAGAGAGGCTTATTTGCTCTCCCCACAGACTAGCTATGCTGCTCTGTCATCTAAATAAGCGCTTTAATTTTCCAAAATGAATTAAGATGGACCCTTGCATCCTATCCTGTTCCACTCCCTCATGTTTGTTGGGTCTCTCATTAAAACCAGACCACAAAGGCGATGCTACCTTGCATATTGTATCTTCAGGGCTAGGATTCATCATGAGAGTTTGTTCCCCACCTGCCCCCGCCCCATCAGAGTGCTAGGGTTAATGAGTGTGGCTATTCCTAGGATTGTTTTTCTTCCCTCATAAGTGGAAAGACAAAGTGTGATTACCCATTCGTTAGGAACCACCGGGGACTAGAACCCACCCATGTCACATCCCTAAGGAGAGAGGCCACCTTCTCAGGCCCCCACCTGAAATGAAACCAGGAAAGCCTGGATGCTCCCTTTCCTGTGCTCTCCCCATCATCTCTGCACCTGCCCGAAGTTGTGGGGCAGAAGTCTCATGCTGAGGGACTGAGGCACTTATCCAACCTGCACAACTGTTCTGATGAGTCTAAATGATACTTGAAAATAATGAATTGCCCAAATTTCTGTTAGCTGCTGAATGGATAGATGAAATGTGGCAATCCATACATTGGAATATCAATCCTCAACGTAAAAGAATAAAGTACTAATATGTGCTACCAATTGGTTGAACTTGGAAAACATTATTTCAAAGATAAGTACCCAGTCACAGAAGACCGCATATTGAAAGATCCAGGATAGGCAAGTCTATAGGAAAAGAAAGTAGATTAGTGGTTGCTTAGGACTGCATTGGGGCTTTCCAGGTAGCTCAGCTGGTAAAGAATCCACCTGTAATGCAAGAGACCCTGGCTGGATTCCTGGGTCGGTAAGTTCCCCTGGAGAAGGAATAGGCTACCCACTCCAGTATTCTTGAGTTTTCCTGGTGGCTCAGACGGTGAAAAATCTGCCTATGATTTGGGAGACCTGTGTTTGATCCCTGGGTTGGGAAGATTCCCTGGAGGAGGGCATGGCAACCCACTCTACCATTCTTGCCTGGAGAATCCCATGGGCAGAGACACAGCACAGCATAGGAGAAGGTGGGGAAATGGGAGGGTGGGAGAGGGAAAGATTGTGGGGAAATAGGGAGTAATTGCTAATAAAGACAGGGTATTTGTTTTTGTGTGTGAAAAATATTCTAAACTTGATAATAATGGTTACGTAACTTTGAATATGTGAAAATACTAAAAGACATTGTCTTTTACACCTTCAAGGGGTAAATTGTATGGTATGTGAATTATCTCGATAAAATTGTTCTGTGTTTGTTTCTGGATTTCTGACTTCTGTAGCCTACCCCACCCCCACTCTGCAGCAGCTGGACAGGGCATGTTTCCCAGTCACCAAAGTATCCATCCAGCTCAGGACACTCATTTACCTCACCGGCCTGACGCCTCAGGCCTCTGAGCTTGCAAGTTTTGGTAGAAGATGGCCCCCCAAGAGGTCACACAAAATAATCTAAACTGGATTCTTTGTCTTCTTCCCTGCTGGGGACCAGATCATGTTCCATGTTGAAAATACAGTTCTGAATGTCTGTGAATTTGATTAGATATTATTCAGATCATCCTTTTCTGTGTATGAAACGCATGCACTGAAATAGCACAGCATCCAAAGAAGCTACCGTGTTTTCCAGAACAATCACAGAGAAGTTGTTTTTTTATGTAAAATATCCAAACCTCTTGCTAGAGAAAGATGATCCGTTGGGAGGAGGGGGGAAACCAACAGAAAGAGTGAAGTGAATAGTTACCTCTGTCATTTGAAGGTAAATGGAGTTGTTATGAGGACTTGGGACTCAAGAGGCATAGGGGCTTCTGTATTTTTTCTACAGTGTATGAGACAAATGAAATAGTACCATAGTAACTGAGAATAATAAAATAAAAGTCAATTAAATGAGTTTCCTCCTTGAAAATGGTCATGGGAGCTGTTCCCTGATGTTAAAAATCCACAGACTGCTAGGTTGAGTGAAACCATGAGAGAATCTTGATGCCATACTGACCTGAAGTTCCAGAAACCTAAACACTGGGTTAAGGAAGGGACTGGAAGGTGAATGATGAAAAAGTGAGAGTAAGTTAGCCTTATGCTTTTAGTCTTCTAAAGTTGTTCTAAAACCATATGTATTTGAAAATCACTGAATGAGGCAAAGTATATTTCTTGAAATTTAGCATCTTGGGATCTTAATTGGTGTAACTCAGGACAAAACTAGGCTGGCACACATGAACCATGTTTCAGTGATAATAATCCTCTGTAAATATGAGCTCCCTTTATTTCTTTCTCCTGCTGCTGCTGCTGCTGCTGTCGCTTCAGTCGTGTCCGACTCTGTGCGACCCCATAGATGGCAGCCCACCAGGCTCCCCCATCCCTGGGATTCTCCAGGCAAGAACACTGGAGTGGGTTGCCATTTCCTTCTCCAATGCATGAAAGTGAAAAGTGAAAGTGAAGTCACTCAGTTGTGCCCGACTCTTAGCGACCCCATGGACTGCAGCCTACCAGGCTCCTCCATCCATGGGATTTTCCAGGCAAGAGTACTGGAGTGGGGTGCCATTGCCTTCTCTGATTTCTTTCTCCTACAATCAGTGAAAATGTAGGTGTGGCAAATGAGAGTAAGACTCTTGGGAAAGGTGGGAGTGCGTGGTTGTAGGGAGAAAAGGCACTTACTTTATGTTTTGCTTTGCTGAAAGAAGTTCGTCTGTTAAAGAATACAAGGTAGTCGTCCCAGGGAGCTTGGTGTCATCATTTCTATGACCCAAGGGCTGCCCTTGGGGCAGCTGTGGGTGGCTGGGAGGATGGAGCAGGGTTGTACATGGACGCTGTGATTTCCTGCTCACTTGCCTTTCCTCTGCCCATTTCTTGCCCCCTCACTCCCAACCCCCTTTTCAAGATCTCTCCTTGGGGAAACCTCTCCTTTCTAGGAGTGGCAGCTGCTCTGAAGAGAGTGCTGCTTCCCTGGAGAACATTGTGTCCTCACATTAGCAGAGCAGTCATCCCAGACTGTTCGTGAGGAGCCTTCAAAGCCCATGACTTGTAGCCCAGCTGTATCAACTTGTTTTTGATTCTGTGTAGTAATACAAATTTGAGAAAATAGTAGGTTAAATAAAGTTAACAGATTTTCCTACTCTAGGATCTCAGAGCATGAATATGATTATGAGTCTTATAAACCTCCAAGGTGAAGATATTATATTAATATGTGACTCTTTTCCGGTTGTGTTTGACCATGGAACACTTCTTGCCAATTCCCAAAGTAATGATAAATATCCCCAGTTGTTCAAATTTGCTTTTTACTTTCAAATGAATTTTTATTGAGCAGTGGGTTTTTTCTATTATAGAAAATTATCTTTATGGCTTTAATATTTAAGTCTAATGTTTGAATGAATCTATTTCCTGTGAATTCTTCAGTTTCCAGTCTTCAGTTTCCCTGTTCGACTCCCATCTCTAAAATGCTCACTACCCTAACGCTTAAATGCTCCAATCAGTTACTTAAGTCTTTAAGAATTTTTAGGGTGTAAGAAAACATGGATTCTTTCCCTCAGGAAATTTAATATAGGTTTTGTTCATTTTGTAAATTAAGGTACATATGTGCCAAGCAATGATAGATATGGACATGATGAGAGATGTTATTTTCTTAGTTTAGATACATAGTTTAGATATCATACACTGATGATAAATCTGATTGCTGCTGATAGATCTGATTGCTCAGATCTATTCAGGATCTGAGATCAATGAAATGTAGATGCTTTCAGGTTTCTAGATCCGCCTTGTTTCTTTGTGTCCATCGATGTTTAGAACTGAAAGCATTTAGCAAAAAATATTTTTTAGCCAAGATGTTCATCTATGAGTCTGTCCCCTTTAGAACATTCTTGAAAGTTGGATTGACGTGTAAAGACAATGCTGGAAGTTGTCTGTTGCTTTCATGAGTTCTGTTTTCAGGTACACCTCGTGAACAAGGCTTTAAATGTTTCCTCCTTCTTTCTAGGTGTTTACCAAACCTCTGAGAGTGGCTGAGGGAGGTCAATGTGTCATCAGCACACAGCATGTCCTGGTTTCTGATGAGGACACTAAACTGGACAACATCCACCTCTCCTTGCAGAGTCCACCTCAGCATGGAATGGTGGAGCTAAATGGATTCCCTCTAAACAAAGGGACCACGTTTCCTTGGGGAGACCTCCAGGCCTTAAAACTTAGGTTAGAACACTTCCTGGATTCTTTGTTTTATATGCTTTGGCTCCCATTTGAATCAATTGTGAGGCAGTGTAAGAAGTTTATTCAATTCTTGCAGGAGTAGCAACACGCCACCTAATACACTCAAGGGGCAGTTGAACATTAGAAATAACAACCCTATAGTTTTCCTTCCAGACATTTTCTTCCCCTCCAGCTTGCTGTACTGATGGGAATGATATTATGAATATTTGAACAGCAAAAATTGAGTTGCCATGAATATTAATTTTGCTGCAACAGCACATATCACAAAGGGTAGCAGTCAAACTAGATGAATTGAGTCTGAGCTAATCTATAAGGCTAATCTACATAATTGAATTTGGCTTTCAGAAAACCCAACTTCATAACCCTGGAAATTCTGGGATAGAATTCTGTTGATTGATGTCTTTAGTGTGACTTTTTAATCCATTCTACTGGGGAGGTGATTTGCAGGCAAATAAGTAGGGTAGATTAGGCAGGACACAGACTAGTGCTTGGGCCTCTTATTGTCAGGGACGGAGTAATCCCTGCTTCATAGTTCTGTAGTGGGCCTATAGTATTAATAGTTCCCGTCACCTTGAGGATGTTCCTTTCCTCTGCCTAATGTCATTATGTAAGACACTTAAAAAAGAAAAAAATCTAGTAAAACTCTTTCTCTGCAAAATAATGCAAGATACTCAAACGCAGTTGTCAGGTAGACAGACATACTGGTTAATTTCTTACTTGTACAAATTCAAGTTGCAAACTAGAATTTTGGTCTTTTTGATAAAGTATAGGCCTCAAATGCTTAGTTTTGCATTTGGAAATTGACAAAGAAGGGGGATTTGTGTACAGGAAGAGCATTTTCATCCAGAAGTTTAGTAACACTGTTTTATTTACAGCTTCCAATATCTTAAGCTCTTTTCACTACTCTTATTTTCATTAAAATTTTCTCTCCCCGCCACCCCAAGATCTCAGCTCTTTCCTACCCATTAGAAAGAGAGCTCTGTTTAGGTAATTCTTTCTAGGGAATGAATGATGGATAGAAAAAAGGTACCAATTTTGCCAGCACATAGTTCAAGCATTCTTGAGCTATAGTTCAAGCATTCTTCTGCTGCTGCTGCTAAGTCGCTTCAGTCGTGTCCAACTCTGTGCGACCCCATAGATGGCAGCCCACCAGGCTCCCCGTCCCTGGGATTCTCCAGGCAAGAATACTGGAGTGGGTTGCCATTGCCTTCTCCATGGCTTGCAATTATGTCTTGTTCATGAAACTTCACAGCAACCAAACCTGATAAGGTAGATGGTTCTGTTCTCATATTACAGTTGAGTTAACTGAGGCATAAAGAGGTTAACTAAGGTCACTTAGCAAGTTTGTGGAAGAGTCTGGTTTTAAAAGAAGTTCTGTTTGCTTCCATTGCCGTACTTTGGAATGTGTACTCCTAGACCTATTTGGCCCTTTTAAGGATAATAGCATGGTTAAATTTATTTGAATTAGCACATTATCACATGTCAGTCTACTTTTGATCAGGGAGTGTGACAAAATAAAGCATAGGAGGCAGTGTTGGGAGGGAAACTGGAGGTTGGAGGTGGGCTTTCTCCACCACTGGAATTGAATCCCTAACTGGTGCATGAATGAGTCAGTATCAAACATTTGGCTCAGTTCAACAATTATTTAAAACTTACAGTGTATCACTACAGTAGACTGGAGAGTGAATTGAAAGTCTACAATTAGACAGTTCCTTTAAGAAACTTGACTGGAGAATGAAAAGAAAATAGTGTCAAGAATAGATCAAGAAAAAAATATTTTTAAGTCTGAAGAGATTCAAGAATCTTCTTAGGTTGAGAGGGAAAGACCTAGTCATTGGCAAGAGGGAAATGGCAGGAGAGAGGTAGTGAGTAATCCATAGATGAGGCTTCAGGGCAGAGCTAAACTGATTTGTGTAACAGTGTAACTAAAGGGAAGGATTAGCCCTAAAAGCCGGGGAGGAGGGAGAATCACCAGAGTCCACTCATCGTCCCACTTCTGTCTGTCACTGCTCAGTGTCAGGGTCCCCTTGGCCCCAGGCAGTGTTTTCTGTATGTAGGCAGAGCTGCATCCACTGCTTCCCGTTTTTACAGTGACAACTTAAAGGGCTGCTTTTTGATTTGGGGACAAGTTATGAATGCACAGAACACATTTTTCTTGGGTGGAGCAATTTTACCATCAAGGATGCTTGAATATTTATGTAAGTGACTTCAAGATTATACTGGCATTTTGGTTATATATTTATTTGATTGAACATAGGGCCAAAACCATGGAAAAGCTCTTGTGACAGGAATCTCAGTGCACTCACTGTGGCCTTGAGAGATTAGTGACAACTATCATCCCCACAGATATCAGCATGATGGATCCGAGGAACTTCAGGATGACATAGTACTGCAGGTCACAGATGGCACAAACGCAGCTGAATATGTCCTACACGTTGAGGTATGTAGTAAGTTTCCTCCTTGGTTCCTACAGAAACAAAGTTTTGGGTGTGGAATCTTCTTGGGGTCTCTGATAGAAATGAAGATACATGGTCACCAAAGCAAGAAAGTGCCTGTTTACGTCTTGAAATGTGTCAGGACAGGCAATAGAAAGCAAAAATATCTTGGTGAAATGGGCATACTATTTTCTCACTCCAGTCCATTTAAAGATAGGAATGCTCTTCCCTCAAACTCAGAGACTTAATTGAAGAAGCAATTGGTTCCTTGTATAAATTATTTCCAATATTTCTGAGCTGTAACATTCAAAACTATTTGTTTAGCAGTTGGATGGGTTAGGCTAGCATCATGGAGGTTTTTCCTGTTGTGTGCAAGGAGCCATATCTGTATGCACAATGTGAGTTTTTGTGAATTCCTGTACTGTACATTCTCCTGGCCTGTTTGAGATGATTAATTTCCCCCTTTTGACAAATGAAGGAAAATCTGCACATAAAGGTTGAGTACATGCTCAAAGGCCTGATGGGAACCCCCAAGTTTCTTTGTTGAGTGACTATCCATGTCCACAAGCATAACTCACAGGATTTGCAGATACTTATAGTTAGTGACAAAGGAAAGTCTGCAGAAGACTTACCATGCTTCTTAAAGACCCTCTAATTATTCTTAATGTACCAAATTCTATTTCTGTTACAGTTGGTCAGATCTTCATGCTATGAAATTATGGTTAAAGGTCATAATAATGTGTTTGCAAGATATTTTACAGTTAATAATTAATTTAGAATGATGACACCCATCTAGTGTTTTTAAAAGTACACAGGAAAGGAATTATCTTTATTTTATAGCAAAGGTCTGAAAAAGTTCAATGACTTGTCGAAAGCCATTAACTTGACCATGTAGACCTGGGCTGACCTCTGCACTCTGGTCATCAGGCCAGCATTCTTTCTTCTTCACGACTGCCACAGAGCTCAGTTCACAGGTGATTGTAATTCAGGAGCACTTACGCATGCCAGGTTCAATGCATAGTCCCTTCCTTTCATTTTCCCACTTAGTTCTCATGATGGTCTTAAACCTAGATGAAAAGAAGTATGTCATTTAAGCTTCATAAAGGTGAGTTTTCTTTATTGGTGGACTTTTACATATCAAGAAAGCTTACATTTTTTTCCTGAAAAGAAAATTTCTGGTGAAAATCCCAACTCTATCTTCTGTCTGTGACTATCTTTTATCAATGACAATAAGCTGTGCCTTTGAGGAAAAGAATCTGTTTGTGTTACTTTTTAGAGAAAAGAGCATGTCCTTTGAAAGCCAATCAGAAGTTTGGGCAATTTGGGGACAATTATGCATGATTTTTTTTTTTTTATCCAGGAGCAATGTTTTTAATTCTATCACCTTTGGACTTTTATGCATTTGAAAGCGGAGGCTATTTTGTGAACTGCTGCAAGGTGATTATCATGAATGTGTTAGTGAGATTAATCAGATAGGGTCAAGAACGATAATAAAGAGGGTCTTCACTCAATCTACTTTGAGGACTTGAACAGAGATATTGTCCCTTAATAAGCCAATAGTAAATGGGATAGAATGCTGCTAAGTCGCTTCAGTAGTGTCCGACTCTGTGCGACCCCATAGATGGCAGCCCACCAGGCTCCCCCATCCATGGGATTTTCCAGGCAAGAGTACTGGAGTGGGGTGCCATTGCCTTCTCCAAACAGGGTACTAAAAGGGGGTAAATGAAGAAAGTTTCTAAGTGAGTCTCAGTTGTCAAGAAGTTTTCCTGGAGGAGGCCATATGTAACCTAAACATAGAGGAAGCCGGATGGGGAGCGCGTGTATACCTGTGGCGGATTCATTTTGATATTTGGCAAAACTAATACAATTATGTAAAGTTTAAAAATAAAAAAAATAAAAAAAAAAAAGCTAGGGGAGAACATACCAGGCAAGGGACAGTATGAGGATGCAAAGATGGTACAAAGACCTGATGTGTGTGGAACACAGTGTCTTGGGGTTAACAGTGGAGTGGAATGGAGTGACAAAGGCACCCCATTGTATGAGATAAGGTCAGATACCCCAGGAAAGTCCCTAGGAAGCCAGTGAAGCTTCAGTGATAAAGAATCTGCCTGGGGACATCTCTGGTGGTCTAGTGCCCCCTTCCAATGCAGGGGGCATGAGTTCAATCCCTGGTCAGGGTGCTAAGATCCCATATGCCTCCTGTCCAAAAAAACAAAACATGAAACATAAGCAATATTGTAACAAATTAAATACAGACTTAAGAAAAGAGAGAGAGAATCTACCTGCAATGCAGGAGACTCAGATACCATCCCTGGATCAGGAAGATACCCTGCAGAGGGAATGTCAATCCATTCTAGTATTTTTGCCTGGAAAATTCCATGGACAGAGGAGCCTGGTGGGCAACAGTCCACAGGGTTACAAAGAGTCAGACATGACTAACCATGCACAGGCACCCATGCACAGAATGGTGACTTGATGAAAGCCACATTTTAAAAAGATCACATTGGGGACTTCTGTGGTAGTCCATTGGTTACGAATCTTCCTTGCAATGCAGGGGACATGGTTAGGGAGCTAAGATCCCACATCAGTTCAGTTCAGTTCAGTTCAGTTGCTCAGCCCTGTCCAACTCTTTGTGACCCCGTGGACTGCAGCACACCAGGTTTCCCTGTCCATCACCAACTCCCAGAGCTTACTCAAACTCGTGTCCATCGAGTTGGTGATGCTATCCAACCATCTCATCCTCTGTTGTCCCCTTCTCCTCCAGCCTTCAATCTTTCCCAGCATCAGAATCTTTTCAAATGAGTCAGTTCTTCGCATCAGGTGGCCATAGTATTTTGGAGTTTCAGCTTCAGCATCAGTCCTTCCAATGAATATTCAGGACTGATTTCTTTTAGGATTGACTGGTTGGATCTCCTTGCTGTCTAAGGGACTCTCAAGAGTCTTCTCCAACACCACAGTTCAAAAGCATCTATTCTTCAGCACTCAGCTTTCTTTATGGTGCAACTCTCACATCCATACATAACTACTGGAAAAATCATAGCTTTGACTAGATGGACCTTTGTCAGCAAATTAATGTCTCTGCTTTTTGATATGCTGTCTAGTTTGGTCATTGCTTTTCTTCCAAGGAGCAAGCGTCTTTTAATTTCATGGCTGCAAGTCACCATCTTCAGTGACTTTGGAGCCCCTAAAAATAAAGTCTTTCACTGTTTACATTGTTTGCCCATCTATTTGCCATGAAGGGATGGGACCAGATGCCATGATCTTAGTTTTCTGAATGTTGAGTTTAAAGCCAAGTTTTTCACTCTCCTCTTTCACTTTCATCAAGAGGCTCTTTAGTTCTTCTTCACTTTTTGCCAAAAGGGTGGTGTCAAAGTAGACAGAATATCATAATAAAGTCCCATGTATCAATCACCTGTTCTTAATAATTGCTATCATTTTACCATATTTCCTTCATTTATTTTCTCTTTGCTGAATTATTTTAATGTAAGCCCCAGGTATCATGACTTTAGCCTCTAAATGTTCCAGTATACATCTGAAATTAAAGATGTTTTCACTCTAGCTTTGTCTTGTCATTCACCTATCAACTCAGATTTTCTCACTTTGAACTTGGACTACGCTCCTTTTCCTGTCTTACTTCCTTACTGTGTGTCAGCAGAAGAAATTCATTGAATAAGCTGAATATTGTAGGCACTGTGCTCAGCCTGGGAATATAGAAATGAATAACATAATATCTCTACTCCAAAAAAGTTGGGGCCTAATGGCTCTCAGAGAAGTCCTCCATGATCTGCCAGCTTCTCATAATATAATACCTGTATGCCATCTTTGGATAGCCATTTACTTGGTCTGTTCCTTTTGGCTTTACTGACTATGCCAAAGTCTTTGTGTGGATCACAACAAACTGTGGAAAATTCTTAAAGAGATGGGAATAATAGACCACCTTTCCTGCCTCCTGAGAAGTCTGTATGCAGGTCAGGAAGCAATAGTTAGAACCGGACCTGGAAAAATGGACTAGTTCCAAACTGGGAAAAGAGTATATCAAGGCTGTATATTGTCACCTTGCTTATTTAACTTTAATGCAGAGTACATCATGTGAAATGCTGGGCTGGATGAAGCACAAGCTGGAATGAAGATTGCTGGGAGAAATATCAATAACCTCAGATATGCAAATGACACCACCCTTATGACAGAAAGCGAGGAACTAAAGAGCCTCTTGATGAAAGTAAAAGAGGAAAGGGAAAAGATCCCACGTGCAGTGGGGCAACTAGGCTCACACACTGCAACCACTGAAGCCCATGTGCTGCAACAAAAACCCAGCATAGCCAAAATAAAAAATAATAATTTTTTAAAAAGATCATATTGGTTGAAGTATGAGGGAAGGAAATACAGGGTTGAGGGTATTCACAGGCCAAACTTGATAAATAAATGTGCAGCAGACACCAAGTTGTGGTTGTGAACTCAGAGGCGGACTGTCCTTTATTCCTATTTAGAAAACATACTTTTTCAAATTATACAAAATCTTTTAAAATTTTGGACAGTCACTGCAATCTCATGTTGCTTGTCTTTCCTTTCTACGTAAGGGTTTTATTTTAATGACAGTGAGAGAAAAATGTACTACCACGTTGAAAACTGGTACTGATTTAACAGTTATGGAGTTTCAGAATTAACTCAAAATGTTTGAAATGCAGCTGCTACTTATTATATGTCCAGAGAAACTTCCTGGGTGGCAGGAAGTTGAAAGGAAGGAGAGTTTTGTAATCACCAAGTAATTTGAAATATGAATAACTTTGATGTAGTAAATGTAAATGCTCAGACCACAAGGACTAGGTTTCCTCCAGAATATGCATAGATTGGACGAAGGAGGATAGGGGCTTGGGTGACAGACGCTTTGTATTACATTTATTTTTTGTCTGTCTAGAAACAAACGAGAGCTTTGGGTCCCAAACCATAACCATACTCCCCCATTCCTACCTTAAATGTCTCTCATATGGGTCATTTCTTCCAAGATGGTTCATATGGGGAAAGTTAAAAGATACAAACAGCTTGGCCAAATTCCATAGCTATTGTTTTGCGTGTCTGGAAGACTAAAAAAGTCTGTTATTCCAATTATGAGCAATGAGTTACCAGTTGGACAATTTGTCATTGCTTTCTTTTCTCAAAAACATGCATTTTTCACCCCCTCTGCTTAGGTGTTCCCTGTAAATGACGAGCCACCAGTGCTAAAGGCGGACCTCATTCCCATGATGCATTGCTCTGAGGGTGAAGAGGTTGTCATCACTTCTGAATACATTTTTGCTACTGATGTAGACAGTGATGATTTAAAGCTGATGTTCATGATTGTTGGAGAACCTCAGCATGGGACCGTGAGGAGAGCTGGGGTCACAGTACATCAGTTCTCTCAGGAAGATGTTGTCGCAGGGGCTGTGACGTACAAGCACACAGGTAAGTGACAGCATTGTGGTGAGTCTGGGCGCAGGGATGCAACAACATTACAGAGTCTTAGCTCACTTCTTGCTGTGGGCTCTGATAATCTCAGTCTTAATGTTTGTTTCCATTAAAACCAGAGAAGCTGCAGTGGGAGCCCATATCCTATTTTTCAAATATTATCACGATATTCAGCAGTATTTCTAGATCTCTCAGTAATACAGTGCATTTCACAGAAAGAACAAATGTTATTGCTGCTATGTTCCTGATGCTTCCATAGACTTTCGATTCACTCTGGCTTGTCCCCATCCCTATTTTGGTCAATTTGAAGAAGGCTGTTTGGCCATCCCACTCTGGTTCCATATATCATACCAAAAATGCCTGAAGTAGGCTCCCTAAGGTAATTATATTATTAACTTGAGAAGTTTTCTGATTATCAGCTAGTTCCTAAGAAGTAACTGGTCTGCCCCTTTGGTTTCTTGAAGAGCAAAGATGATGTTTTATGCTTTGTGTAACTTGCCCATAGCACCTGACAGTCATGAACACAGATTGAAAATACAGTAAATGCTTGTTTGTTAGCATTGTAGTTACATTTCTGGCATTGCATTATATTGCTATCTAGGTGGCATTTGTTCCTTATGTAAAATATTCACATAAAAAAATGTCAACATCTGTAATCTATAGATCACGATAGTAGGCATAGTAGGCTCAAAGGAGTATAATCCAGACCCTAAGATGAACCCCATTCCCATGGAATAATGATAGTAACACCTCTGTCCTTCATGACATCACTAGCCCTGCCAAATTTGATTTCTGGGTTGGAGGCACTTCCTCAGTAATAATGCCATGGACTTCCTCTAACTAACTTTTATCATACTCCGTTACTGTTTCATGATTACTCATCCATATGCCTCTCTAACCTAGATTCCAGGGGGAAGTATGACTGAGTGTGTCAGGCCAGGTGAGTGGTACAGGAAATAAGAGGTGTCAGAATTCAAATCTTTTTATTTGAAAAAACAGAGAAAGAGAATACAAGCAGTGATGTGGGAGGGAATTCAAGGAGGGGAACTGAGATAGCTCAAGTTTAATTTGGACATGGGGAAAACATTTTGAAATAATATTTTTAAATGCACTTTGGAAAAAAACAACTTATTAGGATACCAGTTGCCTCAAGGCCAATTAGTATGACATACTTTGATCACTCCACTAGACATCTTTTTTCTTGAAATAATATCTCTTTATCCTCACTCTGTTAAGTCTTCAATTGGTAAGTCATGTCTTAATCTTTGCGACCCCATGAACGGCAGCATGCCAGGCTTCTGTGTCCTTCACTTCCTCCCAGAGTTTGTGCCAATTCCTGTCCCTTGTGTTGGTGATGCCATCCAACCATCTCATCCTCTGTCACCCTCTTCTTCTCCTGCCTTCAATCTTTCCCAGCATCAGGGTCTTTTCCAGTAAGTCGGCTCTTTTCATCAGGTGGCCCAAGTATTGGAGCTTCAGCATCAGTCCTTCCAATGAATATTCAGGGTTGATTTCCTTTAGGATTGACTAGTTGATCTCCTTGCTGTCCAAGGCACTCTGAAGAGTCTTCTCCAGCAGCGTAGTTGGAAAGCATCAATTCTTCCATGCTCAGCCTTTTTTGTGGTCCAACTCTCACATCTGTACATGACTTAGAAAAAGTTTTGCTGGCTCTTTCCTTTTCCTGAGAAGTATAGTCCACTTACTCAATGTCTCTCAATGTCAGAGTTCACAAATAGGTGCTTCTTTTTGATTTACCCAAACAGACTATCAGAAAAGTGATCTAGAGACCAATATTATGGTTTGTTACATAACTTTAACATCTTTGAAAGGCTCATTTGCCATAGATACATTATGGGTGAGATGAAGCCATCTTCTCTTCAAGCCTGTGCCTTGTTCCAGGTACTAAACAACAAGTAGACATACATATAACTCTCGTTTAATGTGATGGCCATATAAGGGAGTGTTAACACATTTTTTTTTTTCTTCAAAGACCTAGTAGGACTCTGGTACAAATTCTTTCAGATAGACATTTTTGTTATGTTAATAAATTAACAGAAATACTGTATTCAAAAATATTTTATTTGAATGATACTTTTGCTTGTAATGTTCACTCGGTTACTAGGTAGTGATCAGCACTGTTCTAGAATGAATAAAGAGAAACTCAGAATAGGAGCTAAAATTTCAGTGGCCCTGTGCTTACCTCCATACATTGGTTATCAAGATGACCAAAGAACAATTGTTGTTATTGTAGTTTTAGTCGCTTAGTTGTGTCCAACTCTTTTGCAACCCCATGGACTGTAGCCTGCCATGCTGCTCTTGTCCATGGGATTGTCCACGCAAGAACACTGGAGTGGGTTGCCTTTTCCTTCTCTAGGAGATCTTCCTGGCTAGGGATTGAACCTGCATCTCCTGCATTGTAGGTGAATTCTCTACTGCTGAGTCACCAGGGAAGCCTGATAACAATTGTATCACCATTATTTTATTTGCTTATTTATTTTTGTGATTATGAAAATAATATATAGTCATTACAGAAAGCTTAGAAAATTATGATAAAATTTTGAAAAATCACCTTATTTACCTCAGAAAGATAATCACTGTTAACATTTCAGTATTACAATGTTTTCTTTTCCTTTTTCTAATTGTAATTTTTAACATAGTTGCAATCATGTTGTATGTGCAGTTCCTTTTTTCATTTAGATTCTCATCTAAAAATGTTTATTAAAATATTATTAAATGTTACAAAGTTATTGTAACCATGTTTTAATCATTGAATAATATTTTATGATATAAAATTATTACTAATTTGCTATTCTCCAATCATTAAATATGAGGCCATTCAAAAATTATTTAATAAATACCAGTCCAGTTAACTGTTTTCAGTATAAATTATATCTTTAGACTGTATCTCATTTCAAGGTAAAGAATTCTTCGACCCATTTTGTAGCTGTTTTTTTTGTGGCTTAACACTCAGCCAACTTTTCCAGCTCTTTCTATGAATGTTTCACATGTTTTTCTTATATTGAAATTACAGTTACTGAATGTACTCTGTTTGGGTTTTTGGTTAAGCTGTTTTCGTTTCGTAGAATTATTTTTCCATTTCTCTTCCCCACTCCCTCTTCCTACACATCTTCTCTCCCATCTCCCAGTTCTCTGCCTTATTTGCCTTATAAACCATTCATTATTTAATGCTCAGTACAAAGTGAGCAAGGCCATCTGGAAAGATTTCTCTGACTTTCCCTGCCATGAACATTCTGCCCCCCATGCCATCATCAGCCTATGCGCTCATCCTTCTTCACCCTCAGCACCTAATGCATAATAAGCAGGCTGAGATAGATGAATGTTCCATTTAATAGGTTAAAAATGGCTTTGAGTAGCAATTTCATATGGTTCCACTTAATATATACACACATCTGTGATAATCTAACCAGACTGCATTTCTTTCCCTCCCATTAGACTGTGTCCCCTCCTGACATGTAGTAGGTCTTTGAACATTTGGTATTTTTTTGAACTGTCTCGACATTTTCACCGTGTCTGTCTTTCCCTCCGCTGGAGCACACAGAACACTAATTTTCATACAACAAGCATTAAATAAGTATTTATCAAGTGAGTATTACATAAAAAAGCTTTATGCCAATTAATTTTTTTATAAATATGAATAGATGAGTGGTGTCTTTCCCCCACTTTTCCTAAAGTAGAAGGCTGATTGTTTGATTTTAATGTCTCAACTTTATTCTTTTTTAAAAAATAAGCCCAGTCTTCTCATTCTTTAATCCTTTGGTTACTCAGTAATATCATTTTGAATATTTCCTTGTCTGCCATTTTTTTTATTGGAATAATTGGTTTATAATGTTTGTTAATCTCTGCTGTACAGTGAAGTGAATCATTCCCTCCCTCTTGAGCTTCCCTCCCACTACAGCCCCCGATCCCACCTCTTTAGCTCATTGCAGAGCACCAAGCTGGGCTCTCTATGCTATACAGAAGCTTCCGACTAGCTATCTGTTTTCACATGTAGTGTATGAATGTCAATGCTGCTTTCTCAATAGGCCCCACCTTCTCTTTCCCCTTCTGTGTCCACAAGTCTGTTCTGTACATCTGCATTTCTATTCCTGCCCTGCAAATACTTTCATAAGTACCACTTTTCTAGATTCCCTATATATGCATTGGTGGTGTTGTTCAATTGCCCAGTCGTGTCTGACTCTTTGCATCTCCATGGACTGCAGCACGCCAGGCCTCCCTGTCCCTCACCATCTCCTGAAGTTTGCCCAAGTTCATGTCCATTGCATCGGTGATGTCATCCAGCCATCTTATCCTCTGACTCCCTCTTCTTCTGCCCTCAGTCTTTCCCAGCATCAGGGACTTTTCCAATGAGTCAGCTGTTCATGTCAGGTGACCAAAATATTGGCGCTTCAGCAAAAGTCCTTTCAATGAGTATTCAGGGATGATGTCCCTTAAGATTGACTGGTTTGATCTCCTTGCTGTCCAAGGGACAGTTAAGAGTCTTCTTCAGCACCACAGTTTGAAGGCAATAATTCTTTGATGATCTGCCTTCTTTACAGTCCTGCTCTCACAACTGCGCATCACCACTGGGGAAGATCATAGTCTTGACTATATGGATCTTTGTTGGCAGAGTAATGTCTGCTTTTCAACACACTGTCTAGGTTTGTCATAGCTTTCCTGCCAAGAAGCGATTGTCTTCTTATTTCATGGCTGCAGTCACCATCTCCAGTGATTTTAGAGCCCAAGAAGATGAAATCTGGCACTACTTCCACCTTTCCCTCCTTTTCTTTGCCATGAAGTAATGGGGCCAGATGCCATGATCTTAATTTTTTTAATATTTAGTTTTAAGTAGGCTCATCACTCTCCCTCTTTACCCTCATCAAAAGGCTCTTTACTTCCTCTTTGCTTTCTGCCATTAGAGTGGTATCAGTTGTATATCTGAGGTTATTGATGTTTCTCCTATCTGTCTTGATTCCAGCATATAACTCATCCAGCCTGGAATTTCTTATGATGTGCTCAGCATATAGTTAAACAGAGTGACAGCAGACAGCCCTGTTGTACTGCTTTCTCAATCCCAAACCACTCAGTTGTTCATTCAGGGTTCTAACTGTTGCTTCTTGACATGCATACAGGTTTCTCAGGAGACGGGTAAGATGGTCTGGTATTCCCATCTCTTTAAGAGCTTTCCACAGTTTGTTATGATCCACACAGTCAAAGGCTTTGGCGTAGTCAATGAAACAGAAGTAGATGTTTTTCTGGAATTCCCTTGCTTTCTCTATGATCCAGTGAATGTTGACAATTTGATCTCTGGTTCCTCTTCCTTTTCTAAACCCAGCTTGGATGTCTGGAAGTTCTTGGTTCATGTAGTGCTGAAGCCTGGCATGTGACATTTTAAGCATGACCTTACTAACATGGAAATACATGCATTAATATTTGTTTTTTTTCTTTCTGATTTACTATACTCTGTATGACAGACTCTAGGTTCATCTACATCTCTACAGATGACCCAGTTTTGTTCCTTTTTATGTTCTGTGTCATTTTTTTAAACAGGTGCAATAATTCCAAGTACAGTGCTCTATAGATTTGACCAATGTGTCTTGTGAAAAGCGAAGTTGTTCCTGATCTCGTGTGCCCTAGTCTCATGGAAACTTCAAACATAATTGCTTCCCTCTTGACACTTTTAGAGAAATGTATGAAAATTATCAAAAGCATGTCTACATAACTTTTCTGCCTCCCTGGATAGTAAGCATTCTTACTTCTGTGCTGTTCATTAGTAATCCAAGAATAGATTGTCCTATTTACTGATAAAGTATCTAGTCCTCATATTTTCTTCCTTCTTCCTCTCACAACTTAAGTTGGGACCATTTTGAATCCCATAGATGGAAGCTCTCAAGAGTAAAAAGAAGATGAAAATTAGGGTCTCTTCTTACCCAGGCGCTGTTGCTATTTTGCTAACATCTTGACTATATGTAATGAAGAAAATGCTGAAGCAAGTGACAAAGATGTGGGTTATCTTTGTATTTCACCTATTCAGCTTCTTCTGCAGTGAGTGGTTGTTCAATTAAGGTGGTTAATGCAAATGTGAAGACAATGACCGGAGGGACAGGGTGCCTTCTGTTTTCCCTGTGGTTGGTCCTAACACTAATAATATGGGAGAAGAGTGAAGCCATCCTGAGTCCAGCTTTGTGTCTCCCTTGTTCATTTGTGAACTGTCAGACCCTTGTTAGCCCTGTTTTGCCCCTCCATATGGTGATAGATGGCTGGCAGGGTTTTCACCAGAGGCAACAGATGGGCAAGCATTTCTGCATTATTTTCATGACTCTATTTAATTTCAGAGTAATAAAATTGAGTTTCACATTTTAACCACGTAAGTTCCTTTCCTTGCCATTCTATGCATGTATAGGAAGTCTAAGGCGATTTCATCTTGGTATTCTGCATTTTTTATAAGTCATCTTTCAGCTGTAGTTGTGTCTTCCAGGTGGTGAGATTGGCCTGATGCCTTGTTTCGACACCATTACATTGGTGGTTTCGGACAGAGAAGCTGGTCCTTTTGTGAATGGCTGCTGTTACAATGGACCTCATCCATCTGTTCCTCTTCATGAGTCCTTTCCAATGTATGATCTCAACATCACAGTGTATCCAGTGGATAACCAACCGCCTTCAGTTGCCATAGGTGGCCATATTTTTTTCTCTTACATTTCTATTATCTCACCTAGTCATACCCATGGTCCAGTGAAATAATGCCCTTTATTATAGTCAAAATAGAAAACCACCATACAAAATTGTCTCTAATAATTGTCTCAAAACAAACTTGTGGAAACCTCAGATCTGTGAAAGATTATAGGGAAAAAGAAAGAACTTGTTTAAAAATTTAGATAAATCCATATGGAGAGAGAATGCAAGTGTGTGTGTGTGTGTGTGTGTTTTAAAGTGAAGACAACATTGTAATCCTCAGATACTCTGTTTTTATTTCACATGGGAAAGTATCACTTACCTGGTAGAGACAGTAATTTATTTTATCCATAATAATTTCTATTGGAATAGAATGAGGATACCAGTGGGACTATTTATATATATACGTAACCTTATTTGCTTTTTAGGAAGTCATCTCTTCGTAGGCACAATGTACATGTTCTGACTCTCAGAAAAGAAATGCAAGCATATGTATGAATGTTATTGTAATTTGCAAACTGTCTCCCAAGCAGTGTTCTGGAAAGGAAGCATTATCCCCACAGAATAATTAAGCACTACAGCATAAAAAAAAATGCTCGTTATGAGCAATTCATAATAGTTCTCAGGCAATTAACGCTCTGACAAACAGAGGTAACAACTGATCTTGAAGAGTATATAAACCACATTCAGTGGCTTATCATTAAAACATTTTGGCAATTCTTATTTTCATTTGTCACTTCTATAGAGACACAGGGGAAATCAGAGTTCCTTGAGAATGACTAAAGGGCTGTACTGGAGCATTTAGTATTTCTTCTATCTTTCTGTAATAGTCTGGCTTTCTTAGACAAGAAAAAAATATAATTCCATAAGTCAAATTAAATTCCACCGATTACCTCTGAATATTTTCACCATAAGGAGAATTATACTAAAGGAAATGAACATCTCCCATGGAAGTACATTTGTGTATAGGAGGCATCTCTGAATTGGAGTTTCAATCACTCCCTTTTGTCCTCACTATTCTGATTAGAGGATTTCACAGTAAGTCATAATTGTGTTATTGTTTGTATGCAGGTACCACATTCGTTGTAGATGAGGGCTTCTCAGCAGCCCTTACTGTTAACCATCTGTCTGCCACTGATCCTGACACTGCAGCAGATGACTTGGAATTTGTTTTGGTTTCTCCTCCCCAGTTTGGCTACCTTGAAAACACACTCCCTTCTGCAGGTTTTGAAAAGAGCAATATGGGCATCAGCATAGGTAAGTCATGGTTTTATGTCCAGCAATAATCAGCCTTTGTTTGAGACTCTCATTGATTAGGTTGTGTTTAATAACTGGGTTAGGACTTAAAAAATGTTCAAAGTACTACACTTGAGGAATTATTATTATGATACTTTCAAATACTGTTGTTTTTCATTCTAATTTTTCATTTAAAATTTACCATGTATGGGAGTTTCAGTTCAGTTCAGTTACTCAGTCATGTCTGACTCTGTACTACCCCATGAATTGCAGCACACCAGGCCTCCTTGTCCATCACCAACTCCTGGAGTTCACTCAAACTCATGTCCATCAAGTCGGTGATGCCATCCAGCCATCTCATCCTCTGTCGTCCCCTTTTCCTCCTGCCCCCAATCCCTCCCAGCATCAGAGTCTTTTCCAATAAGTCAACTCTTCGCGTGAGGTGGCCAAAGTATTGGAGTTTCAGCTTTAGCATCAGTTCTTCCAAAGAACACCTAGGAGTTTACTTCAAAATAAATGGAAATTACACTTGTGGAAAATTTAAAGATAAATATTGAAGAAATACTGTTTTAAAAGGCCCCCATAGAGAAAATGACAGCAAACAAAGCAATGGACAAAGAATTAATATCAAAAATATACAAGCAACTCCTGCAGCTCAATTCCAGAAAAATAAAAAACCCAATCAAAAAGTGGGCCAAACAACTAAACAGACATTTCTCCAAACAAGACATACAGATGACTAACAAACACATGAAAAGTGGCTCAACGTCACTCATTATCAGAGAAATGCAAATCAAAACCACAATGAGGTACCTTTTCACGCCAGTCAGAATAGCTGCTATCCAAAAGTCTACAAGCAATAAATGCTGGAGAGGGTGTGGAGAAAAGGGAACCCTCTTACACTGTTGGTGGGAATGCAAACTAGTACAGCCACTATGGAGAACAGTGTGGAGATTCCTTAAAAAACTGGAAATAGAACTGCCATATGACCCAGCAATCCCACTGCTGGGCATACACACTGAGGAAACCAGAATTGAAAGAGACACGTGTACCCCAATGTTCATCGCAGCACTGTTTATAATAGCCAAGACATGGAAGCAACCTAGATGCCCATCAGCAGATGAATGGATAAGAAAGCCGTGGTACATATACAGAATGGAGTATTACTCAGCCATTAAAAAGAAGACATTTGAATCAGTTCTAATGAGGTGGATGAAACTGGAGCCTATTATACAGAGTGAAGTAAGCCAGAAAGAAAAACACCAATGCAGTATACTAACGCATATATATGGAATTTAGAAAGATGGTAACAATAACCCTGTGTACGAGACAGCAAAAGAGACACTGATGTATAGAACAGTCTTATGGGCATATCCATTTTCAATACAAGAGAAACTGGGTTTACAATTAGTTGTGTTAGTAGAATGAATAGGAAAAATAAGACACCACTCAATGCTGCCTACAAGAAACTCACTTCAGCTTCAAGGACAGACACAGGCTTAAAATGAAGGGATGGTAAAAGATATTCCTTGCAAATGGAAACCGAAAGAGAGCAAGGGTAGATATACATAAACTAGACAAAATAGTCTCTTAAGTCAAAAGTATAACAGGACACAAAGAAGGTCATTATATAATGATAAAGTGTTAATTCATTGAGAGGATATAATGGTGGTAAATGTATATGCATACAATATTGAAACACTTAAATATATTAAGCAAATACTAATAGAACTGAAGAGGGTAATACTCAACAATACAATAATAGTAGGGACTTCAGTGTCCCATTTTCAACAGTGGATGAATCATTTGGATGGAAAATCAGTAAGAAAACATTAGACTTGAACTATATATTAAACCAAATGAACCCAACAGACATACATATATTCCATTCAACAAAAATAGAATGCACATTCTTCTCAAATGCATAGGAAACAGTCTCTGGGATAGACCATATGATGAGTCACTAAGGAAGTCTTAACAATTTAAAAAGATCGAAATTGTACCAAGTATCTTTTTTTTTTTTTTTAACCACAATGCCATGAAGTTAAAGTCAATAACTAGAGATAACTAAAAAATTGCCAAATATGTGAAAATTAACACATTCTTGAATAACCAATGGATCAAAGATTAAGTATAAGAAAGAAATTTTAAAATCTTAAATAAAAATAGAAACACAACATAGCAAGGTATATGGAATGCAGCAAAAGCAGTGCCAAGAGGAAAGTTTTATAATGATAAGTGCTGCATTAAAAAAGTAAATAACCTGTAACTAGAAAAGCAAGAACAAATTAGGCCAATATTTAGCAGAAGGAAGGATATAATAAAGACCAGAGCAGAAACAAATAAAGAACAGATAAACAATGGGGAATGTTAATGAAACTGAGTTGATAATTTTTAAAAGATAAAGGAAAGTGGCAAACTTTTAGCTAGACCTAACAGTGAAAGTTTGAAAAATTTCCCTCTAAGAACAGGAACAAGACAAAAGTTCCCACCTGCATCACTCCTATTCAATATAGTACTGAAACATCATAGCCAGAGAAGGAAATAAAGGGTATCCAAACCAGAAAGGAAGAAGTAAAGTGTTTCTATTTGCTGATAATGGGATATTATATATAGAAATTCCCAATGACTTCACCAAAAACCATTAGAACTAATGAACAGATTCAGTAGTTTCAGGGTACAAAATCAACACAAAATACAACACAAAACTCAGTTGTATTCCTATACATGGACAATAAACTTTCTGAAGAAGAAGCAGAGAAAGCAATCTCATTTATAATAGCATAAAAAACAGTAAAATATATAGGAGTAATTTTAACCAAGGTAGTGAAAAATTTATATACCAAGTATAAGACATAGAATTGATGTCTTGATGAAAGAAATTGAAGAGGACACAAACAAATGGAAAGACATCCATGTTCATGGGTTGAAAGTGTTAATATAGTTAAAATGTCCTTATTGCCCAAGGCTATCTGTAGATTCAGTGCAATACCTATCAAAATTCCAATGACTCTTTTTTTTTTTTAACAGAAATAGAACAGATTATCATAACGTTTGTATGGAACCACAAAAGACCTCAGATAGCCAAAGAAATCTTGAGAAAAAAGAGCAAAGTTGGAAGCATCCTACCTGCTAATTTCAAACTATTATTGCAAAGCTATCATAATCAAAGCAGAAAAAAAATAACAAGCACATAGATCAACATAACCAAGTAGTGAGCCCAGAAATAAAGCCATACATACATGGTCAACTAATTTTTAATGAGGGAACCAAGAAAATACAATGGGCAAAGCATTCTTTAAGAAGTGATTTTGGGGAAAATGGACAGACACATTCAAAAGAATGAAACTGGATCATTATCTTACAACACAAAAATTAATAACTCAAAATGGATTAAGGTCTTGCATATGAGACATGAAACCATAAAGCTCCTAGAAGAAAGCATAGGCAGTAAGTTCCCTAACGTGGGTCTGGTGACGATTTTTTTAATTTGACACCAAAAGCAAAGGTGAAAAAGCAAAATATCAATAAGTGGGACTACATTAAAATACTTCTGCAGAGGAAGAGAAACAATCAATAAAATGAAAAGAGTATCTTTAGAATGGGAGAAAGTATCTACAAACCACATATCTGTTAGGAGATAAAATCTAAAATATATAAGTTACTCATACAACTCAAAACAAAAAGCTAAACAAACTGATTAAAAAATGAGCAGAGGACTTGAATAGACCTTTTTTTCAGAGAAGACATACATGCTTGTATCAAATCAACATGTCTTACACCTTAAACTCACACAGTGATATGTGAATTATGTCTCAATGGAGTTGGAAGAAAGATTAATGTATTAAAGATTAATTGCATTAATTGCAGTTTCTCCTGTGGGGAGACTTAGGGTGGGGGCCTTAGTTAGCTCAGTTGGTAAAGAATCCGCCTGCAGTGCAGGAGACCAGGATTCAGTCCCCGGGTAAAAAAGATCTCCCGGAGGAGGTCATGGCAACCCACTCCAGTATTCTTGCCTGGAAAATCCCATGGACAGAGGAGCCTGGCAGACTACAGCCCATGGGGTTGCAAGAGTCAGACATGACTTAGCGACTAAACCACCACCTGTGACTTAATACACAACACAGAACGTTTTTATCTTTTGATTTAAGTCAATATCAGAATACCGTAATAGCAGGTCAGTTAATTTCACTCATTCCTTCCAGTTGCTTGCTATGCAGTCAAGTAGGCTGACAATAGACTACCATCCTGGTGGCTCAGATGGTAAAGAATCTGCCTGCCATGCAGGAGACTGGGGTTCGATCCCTAGATGGGGGAGATCCCCTGGAGAAAAATGACAACCCACTCCAGTATTCTTGCCTGAAGAATTCCACGGACAGAGGAGCCTGGTGGGCTACAGCCCATGGGGTTGCAAAGAGCTGGAGACAACTTAGCGATTAACAGGCAGACGATTGATGAACTCTTGATTTGCCTTTATATGAAAGAGATAGTTCCTTTCTTGTTCAAATATGACAAGAACTGCTCAGTCTGGAGCACTGATTTTAATCAAGGGAAGGTCTAAAGTCCCTACGTCCTAGTTAGCAGTTACAGCCCTTCTGTTCTCCATGCAAATTTTAATTCTTCCTTGTAATTGATGGATATGTTTTTATGTTGATGGGTATAGTCATTATAGAAGTCCCTGATGACCGATCCTTAGGTCAACTGCTGTGATCTCTTATTTGCTCTGCTGAGAAATAGGCTATTGGGTTAAGGATTAAGGACCAGTAGAATGGGAAAATATGTTTTTCTTATTTACCTGCTCCATTTTGGTGTGCTCTAGCTTCGTTTCAGTGGAAAGACATGAAGGCTTTACATATTAACTATGTGCAGTCCAGGCATCTGGGGATGGAACCAACGGCTGACAAGTTTGTGTTGTATGTCACTGATGGGAAGCGACGCTCCATGGAGATACCATTTTACATTATAATCAACGCTACAAATGATGAAGCTCCTGATTTTATAGTGCAGAATATTACTGTAAGAAAGAAATTTGAATTTTTAGTCTCTCTTTATCATTTTCTAATTTTTATTTTCACCTAATCTATTTACATTGATCTTTGTGCACTTAACACATCAAGTTAATGAGTGAAGAGGGCAGTAACCTATGTTATGTAACGCAATCACTTGATAAATATTTTTCTAATAGTAATGATGATGGTCATGATAATAATAATGGCTAACAGATAGTAATTGCATAGTTTAAATTATAGTTGTCTGTATATAGAAAGCAGTACTTGAGTAGGTCCTGTTCCAAACCCTTTACATGTGTTCATACTGAATCCTCATAATAGGCTTTTAAAGTGATGGCATTATTATTGCCATGTTATAACTGCAATAAATGAGACTAAAAAGGTTAAGTTAGTGTCCCCAGATCACAGAGCTTGGTAGTAAGTAAAAAGTAGGGGATTTGCACCCTGGTGCTCTGATTCCATAGCATGCTACCTTAACCAGTGCTACAATAGCAAGGACTCTTAATTCACAAACTACAGGCACCTTTTTTATACAGCTGTTTATAAAGATATATGACAGGAAAAAAATACAATTTCAACCATTATTTTTGTGCAGTTAAAAAATGTCATTATATTGTATATTTGTTAGTTTTATTTAAAAATTTAGACGTAGCTAAAATAGCCTAGCATATCACTGCTGAGACAACTGTTGTCTTAAAAAAATAATATATGTGGTTAAACAAGTTAGAATGTTGTGAAACTTACACAGTGAACTATGAAATTCTCCCTCTTTAACAGTCCCTATGCATGGTCACTCCCCATCAGTTGAGTTTTCAGTAATTTCCACCGAAGTAATTTGTGTCCATGCCAATGATATGTATGTATGTATGCATATGACTTTTCTGTATGTTTTCACCTACAAATCAGAGATCATTAATATAACCTCAGTTCAGTTCAGTTGCTCAGTCGTGTCTGACTCTTTGCAACCCCATGAATTGCAGCACACCAGGCCCTCCCTGTCCATTACCAACTCCTGGAGTTTACTCAAACTCACGTCCATCGAGTCATGATGCCATCAAGCCATCTCATCCTCTGTCGTCCCCTTCTCCTCCCGCCCCCAATCCCTCCCAGCATCAGAGTCTTTTCCAATGAGTCAACTCTTTAAATGAGGTGGCCAAAGTACTGGAGTTTCAGCTTTAGCATCACTCCTTCCAAAGAACACCCAGCACTGATCTCCTTTAGAATGGACTGGTTGGATCTCCTTGCAGTCCAAGGGACTCTCAAGAGTCTTCTCCAACACCACAGTTCAAAAGCATCAATTCCTCGGCGCTCAGCCTTCTTCACAGTCCAACTCTCACATCCATACATGACCACAGGAAGAACCATAGCCTTGACTAGATGAAACTTTGTTGGCAAAGTAATGTCTCTGCTTTTGAATATGCTGTCTAGGTTGGTCATAACTTTCCTTCCAAGGAGTAAGCGTCTTTTAATTTCATGGATACCCTACTTTCTACTTAAAAAAACCTTTGATTACTATATTTTCATATTTTCATATAAGCATATCATTCTTTTTAAACAATCCAAATTTTTATACAATTACTTAATCCAGATTTACTCATAACATTCTGATTAAATGAATGAGTACTGGTTTTGGAATATGAGGGACTTGGTGTTGCTGTTTAGTAGTCATAGGGTTCTGGGTAAGTTATTTCTCTCTGTGTTTTTGTTTCCTCATCTGCAAAATGTGTATCAGATCTTCCTTTAGGGTGGCCATGACTATCATGATGATCAGGCACATTTTGCTGTTGTTCAGTTGCTAAGTCATGTCTTACTCTTTGCAACCCCATGGACTGTAGCACCCCAGGCTCCTCTGTCCTCCACTGTCTCCTACTGCTGCTAAGTCACTTCAGTCATGTCCGACTCTGTGCAACCCCATAGACGGCAGCCCACCAGGCTCCCCCGTCCCTGGGATTCTCCAGGCAAGAACACTGGAGTGGGTTGCCATTTCCTTCCCCAATGCATGAAAGTGAAAAGTGAAAGTGAAGTCACTCAGTTGTGTCCGACTCTAGCAACCCCATGGACTGCAGCCCACCAGGCTCCTCCGTCCATGGGATTTTCCAGGCAAGAGTACTGGAGTGGGGTGCCATCACCTTCTCCTGGAGTTTGCTTAAATTCATGTCCATTGAGTTGGTGAAGCTATCTAACCATCTCCTTAGAAAATTCTTATTAAATAGGTGTCATTCATGTTAGTCTTGTTACATCTGTCATCTTTTTCCAGACATTGATCAAAGTTGCTTTGAAACCATTATTTTGTCTTATTTTTCACTAAAAATCATCAACTTCTAAATGCAAAAATCTTTATTTGATTTTAATTTTCTGCCAAGTCTTAATGGTATATAAGACTTAAAAGGATGAGACTTAAAAGCCAGCTCCTGCCATTCCTCTTCTGTTGGCACATGGATTTCTCCAGAGAGCACTTCAGTAATTATGAGAGAGAGAAGAAATTACAAATGACTCCTTCTATACCTACCTCTATTGTCTTGTATCTATCTCGGGTTGGAGTTTCTGAAATAATTAGGCCACTGGGAATTTGTCTCCTGCTCTTCTCTGAAAGTAATCATGCCTTTTTTCTCTCCTGTGAATTGCTTACAGAGGCTGTTGAAGAGTAACAAATATGGAGCCCCATGTGTTATTGGCAGAGCTGGCTTTAAGCTTCAAGTGATTTTTTAAAATAGTCATATGTATTTTGCTTTCTTGTGGAAAAGTGTATTTATTTTATAGCTAGCTGGGCTTCCATCACGTTGTGCTGCAACTTGTAGCACAAAAAATTGAGATTTTAAAGTTATTATAATCTATTTCAAAGCTGTCTACTAGTGAGTTACTGTGTTTTATGTCTGTTTATCTAAACCTTTTTATTTATAATCTCAATACATTATTGAATGTGCAAAGAAGAATCTCACATCTTTTGGATAAAATTTCCAAGTCATCTTGTGAATGAATTTACCATTTTGTAAATGGGAAAGGCTGCTGTACCACGAGTCCAGGAGTCCCGAGCTTTATAAAGAAAGATGATTAGAACATCTTTTTTAGGTTTCTTTATTAAAGTTTTTGGAGAAAAATGCAAGTTACTATCAAAGATGATTCCCTACTTCTATCACCGTGCATTAAATTATTATGCCATCTCAGTTTTTAAAATGTAGGCCAGATAAAAGGGAACCAGCATAATTTTAGCCTAAATGTCAGATATTATGATTCTTGTTATGTACATCCAAGTAGTTGTAGGAAGGCTCTTTTCAAAGTCCTTAAGAGAGGCTGAAGAGAGAGTATTTTCACAAGTCTAAAGCCCGTGTCTTCTTCAAACGTAAAATGTCCACTTAGCCACAAAGGCATTCTTGGATTCCTCCACCCTTTCCTACTTCTTGTTTATCTGTATTTAGTAGTGCTATATATTTTTTCCTTGTCTTATAATTGATGATGAACAGGCCATCATGTCTCATTTGGACTTTCATTCTTTAGAATATTCATATTCTTACAGTGATTCTGTACGTGCCCAATAAGCACATGCTAAACTTATATACTAATATTATTTAGATCTTGCTGTATTTCACAGTAGGAAGCAGAAATACTTTTTTGTTCCCTTGCTATGAGAAAAAGAAGATGAAGATGACTAAGTACCATGTTAATGGTATAAATGTTTCTAAATAACTAGATCCTACAGGAAATAAAAAGCATTCAGTTCTCTTTATGCTTAAAGGATTCTGAAACTTGAAGTGGGAAGGGGGGTTGTTCAGGCAAATTAGTGGTGTGAGGACAGAGAAGAGATCAGGGACCCAGCATTAAAATACATACTGTTGTGTATCCAGGAGCATCCTCTCAACTGTGGTTGACTGTAATCGAGATATAGCAGTGTTTGCTGCAATGACAAAAATTAAAAACACCTAACATCCTCCAGTGTGTATAGCAGATATTTATGCCATTTGTAAAGCAGAAAAAAAGAACTGTGAGAGCAACAAGGTTCAGAGGTTAAAATGGCAGGTGAGGACAGCCAGGGTCTACACCCAGTTTTACAACTGAACTCTTTGACTTCAAGAAAGCAAGCACCCTTTTGGTTGCTTTAGTCCTTAATCTTTGAATTATGAATCATACATATGAGATTATATATAATATATATATGTTTATATATATATATCCTTAGTCCTTCATGGAAATGGATAAAGTACTTTGAAATCTTCAGAAAAACACTTGAGAAAGATGAGTAGATTTCTTATTGTCTTCTAAGGTCATGTTAAACTAGCAATTTCTTTTTAGGACTCATTACAGACAAACCTCATGGAAAATTTGTGACGATCTCTTAACATTATTATAGGATATTTTAAAAATATTTTTTGAGCTTTTTGCCAAAAGAAAGACAGGTCTCATTTCACATGCCGCTGACTTCTCTTGTCTTTGTTTAGGTGTGTGAGGGTCAGATGAGAGAGCTGGATTCTTCCATCATCAGTGCTACTGACCGGGACATTCCCAAGAACCCCTTGCTGTTCAGTATCACTCACAAACCGCGTCATGGCCTCCTCATCAACAGGGCATTTAGCAGAAACTTTTTTCAATATAAGCAATTAGCCAACCCTGGCCAGAAGCATGAACTTGTCTACAACTTTTCCATGGAACTTCTCAAGAATGGTATATCGTGTTTCATTTCAATTTGTTTGTTGTTGTTGATTTAATAATTTAACCCAGAAAAGATAGTAATAAATCACAGAAAGAGGAATTGAAGAAATGGCCTTCGCCTGTATTCATTTATCCCTCAAGGGTTTTCTCTGGGCTCTGGATTAATAGAGAACCTGAAGTCGCAGCTAGACAGAGTGGGTAATTGAAAAAGACATAATATCCTTTCTTTCACCTTAAGAGCATCAGTAAAAATAATATTTGTGAATTTTGGTATTTTACCCCAAGGTTTTAATCACATAATAAAAAATTCCTTTTTAAAACAATTGAGATTATGGAACTAAATTTGAAGAGATTTGTCTGTCAAAATCTCCACATTTGAAACAAATATAGAACAACCTATAATAACTCATTATTCTCTGATGTGATAATGTGCTCTTTAAGGAAATGACGCATTGAAATAGCAGCCTAAAGGATTTTTTCATTACTCTTTTTGAAAAATTGATCTTATCCCATTTGCTCATGTGCTCAGATGTATCCAACTCTTTGTGACCCTATGAGGTGTAGCCTGCCAGACTCCTCCGTCCATGTGATTTTTCAGGCAAGAATACTGGAGTGTATTGCTGTTTCCTTCTCCAGGGGATCTTCCTGACCCAGGGATCAAACCTAAAACTCTGTCAAACTGTTTTCCAAAAGTAGCTGCATCATTTTACTTTTCTACCAGCTACATATGAAAGTTCCATTTTTTCCATGTGAATGTTATATAGGCTTTAAAAATAGTTTTTTATTTAAGTTTTGATTCACCTAAAATTTATTTGATTGTTGGCTTGAGGTAGGGATCTAAATACAAATTCCCCTAAGTAATGAACTAACTTTTTGTTTCATTTAAATACCCTGTCACCATTGTTCTCTTCAGTGTATTGAATAATATATTTTTTCTCAATGACTTTAAGTAAGACCTTTATCAAATACTAACTTATTTAAATAGGAACTTTTAATGAACTAGGAGGGTACTCTTACTTTATAAAATAGTTTGATTTTACCTTATTGTGCTGATTAATGAGCTCATGATAATAGCAATGCCTTGGAAATTAAAACAAATTATTGCGACAGATTTTGAAATGGTTTAATCATAAGAAAGATTTACTTTCTCTTTTTTCCCTTTGTCCAGGAATGAGGTTGATGTATGTGCATGATGATTCAGAGAGTCTTGCTGATGACTTTACAATCCAGGTGTCAGATGGGAAACATAAGATACTTAAAACCATTTTTGTAGAGGTCACCCCAGTTAATGATGAGAAACCAATGCTGAGCAAGTAAGTTACCTGAAAAGAGTCCATTTGAGATTCTATAGGAAGTTCTAAGGTCTGGAATACTAGATGCAAGTGTAATGTGTTTCCTCCAGAGAGAAGTCTTTAACAACTCCTGCCTGTTGCAACTTTCCCATGGACTTAAGCACCTAGAACCTTCCGTGCAAATGTTAGTTAACATAGCTCCTCCTTAAAATTTCTCAAATTAGCCTTTAATTATTTGGTTTTCCTCTAAAAGTTCTATTTAGTTGTCAGTAATTCAAAATGACTATACATACAATACAGAATGAACAGTGTACTAAATATTTAAGCACATGCACGTGTACACGTACATACAAACCAGAGAGTAATTAATAAATAAATTCAACTAAAGTGTGATCATACAACTGAAGACAGTCCTTACTGTGGGTTTGGTTAAGCTTTGAGCTAAGAGTGGCTGAGGGAAATATATTGCCGTGATTTTTTTCACCTTCATATTTCATTGTCCTCCAGTCCTCTTCTGTGTTCCATAGGGATCAATACCCTGTTGCCACCTGAGGTCAAGATGATCACCTTTTAAAAATTCTGTACTGATATTATTCATTGCAAACTTTCTCAGGAGCTGATCAGTTTGATCATAGCTACAGAATCTTCATCTGTTATATTTCTTTAGTTCCAGCCATTTCTCTTATCATTGGCAACTGTAGAGAACTGTCCAAGGTCAAAACTTTAGGAAGCTCAACTTTCTAAGGTCCTGGATCAAGGGAGTTGTGTGCGTCTTGGTACCTCTTTGACCATGTCAATGGTGTAGCATGATGGGCATTGAGTAGATAGTCTAAGTTTTTATTAGGAAGTGAACAACTTCTTGATAGTGTGTAAACTCAAAGTCTCCTCACTTTACGGAAAAGAAACAAATCCTTTCCCTATCTTGCTGTTTCCTTATGGCCACTGAGGTCCTTGGAAAGCATTATGGGAAATGCTGGAGATAATTTTTTGAGAGTTTCATCTCAGACATCAGATTGACTAAGAGTATTCAATAAGAAATTTTTGTGTGTATGTCCTTAGGATTTGTGTATTTATAAAAATTAAAAATTTTTTCAAATCGTGTTGATTTCTGGGCTTATAACTCATCTTCCTTTTGAAACGTTTTCCTTTTTTAAGGAATAATTATTTGTTTAAATTTATTTTCATTGGATTATAGTTCCTTTACACTGTTGTGTTCCCTGGTGGCCCAGATGGTAAAGAATCTGCCTACAGGAGACCCAGGTTTGCTTCCTGGGTTGAGAAGATCCCCTGGAGAAGAGAATGACTACCCACTCCAATATTCTTAACTGGAGAATACCATGGACAAACGAGCCTGGCAGTCTGTAGTCCATGGGGTCACAAAGCGTCAAATATGACTGAGTGACTAAAACTACTTTCTACTGTACAGCAAAATGAATCAGTGATACACATACTATTTCCGTATTTTCTAGCTGGAATTTTGGATTAGTATAATCTTGATTTATAAAATTGAATATTTGAAAGATATTTTGGTAGTAAAGAGCCTCCTTTCTGATGACCTCACTTTATCTAAGAAAGAGGGAGAGAGATGAAAAATGATGTTTATTAAATGCTTTCTATACAACCGTGTGCTGGATTTGTTCACATATATTTATTTAAATCCCCACCAAAATTGTGTCAAGTAGCTATTGTTTTCTTCACTAAGATAACTGAGCCCAGAAAAGTAAATGACTTAAGGCACTCATTCAGTCTTATCTGATTTGCTATTTCTTGCTAGATTCTTGCCGTTAAACCTCCTGGCATAGCTTCATCTACAGAATCACCAAAGTTCCTTCAGCCCTGCTTTGAAGTTTCTCCTTTTTTCCCTTCTGTTCTTTTCCCTTCCATATGTGTCCTTGAGCATATCGCCTCTTGCCTTCTCTCAGAACATGCGCCATTATTTTTTCTCAACTGCATCTTCCATCTCTTCCCTTTTCATTCCTTCTGCTAACAAGACATGAGGATATAGTTAATAGTGAAGGGAGAAAATTCTGGAGCCAAACTGTCTCGATTCAGCCACTTACGGGTAGTGTGATCTTGGGGGAAAAAGAATGTGAAAGTTCTGGTCCTTCAGTCGTGTTCAACTCTATGGACTGTAGCCCGCCAGGATCCTCTGTTCATGGAATTCTCCAGGCAAGAATACTGGAGAGGGTAACCATTCTCCTCTCCAGGGGATCTTCCTGACCCAGTGATCAAGCTCAGGTCTCCCATACTACAGGCAGATTCTTTACCATTTAAGCCACCAGGGAAGCCCTGATTTGATATTGAATGTATTATTTAACCTCTTGCTACCTCTTTGTCAACCTCTTTGTAAATGAGGGTAATAACAGTATCCTTTTCATGTGGTTGTTGAAGGGGTTCAATGAATTAAAATATGTAAAAGTATTTGTAAGGCTGGTTAGTACCTAGTAAGTTCTCATAAATGTCAGTTATTATCATTATTGCTAGCAGGTATCTTCATTTTAGACTGCATTGATGACCCAGTCCCTCATTCATTTCAGTGCCAAACTGTTTGAAGAAATAGCTTGTGCTTGCTTCTTCCATTTCTGCCCACTGTCTCCAAATCTAATGGCTTTCCCACCAAATCTAATGGCTTTTCTCATCTGGCTGGACCTTGTTAGTGCATTTGACACCATTTCTTTGGTATTCTTTTTAGATGCTATAGTCGGTGGTTTTGACTTGTGGGGTTGAACCCCCTTAGCCTACATTTGATTCTAGTGATGGAATATGCCCTACACCTGTCCATACCCTCCTGAAGTACCTGTTGCTGCTGCTGCTAAGTCGCTTCAGTCGTGTCCGACTGTGCGCCCCCATAGACGGCAGCCCACCAGGCTCCCCCGTCCCTGGGATTCTCCAGGCAAGAACACTGGAGTGGGTTGCCATTTCCTTCTCCAGTGCATGAAAGTGAGAAGTGAAAGTGAAGTCGCTCAGTCGTGTCCGACTCTTAGCAACCCCATGGACTGCAGCCCACCAGGCTCCCTCCATCCATGGGGTTCTCCAGGCAAGAGTACTGGAGTGGGGTGCCATTGCCTTCTCCGAAAGTACCTGTAGTGCTCTGCTTTTCAGCCTCTGGGCAGCAGTGGCTCGTTCAGCCCCTGTCCTGGCACAGGGGAAAACACTCTGAGGACATTCTCCACCTATGAGAGGTAGTAGATAATGTAAGGGTCCCAGCCTCCCATCCTTCAGAGGTAAAATTTGTGGCATTTTCGACGTGGCTCTTCAACAGATCCCCAGTAGGACTGAGTCCCATAGCAATCTTAACTGCTGTGTTGTTGCCCTTTCCTCCTCCCCTCCCTCTCACTTGTTCTGAGGTCACTTCCCAAATAAATTACCTACACTGAGCCTTTGTCCCTTTCAGGGTAACACACTGTGACACACTTTCTTCTCTCTTGAACACTCATTTTCTTGCCATTTCTTTCTACCAGACTCTTTATCATCTTCATTGTATTGGGTTCCTGTTTCAGTTCATCTATTTCTATTAAAAACACCACTGGGAATTCCCTGGTGGTCCAACGGTTAGGACTCCATGCACTCACTGCCAGAGGCTGGAATTCAATACCTGGTCAGGGAACTAAGACCCACAAGACGTGAGGTCAAAAATAAATAAATAAATAAAATCACCACTAATCTCCATGAGTCCCAAACCACCATTCTAATCTCCTAGAATGATGTTGATCTTGGAGAGACAGCAATGAGTGTTCCTGAAGAAAGATCTTAGTCTCTTGCCCCAGAATTGAACCTGGGTAGCCTGGATGAAAATGAGGAATCCTCCCCACTAGACAAGGGTCTAGAGGCTAGAAGCAAAGTGACTCTGGCTCTTATCCTCAGTGAAAAATGCATTTCTCAAGGAGGCCAAAACTGTAAAAACAGGTACGAAGTTTATTATCAGAGACACAGTATAGCATGTGGGAGAGCACATAGAGAATCGTTTTGTGTGTTTAAGAGTGAAGCAAGGCAGAAATACACACCTGTAGAGAAAGAGTGTGTGTCCACCCTAATGAGGAGGAGTGCAGTAAGGGGGTGATTTTAAATCACTAATATAGGACAGTACTTCCAGATCTTTGTTTACCTTTGGCTAATTATCTTGTTTCTTTTCCCATATGTGACCTGTTCAAGGATTCTCCCCAATATGTGTGCGCACCTTTTTACTAAGATGGATTCACTGCAGATGCTTGTGGGTACATGTTCACACAGTTGGTGCCCCCTGCCTTTTGACCACCAAGGAGTCTTCCTGCATTTGTGCAGAGAAGTTTTCCTTGACCTCAGGATTGGTCCTCTTGTCTCTTTACTTCAGCAGCGCTCAGCTTCTGCCACTAGCTTTGTCCTTGGAGTGTCTGGGTGAGAACAAAGCTGCAATTTTACTCCAGTTGACAAACAGCAGCTGTTCAGCCCAGGGGCCTATCTATCTCCTAACTCAATGGTATTATAGTCTCTTATAAAGAGGAAAGCAAAAGTTGCCTCCTACTACCAGGGAAGATGTCAGTTCCGAGGAGGCAAGAGAAACCTAGTAAGGTTAGAACTATGGTGTTTGGGCTTTGACTTCTCAGCAGAGGACTGGAAAGCTGTTGAGAATGGTCAGTTTGCTACAAAAATGTCCTTGGTCTTAATCCCAAGGAAACTTCCCAGTTTTTCTCAGAAACAAAGTGTCACAGTTAGTTCTTGTGTGATGACCAAAACCAAGAACAAAAAACAACAGGTGGAAAGAAATCCCTTCTTTACTTTGGTGAGACCAGGGAAAATGGCAATATTGGCTGTGAAGGTGGTCACCCTTTACAGGACACATGAAACCACAGTAGCGGTTTCTATGGTAGAAGTAACAGCTGCTCCCTGCCCCGGCCTTCTCTTCAAGATGCCAGGAGTTGACCAGGCAGCTGTGGCACTTGGAAAAGATGAATTGCTGTGAAAACACTGCTAGTTACTCAGAAGATTGTCAAGGAGAAAGAGTAATGTAGAGGGCTACAGATTGCCGAAATATCACCAAATTCATAATGGTCTATCGTAAAGGGTACTAGAATACCTGTGAGTAAGTCATTTCAGCTTTTTAAGTTTCTATCTATAAAATTAGAAGGAGAATACCTAGCCCACTAACTTCATGGAGCTGTTGTTATATTCATATCAAATAAAATTTTGGAAAAATAACAGTTTATAAAATAAGTTTTAATATAAAATTATAAAGTTCTATACATGTAAAGAGGAGTAGGTAATTACCTCATGCCATATTCATCAATCCTGGCTAAATATTTTCAGGACTTTCACAGGTAAGGTGAAATGAGAGCTTGTTTCACAAGACTGACTCACCATTTTTAGTACTTTGGAGACTGAAAATCATTCCCTAATTTTTGAAGGTTGAACACTGTAATAGTCATTATGAGTGTCCCCTGTTAAAGCAATGTCTGCTGTTTCGGTATCAACCCAGATATCTTCTTTTTTACAGGAAGGCTGAAATTACAATAAATATGGGCGAAACTCGTATTATTTCTAGTGCTGTTCTCTCAGCCATAGATGAAGACTCACCCAGGGAGAAGATTTACTATATATTTGAAAGAATTCCCCAAAATGGGCAACTTCAACTTAAGGTTGGTCGCCTTTTTTTATTTTTCAGATTGACTGTTAACAGGTTTAAATTTTTTCAATGCACAGATTTGCATAACTTAATTTATTCTGTTATAATCATATTTTGCCCAAAAGTAGAAATTTTAATTTTCCTATTTTGGAATGAACTCACACTATTCTAAATTTACTTACTCATTTCAGGGTAAATTCTACCAAAATCAAGGTTTTTCACTGCTCATTTCTCCTTAGGATTGTACCTAAATTGGAGGATAGGAACTTACTGGGGAAAGCAAGTTGTCTAGTTTCTGATGAGAATCAGGCATACTTTGAGATATCTTTATTTCCATCAGATTTTTATTTTAAAAAATAGGCTTTATTTTTTAGAGCAGTTGTGAATATCAACAAACTGATTCTAAAGCTTATCTGCAGAGGCAAAATACCCAGGATAGCTGACACAATATAGAAAAATGAAATTGAAGGACTGACACTTCCTGATTTCAAGACTGACTTTATAACTACAGTAATCCAGACAGCGTATGTTTGGTACAGGAATAAACAAATAGATCAATGGAACAGAATGAAAGTAAAAGTGAAGTCGCTCAGTTATGTCCGACTGTTCTGACCCTATGAACTACATGTAGCCTGCCAGGCCCCTCCATCCAATGGAATTCTCCAGGCAAGAATACTGGAGTGGGTTGTCATTTCCTTCTCCAGGGGATCTTTGCGACCCAGGGATTGAACTCGGTCTGCCACACTGCAGGCAGACTCTTTACCATCTGAGCCACCAAGGCATCAGAAATCTCTATTTCTGAGAGTTCAGAAATAGACCCACACAAGTATGGCAAACCAATTTTGACCAAGCAGTGGAGAAAAGATAGTCTTTTAACAAATGGTGCTCACCAGACTAGTTCAGACTTTGTATGTGATGCCCAAGGATCAACTCAATACAAATTACAGATCTGTCACTTGAGAAGGTCACTCAAGTAACTCATCAAAATGTCTATGTGATTATTTGAATGCTTAATTTTTAATAAAATGTAGACACAGCCTGAGAATAGCAGCAAGGATTTATTCTGTGGGTAACAGCTTGATTGTCTTAGATTGTGGGCACCATAGAGAATCGAAGTGAAGAGAAATCACTGATTTAAACTGAGGTGCAGCTGTGGCCTTATTTCATTTCAGAGAGTAATGAAGCAGAAATGCAGTAAGAGCTCACACATTTGGGTGGCATGGGAGCGAAAGTGTTTTTGGTTATGTAAAAATCCAGATGGGTCCAGGTTCCCAATATGGCACCATAGAGTGCTCTCCCAGCTCCCTAGGGGTTCTCCAAGTCTCTCCAAGACCAGGGACCCGGCCTCCTGGACTTTCTCGTGCATCTTTGTTTTCTTGTTGACTTTCTTGCGTTTTACCCCCCTTGAGTCCAACTCTTATTTTCTTCCTCTTTGGGGGCTTGCAGATGGATTTTGTCAAGTCAAAGCTCACAGTTGGGAATGCAAGTAGGGAATTAGATGGAGATGAGGGAAAGCAAAAGGTATCTTCTTCTGTATTTACTTTCTGGGAAAAGACCATAAAGAAAAAAGTTACATAGATTACAGGCTGTCTGGTTTAAAACCTGAAAGAGTGTCTGCTTTAAAAATTAAATTTTCAAATAAACCTTATAATACAGACAAACAATGAACCTAATTATTAGAATATAATTAACTTTCACCCAGTGAGAACTGGGGCAGAGCATACCTATGTGTAAACATTAGCTGGGCATAACCATTAAAGAGGAGGGAACTTTATCAAATAGAGTGACAAAAGGAAGTGGTAACATGGTGATGGGGAGAGGAGGGCATGTGAAATAATGTGTCAAAGGAAATAAAAAAACAAATGTTTAAATTTCTGTTATTGTCTCTTAAAACATAGGAAAAGCACTTGATAATATCATACAGTGAATTTCTAAGATGACAGTTTTCTTGAATTATGTCAGATGACTTTTATAAGCCACTCTTAGGGAAAGCTATACATCTTAAGAGAATAACAACAGAATTATTAATCAGAGACAGATTTATTATTACTGTATTTTCTAATACTCTCAGTTGTTCTCCCTCAGCATAAAGACCTCTTTTCATTGAAAATGCCACAATTTCTGCACTGAGTTCTGTATAGAATATATGCTTAACTAATGCTGGGTTATTTTTAGAAGAGTATAATTAACAGTAAATATATGATATTTGTAGTTATTTTTGTGCTGACTCAGGATATAAATGTAGGGAATAATAGAAGTTTTGATCATTTTCTTTGGTCTTTAGGAAACCTGAAAAACATAGGGACATTAAATACACCCATTCTATTTTGTTTTATCTACTTCGGATAACTCCAGTGACAAACTGGTTTGAAATATAGGTTTTATTAATTGAACAATGGTATGATCTAAATGATCTAAAAAGAAAAAAGGAAATCCCAAGTGAAACACATTTAATTTTTAAAGAATCAATTCCAACAGCTCAATTACCCACCTGCTCTCATCAATTGAAATATTTAATCAGCTATGATGGCTTATGATAAATACCTTAGTAGCACTGCAGTTGAATTGCCACATGACTTTGCCAAAAATTCTTTGCTTAGAGCTAGTTTTTTCCCCAAGGTCTGAAATTATTTTAATACATTTATTTCAATGGAAAATATGAGGTAGAATGGCAAAATAATGGAATATGGGGTTTCCCTGAAAAATCGTTTATATTGGAAGTTTTCAGAGGATACGGAAGATGTCCACTAACACGCCTTGGGAGGCGGGGGAAACCTGGGCCGCTGACTAATTCTGGCATCTTTCAGATAGGGAGGGACTGGGTCCCTCTGTACCCTGGCATGAAATGCACTCAGGAAGAAGTGGATTTGAACTTGCTGAGATATACGCACACCGGGGCCATGGACTCCAAGAACCAAGACAGCTTCACCTTCCGCCTCTGGGACGGTGACAACAGGTCACCGGCATTTGACTGCCACATCACCATCAAGAACATGGGGAAAGGTAGAGCACTTCTGTCAGGCTTTATCGGGACGAACTCGTACAGCTGACGTGCGCTGCTGTAAACCTCTCCCATCTTCTCTCCCTCTCTTCCTCCTTCCCTCCTTTCCTTTCTCCCTTCCATCTTCAGACTTGAAATTCCATCAGTTATGATTTGATCCGTGGGCTCCTCACTTGTTTTCCCTGGTTTACAAGAGTAGCCAATTCATGTGTTAGTTTCAGTATTTCAAAAAGCCCATTAAAAATCCGGCCTTGTCTGCAATATGGCTGCACAGGTTACTTTAATTGTCAAGGTTTTATGCTTTAAGGAAAATTTTACAAATCAATGCGCCAACCCTAGTTTTATCTTCAGGAATTGAATGATTACTTAAAAACAGAATTTGAAAGGGAAAAGATTTCCGGTACAGTAATGATAAAGGAAATATAAATGAATGTATTTTTTAAAAATTTAAAATAATACAAAGAAATTTTGTTGTTGAAAAGGTTGAAAGTTGTTACTCTTTTCACTTTGGAAGTGCTAACACATACTCTTTAGGGATGAGGGAAAATGCTGTAAGATAATAAGCTTTTCTGTTTAAAAAAAAATGTATTTTGTATTTATTTGGCTGCACCAGGTCTTTGTTGGAACACACAGGCAGGATCTTTAGTTGTGGAGAGAACTCTCAGATGCAGCATGTGGGATCTAGTTCCTTGATCAAGGATTGAATCCAGGTCCCCTGAATTGGGAGTACAGAGTCTTAGCCACTGGGCCAGCAGGGAAGTCCTGATAGTAAGCTTCTCTTGAATTAATTAAGCAGACCATTTGCATGATGGGACTCAACAGCACATAAATGGCAGAAGGAGGAGAGCAAAAAAAGTACTGAAAGCTCAGCAAGGGAGTGAGTAGGTCTTTGATTCTCAACTGTTACTACTGCACACTTTCGCTTAGAGCTTGTGTGAGGAGAGTAAAGATCCTACCTCATTCATCTGTATAGTCTAAGATCTATACATTCTCAGGACCAAGCGAAGTCTTAGATCCTTAGTACATGCTTGATTGATAGATTAACAGAATGCTTTTTTTTTTTTTTTTTTTGCCTTGGCTGCCAGAAAGCTCAGAGCTAAATTAAATTGGATGCTTAGGTACAGTAAGTTTTACTTCATGTATGTGGTAAAATTACAGCTGTCCTGAATTTTTTAAAACAAATTTTAATCCAGATTGACTGATTTGGTTATTTTTTTTGAAGGAGAAGACTATATATTTTATTTACTTATTTTATTGATGATACATAATAAGTTCATGTACTGTACACATTTATTTCTCTTTGCAAAAGTAAGACTACATTCTTCATAAATACTTGTCCAGGCAAAATGTAATGCAAGTGAAGTATCTGGGCAGACAACATATGTATTTGGGCAGCAGACTGTCCTGTCATTCTTAGCATGGTGCATTCCCTGGGGAGCACAGAAGTATTCTGTTCCATGCACACACCTGGGGATTCGTTCTACCCAGGGGCTTCTTTGTCTCTGAAAGGCTTGGAGTCACTTTGAGAATGAGATGTGGATGACAATGGACTTCCCACACGGTGCAGTTGTAAAGAATCCTGCTGCCAGTGCAGGAGATGCAAGAGACATGGGTTTGGCCCCTGGATCAGGAAGATCCCTTGGAGGAAGAAATGGCAACGCACTCCAGTATTCTTGCCAGGAGAATCCCATGGACAGTGGAGCCTAGTGGGCTACAGTCCATGGGGTTTCAAAGAGTTGGACATGGCTGTGCATGCACACATGGGTATGTGAAGGAAAATGGGAGAATTTCACGGGCTAGGCTTGGAGGTAGGGTACTTGCCCTTTGTACATCCTGGTGGCTGAATCACCTTAAGGAGTCTGGGCAGTGGAAACTGGAACAATACATCCAGAAGAAAAAGTACTGAGGCTGGTGAGGTCCTCCCTAGTCTCTGCTACAAGTGGCATGTGATTATTTTCTAAAAGGATTTGTGAAAATTTAATCAAGTAGATACAGTAACCTGTTGAAACTTTCAGTAGTTCAGAAGCTTTTTTTAAAATTTGGTGGTATTTTTTAATCTCTGTACAGAATCCTATCCTTCCTTCTTTCCTCCTCCTCCTTCACTGCTTTGGTTTTTTCCTTCCTTCCTTCTTTTGGAGGAAATTTTCTTAGGTTGCAGTATAACTTTATAATCAGAATTGTTCATCTCTAAATGAAATTATACTGAATTGTTAGACTAAATCAGACCCTAACATTAGCATATTTGAACACTTTTTGGGAGCCATTATAAATAACATTATGCTTTCCCGTTGTGCCATGACTTCTGATTTGCACGGTGGCAGAAATGACTCGGACATCTTTGAGAGACGTTTAGAAGGACATTGCCTATAGTTGACCCTCATCCATACTCTGACTAATGTGAAAAACAGTGCTGAAAAACTGGGTTCAGGCCAAACCTAGATATTTTTCCTCCTTTCAGCTCTATCTTCTGCTCTTCATCCTGTGGGTGAATTTTATTTCCTGGCTTTGTTCATTCCTCTTTCTTCTTTGATGTATTCATCTTAACTCCCTCAGAAGCATCTGCGGCTCAGGTTTTGATGTAGAATTAGGTTGACTGTTGATTCTACATTGAACTTAAGTTGCATTTTGAGTTAAAAAGCATAATATATAGAAAAGACTAATTTGATCATCTAAAACAGCATTTCCCAGTCATGGCAATATCAATATTTTGGGATACCTAAGTCTTTGTTGTGCACTATAGAATTTTTAGCAGCAGAAAACAAAGAAGAACTAAAGAGTCTCTTGATGGAAGTAAAAGAGGAGAGTGAAAAAGTTGGCTTAAAACTCAACATTTAGAAAACTAAGATCATGGCATCTGGTCCCATCGCTTCATGGCAAATAGATGGGGAAACAATGGAAGCAGTGAGAGACTTTTTTGAGGGGGTGGGCTCCAAAATCACTGCAGATGGTGACTGTAGCCATGAAATTAGAAGACGGTTGCTTCTTGGAAGAAGAGCTACTAACCTAGACAGCATATTAAAAAGGAGAGACATTACTTTGTCAACAAATGTCTGTCTAATCAAAGCTGTGGTTTTTCCAGTAGTCATGTATAGATATGAGAGTTGGACTATAAAGAAAGCTGAGCACCACAGAATTGATGCTTTTGAACTGTGATGTTGCAGAAGACTCTTGAGACTCCCTTGGACTGCAAGGAGATCCAACCAGTCCATCCTAAAGAAATCAGTCTTGAATATTCATTGGAAGGACTGATGCTGAAGCTGAAACTCCAATACTTTGGCCAACTGACATGAAGAACTGACTCATTGAAAAAGACCCTGATTCTGGGAAAGACTGAAGGCGGGAGGAGAAGGGGACAACAGAGGATGAGATGGTTCGATGGCATCCTGATTCAATGGACATGAGTTTGAGTAAGCTCCAGGAGTTGGTGATGGACAGGGAAGCCTGGCATGCTGCGGCCCATGGGGTCACAAAGAGTTGGACACAACTGAGAGACTGAACTGAGCTGAACTGGTCTTTACCTATTAGAAGTTAGTCATTGTTCAGTTGCCAAATTGTGTCCAACTCTTTGCGACCCCATGGACTACAGCATGCCAGGCTTCTCTGTCCATCAAGAACTCCCAGAGCTTGCTCAAACTTATGTCCTTTGAGTCGGTAATGCCACTGAACCATTTCATCCTCTGCCATCTCCTTCTCCTGCCTTCAGTCTTTCCCAGCATCAGGGTCTTTTCCAGTATTAAAGAGAGTAAACAAAAATAGTGAAATGTTTGAGTGTGTGCTCTTGGGTCAGATGGCTTGGGTATAAATTCTAGCTCTATCTTTCCTCATTGTATAATCATTTCCAAGTTGGTAACATTTGTACACCTTAGTTTCCTCATTTATAGCCTAGACGCATGGCAATGGCTAATCACAGTGTTGGTGTAAAGTTTTAAGAGTCTTTCTCCCTTACTTAGCACAAAGTTGAAACTCAAGGGTATTTTAATTATGATAATTTTTTTATGAACCTCAGGTGAACAAAATTTGATATAACCTTTAGTTTATGAAGCTCTGTATCCTTTGTGTGTGATCAACTTCTTTGCTCATTCAGACACTCACTCATACAGTCTTTTAAATACACATAACAGCACCTGTGCAGCCACCATACATACAAGAACTGGAATATTAACAGTATCAGAATCTACCTATCTACCCGTTCCGTCCTCCAGAGAAAACCACCATCCTGAATTTTGCGTTCAGTTTATTACTTTGGTTTGTAGTTCTCTGGGACTTGCTCACTCAACTGATACATGTTAATAAGCTACATCTGTGTGACTGCGTGTAGCTGTAGTGCATTCATTTTGCTACTTTGCAAAATTCAGCTGTGTGAATAGGCCACAGCTTGTTTATCCATTCACCTTCTGAAAAGGCATCTGGGTTGTCTCCAGTGTTTTCAGTTCCAAACAGAGCTGCTGTGACCTTTCTAGCACAGACCTCCTGGGTACAAGTGCACATGTTTCTCTCCAGCACACCACTGGAGTGGCATCACTGGGTCTAGGCATATGTGAGTATCCAACTCTTTACAGAATAATTCTAGGCTGTGTACCAGTTTACGCTCTAACTAGAACTGTATGCAAGATTCTACATCCTCTTCAACACTTGCCGTCTTCAGCTGTCCACATCTTGCCCTATCAGAGTGATATGAGATGGCAATTTATTGTGATCTTGATCTGTAGTTCCCTGACTATTCATGAGAATGAGCATATCTTGCATCTTTATTGGCCTTATGTCTTGCCCCTTCTCTGTGATATCTGCTCATGTCTTTGGCCAAATTCTTTGATTAGTCCCAGTCATAGAAACCTTACTATATCATATTAGGTTTTTGTTTTTTTTTTGTCACTTCTTAAGTATTTTTTTATTAGAGTATAATTGCTTTACAATGTTGTGTTAGTTTCTGCTGTACAACAGTGTGAACCCCCTCTATGTGTACATGTGTACATATATCCTGTCCCTCTTGGACCTCCTTCCCAGCAACAACCCCTCCATCCCACCCATCTAGGTCACCACAGAGCACCGAGCTAAGTTCCCTGTGCCATTCAACAGCTTCCCCACTAGCTATGTTTTACACATGGTAGTGTATGGGCTTTCCAGGTAGCTCAGTGGTAAAGAATCCACCTGCCAGTGCAGGAGACACAGGAGATGCAGGTTCAGTCCTTGGGTTGGGAAGACCCCTGAAGGAGGAAATGGCAACCCACTCCAGTATTCTTGCCTGGAGAATCCCATAGACAGTGGAGCCTGGCAGGCTACAGTCCATAGTGTTGCACAAAGTCAGACACTGCTGAGCACCTGAGCACACCTGCCTATGAATGTTTGTATGTCAAACCTAATCTCCCAGTTCATCTCTCTCTCCGCTGCCCCTCATGTCAACACATCCCTTCTCTACATCTCTGTCTCTATTCTTACTTATCCTAGAATTGAGATTTTGATTTCTGCAGTTTGGCCTTTGCTTTTTAGCTTCACTATGGATGTTTTATTTTTCAAATTTTGACCACCATCTCTTCTGCCACACAGGTGATATTGTCATCCTGGCAAAACCACTTGTGGTGTCTAAAGGTGACAGAGGTTTCCTGACGACCACCACTCTCCTTGCTGTGGATGGAACAGACAAGCCCGAGGAACTTCTCTACGTCATCACCTCCCCGCCGCAATTTGGCCAGGTTGAGTACGTCCGCTATCCTGGGGTCCCCATTACAAGCTTCAGCCAAATGGATATAGCAGGACAGACAGTCTGCTATGTAGATAAGAGCACGACAGCTGTCCACAGAGACACGTTCAGGTGAGCCCTGAGGAAACTTTTCAGAACACCTTCTTTGAATGAATGCTTAGAAAGACAAAGGCAGGGAAAAATATGTCCTTTTCCAGCTCGGGTATAAATCTGCTCTTCATCCATTGCCTCGATGGATGAGAGAGAAGGGTGCATAATTAAATTAACAGTAGTAGCCAGGCAAGAAATCAGGGCTTGTTTTTTAAAAATAAACACCTAAGCAAATCTCCATGCAAGCTGTTCAGTGAAGAGACATGTGAAGACCTGAGGATCTCCAGTAATGAGAGATGTGGCAAAGTAATTTACCTCTTCATTTGAGTCTGTTTTTCTATCCAAGGAAAAGAAATTTGCTAGTAAACATTTGGCATAAGCAAACAGTGCCTTTTGATACAATGTGTTTGGGTAACTATATCATAAATCATGTTGTCATAAAGTGGATCATATTTCCCCATAGAAACAGTGTTATAATTGGGGGCTGTGCACCTGTTCAAGGATTCTGTATCAAATAAATCACTGGGAGGAATAACAATCTGTTGAAAAGGCAAAGATACAACATTAATGAAAGTCTACATTCATTTAAAATACTGAAATCTGTTTCCAGTCACATAAAGCAAGAAAAACTCTAGAGGGTTTATCCTTTAGCAGTTATCAAAACTGGCTGAACTTGGGGTTCTTGATAGAAATACAGATTCCCAGAGCTGGGTTGAGAACCCAGAAATCCTGGACCAGCTTTTGGGGGACCTTGGTACACATCTAACCCTGAATTCTCCAATTAAGAAAGAGGCTCTGAGAGTGTTGATTTATCTTCCATACACACAGGGCTTCTGTCCTCCACTATGATTTTTGTCATGTCAGAATGCAACCTTCAAAAGAATGCTATAAAATAACACAACTGTAGCAGACTCCTATGTTATTTAACAGGCTCCCATAAACTATCAAGTACACGGATAACCCGTGTCCAAATGCCACTCTCCTCTATCGTATATCTTATCTAATTCAGTATGTCTGCCATGATAAACAATGTTTAAATGTCAATAAAGATTATTTTGCTTGCCTTTTTGGTATTTGGAATGATGATTTGAAAAGATGAGTTGTATAGTTAGGTAAAAAAAATCCAGGGAAGTGTAGACTAATACCTCCTTTTTTTCTTTAGACAAATGTTCTTAACAAGCAGATGATCATTTGGTGGCTCACTATCTTAATACCAGTTCAGTGCTTGAGTGTTGCTAAGTGTCAACTAAAACATCAGAAGTGGGGATTACTTTTCACACTGACTCCTTGGCTTGGGATACGGTACAGAGTCATGAAAGCAGGAAACTGGGGTCAGTTCTGTCTTTCATGACCCACATCTCTGGTTTTCCTCAAGTCATTCCTTCTCCTGTGCTCCTATAAACCCTTCTGTGAAAAGGAATGAAGCTCATAGTAGCTATGTCACAGTTGTTGAGAGCTTTAAATGAGCTTATGTATAATGTTCTTAATATGGAATCTAGAAAAATGATACTGACGAACCTATCTGCAGGGTAGGAATAGATGAGCAGACATAGAGAATGATTTTGTGGACACAGTGGGGAAGGGGATGGGGGACGGACTGAGAGAGTAGCATTGTCAGACATACACTACCGTACAGAAAATAGATAGCTGGCAGGACGCTGCTGTATAGCACAGGGAGCTCAGCTGGATACTCTGCGACAACCTAGAGAGGTCGGACGGGAGAAGGGGTGGGAGGGAGGCTCAAGAGGGAGCAGGTACATGTATATATATATGTGGCCAATTCATGGTGTTGTACGGAGGAGACTAACACAACGTTGTAAAGCTACTATATTCCAATAAAAACCCCAAAACACGACACATAGGAAGAACAAGATAAGTATTGGTTTCTATTATGAATATTAGATTTCAATGTTTATTTTAATGTTAATAATGTTTCTATTGTTTTTGTTATTCTTATAGTTATTGTTTACCATATTCTTGACTTGGCCCCCTTTTTTTGTTCTCCAATCTTTACAATACCAAGATTAATCTTGAAGGAAGGAAGAAGTTATAAAGAGCAATATGATTCCTTTTTTCCTGCTTAGTAATGGAGGGTGGATGCTTATTAGCTTAGTGCAGGTATATCAGATTCAGGGTTTTTCATTTGACACCCATTTCTGGAACTTCTTTTTCCTGTCCATTCCTATTTGCTTCCATCCATGCCTATGGGAGAGTCTGCTGAAGACATTCATGACTGTATTGGAGAAACCAGAGATTCTGCTGGTGAAGCCAAAGAATGAACACATAAAGATGTTGAGAAATAATGATTAGGCCTTAATTAGATGGTAGTGATGAGCTGAGAATAAAAAACGGTATCTCTCTCTAATTCACATCCATAGAGAATCATACTTGAGGGTGTTTATAAAATCATTCATCCCAGGAGTTTCTAAGTCTCTAGATTCTCAGGAGAGTTACCTGAGAGATTTACAAAATTTAAATTCTTGGGCCTCACTGCAGAGAGACAGCCTTAGTAAGTCCAGTTTCAGGCTTAGGAATCTGTATTTTCAAAGCTCTCCAGGTGCTTCCGATGCCGCTGGGACTAGCCATGTCCAATCCAGTCCAATGCATTGTTCCCAGTGTGTTCTGAGGCATCTGAGGGTTTACAGGAGCCTCTGAGGTCCTCTCCCAGACAGCACATGAAGGGGCTGAATTGATGGTGTTCTGCAACTCACATCTTGAGTTACTAAGATAACTTTGTTTAGTTTGTTGGTGGTTTGACTTTTAGTTTGTTTTGCATAGAGAGCTTCTGGGCAAGGTTTTCATTTAGCAGAAACTCTGTGACTCAATTTTGTAAAATGAGTGATTAGTACCACCAATGCTACAAAGATGCAAAATGATGTCGGCTGGTACAGAAAGGAGACATTAAGTAATAGAGATTCGAGAGTGAGAAACTCCTTTTTAATACTCTCAATCCTTCTGTTTATAGAAGGAAGTCTCAGGCGGCCTGTGCTCATATGTCCTTAACAGCTCTTCAGTATGGACTGTTTTTCCCTTTTTAGCAAAGAGCGTACAGGCCTCAGGCTCCAAGCCATTGGCCAACAACATCTAGCGTGAATGAAAAACAGTTGGTTTCTTGTATTTATTTTTGTGGTGTTTATGGTGATTTCGTTTTTATGAGTGAAAACTTTGGTCTTTTAGTCGTTAAAAGGTTTCTTTTCAAGTACATTTATTTAAGAAGAACAATGAGTTGATATAAAGCATAATAAGAGTACAAGTAGTACCAGAAAATGGCAAAAATTGTGAAGGTGGTGTTTGAATGACTCAAGATTAGGAAACAGGTTCATCGAGACAATAAACAGCAAGGGTAGGAAAACACTGATTTAATCCAGCCCCTTCATTTATGTGTAAGAAAGCTACTCTTGATACACCTGTAATGGATCAAGCAGTGTGTGCGTGCATGCTAAGTCGCTTCAGTCATGTCTGACTCTGTACGACCCTGTGGACTGTAGCCTGCCAGGCTCCTCTGTCCATGGGATTCTCCAGGCAAGAATACTTGAGTGGGTTGCCGTGACTTCCTCCAGGGGATCTTCCCAACTCAGGGATCGAACCCTTGTCTCTTATGTCTCCTGCCTTGGCAGGTGGGTTTTTTACCACTAGTGCCACCTGAGAAGCCCCATCAAGCAGTGTCCTAGACCCTTTTTACTCTGAAGCCTTACACCACCACCTTGAGAGAGATGTCTTGTTCCCATTTTATGGGTGAGAAAAGTGAGTCTCAAAGAGGCAAGAAGTCACCTAAATTGACATAGCTGACTATCAGAGCTAAATTTGGGCTGAGATCTCATTGTGGAGAGATCTGACTGCACTAAAAACCTTGTGGAGAATCTTTTCTTGTGGGAAGGACCCTTCTCCATGTGCGTCATTCTGATGTTTGGCCAGCAGTTTTGCATATTTATAATGGAAGAGCCTCACATCTGCTGAAGACCCTTGTTTTAATCTTGTCATTTCACTAACCCAACCATTGTGTTGTTTGTCAGGTGGCGTTCAACCAAAGCTGAAAGGCTGTTTTTTTAATGAAAGTGTGATCATGGTGCTTTTTAAAAATTAAATATATGCAACCAATCTAATCACCTAAATTTATGTTGCTTGCTGTTAAATCTGGCAAGGAATTTGGCTGGGGAGAAGAGATAAATTCTGTGGCAGAGAGCTTCCCTCCTCCCTTCACTTTTTAATGTAAGCTCTGGCAGCATTAATTAAACGGGGGAGTTTAATGGTCAGATTTTACCTTCTGCAAAAATATTTTGTGAATCATAAATTTCTCCTGTATTGTTTGGTGCTGCTGGCCTGGAAGAAGGATTTGGCAGCACATTCTGGGACAGCTGACACCAAGTGATTAGCAAGCTGACTTCAGCTGCTGGCAGCCGGGTTCTAAAAGAACATGCTAATGTCCTCCATTTTGACATGCCGGTTGGACTTTTTTTTTTTTTTTTCCTGAAGAACTGGCTCTATTTATGATTCCATTTTTATCTTTTAAATGCCATGACAGATGGCAGATTCTTCAGCCAACTCTATTGCCAGGAAATGCAGAAAGCTTGAAAGCACCATGGTAATGGTGAAATCAGGCCGGGCAGGCACCCCACACAGATCTGAGAGTCATTCCCCAAATTTCATGAGACAGTGGTCATCTTGGCTGCATTTCCTCTCAGGGGGTGCATAATAAAGGGAATTAAACAAAATGGACCCACAGAAGGACCTGCCACCTCAACACCACTGGCTTCTTAAGCTTGACTGGATGCCATAATAGCAATGGCACTATTGTTATAAATCTTGGAAATCTATTTGGAAGGTTTCTTCTGAGGGGGATGGTGTGGGCCATTTGCAAGATCATCTGGTCAACGTTTACAGGCACAAAGCGTTGACCTTGTCGCACTGGTTCTGCTAGGCTTTTTTTTCTTTTGACTGGGAATCCAACCAGGGCCAATTCACCCCGTCTCTCACTCTCTCTGATAATATTCTCTGCTTGTGAATAGTTTGCACTGTTACTTGTGAATGTGGAAAGATGTACTTGATCCAGTCATGTTGGGACATTGCATCCTTTTGGCCACTGGCTTGTTAGCTTTCTGTCCATGCAGACAGCTGCCTGAGCGTCCCAGCTGGGAACACCGGACTCAGGAAACATGTTTCTTATCTTAAATGGTCCCTAACCCACTCACCCTCATTCCCCTCTGACTGAGGGCAGACTGCTGATTTTCATTGTGGTCAGATGCCCGTCAGAGGCAGAGAGGAGTCTAAGATGGACTGCCTAGATCATGAGAAAACTTCAGTGGCCTCGGACAGGTCACATGTATGTGGATAATGCAGCCACTTTGAGACTGAGCTTGGGGCACCCAGTTGGGCATTTTTGGAATTTAGTCTCCAGAGGAGAAAGTCAGAATCAGATACTCAACATGGCCACCTCTGATGCGCCCCTGGCAGCTTCACCTCCTTGCTCCTGATGGCTGTCCCTCCCCTTCTCTCCTATTTTCTTTTTCTTCCTTCTCCACCGGTATTTGACATGCCTACATGTTCTCTGGCTTAAGTCTGTACTCAACTATAAATTGCTAATTTAAAACTCTCCAAAGAGCATGTTTTTATATAGATAGCCATTTTATATTGTGAAAGAGGGCAAAGTTGAAGGCATGAAGTGTGTTTCTGGAGAGGTTGCATGAAAATGGAGGCCCTGAGAGGATGCCTAGTCTCCAATTTTTACCTCTGCTCAGATAGACTCCAGGGAGGAAACATGACAGAGTTAACCAGAAAACAATAGAGTAAGGGCATAATTCCATGAAAAGCATCCCCTGAGAAACAGACTATGATTTTTGTACCTAAAAATGTGTATCACCTGATCTTTGATATTGTCAAGGTGACTAATAACTTAAAAGGTGAAGAGCATACACAAATATTTTTTTCTCAGGTGTGATTTTTTTTTCTTCTTAAAAAATAATAGATTTTGCAAACACTCCATGATCCAGCAATGAAATTACCTATTTGCTTAGGATATATTTATCCAAACATATTGTTTTGTTTTAAGGAAACTATGATTTTGTTCCATCTACATTTCTAAAGTTGATTCCATATTCTTGTTTGAGCTATGGGGGAAAAAGAAACCAAACAGGTTGTGTTCTTTAAAAATCAAGGTATGTGACATGTCCAAAAATGTGTTTTATTTTGAGTATTTCACTTAGCAGTTTTAACTTTTTGGACAAGGATTCCTTTTCCATGCATCGCATCCTATTTTCCTAGTAGGCAGTCTTACCAGCTTGATAATTAGAAAGCTCAAAAATGTTAGCCTAGCCTTCAAAGCAAAATCTGTATCTGCCAAACTCATCTCCCTGTAACTTCTGGTCCAGCTGCTCTTGTCCCTGAGTCCTTTGCCTCAGGCAGGCTGGCAGACTCATCACGCTCACACAACCTGGTTTCATATTCCTTCATGTTCAACAGCAAAGCATCAACCTCTATCCCTGAGAAATAAGATATCTTTTGTAGAGAATAAAAAACTTGGTAGTCACATTTGTCAAATTTATAAAATAAATATAAACCCCATATCTTCTTCTTTAATTTTAAAAAAGAACCTCTGAAGAAAATTCTTTTATCATTCAGTGTTATACACACTACAGTGTTTTAGGAGATTTTTACATCTGTGGAACATAAGAGTGTTTCTATCCCCCATGACTGTTTCAGAACTGGTACGTGGGAAAAAAACAAATAGACACAATTCCATGATTGTTTTGAAGTGCGTTTCTTTGGCCAGTGGTGAATGTGTCAATTCCATTTGAGATTAGTGATTTCCTAACTTTTTGGAGTTTCAATAGCAGATTTTGTTGGCTTAATTTCATCATAGTCTCAATTGTCCTTTGTATAGAAATTACACATTGAAATGTTCTAAGGGTGATTTTGGTTAGTTTAATTTTGAGATTGTCGGTGTGGGTGGAATGTGATTTAGTGATCAATGTAATCAGAAGCATGCCGTGGTGTCACAGAGCTTCAAGTGTAAGAAACATCTTGCTCAGCTTGGATTTGTGTCATTTCAGTTTTCTCTTCTAGGTCTGCAGTGATACTTAGGCACCATGACTCTTTCTTAGTGGATTGTTAAACCAGCAGTCACTAAAATGGCAAGAAAGAAGGTGTGGAGTCAGAGGACCTGGGTGTTGGTCCCAGTTCTGTCTCCGACCTGCCTTATGATCTGCCATGTTTCTGAATCTTTCCACTCTAATTTTCTTTTCTTTAAAGCAGGGCAATAATCTTTGTCCAACACAACTCCCCCATATCTTGTCATGGGCAAATGAGGAAACAAACAAAAAAATATGTGAATTGAGTGAATTAGCCAAATTCAGCCTACTCAGTACTTTATTGGATGGGCTTCCAATGATCAGCCTTAAGAACTGAGCCTATTAAAATCTCACAAAGAAAATACAACTGCAAAAGAGTCTGGGCTATGAAATTCCTATTTGGGGCAAGAAATGACACTAAGTATTGACAAGCCTGAGAAATATCATTGGCACAGTTAACCTGCCCCATCCCGGGAATCTACCATCCATGCTGCTGAGCAATACTTGGGGGGTTAGAATGGTCCATGTACGCATTGTCTAGTGACTGGTTTAATGGACAGAATGGTGTCCTCCTGAAAGATCCGCTCTTGAGCTTTCCTTCACATCCCAACACAATATGTCCTTCAGTAAAGGTGTGTATTGTTATCATTTCATTCCAATAGATGGTGACACAAGAATCCATGTTGAAGGCTGCCTTGCCTCTCTTTGCCAGATTCATCGTCAGCAATGGACTTCAGACCAAGCCTGGGGTTTTTGAGATCACACTGGAGACTGTGGACACAGCCTTACCCGTGGTGACCAGGAACAAGGGGTTGAGACTGTTTGAAGGGGCCACGGGCCTGCTCTCCCCTGACCTCCTGCAGTTGACTGACCCTGACACTCCAGCCGAGAAGCTCACCTTTCTTCTGGCCCAGCTCCCACGGCATGGCCAGCTCTACCTGCGGGGGATGGCGCTGATCCCACACAATTTCACTCAGCTGGACGTGGACAGTGGGCATGTGGCCTATCGGCACTTGGGAGGGGATTCTTGGACCGACCACTTCACTTTTGTGGCCACGGATGGGACGAACCATGGCTTTCTTGTGGATGGGAGAGTGTGGCAAGAACCTGTATCATTCACCATCCAGGCAAGTATAACAAATACGCATTTCATGGCCAGAGATAAGGAGAACACGACTTCCGGGAGAACTGTTTCCTTTCCTTCCTACAGCATGCCAGGCACTAAGCAAAGCACCAAGCATGTTAATATGAACACAAAACAGATGTGCTGCCTGTGTGCAAGATAATGATTGACCTTTGGAGTCAGTGGTAATAAACAAAGGACCAAAATACATTTGGAGACAGACACCTAGGTTGGAATTTCTGCTTTCAGTGTTTTCAAAGCTGTGTGAACTAAAAAGAGTTTTTTTGACTCTTCTGATTCTACAAAAAAACATGCCTTACAGCATTGTGGTAAGACTTACACAAGATAAGGTATCTAAGGTACTAGCATGTTGCCTGAAGTATATTAGGTATTCAGTCTCTTATAATTGCTTTTATAATATCTAACTATACTTTTATAATGATGCTTATTGGCCTATGTTATCTACTGGCGTTGTTGTCGTTCAGTTGCTAAATCTTGTCCGACTTTTTGTGACCCCATGGACTGCAGCATGCCAGGCTCTTCTGTCCTCCACTATCTCCCGAAGTTTGCTCAAATTCATGTCCATTGAGTCAGTGATGTTATCTAACCATCTCATCCTCTGCCGTCCCCTTCTCCTCTTGCCCTCAGTCTTTCGCTGCATTAGGGTCTTTTCCACCGAGTTGGTTCTTCACATCAGGCTGCCAAAGTATAGAACTTCAGCTTCAGCATCTGTCTTTCCACTGAATAGTCAGGGTTGATTTCCTTTAGGATTGAGTGGTTTGATCTCCTTGCAGTCCAAGAGCATTTTAATGGTTAACTATAATTTTAATGGTTTTCAATTAAACACCCGAAAACTTATGAAGCTACATCAGTATTACCCATGTATTGATGAGAAAAATAATTATAGAATCTACAATTTTAAAGTGTTAACTGTAGGTCAGACCCACTGTATATAAATCTCATTTAATATTCATAAAAATCCAATGAACTGAGTTTTATTGTCTCCATTTTATAGATGTTCATAAGTTCAAAAATTAAACAATTTGGCCAAACGCACATAAAGAGCTCCAGTCTTCCTGATCCCCATGCTGTGTCCTTTCTGTGGTACTGTGCTGTCACAGTTATGTTGACTGTTAAGATGATTCTTGGAGGGCATAACGTGTTTTTCTTTTTTTAGTCAAAACACATCAAGTATATTCTGGCTCTCAAAGCCTTGAATCCACTCTCCTTGGATACAGTTCACCATTTTCTAAATACTTCCACCAATAACATAAAAGATGTAAATCTGTCTTAATGCAGAATACATTCTGATTATGTAAAATAATAATAATTTTCCCTTGCTCTTTCATCTCTGTCTTAGTCAGGGATCTCCAGAGAAACAATCAATAGGATTATATAATTTATACACATATAAATGATAAAGGAGAGAGGAAGAGAGAAAGACTGATTTCTGTTTAGGAATTGGCTCATGCAATTGTGGGGTCTGACACATTCCAAAATCTACGAGGCAGGCCAGCAGCCTGAAGATTACAGAAGGAGTTGATGTTACAGTCTTGAGTCCAAAGGCAGTTTGGAGGCAGAATTCCTTCCTCTTCAAGAGACTTCAGTCTTTTTTTTTTTTTTTTAAGGCCTTTAAATGATTGGATGAGGCCCACCCACATTATGGAGGGTAATCTGCTTTACTCAAAGTCTATTCTTTGAAATACTCATCAATCTAAAAACAAATGCCTTCACAGGAACATCTAGCTTGACCAAACATCCTGGCTAAATTGGCATGTAGAATTAACCATCACAGTCTTTATGTAAAGTGAGATCTGAGGATGAAAGTGGGGAGTTATGATAACACGGAGTGGATACAAGATGAATCTTTGACTAAAAGGAAGTCTAGAAAGTGGAATGAGATTATGATACACTGGGAGAAGAGAGAAGGTGTTGATATTGTTGGTAGAGTATGTAAGAAATACCTTGTGCGTAGTAAAGTTAATTTCTTTTTTTATTACGTTTTAATTGTTGTTAGTTCTCTCCCACTTTTCAGTCAGTTCATATTTTTCTTGACTCCTGACTACCCCCAACCCCGTGCTATGTAGAGAAATGTCATAGTACTACCCAACCTGGAATAATGTTCTGGTCTATCTGGAGAAGGAAACAGCAACCCACTCGAATACTCTTGCCTGGAAAATCCCATGGATGGAGGAGCCTGGTGGGCTACAGTCCATGGGGTTGCAAAGATTCAGACACGACTGAGCGACTTCTCTTCACTTCACTTCTATTTGGTTACAAATATGTAGGAATTGTCAATTCTGAATGCCAGTGTAAGAGTTCCCATCTACACTCCAGAACAGGGAGGGAAAAGGGGTTAGAGTTTGAAGAGAGTACCAGAACTTCAATCAAGTGTCTCCCAACAGCAAAAGTATCTTATAGAGTGTGGTTATTGCAAGAGCCTTATCTCTTGAAGTTGTAGACTTAACTGATAGGGAATTATTGAATACATGTTGCAAAAGTTTTTCATCAAAGTACAAGGTTTTTCTTGCCTTTTGTGTAAACAAAACAAATAAAAAAACCTCAGAAGGAAAGCCTCAAACTTTCTCCCATAATTTCCCTGAACTTCCTGATGTCTCTGAGCTGAGAAGTAAAATAACTCAGGAACTGACTGTAATGTAGTCATTACCATCTGTAATGCAGAAGAGGTGACCTCCTCAGTCTCTTGCTTTTAAGAGCTCTTTCTGGCAAGAAAATATGACATTGGCCACCACTGAGTGATGAATTAGGCCAAATGGTCAATACCAAAATCAGATTGATTATATTCTTTGCAGCCAAAGATGGAGAAACTCTATAGAGTCAGTAAAAACAAGACTGGGAGCTGACTGTGGCTCAGATCATGAACTCCTTATTGCCAAATTCAGACTTAAATTGAAGAAAGTAGGGAAAACCACTGGAGAAGGCAATGGCACCTCACTCCAGTACTCTTGCCTGGAAAATCCCATGGATGGAGGAGCCTGGTGGGCTACAGTCCATGGGGTTGCTGGGAGTTGAACACGACTGAGCGACTTCATTTTCACTTTTCATTTTCATGCATTGGAGAAAGAAATGGCAACCCACTCCAGTGTTCTTGCCTGGAGAATCCCAGGGACGGGAGAGCCTGGTGGGCTGCCGTCTATAGGGTCGCACAGAGTCGGACACGACTGAAGCGACTTAGCAGCAGTAGCAGCAGCAGGGAAAACCACTAGATCGTTTGATTTAGGTATGACCTAAATCAAATCCCTTATGATTATACAGTAGAAGTGACAAATAGATTCAAAAGACTAGATCTGATAGACAGAGTGCCTGAAGAACTATGGACAGAGGTTTGTGACACTGTATATGAGGCAGTGATCAAGACTATCCCCAACAAAAACAAATGCAAAAAGGCAAAATTGCTGTCTGAGGAGGCCTTGTAAATAGCTGAGAAAAGAAAAGACACAAAAGGCAAAGTAGAAAAGGAAAGATATACCTATTTGAATGCAGAGTTTCAAAGAATAGCAAGGAGAGATAAGAAAGCCTTCCTCAGTGATCAATGCAAAGAAATAAAGGAAAACAATAGAATGGGAAAAACTAGAGATCTATTCAGGAAAATTAGAGATACCAAGGGAACATTTCATGCAAAGATGAGTGCAATAAAGGACAGAAAGGGTATGGACCTAACAGAAGCAAAAGATGTTAAGAAGAGGTGGCAAGAATACACAGAAGAACTGTACAAAAATATCTTCATGACCCAGATAATCAGGGTGGTGTGATCACTCACCTGGAGCCAGACATCCTGGAATGTGAAGTCAAGTGGGCCTTAGTGGGCATCACTACAAACAAAGCTAGTGGAGGTGATGGAATTCCAGTTGAGCTATTTCAAATCCTAAAAGCTGATGCTGTGAAAGTGCTGCACTCAATATGCCAGCAAATTTGGAAAACTCAGCAGTGGCCACAAGACTGGAAAAGGTCAGTTTTCATTCCAATCCCAAAGAAAGGCAATGCCAAAGAATGCTCAAACAACTGCACAATTGCACTCATCTCACACACTAGCAAAGTGATGCTCAAAAGTCTCCAAGCCAGGCTTCAACAGTACATGAACTGTGAACTTCCAGATGTTCAAGCTGGATTTAGAAAAGGCAGAGGAACTGGAGATCAAATTGCCAACATCCTCTGGATCATCAAAAAAGCAAGAGAGTTCCAGAAAAACATCTCCTTCTGCTTTATTGACTATACCAAAGCCTTTGACTGTGTGGATCACAACAAACTGTGGAAACTTCTGAAAGAGATGGGAATACCAGACCACATTACCTGCCTCCTGAGAAATCCTGCCTCCTTTATGTAGGTCAGGAAGCAACAGTTATAGCTGGACATGGAAAAACAAACTGGTTCCAAATTGAGAAAGGAGTACATCAAGGCTGTATATTGTCACCCTGCTTATTTAACTTATATGCAGAGTACATCATGAGAAACGCTGGGCTGGATGAAGCACAAGCTGGAATCGAGATTGTTGGGAGAAATATCAATCAATAACCTCAGATATGCAGATGACACCACCCTTATGGCAAAAAGTGAAGAAGATGATGAAAGTGAAAGAGGAGAGTGAAAAAGAAGATGATGAAAGTGAAAGAGGAGAGTGAAAAAGTTGGCTTAAAGCTCAACATTTAGAAAACTAAGATCATGGCATCTGGTCCCATCGCTTCATGGCAAATAGATGGGGAAACAATGGAAGCAGTGAGACACTTTCTTGGGTTGGGGAGGCTCCAAAATCACTGCAGATGGTGACTGTAGCCATGAAATTAGAAGACGGTTGCTCCTTGGAAGAAGAGCTACTAACCTAGACAGCATATTAAAATGGAGAGACATTACTTTGCCAACAAATGTCTGTCTAATTAAAACTGTGGTTTTTCCAGTAGTCATGTATGTATGTGAGAGTTGGACTATAAAGAAAGCTGAGTGCCGAAGAATTGATGCTTTTGAACTGTTGTGTTGGAGAATACTCTTGAGATTCCCTTGGATTGTAAGGAGTCCATCCAACCAGTCCATCCTAAAGGAAATTAGTCCTGAATATTCATGGGAAGGACTGATACTGAAGCTGAAACTCTGATATTTTGGCCACCTGATGGGAAAAACTGACCCATTGAAAAAGACCCTGATTCTGGGAAAGATTGAAGGTGGGAAGAGAAGGGGACAACAGAGGATGTACTTCCTACTAGTCACCCTGGAGCTTCTTCCCCAAAAGGCCATGATAACTGCCTCCCCATCTCACAGCTCTGAGGGCACCATCCTCACTTTTTTAGGAAAGGAGAATGACTATAACCTTTGAAACTGTGTGTTGCTACTTCAGCTTACAAAATAATTGTTGTTAAAAAATTCATAAACTACAGAAAAGGTCTAGACAATAATTCATTATCCCACTGTGATCAGTGGCTTGCTTGCAGTCTTTTATTGAAATAAAAAAGAGATAATATTATATGTACTATTAAGCATATTACCTGTTTCCAATCATTAAAATTTCCACGTCATTAAATCTTCCTTGATAACATAATTGATAAAGGCTGCATGGCACTCAATCTCAGGCAGAGATAATTTATAATTCCCCTGTAGGACTTCCAAGTTTTATGGAAATTTTTATTATTTGCTATTACAAATTATATTTTAATTAATAGTAATATATATATTCTTTGTCTATACATCTATTTCTGTAGGGTATACTCGAAAAGTAGAAATTTTGAATCACAGTATATGCACATTATTAATATATATATATATCAAGTTTATCTCCAAAAGATTTTCACTAATTGGCATTCCTTCCAACAAAATATAAAAATGTCTATTTCTTCAAACATTTACCAATGTGAGGTGTGATTGCTTTTTTATTTAAAAAAGCAGATTGCCAACTTAACAGAAAAGTATTTCATTGTTAAAAAAGTCCATATATAGAAATACTCATAGTTATTTTTCCCCATCTGAAGATAAATGAACATGTTTGCACACATGCTCCCGAAATTTTGTCTGTGTCTGTGTGAACATATATATGTATTTGTTTTGAACAAAAATGGTAGTTGTCTCCTATTCTGAAACTTTCTGATTTTTATTTTTTATTGGTTAACACTGAATTGTGGGGCTTTATTTTGTTACTAGTTTATCCTATCTCTTTTTCTTATCAACAGATGACTGGTAGTTTATTATATAAACACACACAAAATATATGGTCTTATTGTGAACACTCATTTTTTACTTTGCTAGAATTACAATAGTTTCATTTGGGGATAAAGTTAAGATTTGCGTGATTAGAAATGAAGGGAACAAAGACTGTGTTCTTGTACCTGTTTTGTGGTACCAGTGATGAATTATGCTAATTCTGCCAAAAATGTTCCCTCCGTAACCGATGAGTCATTTCTAATGACGCCATACCATATGCGAATGAGGTCCTTTGTAGTGTCTGAACTTCTGTCCCTCTTTCACACATGAGTAATTGCCCATCACAGCCTTTACAAATTGAGTCTACCTGTTTGGTTACCTGGTTCTGTCTATCAATAAAACAAATACTCAATACCTATAGATAAGCACCTTCCACTTTTTTTTACTGAAGTATTTGTACTGCTATTCAATATTTTTGCTATTTAAACCAAGACATGACAAAGAAAGTTTCAGTGTATTTGTAGACCTTTATAGCATTGTTTCTGTAAATAATCAAACACTGGGAGAAGGGGGAAATGCTTTTGTAGAACTAATATTAAGTTTGCAATACAGTTCCTGGGTCAGTTTTAATGTATTCATCCAACAAGTATTTCTTGAGCTCCTGTAATGGTTGGGCATTTTGCCAGGTGCGGGGACTAGTTGAGGGGAAAAAAAGACACGGTGTCTGCCCTCAGGAAGCTTAGGTCTAATGGGGGAGCCAGGCAGTGGGCAAATAAATAAAGCTGAGTCAAAGCTTCCAACAGAAAGTTAACCTCTCTTCTGGGCTCTATGGTATTTGCTGAAGATATTGTGAACGAGGTAGCTTTTAACAGAAGTTAACCAGTGAGGAGGATAAGGAATCTGAAATTCAGGAGAGTTTGTCATTGTTGAACTATTTAAGCCCCGGTGTTGCTTGGGAAGGAGAAGGCTTTGCTTAACATTGTGTGTGATTATTGATCATTCAGGTGGACCAGTTGGACAAAGCGGCCCCCCGCGTCACACACTTGCATTCCCCTTCTCAAGTAGGGCTCTTGAAAAATGGTTGTTACGGGATTTACATCACCTCCCGTGTGTTGAAGGCATCAGACCCCGACACTGATGATAATCAGATCATCTTTAAGATTTTACGAGGCCCCCAACATGGGCATCTGGAGAACTCAACGACAGGTACTGCCTTCCTTAATCCTTGCTCATTTTAAAATACTCAGTGGTTGGCAATCTAGAAGGTAATTTGTAATTAAGTTCAGGCCCATTTGGTAAATACTCCCCAAGGCTTACTGACAGATGCGGTTTATAAATCAGTATCCATGCTAAAGAGGATTTAAAGCTGAATTTTCCTAAATTCATCTTGAGTGGGAGAACTGGATACTGATACACAACTGTTTATTATGTATAACTTTTTTTCAATAGCTAGATTGTAAAGTATTCACAGGAATACATTGTCAGGACCAAATCCGAATTTGTGACCCATTTTCTTATATCATGAATTTCTGAGCTATGTAAGTTCATTAAAAACAATTTTTTGATGTAAGTTTTCTCTGAATTGTATGTTATTTCTACTTTATGAAGATAATGATCACAGGATGGCACAGAATTTTAGATTTTATTGCTAGATTTTCCTATTCACTCTCTGTTTTCATATTTAAGGTACAATGTTTGAAACAAAGTAATTTAAATTAATTGACTTTGAGTTTTAAGATGGTTACATTTTATTAATTTCTTTAAAAGATTTACTTTAAATATTTTAAAAGAAGAGTTTAAAAATAAAACAGCCATAAATATTGTATCAGCTCTTATCTAATATTTTGTTTGATTACTGATGAAAATCATTTACTTCTTTTTTGTAGGTGAATTTATCCATGAGAAATTTAGCCAGAAGGATTTAAACAGTAAGACCGTTCTTTACATCATAAACCCATCTTTGGAAGTAAATTCAGATACCATGGAATTTCAAGTCATGGATCCCACAGGGAACTCTGCCACTCCTCAAAGGTAAATTCTTTTGCTTATTTAATACTCCTGCATATAATGTCCAGAATGTATCTGATGAGGAAAGTAAAATGTTCTTTTTTAAACAGAATCTAAGAGGACAAATTGATAGATGATTTCCCACGCTCATAGAATTTATTTTGGAAAGAGAAACTTCTGTTGTCGCTGTTTAGTCACTAAGTCGTGTCCAACTCCTGCTTCCCCATGGACTGCAGCCCTCCAGGCTCCTTTTTCTGTGGAATTTCCAGGCTAGCATACTGGAGTGGATTTCTATTTTCTTCTCCAGGGGATCTTCCTGGATCAGGGATCAAACCTGTGTCTCCTGCATTGGCAGGCAGATTCACTACCACTGAGCCACTGGGGAAGTTTAAACTTCTGTTGTTGATAATCACAGAATATGGGAGTGTTAAAAAGTTTAGTTCTTTGGGGCTGGGTCATTCATTTTATGCATGCGTTTACAAATGCACATCCTTTCACACCCACAGAGGTTTCTGTCTTGACAATTCACTGGTATCCAGGACTGGGCTTGTAGGCTCATGTACAAATTATGCAGCAAGAGGTCACTCTAGGACTGTGTTATGACCCACCATTTCCTAAATCTACATTTCGAAAATATCTAGAGAATGAGGGAGTTAGGAAAGTTTAGCAAAATATCTTCTCTTCCCCCCAAACCCAAGCAATTACTAGCGACTCCTTTTGTAAGTTATAAACCTAACATGGGTAAGGTGAAGACAGTGTAGTGTAAAAGAGGAAAAAAGACTTGGGGGAGGTATTAAGTAATACTTTGAACTTGTGTCAAATATAGGACCCTCAGAAAAACCAGAGTATCAAATCCTCAAAATTAACCATATTAACAGACCATAATTTCACTTACCAGGTCACTATTCTAGATTTTTTTAAGGTACACCTTGAATAACAGCTATTAAATGATTGCAGAAATCACAATCCAGTTCTCCATGTTTTTTTTTTTTTTCCAAGTTTGATGCCCTTCCCACTCACCTCAGAGAAAAGTTGTTCATTTATTCTAGTTTTAGTATTGACTCTATCAAACCACACACCATAATGAGCACAGCTTCTTATGGGGCTTTTGTGACAGAGTATGGACAAAGAAAGACAAGAAAATTGAGAAATTCACCTCTGATCTCTTCATTTTTGCTTTTTCTTTCTGATCCTGGATTGTAGTCCCAGTATCTGCCAGCAGAGGTCTCTGTGGTCATTGCTAGAAAAATGCATCTTTACCAAAACCTGTTCTCAGAATTGCACCTCTATTGCCTGTAATATAAAAAAAAATCTGGTCCAGATTTTTATTGAGTGGCTACTATAGGCCAGGTGCACAGTATAAGCATCTGGGAAATAGGTGTGAGCAAGGAAGAACTGGACCCTGACATGAAAATTCAATCATGACACTTTAAAATTAAAACAGATGCCCACTTGCCATTAAAATGCTCTTGCCTCAGAAAAATGGCTCTTGGGATTATAATCTTTATAGAAAATAAGTTACCTACTTGCAATTTCAGACAAATGTATTCAATTCTCAAGAATTTTTTTAAAAAATCGTACTCAAAAATATTAATAACTTGATTTCACTGCTTTTTAATAGTTCAACGTATAAACATAAAAATATTGATCAGACTTGCTACTGAACTAATGCTGACCACATGGGAACACAGAAATAGAACTAGATAGATATTGCTTCACCCACAAACTTCCTTTTTTCATTGGCCACATCTTGCAGTATGTAGAATCTTAGTTCTCCAACCAGGGGTCAAACCTATGCCCCCTGCTTTGGGAGCACAGCATTTAACCACTGTATCACCAGGGAAGTTTCTACATATACCCCACGACCGCCCCCCCCCCTCCCGCCACCAGTTCCTCATTGTAACCAAGGACACTGCTTTTGAAGATAATTTATGATTTTGAATAATTTTCAAGTTTATTTCAGAACCTCAGAATTTATAACTTTACTTGAGACTTTTAAAATAGACTCCTACTTCTACTAGATACCTATTTTCAGGTACCTATGCTGAAGATGTTTCTAATTCAGCTTGTAATGATTGGAGTCAGTGGAATATAATGCAAAATATGTCCACTGAGAGTTAATCCCCAAATAACTTTGATTTGATCCAACATATGTTAAGTTGTTTTCTCTAGAGTGGGTAGAGGGAAAAGCAGGTAGAAGTTACTAAGCACTTATTTTTATAGGTTTTGAAGGATATAGTTGTCTCTAACCTCATTTGTAAGTAGTTACTTTGTGGAACAAGAAGAACTATTTTTTTCCAGTAGGAAACAATGTTATGAATAATGATCTGTCTTCCCAGGGCTAGCAGGAACCTAGCTGCCTGTATAGAATAAATCACAGGCATTTACACTATAGCTTTCTGCTCTACTTCATTGCTCTTCATTTAATTATCACAACAACCTTTAAGTTAGGTACCATCATAATCCAGAATTTACAGATGAGGAGACTGAGGCAAGGAGATAGGAAGTGACTTTTCCAAGCTCATATAGCTCATCAGAGAAGGAGCTAAGATTTTGGTACAGAAGTTATGACTCAAATCCGTGGTTTTCCTCACTGCACTAAAGGACTTCTTGCCCACTCTTAATGAGCGTGCTCAACTGGCCTAAGGGGAAAGAAGCAACAGACTCAGCTCCATATTTTTCTCCAATCTTTGGCCATCAAAGCAACAAGAAAGGAAGAATACTTACTCCTCAAGGAGCTTAAATGTAAATTACAGGTCTCAATATGAGTGTGTACTCCATGGCTAATGAACTAGGGATAATGGGATAGATAATGTATGGTAAACCACTGGACTCAGAGCCAAAGAACAGGTTTGGGCTTTGACTTTGCCACTGACCTAGGTCAAGTGTTTAGTTATCTTAGTTATCTCATCTGTAAATTAGGGGCAGTATTACAATTTATTTAGAGGAACAAATGAGGTAAAACACGTGGGAGCATCTATTTAAAGTCCTTGACAAACATAACCTGCGGTGGTGATTACTACTGTTGTGCATTCATGTGGGGGACAATGATTGACTGAATAGTATCCCAGAGGCCTTTGGTAGCCAGCTAAAGCCCATAAGTTAGAAATGGACTCTGAGATGTTCACAAAGTGAACAATCCATATTCTTGTTAATAATCTGAATGCAGTGAACTTTGTGTTCTGGTTTGGTTTAGAATTAATAGGTTAATAGTCTATATGTTTCAAGGGGTGAAAACATTCTGCAATGAAGCTAAAGGGACTGGTGGATGCAATCAGGAGCAGAAAGGAGGCTCTTTATAGAATAAGGAGGACTCATGTTCAGTGAGAATTGTCCCGGAGTCTTGATTGCTCATACGTTTTTGCTATGGCAGCATTTCTGTAGTGCATCAGTCCTAAAGGGTCAATAGACTTTCCATTAGAAATGGTGTTGGGAAATCTTGATGTGATCAAGTTATTATGACTCACTAATGCATCACATTGCCAAAGTCACAAAGATGCGTGTGTGCATTGGGAATCTTCAAGAGAGGGATATAATATGCAACATATCGCAATATGATTTGATTATAAAACCAAGACCACCCTGCCCCAGAATAGCTCATGGCACAAGCTTTTCATGCAATACGTTTAGGAGACATTTGTAAATAGAAGTTACTATAGAATGTTGAAATCCATGGGAATTTGCATCAAAATTTAGATTTGGTTAAGTGCCTAAATTTCAGGCACTGTGCTAGGTGCTTTCACATATGTTTTCCGTTTTAATCTGCAAAACAGTTCTCTGAGGGTGATAAGGAAATCAGGCTCAAAGCATTTAAGTAATTGGCCAGCAGCCACTAAGTGAATAAATGGCAGAGCCCACAGTGCACCATGACCTCCTGACCTCAGTGTGAGTGCTCATCTTCTCGGCCCATGCCTTAGCATGCCGTTCTCATGTCCAGTGTGAATCTCAAGATGGTCTGCCTCGCACCCAAACTCTGTCACATAGGACCACATCATTCATCAAAAACACCTTTGTAGACCACAGAATGTAGCTGACGTCTGACCAAGGCAGTCTCTTAACATGCATTCAGTGTTGACCTCTTTCTTGCACCCACTGCAGAACAGGTGAGCTTCAAAACGAAAGCTGACCCCTGCTGAAGTTCTTCATAATTCAGTGGCTGCTTCCCCAGCTGCTCCATGATTCCAAGCACCTTGACCCTTCTCCTCCCTAGCAGGCGAACTTAGAAATGCTTTAACAACTTTTATGAAACACGTTATAGGGAAAGAGGTTGAAACTCTTGGTTAGGTAAAGCTTTCACGTTACTTGCAAGCCAGAAGTTAAAGTATTTGTCTCTAGATTAGATCTAAGAAACCACAGAGGAAGGAAAGGGAAATAGGCCTTATTAAGCACCCACTGTGTACAGGTGCTTTATACGTATTAACAAATTTTAATTTGACATGTCATTTTACAGATGATGAAAATTGTGGTCCAGAGAGACTGAGTAACTGACCATAATCACACACTAATAAGTGGTTATGAGATGTGTCTGACTCCAAAGCACTTGTTTGGGGTACTCACTATGCTGCTTCCTGACTAAGCACCGTTTCCCCATTATCATGAGAGAAAGACAGAAAGGCAAACACAGGTGTTCATAGCATTTTTATGGAGCTTAATAGCATCCTCTTTGAATTGATAAGTCTTGGATTGAATACTTAGAAAATATTTTTTAACATTTTGATTTTCTTAAGTCATATGCTACTTGATTATAAGTGAAGATCTAGTTATAAGAATAATTTAATCACCATTTTAGCTACTATAAAATCTTTCACTGAGAAGCTCAGAGTACTTAATGAGTGTTCATTAAGGTTCATTCAACCTCTTTGAAGTACAGACTCATTATTATTGTACTTGGGGAAGTGAGGAAACTGAGGCAGAGAGCAGCCAAGTACCTTTTTTACATTTGCTTGTTAACCTGGATTAATGTCCCAAATCCCAAAATAAAGTTTGATTCCAAATGATTCTTTTGGTTCATTGTTCCTTCATATAAATGAACCAAGTAGACACAAAATGGTTAGATAGCATCACCGACTCAATAGACATGAATCTGAGCAAACTCTGGAAGATGGTGAAGGACAGGAGAGCCTGGCATGCTGCAGTCATTGGGGTTGCAAAGAGTCAGACACGACTTAGTGACTGAGCAACAACAGCCACAAAATAGAATATCAGAAAGTGTATATTTTTGACTCTGCTTCAACACTCTTGACTATTTGGTCCAGACAATTCTTTGTCGTGGGGCTTGGGTGGAGGGTGAGTTGGGCGTCCTGTACATTGAAGGGTATTTAGCAACACCCCTGGACGACACCTACTAAACACCAGTATCCCCTTCCTCCCATTGTGAAAAATAAAGCTGTTTCTAGATACTGTCAAATGTTGAGAAGCATGAATGTGCCTTAGAAAATAAGACATCATGCTTTATGATAGAATGGTCATTTACCAATGCCATCTTTCTCTCAAGCTAATACAATCCAATATGACCTAAAGAATCCAGAATAAGTCAGGGCTAGAAAAAAACATGTGAAAACATCTGGCCTAGAGATTTTCTTTTCAAATTGTGTGAAATATGTGAATAGGCTGGGAAGAAAAAATGTTTCAGTGGTCAATTTAGCTTTTCAAATAGTAGGTTAAACGAAGTTCATTATTTCCTTGAGCAAATATTTATTGAGCACTTACTATGTCCCAGTCACCCTACAAGGCACTTGGTGATACCTCAATGAACTGCAGACCTTTAGTACCTAAGTGAATTAAATAGTATGTTATATGTACTTTGGAAATGAGAGTTAATCAGATTAAAGTGGATCACACATGCTGGACTTTGGAGGTGGATCGCTAAATTGGGTAATTAAACAGTTTGTCTTGTCTTTGACTGAAAGAAGAACTGGAAGTCTCATCCCATTTAATTTCTTTTTCATGTGAGATGTTATATCTTTTTATTATATATGCTGGGTACTGTTGCCTTTATTTTTTAATTTTTATTTTAATTAGAGGATAATTACAGTATTGTGATGGTTTCAGCCCTACATCATGAAAGACATAGGATGGAGGAATAGAAATTAAATAGTCTGGGCATACCCCGCAGACTATGTCTTTCATTCATGACAGTTGTTGAGAACCAAAACTTGGCTTATAGATTAAATGGACTTTTCCATTGTGATGAGTCTGTGAAATCACTTCAGGAAGGTTTCCCGCCTGGGGATGACTTTCCCCGTGACGGACATTTGGAAATGTCTGGAAACAGTTTGATTGTTGTAACTGGAATGGAATGGCATGGCGGCCTCTAATGGATCTAGTGAGTAGAAGCCAGGGATGTTAGTAAACTTTTTTTTTTTTCGCCTGCACCCCATAGCATGTGGAATCTTAACTCCCTGACCAGAGATAGAACCTGTGCCCCTGCATCAGAAGGCAGAATCTTGACCACTAGATCAGTGAGGAAGTCCCCACTGGGAGACATCCTACGGTGCACAGGACAGCCTCCCACCACAAAGAAACCTGGTCCCAAATGTCAGTAGTTTCCAGGCCAAGAAATCCTGACCTCAGGGCTTGAGGAGTTTTTGCATCCTGCTGACTCACAATGATTGCCATGTGGGTTTCACAGAAAGTGTGTCTGTAAACTTCAGAACGAGAAGAGGGGGGTCATTGAAATGTGAAGATGTGAACCGACCCCCATCTGCTTGACACCTCCCAATCCAGAGCTTTCCACAGTTCTCTAATGGGCTTCTGCATCTGGTTATCTGCATGATAGCAAACATCTATCTGTATGGCTTCTTGTAGGGAGAATTCCCAGGTGACTGACTACATCTCTAACTTTTCTTTCAAGTGTTTGTGTTGAGTTTAAGCAACTGTAGGCTCAGTGTAGAAAGGCCTTCTTAAATACAATACTGCAGAAAACAAAAAAACACTTTCAAAGCATGTGTCACACATATCCTCTGGGTATGCAAGTGCCTCATGATTTAAATATTTTTCTGAAAAATATATAGCCTGGCTTAAATTTCATAGCTTTCAAATAGGCATTTATTGTTTGTAGGGAATAGTTATAAGAAAGTAAAATAGAACATTGTGTAATTATAACCTTAACCTCTAAGCATCATGCAGCATTCCAATGATGTATCAGGGTGATGTGTGCAGGTTCCCAAACACCAAAACCCTTAATGCTTTGAAACTGAATGTCACTCTGCATGATCCCCTTATGGATCTAGATCAGCAATCAAATCACACTTCATTTTAGGCCTCAAGGTAATCTGGACCTGCAGAGTGACACTGATGAATTTTTGCTGGTCGTGGTTAGCATTAGCAATACATAGATTCTTAGAAGATTGAACCTTGAAACTCATTTGAACCTTACACAGACTTAGTTGAAATCCATCTCTGTGTATTTATTTCACTGGTTCCCACTGCTCCCTTTTCCTTCCTGTTTTATCTTTCTGTTTTCTCTTCCAATCATTCTTGTTGATTTTGTTCCCCTTTCTTATCTGGCTGGATCCTTGAGGAATTCTTTGCAACATGTTATTTCTATTGGCATTTATAACATCCGTGTTGCTTGTTATCTTGTGATTCTTTAAGCATTGCCATTTCTTTCTTTCTTGATCTGTCTCCTGTCAGATTTGAAATCGATTTCATCAAGGCCCATGAGGTTCCCAATATTATTTAATATAAGTATCCTATTTTCATGTCAAAATTTTGTGAGGCCCAGCATGCTAATAACAATAAATGTCATGTCTATTGATTGAATAAACATATATGAATACAAATTCTTGAAGCTCTAGAATAAGTCCATGCTTCCACACTACCATTGTCTCACTGGCTGCTGGTCGGTAGAGTAGAACACAGTGTTGTTGAGTTTGTTTTGCTAGTGAACTTAATATATAGGATGTGGCTGTGACACATGATTGGTGCAAGGACATAAAGGGTTGATTAGAGGACAAACTTATTACTCTCTGTTAAGAATGATCTCCAGGAAAGTGTGGCGTGTTCTTTGAAATTTGTGAACTCCACGGTCTACTCGGTAGCACCCAGAATTTCTAGCTCTGCAAAGAAAAACACTGTAAGAAGTAAATTTAAAAGTCTAGAGGAAAGACCTGAATCTAAGTGGAAGTTTGGGAATACAGTAAGGCAAACTCTGAGGGTTTTATGAATGGAGAGTGAAAGGAAAATGAATAAAACCAAAAAAAATGGAAGTGACTTAAATGATCATAGTGAAGACCGTTCATGTCTTTTATGTTGCTGCCGGTTACAGCGGGTAAAAAAATGTAAGGAAATCTTTGAAGAGAACTGTTCAGGTGAACCATTTCAATTTTTCTCACCTCAAAAAGGGAAATATTTCAGGATAAAGATAAAATTGTAGCCCACTGCTTGAGCTCAGATCACAAGAGTCATGGAGAACTTTAGTTGGGAAGAAGAATGGTAGAGAAGGAACAAAACATTTGGTTTCAGATTTATGCTAAGGACTCTATCTCTGCTGTGTGTTAGCTTTGTCATAGCATTTTGCCTTCAAGCTAGTTATTTAACCTCTCTAAGCTCAGTGTTGGAGAAGGCAATGGCAACCCACTCCAGTACTCTTACCTGGAAAATCCCATGGACGGAGGAGCCTGGTAGGCTGCAGTCCATGGGGTCGCTAAGAGTCAGGCACGACTAAGCGACTTCACTTTCACTTTTCACTTTCATGCATTGGAGAAGGAAATGGCAACCCACTCCAGTATTCTTGCCTGGAGAATCCCAGGGACGGAGGAGCCTGGTGGCCTGCCGTCTGTGGGGTCGCACAGAGTCAAACACGACTGAAGCGACTTAGCAGCAGCAGCAGCAGCAAGCTCAATGTTCTTTTCTGAAGAAAAGGAAAAAGACAAAAAAATACCTCTTTGTATTATGAGGATTAAAGAAGTCAGTTTCTATCAAATTTCGGACTCACTAGACATAGTGTGGAAAAAAAGACCATCCTGTCTTTATCAGGTTTATTCAGTTGTATCGCTGCAATCAAGCTATATGTTAGTATAGTCCTTGCACATACACAGAGGAGGGATGGGTAAACCTGTAAAATACATGCACATTCTAATTCCTAAACATTCCTCAAAGACGTCTTGTTATTAAACTGAACCTGAGTTTAGAGAAGATCTGTGCCTGGAAATGATCTTGTTGTACCATTGAAGGAGGTCAAAATATAGGAGAGAAGTTTCATATCAATGTCCTTTCCAAAAATGAACGTCTCCTTGAACTTAACCACCTGCTCCATTCCCTTCCAAACACTCTCAAATTTGAGTCCCTTCCTTTATCATGGATAACCGCACACCTTGGATAGACTTTTAATCTTATTTCTACATTCATAAAATAGAATTCTAATACATGCTCTGTCTACCTCACAGCAGCACTGAGAGTAACGAATGAGATAATGCTAGTAGATGTTCTTTGTGAACTAAAAGGTACCAAACATATGCAAGGAGTTTGCAGCACTGGTGTAGGTTGATGAACCACTTTTTTCTCCCAGTTTGGACCAGTGGTTGCTTTATACCCAGCAGAGGAGCCCCACAGGCTTCCACTTTGCATTTCTCATGATTTTCTTTTTTCTTTTCTTACATGCCTAGTTTGGAACTGAATTGGTCTCATATTGAGTGGTCACAGACTGAATATGAGGTCTGTGAGAATATGGGCATGCTGCCCTTGGAGATTACCAGAAGGGGATATTCCATGGATTCAGCCTTTGTGACTGTACAGGTAACAACTCTAAACTATCATCTTTCAAGCTAAAGCCTAGGTTGCTGGTTGGTGCCTTTGACTATTTCCTTAAAGAAACTCAGAGTAACTAAGGAAACTTCAAATTGCAGGAGTGTTGCTCTGTTCCAGAAAGTCTAAGTACAAAACGTCTTTGTCCCTCCATCATTTATCAAGATACATTAGCTCCTACATATGCTATTTCTAACCCATCTTTAGTTTTAAAATCTGGTCTTTAACTCTTGAAGTTTGATTTCATAAGATCTACCCAACTTAGTGAACTTGGGCCAAACTCTTTTTTGGAAAGGAAAGTTGTCTGCAAACTTCAGTCCCTGTATGGCTTTCTCTTAGCATGCACCAAGATCACCTATGGTCTCAGTGGATGAGAAAAATCAGGGATTACACCTATCTTACACATCACCCAAGTCATGCAAAATTAAGAGGCTATGTAGCAATAGAGGCAGCCTGAAATATAAGAAATTTTCAATAATTAATTTTGGACTAGTCACCTGCTATTTCTTTCCACTGACATGGAACATGGAGCACAACCATGGCTTCTAGAATGGAAAGGTTTTTAAGAAGTCTCTAGAAAAACTGCACATTGGGAGAATGAGAGCATGAAAAGCCTGTACATACTAATGCTGGTAAAGACTTCCTCCTCAATCTAAAGGGGGAAAAAAAAGCAGTGATATTAGGTTCTGGGGGGAAATGCCATCTCAGTGAAGTCTCAGTTACAATAAGTTCAAATCAGCTTCAGAACCTTGTGCATGTAGATTATACTATATACCAGACTCAGCATTTATCTTTCCAGTGGGCATAGGTTCTGTTTTCCTGACCTATGGGTGCTTTATGATTGTTAAAGGATCAGATAACTTGATGTCCCCTATAACTTCCCAGTACATTGGTTATGGAAAAAGAAAGACTGCGTGGTGGTTTCCTAATACTCTGGGCCTCCAGAGAAAGCACCATATGCTCTAGGCTGGAGTTTTGGGCCACAGAACTGTTCACCTTGCCAGGCAGGAAGAAAAGACCTGGTGTGACAGGGAATCTTTTGTCTGCTGAAGCTGAGCACGCACAGTAAAGCTGCCAGCTGTGTCTGCAGGCCTTTCTCAAACAGCCTGAGTCTTTCAGGGACCACTCTGCCCACAGCACAGCCTGCCACTTTAGACCAGAGCTGATTGGCTGCTTAAGAAAGTGCTTCTACCCTCTGTTGTTGCCTTGGTTTGAATCACCAACCTGCACCCGACTGGCTGCTGCAACCACTTCACCTTAGCCCATTTCTTTTCCCACGTAGGATTCTGTGAACTCAGTGGTGGTAAATACTAGGTAATTGCACGTGCAAGAACCACACGGGGAAGTGTAACTCCCAGCATATGGTGGGTACAGGTGTACAATGGGCTGCCTTTCCACAGGGAAAGGTTGTTCGGGAGGAGCCTTGGCATCATAGAGAAAGGGCAAATAGGGGCTTAGGAGGCAGTGCTCTTCTTTTTTTTTTTTTTTATTGGAGTATAATTGTTTTACAATGTTGCATTAGTTTCTGCTGTATAACAAAGTGAATAAACTCTATGTATACATATATCCCCTCCCTCTTAAGCCTTCCTCCCTCCCACCTGCAGCCCACTCATCTAGGTCATAGCAGCAGCAAGTTGAGCATTGTATGCTATATAGCAGCTGTCTGTTTCACACGTGGTAGCTATCTATTTTACACACGTTAGTGTATATATGTCCATGTATCACTATATCTAGCTGGTTTACAGTGGTAGTGTATATATGTCAAAGCTACTCTCCCAGTTCGTCCCACCCTCTCCTCCCCGCACTGTGTCCACATGTTGAGTCTCTACATGTGCATCTTTATTCACCTGGCAGTACTCTTCTTGAGCAAAGCATTTCCACTGAAGACCACTGGCAGATGTTAGGGGCTTTGGTAGAAATGGAGATCACATCTGAGACCAAAGAAATAGCAATTTGTGCATTTTGAATTGTGCCCTTCGTCCCTTGTAAGAAAGTGAAGGAATGAGTAACCCACTTTCCCAAACATCTCATTCAATGACCTCTTTTTCAAACCAGCTGAAGCCTCTTTTTCGAACTCTTTTCAACCATGTTTCAAACTAAATATGTGTTTTTCACATATATTTAGGCTCCTCGGGGGAAGTTAAGGGCACGATGTCAGAGTCCTTAAATCATCTCTGTTCTTCAGCCCCAGGAAAGGGGAACAGGGGAGCAGCCAGTAGTCTCTTTAGATTAGAGCAATTTTTTTTTTAACAACTTACTTGAAGGAACTTCTAAAGCCCTGAGTTCAGGGTTTGGTGGCCTCTGTGTGGCTGTTCCCCAGGTCTGTCATCCCCACAGAGCGCTCATTCCTGTCTGTGAAGGGGAATGGCTTCCTCCAGACAGGAGAATGGACCGGACTTGTTTTCATTCATTTGGTCCGAAGGCTGCGCTCTGAGCTTGCGGGATCCCTCCAACTGACTGACAGAGCAGCCTTCTATTTGTCAGGAGAGCCCACTTTTTCTTCTCTCCTCTGTCCCCTTCCTTTCCTCCAAGGCGTGATTTTAGGACCATGTTGGGGTAGAGGGAAGGCTATGGAATAAAATGGTATCTGTAGCAAAGAGAAAAATATTGTTTAAAATTCACATTACTTTCTCCAACAACTGAATTATTTATAAAGGAGAAGCCAAAAAATAAAAAGTTTTATGTGTCCTTCCATTGATATTAGTCTAGGGAAAAAGGTAACTTTAAGGAAGATGGATCCAAAACGATGTATTATAATAAAAGATAGTTTATGTTAGGAACAGATTTAAGAACATGAGTTAGTCTAGTATGAGATTAGACTCAGCATTTCTCTATCACAGCATATTTTTGTTAAAAGAATGTCTTCTCTTTTTTCCCTCTTGAGGTCAACCAAGTGTCAGCTACAGTTGGAAAGGATTTCACCATGACTCCATCTAAGCTGGTGCAGTTTGACCCAGGTACACTGTGTGTCTACAGTTTGTTTCATGTTTTTGTAAGACAGTCTAGAGATTGTGGAAAAGACAGACTATTATGCAACTTCAGCCAACTAGAACTCCTCAAGGAACAGTATTACCTCGCTTCCAGAGAGATCAGTTTGGCCTTGAGGTTTTGTGCTTTGTATTTTATTTTATTACTAGTGGATATTTATTTTAAATGAGATGAAAGATCATAACAAATAAAATGTATAAAATATTAAAGCAAACATCCAAAAATCCAGAAGAAAGGCCATTTAAAAACATGATTTAAAAGTCTGACACAAAGCCGAAATAATGTAATTGCCTCATATTTTGATGGAAAATTTCAGAATGTTATAGTCATGTGGATTCCTAAAGGGCATTTCTAAATTATCTGTCTTGGAATAGCTTGATACGAGCAGCTTTCAGGGAAAACTATTATTTAAATTAGATAGCACCTATTTTGCTTTAGGCCTTTGGAAGAATTTTGCTTGGTGCAAAGTGAGTATAAAAGCATGGAGCCTACTCTCGTAGATGTTCTATGCTGTGCTGTGTTTTGTTGCTCAGTCATGTCTGACTGTTTGTGATCCCATGGACTGTAACCCACCAGGCTCCTCTGTCCATGGGATTGTCCAGGCAAGAATTCTGGAGTGGGTAGCCATTCCCCTCTTCAGGGGATCTTCCTAACCCAAGGATTAAACCCATGTCTCCTGCATTGCAGGTGGATTCTTTACCATCTGAGCCTCCTCAGGGAAGCCTGAGAATACTGGAGTGGGTAGCAGGGGAACTTCCCTACCCAGAAATTGAACTGGGGTCTCCTGCATAGCAGATGGATTCTTTACCAGCTGAGCTACCAGGGAAGCCCCCACAGATGTTCTATCCTTTGGGAAATACAGACATGAGAACAACTCATTGATAGAGTGCATTGAGACCCCAAGGATGAGCCACTGTTCTGGCTGAGGAAAATCCTGGAAGACTTCTTAGAGGAGATAGCAGCAGAAGAAGGGGATTTAGCCCAAAAGACATACTTTTGGCAACTGTGCCTGGCGGGAGCACCAAGGCAGAAGCCATGCCCCCTTTCCCTGGCTGCTAAAGATGGGGGCTGGTAGCTCTCCCTCACTGTACTGCATGGTTCTCTCTCTTACCGTCTGTGTGGGATAGACCTCGATCACCTGCCCGGGGGTGAATGGAAAGGCTGTGAGAGGCAGCCAGGGCTTGAACCTTTGCGCTCTTCTGCAGAGGATGTGTTCTGTACTCTGAGAGTCGGCCACCTGATCAAAACTTTTGCCATTGTCTGCCACTGACCCATGACGTTTTGGCAAAGGCAAAACAAAATTGCCTGAATACCACCGCCACTCCAAAACTGATAACTTACTATTAAACATAGAAAAGAATGCCTTTCTGCAGTTCAGGCTTCCCTGGTGGCTCAGTCAGTAAAGAATCTGCCTGCAGTGTGGAAGAACCGGGTTTAATTCTGATGTTGGAAAGATTCCCTGGAGAAGGGTTATGGCCGCCCCCTCCAGTATTCTTGCCTGGAGAATTCCATGGACAGAGGAGCCTGGCGGGCTACAATCCATGGGATCACAAAGAGTCGGACATGGCTGCAAGTTGTATGATGTTAGGTGACTATATTTGCTTGCTGGGGCTGTCTTAACAAAGTATCACAAACCTGGTAGCTTAAAAACAGGAATTTGTTTTCTTACAGTTCTGGAGGCTAGAAATTCAAGATCATGATGTGGGCAGGGTTGATTCCTTCTGAGGGCTGAGAGGGAGTCTGCTCTATCCTCATTTCCATGATCTGATGCTCTGCTGGAATCCCTGGGCTTCCTTGGCTTCTGCTGTATCACCCGATCTCTGCCTTTGTCTCAATCGGGTGTTCTTGTGTGTGTCTGTGTCCAGATTCCCACTTTTCATAACAACACTAGTCATAATAGATTAGGAGTCCACTCCACTCTAGTATGACTTCATGTGAATTGCATCTGTAATGCCTTTATTTCCAAATAAGTTTAGGACTCCAATGTAGCGATTTCTGAGTGACACAACCTATTAAAAAAGAGCCTCACATTTCACATGCAGCAATCTCTGATGCTGGAAAGGATTGAGGGCAGGAGAAAAAGGTGTCAGAGGATGAGATGGCTGGTTGGCATCATCGATACAATGGACATGAACTTGGGCAAACTCTGGGAGAAGGTGGGGGACAGGGAGGCCTGGCATGCTGCAGTCCATGAGGTCGCAAAGGGTCAGACACGACTGGGCGACTGAACGACAACAACCCCAATATTGCTATTGGCCTCCTCCCTATGATGCTTAAGTTTCTGATTTGCCTCAGTGTGTTCCTCAGCCTGACCACCCTTGGTGAGAAGAACTATTCCTATTACGTATTGAAGTTTACCCTTGAGTTGCCACAGGCACTGGTTCTGATAAACCTCAAGGCGAAAGGACGTGATACATTTGCATTGTGACTTGTATGTACTCAGATTAAGGCAGGTTCGGTCTTTCCACTTTTTGAGAGGCAAGAGTCTTTGTTGTTTGTCATCTTTATTACTCGAGGTCTGTTTGTGACAAGATCAGGAGTGATTTGGGCTTTGGGTGGATTTTGAGCAGTCCCCTTGCAGGTTCCTCCGGGTAAGAGAAATACCCATTTTTCTGGAAGAGTTCGCATGCTGTTTTGAGTAGATACTAAAGACCTCTGGAGGCTCTAAATAGTTAAAAGTTTAGAGATTATTTAAACATTTGAAGAAAATAAGTAAATACAGTTTATAAATGAAACAGCACTTGGCTGCTCATTGTTTTGGAGCTCATTAGCCAGAAACTTTCATAAACTGATATCTTCCTTTAGAAAATGTTACATTTCCCCCTGTCCACTGATCCTGCAAATACTTACTTACTCCCATGTTGTTAATCCTTACCTCTTTCAGATCTGATGTCTTCATCCCCATTCCCACCCCTTTTACCCAAAGTAATCTGTTCATTTCTTTAAAAGCAGCAGTTTCTATGATTGGGGAAGAAACAGAGATTGAGAAATCAGAGTGAATATTTTAAGGTTGGCGAGCTCTTGGAGGAAGCTGAAGAGAAAATGAGGGACTTTTTAAAGTCCTAGTGATCTATACTCGCCTTGCGGTTTTGCGCCATATCGAAAACAAACCCTGACTACTTGGCATCCTGTGATTGCGTCTAATCTTGAGTCAAAGTGCAAATATTCTTAAGAAAATGATTGTTTTCCTTTAAAATAGGTGTTCTTGAAGGCTTTGCTGCATTCTTAATTGAGACTTCACTGTGCCTAAGAGTCAAAATGTTTTCCAAAGGAACAGCTCTCTCATGTGGCATTTGCAAAAAAAAAACATTGAGAAAATGTCTTTCAATAGTGAAATCTGTTTTACAGGAAAATATCCAGGAATTAACTCACTCTGTAAAGTGGGCTCTGTCTGCATAACCTGACACTTCTCTTTCCTCTTCAGCACCTTTTGTTTATGGGAATAGGGGGCCAGTTCAAGCCTTCTGAAATTGTTTATAATCACTGTGCTTTCACAAATACTTTGCACCTTGAAGGTGGGAGAGGAAGGAAAAAGAAAGACTAAGAAAATTCTTATTTCTAACCTCATTAACTAAAAAAAAGTAGTTCCTATGTGCACACCTGGTAGACATAGAAACAGAGTTGAAATGCAGGCAAACAAATCAAAAGTACTTCAATGAAACTTTGAATAGCTTTTCTCTAATTATATGGTTCTACTCCATAAAGGTTTTTAAAAAATACTTTAAGGGGTTTTCTTTAAAGGTGGGAGGATGGGGCTACTATAATTTAAAAAAAAATTCTTAAAATAAGAGGGCAAATGGTTGAGACTTGGAAAAAAAATTTTTTGTCTTGGATTTTTATTTGACCACTGCTTAACTTTATGGACTTTGAGAGTCAAAACAGCTCTCTAATTATTAAAAGTCCTAGTATTCATATGCTTTCTTCATCGTCAAGTCTTTTCTCTTCATGCCAGTTTATTACAACAGCGACCTATGTGGACTCCCAACTTCTAGCTTCTTTGCTCGCCTGCCTGGGCCCCTAAATCTTCCCACGTAACACTTTTCAGTTTCAGTTTTCTAAGACACCCATTTTCAAGAGCCTTCCCTGTTGCCTGTGGTTTAAAGTCTGAATCTGACCACCTCGGGTCCAGGGCTGTCTGCAGTCTGGCTACAAGATGTCAGTGCTGCCTTTTCACCTCTCTTCCCTGGCAAGACTCCTCTACTCCAGCCAGCTATTCTGCTCAGCCCTCCTGATTAAGGCCTCTGCTTTGCTCTCTGACTTTGCTCATGTTGTTTTCCCATTCCACCCTCCTGGTCTTTCCAACTCTGGAGCCCACATACGTGTAGTATTTACTGTCTGTTCTGTATCTGTTGGCAGATGAAAACAATGAGAAAAGAATTCAGATTTTTAGATGAGAATGCTAGAAAAAACATGTTTAACTATTTATGTAGATGAGTTCATGGGTGTGCCAATGCAGGAGATGCTGGTTTGATCCTTGGGTCAGGAAGATCCCCTGGAGGAGGGCATGACAATCCACTCCAGTATTCTTGCCTGGAGAATCCCATGGACAGAGGAGCCTGGCAGGCTACAGTCCAGGGGTTCGCAAAGAGTCGGACACAACTGAGACACAGCACATAGAAATACAAGCACTTGAATAGCTGATGAGTAAATGACCCAGAATAAAGTTTCAAAACTTAGCTCTTGAATCTTACACCATAAGTTTATTTTTCCCCCTTAAAATTGAGCCATCTTTTTCCACTAAACAATACTTTCTTTTCTTCCTGCCAACTCTTTTTCTTCTAAATAAATCCTTGGGGTGGATGTCCGGCTATTCATGTCATGGAAAATGGTCAAGATTCGACAATCTCTGAAGTTTCTTCCAACATTAATTATGTGTTTCCGGGGTTGCTTTGCATCCCATCTGAGTGGTGACAGGATGGCTGGAGATACATTTGTAACATCAAAACTGTTTTGTATTAAGTTCGCAAAGTTACTGTGATCCAAGCTTGATTGTAACTGCATGAACAGAGGCAGACAGAAAGAGAGAGAGAAAAAAATTTGGCTCCATCTATTTCTAGAACCCCTCAGCCTATAAATTCTCCACAGGAGGATATCAAACTCTGGAGTATTACATCATCAGAAAAAGCGTTTGTGGGCTACAAGTATCTCAGGAAGTAGGGCAGCCGATGGAAGCAGCTGTCGTTAGAAATCAATCATTTCAAGGGTTCCATGAATAGCGTGGAGTACCATCCAATAATCACTTCTGACTGCATCAACATCTTAAGATTTTTCAAACTATTAAGATTTTAAGATTGCAGTACTTGTTTATTCTTAAGATGAGAAGGGGCAGGTCAGGAAAAAATTCTCAAATAAAAAAAAAGTCTTGGGGTCTCAACAGCTCACCATTTTTTGTTCATCCCTTCCCTAATGCAGCTTGCTTTTTTTTGTTACAGTGTTTGCATTTAAACGGAATCATCATTGTCCAGGAACAAATGTGGTCTTTTAATATCATTTGGGAGAACAGCACGACTTCAGCAAGTTGGTTGCTGTACAATGGCTCACTCAGGCTACTGCAGTCTGGCTGCAGACATGTTAATTAATATATTTCGCTGACACCTAGTTGATTGAAATAGCAATTAAAGAGTAATTAAAATGTTTACTTCTTGTAGGAATGTCAACTAAGATGTGGAATATAGCAATTACCTATGACGGATTAGAGGAAGATGATGAGGTCTTTGAAGTAATTCTGAACTCCCCCGTGAATGCGGTTCTTGGCACAAAGACAAAAACTGCAGTGAAAATTTTGGACTCAAAAGGAGGTATTCTTTTGATCCTCATCTTGAAATCACGAGCAGTCTTGGCACTGTAGCTGCTTACTTTCAACAGCCAGCGTGCTGGATAACGCTTTCAAATCAAAATGCTTCATTTCTTGTCAAGAAAGCAACCTCAGTCATGATGTAGGCCCTTTATTCTGCTTTCTGCTTCATGTGGCTTTCCTCCTGCTAAGAACGATCGTTTGAGAAAAGCAACAAGTCAGTGCCTCATTGTTTTTTTTCCCCTACCCGTTTGTTGTTCTCATCAAGGGGGAAACAATGTTGGTGAGAATCTATCGACAATTATTTCCCTGCCCCGAGTTTGTAGGGCTGTAATTACCTTCCTCTGTGGAAGAGAGCTCTTAATGCCTAAAATCTGAGCCCTCGCTGTAGTGTGACCACGAAAATTCTGAGGGAGGAAGGAATGGGAGGAAAATAGATGTGAAAGGTGCAGCTGGCGTGGGGATTCAGGAGCAGCTGGAGAATATTAATGAATAACCTTGGGTTGCAGAGCCAAACAGGTCCTGGATGGTATATGCGAAAGACCAACCTGTGAACTAAATAAAGATCAGCCAAAGTCCTTGGTACGCTGACTTTTTCCTGCCAAATACCCTCTACTTATTCGTCTTTTTAGCATTTGACAAGTGTCCAGTTACAATGCTTAGTCTTACACTCCAGTTTTTACACCGGTCATGCCCTATGGGCCATATATTTTTCTTTGCTTAGTTATCTCCACTTCTCTTTCTCATTCTATAATAAATATAGACACTTTCCTCTTTCCTTTACCATACTCATATTTCCACATCTCTTCACACCAAAGTCTTTTTTTTTTTTTCCAGTAGACTTTTCTGGTCACAGTAAGTACATACATAGATGAAGTACACACTTGACAGATGAAGTATAAGGTATCCAAACGTGCTTCTGGGTTTAGACTTTTTTCATACTAACTGGCAATATTTTTAATCAAAGGAGAGCCATTAAGATTGACTGAGTCTTTGCTCTAACAGTTGAAGTCTCATCTGAATAACTGTTATCTGATTTCACTAACATCTTCCAACAATTCCAGTTTCTACCTATGGAGACTGGGGAGAGGGTGAACAAGTAAAAGTGTTTGTGGAATGATACTTGATCAGGGAATAAACCCAATGACACGGAGGAGTTCTGTTGATATGAAATGAAGGCAGTCTATTTCCCAAGTAGATGGGATGATTATAAAGTCACCACAGTGATTTTCATCTGTGGCTTATGAATGAATTTCATGACTCATAATCACGCTGTAGATGTGCAGAAGGGCATAGCTTTCCTGTATGGAAACTGATGAAGAGAAAAGGGGTTTCTGGCAAATGGCAGCAAGACAACATCTGGTGGGAAAATCATCCATCTGAATTTAATGACAAGCTTCGTCGATGTGATCACTTATCTGTTTGTGTAAAATGGACTGACCTGCCGTTTTGTGTGCCACCAGGGCAGTGCCATCCTTCATATGCCTTCAATTCAAACATGCCCAGTGCATGGGAGAAGGGCATTTGGCACCTGCTCTCCCCAGGGGCTTCCTCACCCACCACTTCTGATTCCTTTCATCTGGAAAGAAGACCCCTTCCAACTTCCAAGCAGCTAGCGGTCACGAGGGGTGACGCCCTGCGGGACTTTGGTTCTGAAGATCTTTCTCCAGTGAAGCTTAGGACCCGAGGGGATGGCAAAACAGTAAGGATGGGGACCTCCTGGGTTTTGATGTGTGGAGTGCATATGAAAGGGATCAAAGGATCTTAGTAAGTAATCTGGAATGCTGAGGAAGCTGTTTTGCTTCTTACAGTGAATGGGGGCCATAGACATTCTCATGGTTCCTTGGACCATCGTGAAGTGGCTTTTACATACAAACATCAGCATAGTTCATTAATTGTACTGGCTGAAGTGATAGATATTCTGACTCATCGCTATGATTTCTGCTTTGGTTCCTTTTGTGATCAAGACAGATAGGGAATGACTCGTGGTCCTGAAAAAGAATGAGATTATTTGGGTGCAGAAACCATGGCTTTGAATTTACTAGCATAGCATTCTCACCAGGCATACACTCATGAGTAAGTGTGTGTGTGTGTGTGTGTGTGTGGTGTTTCTTGGACCTCTGTGCACTATAGATGTACCAAAAAAACAAGGATGTCTTTTCTAACTGGGACGAAGAATAGATGAGTCAACACTGATAAGTTGTGATTAGTCCAGTGACTTTTTAAAAATTCCCATTATTTGGGCTTGGAAACTCTTTTAAAAATATGTTTAGAAATTTTTAGTTACTAAAAAATCTTATTGGAAGGGTTTTGCCCTATTATGAATTATTATTCAAGCCAATTTTGTTCCTGTTTATTTCCTCTGTTGATTTCAGGTTCCTCCATCCTCTGTTTATAAAAATAGAACAGACATCATCTATAACGTAAGCGTATATACTGTGTAAGCAATGCATGTGATCAGTCCCTCAGTCATGTCCAATTCTTTGCAACCCCCAGGCCTGCCAGGCTCCTCTGTCTGAGTCTGAGAGGATTGCTAAATTTTTTGTATTTTATGGATGCAAAATATCTAGTGAAACTACCTTTCATAACTATTATATTTATATATTTTCCTTACAATCCTGTTTGAATTTTGTTTAGAGGCTTGGGTGGTCAGGAAAACATCCTTTTATCTCTTTATCTTGATCCAGTGTTTGGATTGCCTGTTTTTACAACAAATGTTTTTGTTTTCTGTCTTGTTGTTTGTTTTGTCTTCACTGTTGTTTGCTGATTTCCTCAAGTATCATGGGGTGATTTCCCTGAAACTGGAAGATGACGGCTCCCCAGCTCGCAGAAGGAAGGCCAACGTATCCTTTATTAGTGAGCCCCAAAAGACAACCAAAGTGGCAGAACCGCCTCAAGCCGATAAGGAGGAATCCACAACCGGCTCACACTTCCCCAGACAGGTATGAAAATCTCTTCACTTCCTACTCTCCTTACAATAAGCTGTTTCCTGAGCTGAAAAACAGCCTTCAAGTTTGGGGATAGTTTTCTCAGTTAAAACACTATTCAGCAAATGATGACCTAAAAGAGGTAACAGTGTGATCGGTTTACAGGGTGTCAGATCTAAATTACCTTTCCTTCCCATAGGACCCGTTGCCCTCATTCCCAAAGAACTGCACACCGGAATTAAAGGGACTCTTCCACTTTGAAGAAAGCCTCCAAAAACTGTACAAGTGCGATGGAATTGCCTGGAGATCCTGGAGCCCCCACACCAAGGTGGGACACAGGCCGAGCAGCCACATCCCTTTACTTGTAGCAAGTCCCATCATAAGCCAGGAGAGGGAGAGGAGGCGCCCTGTCCACTGCTGTTTCCTCTGCCTACTGTGTTATGCTTTGAGGGGGGAAGAGGAAAAGATGGCCAGTTGATGCTTTAAAAATCACAAAACACAGTAGTTAAGCACTACAATTTAAAAAGAGGCTTACTTATTTTATTCAATTATTATAATGTTAAAAGGTGTAAAACTAAAACATGGCTGACTTTACCGTGTCCCATAAGAAGCCATTGTGTTTCTCAAAGTGGAGAATGGGGATTAGGGCTGACCTCCTTTCTAGTGACAAAATTATTTTCGTTAGAGGACTCACAGGATTCTCTATGTTGAGAATAGACTCTAGGTTGTAAAGACCATTATGATGTGAGCATGGACAACTATTTTTCAGGAGGTGGAAGATAAATCCTGCCCAGCTGGGTGGCACCATCATTCAGGCTACTGCCACTCCTTGATCACAGAGCAGAAAGGCACGTGGACTACAGCTGCCCAAGCTTGCAGGGAACAGTAAGAAGCCCCATTTCTCATTTGGCTGATGCTTCTTTGTTAATGTTTCTGTTTTCCTCATGGAACTCTAGTGTTTCTTCATTCATTCAAGTGTTGAGTGTCTAACATCTACCTGGCTTTGTTTTAGGAGCTTGGAGGGAGTTCTGTAGTTCAGAACAGATTTGGGCTGACCTTAATGATGTTTCATAGCTCTTTTATGATAAACTGTGCCTATGTCACAGTTTTATTTTTTAGCCTCTCCATCTCAAACTTTTGAAGAAAGTCAGGAGATTGTCTGAGTCAGCAGCATGGCAGAGTCTATCATTTATTAATTAAATAGGAATCCCAGCCCACTGATTTGGAAATATATAACAATGAAAGATCTCATAGCACCAAGCCTATAACAATATAAGAGGCATTGATGGTTATGAAACCAGACAGGTTGGACAAAGTGCGATTAGATAACAGAACAGAACACTCAATGAAAGATAACTTGTGGTCAGATATTGACAAAATTTATCCATTTACTCTGCAACATCGTCAGTCTCTGTGATTTTAGCCATTCTAGTGGGTGTAAGTGGATGTTTTATTATGGTTTTAATAGATACTAATGCTACTCCAAAATTGCTGATTTATCCCTCTCCCTTTGATGCTTTGATAACCATGAGTTTGTTTTCTGTGTCTGTGACTCTATTTCTGTTTTATAAATAAGTTCATTTGTATTATTTTTTAAATTCCATATATAAGTGTCTTTCCTTGGCTTACTTCACTCAGTATGATAATCTCTACGTCCATCCATGTTGTGACAATTGGCATTATTTCATTCCTCTGTATGGCTGAGTAATGTTCTATTGTGTGTATGTTTTCTTTATTGAAGAGACTATCTTTTCTCCATTGTATATTCTTGTCTCATTTGTCATAGATTTAATTGACCATAAGTGTGTGGGTTTATTTCTGGGTATTCTATCCTGTTGCATTGATCTATGTATCTGTTTTTGTGCCAGTACCATACTCTTTTGATTTCTGTAGCTTTATATTATAGTCTGAAGTTAGGGTGTATCATTCCTCAAACTCCAGTCTTCTTTCTCAGGATTGTTTTGGGTACTTGGAGTTTTTGTGTCTCCATACATATTTAATTTTTTTTGGTTCCAGTTCTATGAAAGATGCCACTGGTAATTTGATAGAGGTTGCACTGAATCTGTAGATTGCCTTGGGTAGTATGGTCATTTTAACAATATTGATTCTTCCAACCTAAGAACACAGTATATCTTTCTACCTGTCATCTTCAGTTTCTTTCAACACCTTATAGTTTTCTAAGTACAGGTCTTTTGCTTCATTAGGTATCCCTAGGTATTTTATTCTTTCTGATGCACTAGTAAATGAGATTATTGCCTCAAATTCTCTTTCTGATATTTTGTTGTTAGTGTACAGAAATATAACAGATTTGGGCAATTAGATGGATCAATAAAATAAAAAATATATCAGGAGACTAATGCAGGGTTAGCAAAATGATGACATCAATAAGATTACCTTAAATTGCCATGGTTTTATAACAAATGTTTTTTGACACCAAAAATCTGGAAGATCATAATTTCAGAATAATGATATTAAGAAATACATACATAGGTATTTTGTTCTGCAGTAAACTATTATAAAATCTAGTATAAGAGTGATGGAAATTTTCTATCTCCCCTATTAATTTAGGGGGATTGGTGACCATATTTAGCAAATCAAACATTATGTAATAAGCAGTTTCAGAATTAATTTTTTCATATCTTTGTGAAATTAATTTTGTAAACTGGTTTCAGGGAATTGCTTTAGACCATTGTACTGAGACCTTTTTTTAGATGTACAACTGAAAAAATTTTCAGAACAAGAGAAAGTTTTTAGGGGGCAACTGGAGATTTTCCATCATATTTTAGAAAGTGACTCATTATCTATCAGTAATATAAACTATTTTGAAGTATATGTTATGTATGTACCATATTGCTCCAGAAATTAAGGTATCTATTAAATACCACTTCTGATGGTATTCCAAGGTGTATAAGAGGTAAAGAAAAAATATTTGCTATGAGATTTTTAAAATATCATAAAAATGCTTCAAATTTTCTAATTTTAAGTGAAGAATAGGTATAAATATTTGACCTGATGACTTTTGTATGATGCTTTAATATGCATTTTATTTCAAAAGGACAAGAAAAATGATTATCCTAAGAACAGTTAAAAATAGAGGCATTTCAGAAAATATCTAGCAGCAGGTTAAAAACAAACTAAAAGATTTGGATCAGTCACTTTAAAAGGAACATTTTTGAATGGCAAGCCTACCTTCTTAGTATAATTTTCCTCTGAACCCCAAGACCTCCTCTATCATTCAACATGTTTTCATTCATTCTATGGGCCTCTGCTTCCCTTCACCCATTACTTTTCAGGTTCATTTGATCCTCTTCTTCTCTAACCTCTTTGCCCTGAACAATGAATATTCCCCTGGGAATTATCAATTCTTTCTATAATATAAAATTAATAGTTGCAACATGTTATAACTTGGCTATTTACTTTCTCATGAATACTTTTTAGGAGATGGTTTTAGAGTCTATAATTAGAATTAATAAATATCTAGTGTGTTTTTTAGATCTCAGGGACCATTTTTCAATTCTGATTTATATTTCCTCAGGCTCTCTTGCTACCTGATGGTCCTTTACAAATGGTCATTCACAGCATGCATGTTTCAAGAAGCACAGCAAATTTTACTTTATCCTTTGCCCCTAATCAGATTGCTAACTCAACTCAATCTTTATCTCCTTTCTCCTTTCCTCCCCATTGGTGTTTTATTATTTTTTTAGCCCAGAGGAACCAGACTCCGAGATTAGGTATTTCTTGAATTTGCATATCATAATCTCATCTGCTCACTTCCTTAGGCAGTCACTGTACATTTGGTAATTCTATTATTATAGATCATTATCTCTGAAACCATTTTGGTTTCCCACAGGAGTGTCTGGAACCCCTGCTGACCTGTCCTTAAAGAGTTGGTCTAAAATATATCTATATTTAATCAAAAAGTTCTAACGAAGTAGATGTTTACTTCTAAAACTGGAAAAATTCAGGGTTATGTTTTTAATTCTACACTTTGAATGTCTTCAGATTTCAGAGATGTCAAAAGATTTTTATTTGTATGTTTCTCTATATTTTACTTTTATATCTCTATAGTATATCTGTATCTATATGGTTAATTTTCTCTCTTTTATTTGTATATATATGGGAATAAAAGGAAATGATAGGCATTTTTATAAAATGAAAATGCCTAAATATTTATTTTTGTAAATAACTGTGGCCTAACATTTTACCTATTCTAAACATAGCTCTCTTCTCCTCTTGCTCTTGCTCTTCTCAGAGCATCAATAAAGAAATCAAACTTACACTTGAGCAGCTAAAATGGATTTTGCCAAGTCTTATTTTAAAGATAGTTTCAAGGATCTTAAAGCAGAAGTAGGTGTTAAATATCCTTGAATAAAATCTATTCCTTCCTGATAAAGACTCTGAGGCTGAAGTTACATCCATAAGGAAATTGGGGACAGAGCAGGAAGTAGAACCCAGGTCTCCCACACTCTAATATGTCACATTAATTGAAACAGCCCCTCGAACCCTCCCTTGGGCTATTTTTAATACACATTTCATATTCTGTGTTTTAAACCCTCAGCACATCAGAATTGCCATATTGGATCTGAGGGAGAGGGAAGAGAACTGGCTATCATGTCTGTTGTAACTGTCAGACAGAAGCCACAGTAAATAGAAATGTCGGAACCAAGTCACATGACCTGAATCCAGCACCATGAGGACATTCAGAGAAGTAGAAAAGTGCCTATATATCTCAGAAGGCCTAGGAGTCATCACTGCATTATACCATACGAAAGGACGGTATTAGTAGGAAAAATATCGTTAAGACATAGATTAGATTATGTTCACCATACATGATCTGGAAAAGCATTCAGAAATGAATCTAAAGCTTGGATAGTTGTAGGTAAAATGAAAAAAAAATTCAGTTCAGCAACATAAACTTGTGACAAGTATGTATTACTAATCATGGTTCTTGACTTTTAAAACATCAATAGATATTAACTAGGCAAGAAGCATGTGGTGATTTTTTCCCCTTTTTTGTTGTTGAAACTTTTTGTATCAAAAAAGAAAAGAAAAAGAATATATCTATTGGCTTTTTGCTTAGAGTATTTTAGAGTTTTAAATGAACACTGTTGGAGAATTGGGATCAAATATTGCTTATAGGAATGACTTAGCTAGCTGCAAAAATAACTCATAAAGAATTCTTATGCCTGTTAGTGTCGGTCACGAAAAAGACAAGATATAACAAATGCTGGCAAGGATGTGGAGAGAAGGAATCCCTTATTGTTGGTAGGATTGTAAAATGGTACAGCCACCATGGAAGAGTATTGAGGCCCCTCAAAAGTTAAAAATTGAATTACGGTATGATCCAGCAATTCCGCTTCTGGGAATATGTCTAAAGAAAACGACAGTACTCTGTTGAAAAGGTGAAAAGGTATCTGCACCCATGTTTATAACAGTATTTTTTTTTTTACAAAGTGAAGACATGGAAGCAATATAAGTGTCCATCAACAGATGAATCAAGTTTGTGGTTTTAAGAAGTGAGGAATTTGGGGTGGGAGAGTTGGATGAAGGTAATCAAAAAATATAAACTGCCAGTTATAAGATAAAGAATATGGCTGTGATGTGTAACAGGATTATTGTGTGATAGATGTGAAAGGTGTTAAGAGTAAATTCTAAGAATTCTCATCATAAGGAAAAAACATTTTTTGTTTTTTTGTTTTTTTTGGTAACTATATGAAATGGGTACTAACTAAACTTACTGTGGTAATCAAATTTCACAGTTTATGTAAGTCAAGGCACTACGCTGTAAACTTTAAACATATAAAAAATACAACTATATTTTGGAGAAAACATTTATATGTATTTGTAAGAACAGGTGCTTTAATTTCTTCATAACATACAAAGGTTTGCCAGTGAGGCTGACCTCCTTTCCCTGAGCAGGATGAAAAAGAGTCACATATATTTGGGGATTTGACTAAACACATCAAGCTCAAAATGTTGGCCTCCAGTAATTTTATCTGGTAGCTTGGGTTACTTTACTAATCAAATTAACCAGGTAATTGCCAAATTTATGCAATTTAGAGATAAACTTCCCATGAGAGGGGTCATTTTTTGACATTAAGTAATTAATCTGTATAAGTAAACAGCTGCTGATCTTCTGAAAAGGATTTGTGCTTTAAAGCCCAGATATTATAATACAGTATCACTTCTTTACTGTTATCTACCCCACCCTGTGACTTAGCATGGATGCAAGCACCCCCTCCCCCACAGATATTCATTAATATAAAAAAATGAGTATTAAAATCTTGGAAAGTTCTTTCTACATATATACCAGTTTTCTAGATGAACTAGCTTTGATTTCCATTATGCATCTCACATCAGCTGAAATGCTGAACTCCGTGTCACTGACGCTCTGATTTTTCTGTTTGCATGTAGTTACCAAGGCAGCCTTGTAACTGTCATCTCCAGGCAGCACATGAGATGGCTTTGGGACATCAGTGGAAGAAAGCCGTTTTGGATAGGCAAGTAATCTGTGTTACCCTGAGGAGGGAGGCAAGACCACAAAGAGAAGGTCTCCCTTTCATGGGTCAAATAATTGTTGTCTATGATAATAAGCAATGGTTAGATGGTTAGACAGTCTATCTTTTGAAACTCATAAATGTTATTTCTAAAGGCAAAAAATTTAAAATAGTTGTAAGTAGGGAATGGTTTAATAAATTATAATATAGCCATATGAAAGAATATTAAATATATAACAATGCCTTATATTTATAGATTCATTCAACAATGGATGCATATTATATATAAAATATGTAATGTACTGCATTTGTGGCAAGGTGCTAAGTGAAAATCACAGTCTACAGTCATATGAAGCATGAAATAATTTAGAATAAAAAAGTATATAAACAAGTGATATATATACACATAATATATACTTATCAGTTCAGTTCAGTTGCTAAGTCGTGTCTGACTCTTTGCAACCCCATGAACCGCAATACACCAGGCCTCCCTGTCCATCACCAACTCCCGGAGTCCACCCAAACCCATGTCCATTGAGTCGATGGTGCCATTCAACCATCTCATCCTCTGTCATCCCCTTCTCCTCCTGCCTCAATCTTTCCCAGCATCAGGGTCTTTTCCAATGAGTCAGCTCTTCGCATCCGGTGGCCAAAGTATTGGAGTTTCAGCCTCAACATCAGTCCTTCCAATGAACACCCAGGACTGATCTCCTTTAGGATGGACTGGTTGGATTTCCTTGCAGTCCAAGGGACTCTCAGGAGTCTTCTCCAACACCACAGTTCAAAAGCATCAATTCTTTGGTGCTCAGCTTTCTTTATAGTCCAACTCTCACATCCATACATGACCACTGGAAAAATCATAGCCTTGACTAGACGGACCTTGTTGACAAAGTAATGTCTCTGCTTTTTAATATGCTGTCTAGATTGGTCATAACATTCCTTCCAAGGAATAATCGTCTTTTAATTTCATGGCTGCAATTGCCATCTGCAGTGATTTTGGAGCCCAGAAAAATAAATCAGCCACTGTTTCCACTGTTTCCCCATCTATCTGCCATGAAGTGGCATTCTTTTATTGACATAAAAAGAAATAAGCCAAAGAGTTAGAAATATTTTTTTATCTCTGGTTAAGAATTATAGCTAATCCTAATTTTATCCTTTTTTTCTAAAGTTTTAATATTTTCTACAATTTTAACAGTAGTCACAAATCTTTTCAAGCCACTTTAGAAACAGAATTCTCAGAATGTACTAAAGTAAATATTCTCACCATCTCTTCAAGATACTGTATTTAAGGAAATAATAATAAACCCACTCGGCTTCTTAAATTCTCTGTGATACTCAGTGAGTGTGTAATTCTGAAGTCATCTGAGAGTATTATGTGAAGGCTGGAAGATAAATCTTCTCTATGTCCACAATGACTGATGTCAACTTTCTAATCCCACAAAGTTTTGGGGCGTAGCATCACCTGATCAGTAATTCACAGAAACAATCCAGAAGGAGACAAGTCATTCCCAATCAAGAGTACTTCATTTTATTCTACCCCAAAATATCAAATGAGAACCAGTGGGGAGAAGGTTACATGTTGCATAACAAAGACCATTTTCACAGTCAAATTTGGTTTGTGAGCTGCCAGGTAATCCTATTGCACAGGATTCTTTTTTTTTATTCTTATTCTATTATTTTAATCTCTATTCTAAAAGAGAGTGACGAGGGGAAAATTTTTTTTATTATTTTTAAATTGGAGTGTAATTGCTTTACAATGTTGTGTTAGTTTCTATTGTACAACAGCATGAATCAGCTGTGTGTATACATCCCCTCCCTCTTGAGGGACCCCCATTTTACCCATCTAGATCATCACAGAGCATTGGGCTGAGCTCCCTGTATTATAGCAGCTCCCCACTAGCTAGCTATTTTAAACATGGTAGTATTGGCACTCCACTCCAGTACTCTTGCCTGGAAAATCCCATGGACGGACGAGCCTGGTGGGCTGCAGTCCATGGGGTCACTAAGAGTCAGACGCGACTGAGCGACTTCACTTTTACTTTTCACTTTTCTGCATTGGAGAAGGAAATGGCAACCCACTCCAGTGTTCTTGCCTGGAGAATCCCAGGGACGGGGGAGCCTGGTGGGCTGCCGTCTATGGGGTCGCACAGAGTCCAAGATAAATAAAGACACGACTGAAGTGACTTAGCAGCAGCAGTATATATATGGGGGCTTCCCTAATAGCTCAGTGGTAAAGAATTTACCTGTAATATAGGAGACCCAGGTTTGATCCCTGGGTTGGGACGATCCCCTGCAGGAGGGCATGGCAGCCCACTCCAGTACTCTTGCCTGGAGAATTCTATGGCCAGAGGAGCCTGGCAGGCTACAGTCCCATAGGATCACAAAGAGCTGGACACGACTGAGCAGCTAAGCATAGCACAGAACACAGCTCAGTATATATACATCAAATGCTACTCTCTCAATTCATCCCAGGAATGCTTCCTTAAGAAAAATTTTAAGAGCTTTGTAACATTGAAGTGTAATTTGAAAAAAAAAAATTGCCAGTGGGAGTAGAGAGGCAAATTGAGAAAAGCTGCTTTTTATTAGAACTGTAGCAGATTAAAAAAATCTTAAGCTCCAGACTAAAAATAATACTTAATAAGCTACTTTCAAATATGATACCCAAGAATCACAAGGAAGATAAATAGACAGGAGTATATCTGTTTCCCTGTGACAGGTATTCTGCCTGTAGGAAGTATGAATAATAAGTGCCATTTATTAACACTTCTATGTCATGAGCTTTATGTGCATTATCTTATTTAATCCTCAACATAGAGCTAGTTCTACTTAGATATACATTTCTGAGATGAGAAAACTAATACTTGGAGAACTCAGAGAGGTTAAATAACCTGCCCAGATATGTTCACCTAGCAAGTGGTGAAGCTAGGATTTGGATTCCTACCTGGCCTTACACCAAAGCCTCATAGTCTCAGGGTGTCTTAGAGGATTCCCAGGTCCCAGTCCATGCTTTAGAATGTAGGCTCACAATTGCATGTGATTACTGAGCTTAGAACAGTGGGTTGATATGACATCCAGTTGTAAAAGTAATAAAAATCATTTGGCACCCTTCTTTGGTTCATGTCAGGTTTGAATGACCAAGTGCGTGCTGGCCACTGGGAGTGGATTGGCGGTGAACCTGTGACCTTCACCAACTGGAGGAGAGGGCCCCCGCAACGTTCAAGGCATGGCAAGGACTGTGTTTTGGTTCAAAGGCCAGGAAAATGGCACACAAAGGACTGTAGGAAGGGAAAATCTCACAGTTATGTGTGCTCCAGGAAACTCTAACTGGCCCTACAAGTATCCACTTGGGATGTTTTTATCTATTTATTTCCAGGATTTGTGCATAGTACTCAATAGAAAACAGAGTGTCATGACTGATGAGGTACATTTCTTCTATCCAAGTGTTTGAAGGGTTCTATCTAGTAAAGAAAAACAATAGTTCGAGGAAGATTGATAAATGAATGTTTCTTAGAGGAAAAGTTAAATTTTTTGCATCTCAGTACATTTTGAAATAAATCCTCAAGGTATTATGTGGTATAAATTTGGTTATTCTGGAGACTTCATATTTCAGTCAACAGTAATTTCATGGTCCTTGGATTTTTTTCCCCAATACTTCAAATGAACACATTCTGAAATCTATATTGCAGGTGCTTCCACCACTTCCATCTGAGTGAGGCTTACCCTGCCAGTTCATTAAATCAAGGTTGAACTGCAAAGGGTTGCTTTGTCCCTTTGGAGTCCTTTCAAATGTGAAAGCTGAGAGGCTGTGGATAAAAAGGAGAATTCTCTGTGGTGAAAAAGGAAGGCTTTAGATGGAAGAATCTGGCAGATGGAAGTTCATCTGCAAAGCTGTAGTTCAGGTAAGAATTCAGGGGTTACCTGTCCTTCAGAAGTCTACCCATCACTTTCCACGAGACAGAGCTCCTTTTCCAGTAAGATGGTTGTGCCATTCTAAAGTGAACAATTGGATTTCCCCAGCTTTACAGATTCAGGAGACATTTGAAGCAACATGAGCCTCTGTTCATCCATGCTTGTAGTACTGAGTAGCATTTCTCAAGGACATTTGGAATAAAAAGCATATATGGATGATGGTTAACATATGGAAGAAAAATATGGCTTCCTCAAAAGTGTCCCAATGAACTTTGCAGATGAATAAAGAAAAATAGTACTAAAAACAGAGTCCTTGAAAGCCTATATTCTCAGAAAGGATTTTGATATAATTTTGAGTCCTTAAATATTTAATATGTGTAGAATTGCCATGTTAACCTGATCCTCTAATGAAAAGGTACCTTATTAATTTATAATGGCAGCTGAATGAAACATTTTTGTAGCAGTAAAGCATGTTGCAGCCTTACAAGAACTCCCTTCTGAAATCAAAACTTAATTACAGGAAATTAGAAATTTATTTCTGAAACATTTACTCACAATTTTCCTCTTTTCATAAATCCCTGAAAAATATGGTTGTGTCCCATGTAACTTGCTATTATGAGTACCAGAGTCACTTCAGAATCAAAACAGAGCTACCAAGCAGATCAAAGTTTTGGTGTGTATTTTATTATAATAATACCTTGAGAGAAACTAAAAGTGACTAAAGAAATTCAGTCTCATTTTTTGGATATAAAAAACAAGCTTGTTTTATTTGTACTTATTTATCAAGATTTTGGTTAAAATAAATATTTACAAAGACAGATTGGAATGAGATTTAGACATTCTACTTCTTATAAAATTCCAACATCAGTGTGGAGTCAGGAGGCTCCTTACCTTAGGTATCACAAGTAGAATCTGAATTGCCCTGATATAGAGGTCTTCCATATGACACAAGCAGTTTCTGGTGTTGAATCAGAAGGTGTAAACCCATTTTCTGTATTAGTTGATGGCCCTTCTAATCCATGGGCCTCTGCAATGTTGAAAGATGGGATGCTGAATAAAGAAATAAGGAGTTGTTTACCTGAAGGATTGTGTCCTAGGACGCAAAGTAAATGGTCAAGGAATGAGGAATTCCTAGATCTGTATTGACTGGAAATCCAGAACCATGGCAACTGTGTAAACCTAGTCACGTGGTAGGTTTTATTATACATTTCTGCCATGTCAGTGATATTAAAACGTAATTGCAAATGTTAGCACAAAGAGAGAATGCTTTGATTTTTATAGCAACTGAAAGAAATACTAGAAGAATGTTTAAATCATTCCTGGTCATGAAAACATTAATCAAGTGGTAAAATCCAACTAACTGGAAGAAGGTACAAATAAAAATTCAAGCAAGTGTGGGTGCTAAGCAATATGTGGGTGCATGACCTTCATCTCCTTCTCATGACTGGGCTTTGACTGGTGGGGGAGTAGTAGTAAATGATCATCATGGTTCTCTCCACCTTGATTGATTATTGTCATCCTTTAGGTTACGGTGGGAGTGGGAAGGAAGGAAATGGAGTAATGGTAATGATAGAATGGGAAAGGGAGATGATAGAAAAGGGGAGAGTGGAGAGAAGGATTGAGTAGAAAGAGATGGGACTTGATTGGTAGCTAAGAAAGACAGAATCAGAAAGAAAGACTTGACTGTCACCCAGTTCTTCTCTCCAGATTTGAATACTGACTCAGGAAAAGTCCCATATAATCCAAGGGCATTAACCTAGCTCAATAATGTATAGCTCTTCAGAATCTTGTGACTGTTGGTCTTTAAAAAAACATACATATATGTAGTATAAATCTGCTAAACATAAACTCAAAAACATATGACAATTATTCCATCTTCTTCCAAGGGGTGGTAAAAATGAACCAGGTGGTATTTATTTACATTTTTGGGGTTTATTTTTAAGACAGCCAAAAAGAATATGCACATATTTAACAGTATGGTTCTGTATAATTTAAACCATATACTAGTGCTGATTAATTTCTGTGACAAAGCAGCATATTAATTGTACTGTACCTAGTGTTATACCAAAATTAATAAAATAAGCTATTTCTAGTTCTGAATTACTATTCCTTTAGTGTTTAACATTTTATATTTATTTTACCCATTGAAGAAGAAATGGAGAAAAAAACTGAACATGTATTTTTCATCCTTACTATTTGGATCAGCCTTTCATTTTATAGCTTCCATCCATTTATCCATCCATCCAGTCATCCATCCACCATCCATTCAACAAATATTGACTGTGAAGTGCCTGATACTGTTGTAGATACTGGATATATGTAGTGGATGAGATAGAAAGTATAAAATCATGGTACGTATATATAAATTTCTAATAGTTGTTTTTAAGCATGGAGCTTTTTTTAAAAATATATATATATATCAGGGAGGAAGTCACAGTGGAAGTCATTGATTGCATTATCCCTTTTCAGAATCGGAGGGAAAGCCACACTGATACAAAGAGCTCAGACCATCTTTTGTTTTATTTCTCAACTGATTAAGAAATTGGTGTGAACTTCCTGAATTTATAATCAGGTCAAGGTCTTATTGATAACAGCTGTTTCAAATTTCCTATCTCCAGATCAGGTTAGGAGTGAAAGATTTCAAATATAGCTAATTAATTTTGTTACAATTATTTTTTCCAAATAGACAAGCAGTGTGTATCTCTGTGTCTTTGAGATTTCTTGAGTAACAGGAATAAGGAAGAGAGATCTTTGATGTCATCTCCTCTAATATACGGCAGAAAGGACCGAAGTCCTCAGAAGTTAAAGTGAGAAGAAATCAGCACCAGAGAGCTACAGTCTTCCAGATTGTAGGCTGGGTCTCTTCTAATTATTCCATGTGTTTGTTATCACTCTGAGCAAATGGTTTATTATATTCCAGTAAAATACCTTTCAAGGGTGAGTATTATGAGGTTCACCATATACCTGAAAACATTATTCTAAGTAAAAGAAGATGGACACAAAAGGCCATGTATTGAGTGATTCCCTTTATATGAAACATCCAGCTTAGGCAGAGGATTGGTGGAAGGGGAAATTGGAACTAACTGCTTATGGGAACAGGGTTCCTTTCTGAGGGAATGGAAGTGCTCTGGAATTAGACGGTGGTGATGCTTCCACAACACAGTGAATACGCTAAAAACCACCGAAGTGCACACTTTAAAATGGTGCATTGTATGTTATAGGAAGTATATCTCAATAAAAAATGCTATTAAAAATCACCACATAAAAATGTATTTTAGAAAACTATAAATGGGTTGATGTATTAGCTGTATGTTTATGCAGTTCATCCAAGATACTTTTTCCAGTCTTTGCCCCAGGTCTCTCTCAGGTTTTTGTTTATTTGTTAATACAGTTGGTTAAGGGAAAGAAAATGCTGATTTGACAGAGTTTTAAATTTACAGTGCTGCTTTATTGATCTTCCTCCTCTTTCCCCCCATTAATCATGGGAGAACGGTTATTGATGGCGGCATGTGTCTGGACGGCTGTAATATCCAGAATGCCTTGATTTTCTTAAAAGTAATTTTATAAGTCTTTAGAACAGGATTGTGCAGGAAATGAATATACTGTCCTCATAACTTACACTGTTCGTTTTGAGCAGTTTTTATGGGTCTTATATATTCTGCTAGGCAATAAAATTTAGTTTATCTTAAGACAGAAAGGAACAAAAATCAACTGACACTTCCATTAAAGGCCTTATGGTAACCTGCAATACTTTTTCCGAGCAATGAAGTATATGAGTTCACCTTTTGCTTCTATTCCCATCTGTATTTTTGCTTCCCAAAGGCGATCAATCCCAACTTTCCCTACAGAAGAAAAATGGAAAAAAAAAAGATACATTGTCCTAAAACTAGTCAAAGGAAAGCTGGAGTGGCTATGTTATCAGAGTAAATTTTAGAGCAAAGTATATTATCAAGGATAAAAACTTACCATTTGAAGGAGTCAATAAATCAAGAAGACATATTTATGTATCTAATAACTAAGTTTAAAAATACATGAAGCAAAAACTGAGAGAAATGTAAGGAGGAATAGACAAAATCTCTAATTATAGTCAGTAATGTTAATACCCCTTTCTCAAGGATCAATAGAACAAGTAGGCAGGAAATCAGTAAGGTTATAAAAGTATGGACACTGTTAACCAAATTAACCTCATAGACATTTATCGAACACTCCACCCCAAAACAGCAGAATATACGTTCTTTTCAAGTTCTCAGGGAACATATACCAGGGCAGGCCATATTCTGGGACATAAAATGAGTCTCAATAAATTTTTAAAAATTCAAGTCAACAGCAAAATTCTGTAACGCAATTATCCTTCAATAATAAATAAATTAATTTAAAAAATTCAAGTCATACAAAGTATGTTCACTGGCGACAATGGAATTAAATGAGAAATCAATAACAGAAATATCTCTGGAAGACCCTTAAGTGTTTGGAAACTAAATTATAGACTTCTTTAATGCAGGAAGTAAAGAAGAAATCAAAGAGGAAATTAAAAAATATGGTAAACTGAATGAAAATGGAAACACATCAAAGTTTGTAGGCTACTATTAAAGCAGTACTTATGGGGAATTTTATAGCACTAAATGCCTATATTAGAAAGGAAGAAAGTATTAGCCTCAGCTTCCACTTCAAGAAGAGAGAAGACATGAGTAAGGAAATGAAAAATATCAGAACAGAAGCCAGTGAATAGAAAACAAAAATCAGTAGGGGAAAATCAGTGAAACCAAAAGCTGCTTTTCTGAGAATATTGATGAAGTTGGTGAATCTCTAACCAGACTGATGAGGAAAAGATGAGAAGAGGACACAGATGGCTAATGTCAGCAATGAAAAGTAACACCAGGTGACAGCACTATGTATTCTATAGCTACTAAAAGAAAAATAAGGGACTGTCATGAACAACTTGTATCAACAGACAACTTACATGGTCAAATTCCATGAAAGAGAGAAACTCTGAAATCTCAATCAAGAAAAAATAGGTAACCTGAAAAAACTCTAAAACTATTGCAGAAGTTGAATTTGTAGTTTCTTACAAAGAAAATTCCAGGCTCAGATAGCTTTACTATTGAATTCTACAAATATTTAAGAAAGAAATAGTTCCAAATCTACAAAAGTCAGAAACTCACAGAGGGAAGAATATTTTCTGACTCCTTCTCTAAGGCCAGTGCTACTCTGACAAGCAAATGACAACAATATTATAAGAAAAGAAAACTACAGATCAATATCCCTCATGAATATAGATGGAAAAATTCCAAAAAAATTTTTTTGCCAATTAAAATCCAACAATGCATATAAAAGGATAATACATCCTACCCAAAACACTGTTTAAAAAAAAATGATAGGCTATGGACTTGGAGAAAATATTTACTATGCATAAATCTGATAAAGACTTGTGTGCAAACTTTATTTTTTAAAATTCCAATATATAAAATATAAGAATAAAGAGGTAGAATATTTGAACAGATACTTTACCAAAGAGAATATATAGATGAAAAATTACATGAAAATATGTTTTCCTATTAATTAGTCATGAGCACAGAAGAATTGATGCTTTTGAACTGTGGTATTGAAGAAGACTCTTGAGAGTCCCTTGGACTGCAAGGAGATCCAACCAGTCCATCCTAAAGGAGATCAGTCCTGGGTGTTCATTGGAAGGACTGATGCTGAAGCTAAAACTCCAATACTTTGGCCACCTCATGCGAAGAGTTGACTCATTGGAAAAGACTTTGATGCTGGGAGGGATTGGGGGCAGGAGGAGAAGGGGATGACAGAGGATGAGATGGCTGGATGGCATCACCGACTCGATGGACGTGAGTTTGGGTGAACTCCGGGAGTTGGTGATGGACAGGGAGGCCTGGCGTGCTGCGATTCATGGGGTCGCAAAGAGTCAGACATGACTGAGCGACTGAACTGTACTGAAGGAATTATAAACTACAGTTGCAATAAGATAGTACTACTCTCTACTAGAATAGCTAAAATTAAAGAGGCTGACTATACTATGTGTTGAAGGAACTAGAGCTCTCATACATTGCTGGTGGAAATATAAAATAGCCCAACAACATTGGAAAGAAATTTGGTGGTTTCTTCAAAAGTTAAACATGTATATGATCCAACCAATCCACTCTTAGGTATTTATCCAAGAGAGAAAAATGCATATCTCCACTGAAAGACTTGTACATAAACATTCAAAGTAGCTTTATTTGTAACAGCCAGAATTGTCAACAACCATCTATTATCATATGAATGGATAAATAAATTATAGCATATCCCTATAATGAAATACTATGCAGGAGTAAAGCAAATGAGAACTTTCTACAACATGGATAATTGTTCAAATATTTATGCTGAGTGAAAGAAGCCTGACAATAAGAGAATACATAGTGTATATGTACTCCACTAACAGAAAATTCTGGAACATGCAACATAATCTATGTTGACAAAAAGGAAGTGAGGTGTTATCTGGAAATGACAGAGGAAGACAGGAAAAGACAGAGGAAGGGATTGCCAAGGGGCCCATAGAAAGTTTAGCAGGGGATGGATGTGTTCAGTATTTTGATTGTAGTGATAGTTTCACAGATGCACACATATATACATATCCAGCCTGCCAGTTTGGGAGATGTAAGAGACACGAGTTCGATCCCTAGGTCAGGAAGATCCCTTGGAAGAGGGCATGGCAACCCAGTCCAGTATTCTTGCCTGGAGAATCCCATGGACAGAGGAGTCTGGTAGACTCTGTGTGACATAGCGTTGCACAGAGTCAGACACAACTGAAGTGACTTAGCACATATGCACCCACACATATATGTATGTATGTGTCAAAATCTGTCCAGCCATATACTTTAAATGCATGTTGTTTATTGTATCTCATTTATCCTTCAATAAAACTGTTTAGAGAAATAAAACAATGAAATAATGTCTGCAACATCATGGAAAAGTTTCAAAAGAAAAGGAAAGCTATATGAACTGTTGTTGTTCAGTAGCAAAGTTGTGTCCAACTCTTTGTGACCCCATGAACTGCAGCATGCCAGGCTTCCCTGTCCTTCACTATCTCCCAAAGATATCTATTTCAGGGCAATACAAATTGGAACAAATTTATATGATTTAAATGTCCAACAACAGAAGAATGCTTAATGGAATATTCTGTTGCTCCATTAAAATAATTCTATTGTACAAAGTTAATTTTAAATAGCAGAGTTTAAAATACTGTGTGTACAAGTTTAATAGCCATATTACAATAGGCAAGCTGACAAGGGCGAAAAGCTTGATATAGTTTTACATCTCAATCCCACCACTGCCTAGCTATGTATTCTAACCTTAGGTTTCTTATCTAGAAAGTGGAGGTAATAATAACTTTCTAAAGAAATTGTTGAATGAATTAAGTGTGAAACTATGAAGAATATGCCTGGATCATACTAGGCATTCAATAAAACACATCTTTGTAAAAGTTGAAGAGCTATAAGTATGTGTGTGTGTGTGTGTGATGCACAGTACTTGGAAGAGGGTGACAATTTCAAACAGTAAACAGGGGAAGAGAAGCAGGGGTGGGACAGCTGGGGTTTTGAAGTTCCATGTTACCAGTGAGAACATTCCCATGTTTTAGGACACTTTGTTGAACATAGAGGTGTTTCCAGCTGTTGGAAGAACCTAGAAGACTGATTTCTTTCTTTTTAAAACTCCGGTGTGCCTTGCTTTCATGCATGATCTTTTTTAAAAAATTGGAATATAATTACTTTGCAGTGTTGTGCTAGTTTCTGCTGTACAATGAAGTACCCATATGTATACATATACCCCCACCCTCCAGGACCTCCCTTCTACCCCGCAATCCCACCCCTCTAAGTCATCACGGAGCACTGAGCTGAGCTCCCTGTGCTATAGGGCAGCTTCCTACTAGCTATTTATTGTACACGTGGCAGTGTATTGAGGTCAAATCTGATCTCCCAATTCATCCCAGCCTTCACTTTCCCAGACTGTGTCCAGCCTTCTTGTCCACCCACATCTCTACAAATGCAGATCTATTATACCCAAATCTAATAATAAAGAAAGAAAAGTTAGGAAATAGCTTTTCCACTGACAGAAACGATTGTTTTGCTAGAAGATTGTTTACTGGAAAGGACTTGGGTGATAGTTATTTTCCAGGAATGGTTCCCCAGTGAGGCCGTATTCTCAAAATTCCCTTTTATATTCAGTAGGTGACACACTTGCTACATATATTGAGGATTCATCAGGGCCCGAAAGAACACGTGTGTTGGTTGTTCGTGCATGCGTGCTTAGTCACTCAGTCGTGTCTGACTCTTTGTGACCCCATGGACAGTAGCCCACCAGGCTCCTCTGTCCATGGGGATTCTTTAGGCAAGAACACTGGAGTGTGTTTCTATGCCCTCCTCCAGGAGATCTTCTCAACCCCGTGTCTCCTGCATTGGCAGACAGATTCTTTACTGTCTGAGCCACGAGGGAATGTCCCACTAAATGGAGACAATGGTCGTTTGAAGTGTGTGGGAGTCAAGAAAGATTCACCTAGAAGCTGAAGGACAGAGAAGTTCAGCTGAGACTGACATCCAGGAAGTCACCTTCTTGCCTAAGATTTCCCACTGAGCAGAATCCTTAGGTCATGTGGATGACTAGCCATGGATAGCAGGCCTCTAAGAGTTTCAGATTTGAGTCAAGAGTTGAACTTTTGCAAACGTGACGAAGGCCTGCCCGACTTTATAGCAAACTCAGGCCCAGGGTCAGGTACACAACAGAAGGCAAGCCTTACTGGAAAGTTCTGCTTTGCTTTAGCACTTTATTCTCATGACTTTTCAGTTTGTCTCATGCCACCTTATTACTTAATTCCCACACCTCGGAGGGAAAAATGTGTAATATTTTAATATTTATGTTACAGATACTTAACATTATGGTTCTGCATAGGTGTTGCCAAGATGGCAAAGCCAACCTTTATTTATAGAGGGTAGAAAATATAAATCTGTCTAAAGTCTTTCATGAAAGGAAGGTCTTAATATTTCCAGGGTTGGTTTTGGTGCCTACTCTTGGAGAGGTTTAGAGAAGCCTTGTCAGCACAAGGTGCCATTGTTTTAGCTTTCCTATCCATGGCTTGCCTTTTTTCCCCCAAAACTTCCCTCTCTTTTGGCAACTTCTCTTTACATTCTGTCCTACATTTGGCCTCGAGACAGTTGAAAGCTTTGCAAGTTGATTTTCCGTTCCCATCTGAATTTTAGCTTAGCCGTGGAACTGTTTTCCATGTGTTTTTAATCATTTGTCCATGTGTTATGAGCTTATAGGGACAATATGGTTCCCTCAATCTGCCTGCATTGTAAAAGCAGAAACTGGCAAGGTGGCCAGTGGGGGAACAGTTTTCAGACAGATGCCCCCTACACTCATTTCTGTTGGTCATACACCATCCCCATCTTCCAACTAGAGGAAAGCAATTTATGAGCTGTGTAAAGTTCCCTAACACAAGAGTTTGCTGGCCTGAAGTTGCCTTTTCTGGGAGTATAATCATCTTTCAGAAGAGATTTGCCTGGGACCTGTGGCTGGTATGACAATGTTCAAAGACCTATTCTGAGACTGTGGCCAGGTTGGAAAATAAAGTTTTACTTTGAGTCTTCCCAGATCTAGTGGAAATTTGATTTTAAAATAAAGTCTAAACACAGAGAATTAAAGATAAGCTCTCTAGGACAAAGTGATACCTCTTAGAAAGTAAAGCATGACAAGGACCCATGGCAGAAATTGCTGTCCAAAATTTTTCCTGGATTTGATGTGTTGAAGCCAACATTCATTAACCTAAGTGTAGAGTGAGGCACCGGGAAGGGGAAAGAAGCAGAAAAACGCATCCAGAAAAATTCCTGTTCTCCAAGTTGCTGACTGTGCAGTCTCCAGCAAACATCGACCTCGCCTCTGAGGAGCCTCTGAGGAAGACACACATGCGTTCAAATGGAGCCAACGCCGAGGAATCACTAAATGGCAGGGTAAAGAAGGAGCTGCAAATAAATCCTGGTGTTCTGGGTGAGGTGAAAGTGAAGTGAAAGTGTTAGTTGCTGTCATGTCCCACTCTTTGCTATCCCATGGACTGTGGTCCACTAGGCTCCTCTGTCCATGGGATTCTCTAGGTGAAAATACGGAGTGGATTGCCATTCCCCTTTCCAGGGAATCTTTCCAACCCAAGGCTCAAACCTGGGTCTCCTGCACTGCAGGCAGATTCTTCTCCATCTGAGGTACCAGGGAAACCCTATGGGTGAGGTGACTCTTAGTAAAACTTCTATTCACCAGAAAGCTGGTTCAATGACAGGTCAGCTCCTGGAGGTTAAGATTTCAGGTTTCTCATAGCTCTTTTGCCCACTCTGACCTCCCATTCTTTCACCATTTTATTTAGGACCAAGTTCCTAAGAAATGAGTTTAATGTTGCAGAGCATTCCAGTAGCTACACGGAGTCATGGGTGATCCTGGGAAGAAAGATTTAAAGGAGTGCTGGAGCAAAAAGCTAGACTTCAGTGGGTTGATATGTCTGCGGAAGTGAGGAAGTGGAGTTTGGGCTTGGACAATTTTTTTCCAATATTTGCCTGGGAAGGCAGAAGACACCACTGAAGAATAGAACCTGGAAATTGCTGTGAAATCAAAGAGGCATTTTTAAAAGCTTCAAAACAAGCACACATTATATAAATGCTGATAGGCAGCCGGTGGAGTGAAGGGAGTTGAATGATATGGGGTGGGAGAGACTATTAATAAAGGAGGTGGGAAAGGATGAATTCCAAGAACAGAGTGGAAAGGAGAAAAGAATTGTTGTGGTCTGACGGTCAAGTAAAGGAAATGCTCCCATCTGATCGCTTCTGTCTTTCTCTGTGGAAGAAGGGGGTGTGGTCATTTGCTGAAAATGTCGAGGAGAAATGAAAATGAAAGGCAGAGAAGTCAGAGGTTCAAGATTATTAGAGAAGACTTTTAAATGATCTACCTGGAAATTGAAGAGAGAGCTGACTAGAGTAATAAGAAAGATTGCTGGGTGGAACTGACAGTTCAGTTAAAATGGGAGATAATTTATATAGAGTCAATTTTCACCATTTTGTCATTGTCTCTGCCAGTATTCTGTGTCAAAGTAGCCCAGGGAAGAGGGAGTGTGGTGTTTCCAGGTTTGGAATTCTACTAGATCATGCAAGAGAAAAGGGAGCAAGGAAGTTGGGAATATTGTAAAAATTTGAAATGATGGGTTATGGATCCAAGCTGGATAGGGAAGAAAATGAAGACTAGAGAATTATAGATATTCATTCATTCATTCATTCATTTTAAACAAGTATTTTTGAACATCTACTACAAGAAAGACCTGAGATGGTGACTAATAAAGGCAGAACCCCTGCTTTTGTGGACTTCAAAATCCAAACTGGAGACAAATATTAAATGTTCACACAAGTAATTATTCAACTGCAGTTCTGCTGGCACCATTATAAGGATGAAGCAGAAAACAAATGCTGTGGAAACAATTGAGAGAATAGAAGCCACAGAAAGTTGGCCTGAGAAAGTGGAATCTGACATTCAGTCTAGAGGTGGAGCAATTCCTGGGGATAAGAGGGGTCAGAATGTAAAGGGGGTGGAGAGGCCTGTTGAGTGGAAGTTACCAGGCTGCAGTCAGGGTGTTGAATAGGACATCATGTAACACTGACGGCAGGTTATTTGTTCAGACCCGTCCTGAATTTACCCAGGATGCTGAAGTGCATCCTGAAGTCACCCAGGCTGACAATAGGATTTGGGGTGAAGAGAAAGGCAATGAGCCAGATGAGGAAGGCAGGACAGGCAGGATTGTTTCTGGCAAGGTTTAGGGACATGAAGTCAAGTCCCTGAGATCATGTTGCTTATAAACTGTAAGGGCAGAGCCAGGAATCAGATAAAGTTTTTCTGGCTTCAAATCTGAAGCCACTTCCACTTATGTTACTCTCTCTCAGCTTTCTGCAGTGGAAGTTGATGAGGGTAAATTTTAAGAAATAGCAAGAAGGTGATGACAGAGGTTTAGGATCAGTGAAGACATCCTGGACTGACTATAACTAGAGGCTGTGGGTGGTGAGGGATGGATGGATGGTGGAGGGTGGGGTGCAGGGGGGCCTCGGCCGCCTCGGCCTACTTTTCAGATTTATAGGAACCCTCTCTGCCATCTTGGTAGGTAGCTTATTTGTCAAATTTAGGTATTGTCCATGACTTGTGCATGGTAATAGATACAACTTATTTGTCAAATTTAGGTATTGTCCATGACTTGTGCATGGTAATAGATATAACTTATTTGTCATATTTAGGTATTGTCCATGACTTGTGCACGGTAATAGATACAGTCCCAGTAGCAAAAAATAAAATGCTTCCTCATGGTATGGGAGTGATTTGGACGCAGAGCAGTAAGTTCGCTGAAACTCAATAATCTGACCTTAAAAGGCAATACTGGAATCAGTGCCTCAATGTGGAAATAGAGAAGTTTTATAATATGGTACACCATTTGGTATTTGTCCTTTTCTACTGGCTACATTTTTTTTTCTTCAAGTGGTGTATTAGTTTGCCATCGCTGCCATCACAAAGTACCACAGGCCTGGTGGCTTAAATGGTGCAGATTTGTTTTTTCAGTTTTAGAGGCGGCAAGTCGAAGTCATCGTGTTTGTAAGATTGCTTCCTTCTTTCCTTGGCATGTAGACAGCCATCTTCTTATGTCTTCACGTGGTCTTTCTTCTGTGTGTGTCTTTGTCCCAATCTCTCTTTTTTTTTTTTTTTAATGAAGACATCGATCTTACTGGTTTAGGACCCACCATAGTGGCTTCACTTTAATTTAATTACCTCTTTAAAGGCCCTATTTTCAAAAACAGTCACATCTGAGGTACTGGGGGTTATGACTTCAACATATGAATATGGGCAGGGGGGACACAGGTAACTTTTTTTTATAATTTAATCTTTGTTCACTTATGCAAAGGTTTTTAATTAAAATTTGGCTTAAATTTCCACTTTCCCTGATGTCCATCAGTGGCTCTTGCACATTAAAGTATTTTAATTTAAAATTTTACTTATTTGTTTTATTTTAAAAGATTGACTATAAATAGTTGACAACAGTGATGGCCGCATGGCAGGACAGCGGGCCTGGGAGGTCAAAGGAAGGCTTACCTTTTATCATACAACTTTTTTTATGATCTCAATCTTGTTACTATACCTATGTATTACCTAATCAAAAATAAAATAAAATATTTGCATGACATGTACTGTACTACATTGTGCAATCTTTATTTGCAAATATTTATCAAGTAAAATGAGCAGAAACACAGTCCACTGTGCTTTGGGACCTGAAAGTCCCCCATCAGTATAGGAATGGTGTCTGCCTTGGTTTTCCTTGTGTAACTCATTTTGGATAAACTCCCTCTAGATTGCAAACTTCACTAGGCTTGGACAAGGACACTCTTGCTAATTTGTCCCCAGGACCTAGCATAGAGTTGACACTCAGATATATTCTGTGTGAATGAGTGTATTCATGAGTCCGATAAATGAAAGCCCCTCCTTTGGAGATAAAAGACTTCCTAATGTTTTCTTCCTGTAGAAAGTGGCAGGGAGGAGAGTGCAGGGGGAGAATTTTATGTTTTAAATAAATTACTAAACTAAATCATGATGATAAAGGGTTTAAGGCTAAATCACTCACTCTTAAACCTTAAATTTGCTGCCTTCCTGGTTCTTTGGTAAAGGAAAGATTCTGCCTTCTTCTGAGTTCTTTTGAAATAATCTAAATTCCGATGGTCCTGTTGCTACTCTATATTTTGAAAAGACAGATAGTTGTGAAGCAGTGGCATGTGCTCTAAACAGATTTCTTCCACAAATCCATCCATCCAGATTCCCCTTTCTGTCACTCTGTTTAGCTCTAATGCCTACCTCCTGCCCGAATACTGCCTCTCACCTTTTGTTGATTTAGGTCTGGGATTTTTAGAAAAGAACTGTTTTCCCTTGGAGAGCATTATACTGCTTTTAGCTTCTTTCTGAGAGTCTGAAAGAGGGACAGAAAACATGTCTGTTACCGTTCTCTCACAGACACGCTGGGGAGCTCCTGAAGACAGCCTAGTGACCACACCAACAGGCCAAGTGGAACTCAGAGTTCAGGTCATGCCTAGTACAAGTTGTCAGTGGAAAATAGTACAATTTCACTCTCTGGCTCACACACAGGCGTGAGGGTGGTCTCAGGAAGCAGACCTAGGCAGGCTTGGGCTCATGAGATCTCAGGCCTGCCTTCTGCTTTGGCATTTGCTCCTAAGGACATCAACAATTTGCGGGGCTGTCTCCACACCACAGTTCCCTGCTGTGTCTGGAGACCCCCTCCACACCTACCTCCATTTGGTTTCATCCAAATTGGGAGATCACTACATGCTTATATCACCAAAGATCCACAGAGGCAGCATATTTTTTGCTGAAAAACTCCACAGTGTTTCTGTTTTGGAGAATAAGCTGTAATATATCACATACACAGCTTTAGCACTGAGGAAAGGACACAGTGGTGAATGTCTCCTGCCCTTAGCTGCAAAAGCCGGGGTTGAAGACAAACTTCCACACTATTGTACTCATCACAGAAGGCTTTACTTCGCTAGGTTTGCTTTCAGGATACTTACACATTTCTCAACAGGAACAACAACAGCAAAAGCAAATCCTCCCTGAGCAGTCCTTAAGTGGCATTTATAAACGCCAAAATTAATATCAGAAGAGGAGTTTAGGACTAAATAAAGGTTAAATATGGATAACTGACATTCCTACAGCTAAAAAATAAAGTTATCAAATGAGTGAAACCACTAGACTACTTGAGGGCAGAAACTAAGTTTTCATCATTTTTTAAGGCAATGGCACCCCACTCCAGTACTCTTGCCTGGAAAATCCCATGGATGGAGGAGCCTGTAGGCTGCAGTCCATGGGGTCGCTAAGAGTCGGACACAACCGAGCGACTTCACTTTCACTTTTCACTTTCATTGGAGAAGGAAATGGCAACCCACTCCAGTGTTCTTGCCTGGAGAATCCCAGGGATGGGGGAGCCTGGTGGGCTGCCGTCTATGGGGTCACACAGAGTCGGAAACGACTGAAGCGACTTAGCAGAGTGTCTAATATGATGCCTGGCCCACCAAGTGACCCTTCTATAAATTTAAACTCAAAAGAAATTATTTTAACTGTATCCTATGTTCAGAGACAGGCAACCTGAGACTCCAAGGAGAATTTCTGGAATAGACTTTAGTCTGGGAAAATGCTGGATACTGTGATTGATGGCAGTGGAACTTCAGGCACTGAAGAGTAAAGTCTAAAAGGAATTAGGAGCCTAGAGGGGTGGGAAGGATGCTTAAGGGCAAGGGAGGGAATATATGTATACATGTGGCTGATTCACTTTGTTGTACAGCAGAAACTAATGCACCATTGTAAAGCAATTATAGTTTAATAAGATTTTTTTAAAAACTGAAAATAAAAAAAAAGGAACCAGGAACATATCATAGTTAGCTCCCACAACATATTTATAATTAAATGGCCAGCTAATATAAATTATACAATTAGAGTGGCCAGTTCTGAGAGGTCTATTGCACTGGATGGCTGAGGGAAATTAAGAAATTCAAGCAACAGGCAATTTTTAAAAAATACTCTTAAAAATGACAAATACTAATGTTTATTTAGTAGGGATCAACTGTACCTTAAATAATACTAGCACAGGTTCTCTGGGTATTTGGCACAAGTAAAATACATCTCTTCTGATTAGATTTCTGGAAAAATGATGGTTCATTTAAAAAAATTCATTATTGTAGGTAAAAGGATTTATTTGAAGCTTTGTCTCTTAGAAAACTGTGGAAAATTCTGAAGGAGATGGGAATACCAGACCACCTGACCTGCCTCTTGAGAAACCTATATGCAGGTCAGGAAGCAACAGTTAGAACTGGACATGGAACAACAGACTGGTTCCAAATAGGAAAAGGAGTACATCAAGGCTGTATATTGTCACCCTGCTTATTTAACTTATATGCAGAGTACATCATGAGAAACGCTGGGCTGGAGGAAGCACAAACTGGAATGAAGATTGCCAGGAGAAATATCAATAACCTCAGATATGCAGATGACACCACCCTTATGGCAGAAAGTGAAGAGGAACTAAAGAGCCTCTTGATGAAAGTGAAAGAGAAGAGTGAAAAAGTTGGCTTAAAGCTCAACATTCAGAAAATGAAGATCATGGCATCTGGTCCCATCATTTCATGGCAAATAGACGAGGAAACAGTGGAAACAGTGGCTGACTTTATTTTGGGAGGCTCCAAAATCACTGCAGGGTGATTGTAGCCATGAAATTAAATATGCTTACTCCTTGGAAGGAATGTTATGACCAACTTAGATAGCATATTCAAAAGCAGAGACATTATTTTGTCAACAAAGGTCCATCTAGTTGAGGCTGTGGTTTTTCCAGTAGTCATGTATGGATGTGAGAGTTGGACTGTGAAGAAAGCTGAGCACCGAAGAATTGATGTTTTTGAACTGTGGTGTTGGAGAAGACTCTTGAGAGTCCCTTGGACTGCAAGGAGATCCAACCAGTCTATCCTAAAGGAAATCAGTCCTGGGTGTTCATTGGAAAGACTGACGTTGAAGCTGAAACTCCAATCCTTTGGCCACCTGATGTGAAGAGCTGACTCATTTGAAAAGACCCTGATGCTGGGAAAGATTGAGGGCAGGAGGAGAAGGGGAAGACAGTGGATGAGATGGTTGGATGACATCATGGACTCAGTGGACATGGGTTTGGGTAGACTCCGGCAATTGGTGATGGATATGGAGGCCTGGCATGCTGCGTTTCATGGGCTTGCAAAGAGTTGGATACGACTGAGCGACTGAACTGAACTGAACTCTTAGAAATCAGGGATAACTATTAAGAAGAACAGTAGTTCTGGAAAAAATATTCCAATGGGTCACTTCTTAGAAAAAAATGATTAATCATTACTGAAAAAAAAAGGGGTTATGTTCCAGGATTATGTATGTTACTGAAAGCAAGAAATATGATGATTGAATTAAAAGGGGAGAAAGGCAAACAGGTGTTAGGTTGATTCCCAATGAAAATACTGTTCAAATATTGTAGAGGGCTGATGGAACTAAATTCTGAGGTTCTTTTTTGTGGAAATGTTTCTTTCTTACACCTTTGTCGATTTATAATGTTTTAAAATGATAGTCATCTAACAAATTTTCCTTTGATCCCTGAATACTCATGTTTGCCTCCATCTTTATTTAACCTGGTCATCAATTATTGCAGAATAAAGAAAATGATGTGGGCCAGCCAGCTTCACGCCCCAGAGCTATCAAACCTGGTTCATAGAATCCACGTTTTCAAGTCTGGCTCTTTGTTTTCAGAAAAAAAAAAAAATGTCAGTAGGGTGGCTAGAGGGAAAGACATTTCCCCCTCCTAACCGAGGGCTAATGAGCTGTCAGTCTATTACTTAGAATCCTGTTGAGAGATTTGTGTGAACAATTGAAAAAGTTTATCTGATGATTAACCAGTTGTGAAATTTAGCACCAAGTATTTGATTCTTAAGGTGAGGGGATTACTTGGGAATTGTGAGTTTCCATGTGTGGAAAAGGAGACTATACTCCCTTTACTGTTACCATGCAAAAATCAACAACCCCAACTATATCTCAGTAATAGGAGCGTCCTCTTCTCAATGAACATAACATTCCTCTATTTCTTCCTTTCTCTTTCTTACAACTTTTATGTATTTCTTTGGCTGCTCCTGTGTGTGTGTGTGTGTATGTGTGTGTGTGTAGCCTAATAGCCTGAACTTTGGTTAAACGTATACATTAATTTTTACCTGATACACTTCTCTCTTAAAGAGGAGAAGGAGGAGAAGGGGACGACAGAGGATGAGTTGGCTGGATGGTATCACTGACTTGATGGACATGAGTTTGAGCAAGCTTCGGGAGTTTTGGTGATGGAAAGGGAAGCCTGGCATGCTGCAGTCCATGGGGTCACAAAGAGTTGGATACGACTGAGCAACTGAACTCTCTCTTAAAAACATGTCAGTTCTATCTCAGCACAAAGCAGATGCACCACAGATGTTAGCTTACTCTCGCCCTAATAACAGTGATGGGAAATCCAGGCAAAGACGTGTTGTTTTCACTACTACTGCTCCTTAAATCTCAGACGATAAAGTGTCAGCTAATTACCCCCTGGGTCCCTGGCTTTCAGTGGAGCCTTCTAAAATACACAAAACCAAAATGAAGACAGAACACTATTAGCACTCCATAATTCAAGCAAACAAGAGATGTGTTTACTCTGCCTGGCTACTGACCACCTGCCTTCCCATCCCACAAGGCAGGTATCCATATATAGCATCTCCCCGGTCACAGTCCTGTAGGGAGTGAACCTCTTTCTGGGCCTCACAGTCTGTGAATCTTCAAGAAGCGGGCCCCGACAGCATGCATGTTCTCTTCCTTCAGCTGCTGGTGCTCCTGCCTCTAGGGGAGGCTGTACAGCACGGGGATGGTCGCCAGAGGCAGAGTTCTATCTCCCTCACGCTCCTAGAAAGGAATCGCAGAGAGCTCTCCATGGGCACTCAGGAGGAAGCAGAGGAGAAGCCAGATCTGTTTGTGGCCGTGCCACACCTGATAGGTGCCAGCCCTGCAGAGGAGGGCCAGAGGCAGAGAGAAAAGATGCTGTCCAGGTTTGGGAGATTCTGGAAGAAGCCTGAGAGAGAGCTGCACCCATCCCAGGGCTTGGTCAGTGAGCAGATCTTCCCTGGGACTTGGGGCCTCACTCAGCCCAAGGGTAGGATGCCGACGGAGAAATCTCCTCTCCGGGAAGAAGCCAAGAAATTCTGGCACCACTTCATGTTCAGAATGAGTCCAGCTTCTCAGGGGATCATCCTGCCTATCAAAAGCCATGAAGTGCATCAGGAGACCTGTAGGACAGTGCCCTTCAGCCAGGTATTTGTTCTGGGTGGGGGCGGGGATCCAGATTTTCAGGAGGGAGTGGACAGCTGGGATGGGTGAAAAGCAGGGGACGAGTGTGCCAGGAGTCTGAGTCTCACCTAATTTCCAGATTTGGTCCCTGGACCTTCATCATGGGATTTGGCAAAGTATGCTCATATTCCCTAAATTTCTTTCTAACCTTGGAAATGCTGCAAAGATGGTATGATGGTACTGCTAATGTTAGTAATCATTCATATTGATCACACAGAGCCTTTTTTTTGGTTTGTTTTATTTATTTGTTTTTAAACTGGTGTGGTCTATCTGGAGAATTAATTGACTGTCCCTCCAGTTACGAAATTGGGAACTTAGAGTGATCACCAGAACTTCTCCCTAGCTGCATCTCTACACTCTATTAGACATGGATGAGCAAGTGGGTTCCATCTGCAGATAAGTGGGATACATTGGACTCCTCCCCATACTTGCATGTATGATGGTCTTAATCCCTGTATTTCACACCCAGATACTTCATAGGTCTATCAACTATGTCCAGGTTGTTAGACAGAAGTTGCCAGATTATTTCTAGCATTACCATAGCAAAAATGATTTAATACAACAGATTTTCTCATAAGCTTTCAAAAAGTAATCTTGATGTGAAATCACATTTCCTCCCCTTAGAAATGCCTGTCTTCCAGTTCATGTTGTGTTGGCTGATTTGTGGTTAGGATGATTGATTCCACACTATTAAGACCAGGGAGCATTCTACTATCTGCTTCCTCCAGTTGGTCTGGCAAAGCCCACACTCCAAATGTTAGATTAAAATTGAGAAATTGCATCAGGTCCTTAAACACAGAGATACTGAACCAAAAGCAATGCAGGGCAGAGTAAAATTTTACAGTCCAGTAAAGCTACCCAATTAAGCAGGCAGTATTATAAGGTAATTGACTGTGCAAGGCAGTTAAGTATTCTGAAAAGGCAAGGATACGTAGCAATGACCAGTCAATGATCAAATAATAATGACTGCTTTGTTGGCCCATGTATAATTAGAAAATTGCTCCTAAGAACCGGGCAATCAAATTTCCTTTGAACTCTTATTTTGAATTCTATTGCTAATCAAATTAAGAGTAAGGTGTTTGGCTCATATATTTTGAAGGGCACATAAAGCTAGGTGTCTGGGGTTACGGGAGAGGCAGAGATGATGTCACGCAACATGATTTAGAGGTGTAGGTGCTGCAACTTTACTCCATGCAACTTTAATAAATTTGAATGTACTCTAAACACTGCAAAATAGGACAGATTAAACTCTTGATGTTCTGATCTGTGAGCTTTTGAACAAATATGTATTGAGAATTTATTATGCACAATGCACTGTGAAGAGTAGAAGGGTAAGACACATTATTGACAAGAAGCGAGCCATTAGAATTTTTCAGACCAGTAACATCAAACTTAGAGTTTGGCATTCAAGTGTAAACATTTTCCATATTACCTTAGGTATTTCCTACAGGTTAATTTATTAATTTACCCAATAAAAGAAATTTAGTTGAGGTAGCTCTATGCTCTTAAGATACCATCACTTGGATATTTAAAATGTATCCAACATTGGAAAGATTTTTAAATTTTAGTCTAAGTTATCCTCAGGCTTGGGAGGGCCTCCATGGTGGCTCAGATGATAAAGAATCTGCCTGTAATAGAGGAGAACCAAGTTCACTCCCTGGATCGGGAAGATCTCCTGGAGAAAGGAATAGCAACTCACTCCAGAATTTTGCCTGGAGAATTCCATGGACAGAGGAGACTGGTGGGCTACATACAGTCTGTGGGGTTACAGAGTCGGACATGACTCAGCAACTAACATCCTCAGACTTAATAGTCTAGAGCTTCTGTATCATGTATGTTAAAGAAATGACTCAAGATAATTTAATGGAGATGTGTTTGCCTTTTAGACTATCACCCATGAAGACTGTGAGAAAGTGGTTGTACAGAACAACCTCTGCTTTGGAAAATGTGGGTCTCTTCCTTTTCCTGAAGCTGTGCAGAATCCCCACACATTCTGCTCCCACTGCCTGCCTGCCAAGTTCACCACGAGGCACTTACAGCTCAACTGCACCAACCTGGCCATGGTGATCAAGGTAGTGATGCTGGTGGAGGAATGTCAGTGCATGGTGAAGACAGAGCATCAGCATGGCTACCCCGCACAGGCTGGCTTTCGGGCAGAATTTCATGTCCAAGATCCCTTTATCCCAGGATTTTCAACATAAAAAAAAAGAAAAGCTATTTTACTATTATCAGGAAAATTACTGATTACTCAGTCTGAAATGTTAAGTGGGTATATAATATTTTAAGAGAAAGATGGTTTACAAAATAGTTGTGAAAATGAGTTAGAGGTCATATTTATTTATCCATTCATCAGTGCACATTTGGGATCTAGTCTCGACTCTGCCACTAATTGGGTATAGCATGTTAATGAGCTGCAGAAGCTTTTTCCCCAAGTTTTTCATCTATAAAGAAGGGACTTGAACCAGACGATTGCTAAGCTCCTTTCTGCTACTATTATTACATGATCTATTGTCTACAAGTTTTGGTAAGAGCCCTCCATCTGAAGATGGAAAAGAAATAAACTAGACCATAAAATGGGTTTCTTTAATAGCTTGTCAAAGCATCAGCAAATATATATATATATATATATATATGCATCTGAGCCACAGTCAGCTCCAGGTCTTGTTTTTGCTGATTGTTTACAGTTTCTTCATCTTCAGCAACAAAGAATGTAATCAATTTGATTTTGGTATTGACCATTTGGTAATGTCCATGTGCAAAGTCGTCTCTTGTGTTGTTGAAAAGGGATATTTGCTATGACCAGTGCTTTCTCTTGGCAGAATTCAGTTAGCCTTGGGAAAGCTGGAGAAGATTGAGGGCAGAAGGAAAAAAGGGCATCAGAGGATGAGATGGCTGGATGGTATCACCAATGCAACAGGCATGAACTTGGGCAAACTCCAGCAGATGGTCAGGGACAGGGAGGCTGCAGTCCATGGGGTTGCAAAGAGTTGGGCACAACTGGGCAACTGAGCAACATATGTATGCATGTATGCATACATATCTATGTGGTATTTGTAGAGAAGATTCCTGATCCTTGTAGCTGTCTTTGCTCTCAGGCCACGTTTTATTTGACTTTTATCAGATGATTAAGTAGGTCCATAGGTAGAAGGAGTTTGGAGTTTGGTTGCCTCATTACTTTTTATACTTCCCATATAAAATTCTTAATGTCAGGTCTCTAGCTTTGAAGAAGGAACACAGATATTACTTTTAGTGGTTTACATACGTATAAGGAACAATCAATTATCAGTAAACAAACTAGTGCCTAAATTATGGGGAAGGAAAATATATGATCAGTATCAGGTTTAAAGGTTAATCCAGAGATGTTGATGCAAATAACCAAGGAATTTCTGTAGATGTCAAATAAACCACAAATGATTTAAATTTAAAAAACAATTTACAGGTGAAATCCTTTTCCTCATGCATTTTGGTTTAGGTAGTTTAGTAATGGTTCTGTGTTCATATGACTGTGTTTGTGCTACTGCATAAAAAAACTCTGTTACAAATTTTCTTTTGTAAATGCCACAGTTGCAAATTCTGAAAAGATTCCAAATATTTTAATGTATTAAATGTTCATGTATGATGCATTCTGGGAAATATTATAGCATTCATTTGTCTTATATTTTGCCCTTATTTGTTTTACCTCTCCCCTAATTTAAAGGCACTATTGGGAGATTATCTAGTAAGAGTATTTCTGAAATGGCTTCATAGGTTAATGACACTGGTCCAGGTGTTTCTTTTAACACTGCAAACCGCTTTCTGTTAAGGTCCTTCAATCACTGCCTGTCAGTCATTTCTCCTGTGTGTATTTATTTGTATGAAAAGCATGCAGAACTGACTTTCCTTAACCATATTTCTTTTTCTAAAATCATACTTTAAAAATTAATCTTAAAAATGATATTATTTGAATCCTTTTACTTTCAGTGTACCCAAGAATGTATATCCTGGAATAATAATTATTTTTCTAAAAAAGAAATTAATGTCTATTTTAATTCTATTCCTCTTTAGTCACACCATCTAACCTGGTGTTCTGAAGAAACAAATGCATTTATATTTAGTGTATACTCTACAACACATCAACACAATAGAATACATGCTACAGAGATATACATGCAACATTTATATTAGAATATATTATACCCTTCTGTGGTCAAAGACAACCTAATTGGCCAAGATATGGTCATAAGGATAAAACTGTTAAGCATTAATGATATCCCAGCTGGTCAATATATTTTGGTGCCAAAAGCTATTGAGCAGCTGTCTAGTTTGCCATTGCCTCACCCTGATTATGTAAACCCATCTCTGCCAATTGACTATCTTTCTCCTCCTCACACACTTGCAAATCCCTTTTATCTACCCTTGCAAATAGACTCTCCAGCCCAAGCCCCAATCATCAGTTTTATTCAAATTCTGCTCTGCCCTTTCTTCATGTGTGAATTCAAGATGAGCTAGTTGATGGTTGTAGCAGAGGTCACATTCAAAGAGTAGCAGTATGAAACTCACGAAATTGCCCACATTCAATGATTTTTATTTACAAAAAAGGCAGTCTAACTGTTTGACATAATACACGGCAGCACAAGAAACAGAGGAAACACACAAATATTGAACAACCTATTAAGTGCCAGATACTGTCCTGAGTCTTTTACATAAATTGTATAATTTAAGTCATGTGTAAATACATAAATAGTACAATGCTAACAAGAATCAGACGAGGTATGTAAATACCCTATTTTGTAGGAGAGGAAATTAAGCCTAAAAATTTTAAGCAACTTGACTAAGATAATGTGAGGCATATTTTCTACTTATATTAAAATGTTTGCCTATTTGCTGTTTGTCAATTTAGATTTAACTCCTCTAGGTCTCTTCCCTATAGCTCTCAAAGCTAATTTCTTTTTACCTCTGGTCTAGCCCTCATGTTTGAAGGACAGTGATGTTATCTCTTGAAAGAGAAGTCATCCCTAGGTCAGGTTTTCAGCCAAGCATTGCCTTGACTTAAGAGGTGGTCATGGCAAGCCCCCTTCCTCAATTTTGGTCTCGTTTTCCTCCTGTATAAAATAAGGCTGGTAATAATTACTTCAGAATTACTGTGATGATCAGGTTTAGGTAACAGCACATCAGAGAGCTTTGGATCCTATAAAGCTAGGATAAATTCACTCTTTTCTATTCAGACTTTTATTTATTTATTTATTTTCATATTCAGACTTAAAAAAAAATTGTTTTGAGACATTTAAAGGACATAGAAAAGTGCAAAAAGCAATACAACAGACCCGCAATTTCCCACTACCAGAATAGTTAACATTTTGTCGTCTTGTGCTTCTTGTCTATTTTCTTAAAAGTATGAACCACTTCACATATACATCTTCTCTAACTACCCTGCTGATGTATCCCCCAAGTCCCTGAGCACTCAATACTTACCCCACCCCCAGTCTTGTTTACACTTCCAATACCTTTTAGATTTTTGTAAAGGTACATACACATCCATAAATAATGCATACTATTTTTGTGTATATGTTCCTTTACTCAGCAAGTATGTATTTGTCCACCAGTTCTGTGCACGATAGAGCTGTAAGTCTATAGCTGTGTCCACAGCAAGGAAAGAAGTCAGACAAGGTCCCTGGTCCTATAGAGTTCATATTCTACTGCAGGGAGACAAGCAACTTGAAAATCAATCAATTCATTAATCAACTGAAATGGAAAAATATCAGATGGTTATAAGTGATAAAAAATAAAATAGGCAAGTGTGCCAGAGGTTAATTATGTTAGACTGAATAACCTGTGAAAGTGTGACAATAAAGCTGAGTTTTTAATTACTACAAACATGATATTGTATATAAATTGCTCCATGGTTACTCCTTTCTCCATACAGGATTCCAGCTTGTTGTTACAACAGTTTTTAGAGGCGTTTTTCTATACTATTTTATCTCTGTTAGGAAGTAGGACATTAAGTATTCCCTACAGGGAGTGGTTAACTTAGCTTTGATAATTTATTTTTTTGGTGTGTATAGTCTCCTTAACCTGTCAGTTTGATTCTTAATTAAGAATGTTATGTGTTCTCTGAATTTTCACTGATAATTTATGCTGTACATGACATTATTCTGAGGACCCTCAGATAAGCAAACATAGATAAAACACATTTCCTCCCACCTTGTAGCTTATAATATAGTAGCAGAGATAATATATGCAAATTATAAAGCAATAATAGTGAGCAAGTCCTGTATATTATACATCTTTGTTAGTCTCCCATTTCTAAAGTTTTATATATTACATTATTTTAAAATATTATTAGATATATTTCTTTTTATTTCTTATATAATAGTATTATATATTTACATATTTTGAGATTTTTATATATTTGTATATATTCAGGAACATACACCTACAATGTATAATTTTAATATTTTGTAAGGAATAAAAACTCAATACTTGTAAAGATAAGTGAACGAATTTTGGGAACTACTCTTGAAAAAAGGTCTGTGGGGTACATAGGGTGGGGAACTTGGAATGGCAGCCAACAAGTCTTAAAAATGTATTTGATAGACTGTGGGGAGTTTTTGAATATTTCTGAGCAGATTAGATGATATCAATTTACAAAGTAGATTCAGAGGGCCTCATGACCCCCCAAAATGTGCATAATTGTTGTGGTTATGGACACACTTCAGGGGAGATCATCTAGAATTTTCCTGAGCTTCTACAAGATTTCCATGAGCCAAAAATTTTAACAGTTGGAGCCGGTCAGTTGGAATGGAGAGAAAGCATGGAGGCCAGAAGAGCTGGAAGAAAACTTAGAAATCATGTTCACAAACCTCTTCCGAGTGAATCTCAAGAAAGTCAAGTTTCCATTTCAAGAACAGAGGAGGGGTTTTAAATATACATCAGTGGGTCCTCTTCACCTTGTTTAATGTTCACTTTCAGGAGCTGGCAATGGTGAAATGGGTGAGTAATCATACCTTAAGCAAAGGAATGGACTTTCCTGTAATACGAGTTTTCCAAAGCCAGGCCCTAGTTTATCCACCCACGTTTCCGGGAGAGAGCTCAGATATTCATTTTATTGCCCTGCTCCCTCCGTTTTCGTTTCATTCCTCGTCCTTTCCTCCAAAAGAAACAACCAGTGACCCATCTCTGGGTGTGGACTTGGGTTAATGTTTCTCAAGGAAATGGTCACAATTTCCTCTTGTCTACCAGCTAAGGGAAACACGCCTATTTATGTTCAATATCCCAGGAATAAGAGTTTCCAGTACATGACTCTTTATGTCACAGTTCCAGTAATCAAGGGAACCTGCATCCTGCCTAAACCCTAGACAAGAAATAGGTAAAAATTTAAATGGATGCACAGATTTTACCTCTTACAGCTGTTCAAATAAAACACTAAAAGGATGCCTCCATCAACGGCCCTGGGATCCATTGGATTTAGTAATCTTTGAACATTAAAAAAAATAATGTCCTGGAGCGTCTCAGGACCATGAGAATACAGGGTGAAACTATCACTGAAGGGCCTCCTCCATGTGCAGAGATTGAAAAAAGAGGTTTTATGCTCTTCATTCCCCTGCGCTATGGCCGTGGCTATGCTAAGTCACTTCAGTCATGTCCAACTCTGTGCAACCCTATGGACTGTAGCCCTCCAGGCTCCTCTGTCCATGGGATTCTCCAGGCAAGAATACTGGAGTGGGTTACCGTGCTCTCCACAAGGGGATCTTCCTGACCCAGGGATTGAACCCATTTCTCTTATGTGTCCTACATTGGCAGGCGAGGCCTTTACCACTAGTGCCACCTGGGAAGCCTCCTAATTCCCCTGGCCATTTGCAAAGGTGACTATGAGTCCAGGCATAGCTCTAAGGAAAATAGTTCAAAGCAGGTGGAATTTTCTTTGGTGTCTACTTTTCCTCCTTTCTGCTTCACCCTTGAGCTCCCTTCCCTCTCTCACCTTGATTCTAGGATATTCAAATTGTCTGCAGTTGCCCAGGGCTCCTAATTCATGTGCATTCATCTGTGTAGCTCATCCAGTTAACATCTATTCAGAATGAATTAAACATCAGGCACTGAGCTGACCCACTGTGGTACCAAGATGGCTATGACAGCTTCCTGCCCTTGAGGATACCGAATTTACCAACTAGAGACTTCAGATTTCATGTACAGGTAACTACTCCTTCACCTTGGCTGTGTGTTAGAATGGTCCATGAGCATTTAAAATACAGAAATTCTGTTCCAATAATTAGAGGTAGGCGTTGGGGATATCAGGCAATTGTCAATATATTTTTAAAGCTCTGCTGGTGATCTTTCCACCAGGGCAGATAATGAGTAGGTGGGAGCTACTGCAGAATTCTGGTCACAGGAACTCTGAACACTTGCTCAGGTCTGTTCTTGAATTAGAACATCATGCTGTTCTCTCAGTCCTTCTTGAATTAGAACATCATGCTGTTCTCTAAGTCCTTCTTGATCCTCCGGTTTTGTTGTTCTCCAAAACTCTAAGTTCCTCAAATTTCATTTTCAGGCAGCTTATGAATAGCAGTACCCTTGCTCAGTTAGCTAAACTGCAGTTTTTGCCCAGAGGAAATAGAGGTGTTCAATTGAATTTTCTTTCTCCCCCAAATCATTGCCTCTTTTTCTAATATACCTATTACACGTACTCCTCTATCAGCATTTAACGCTATAATTCATTAACTCTCATGTTTTATCGTGCCTCAAACTACATCAGGTGCTCACAAGCAAGGCTTTTTTTTTTGGTTTCACACCCAAGGCATCTGATTCACTGGGTTTGGAATATGTTCTGGCATCTAAATTTTTTCCACTTCTTTATCATGAAGATTTTTCAAACATACAAAATAGTTGAAAAAAATAAGATGCCAGAACATGTCCACAGCCTCCACTTCAGTTGAAGCGACTGTTATGTTTGCCATATTGACTTTATCTTTCCTTTCCATTTGTGTGAATGTGTGTAGATGTGTGTTCACTACATATTTTTATACTGTAGGCCCATTAGAAAGTAAATTGCAGATATCATGACGTTTCACCCTAATTCTCCAATATGCATCGCCCAAGAATGAGGTTATTTTCCTACACAATTAAGGACAATAATATCATTATCACACCTAAGAAAATTAACAATATTTCCAAAATGTCATCGAGTTATTTGCAGTTTAACAGTCACCGTCTGGATCTTGCTCTCTCTCTCTCTCAAGTACAGAGCTGGAAATTTCAGACTTTATGATAGGCTCAGGGAGGAGATCTCAGGGGAGCAAGCGGGACTTATGAGACAGCCCCAATAAATCTTGAGTTTGCTCTGAGTAGATTTCACAAATCAGGACAGAGATCCTCTGGAGCAGTAAATGGCAACCCACTTCAGTGTTCTTGCCTGGAAAATTCCAAGGTCAGAGGAGCCTGGTGAGCTACAGTCCATGGGGTTGCAAAAGGTCAGATACAACTGAGCACATATAAACGTAATGTCTGGCCAGAAGGCCCATTCCACTTGACACAAGGCCTAAGAGAAGCCAGTCATATGACGCCTAGGGTACACTCCCACATGCTGGCCTGAGCTAGAAGGAAGCAGAAATGTTCTCTCTGGCCCTGGGAAACTTCAAAGAAAATCCTCCTGCCTTCATGTTTACAGTAGAAGTCGGGTGATGAGTGTAGAGAAAGGCATCTACAATCATTAACTACATACCTAGTTTAAGGCATAAGATCAGCTTCCGTGGAAATGATCAGTTGAATGATTCTTTGCTGTGATTAAAGCTGCTTGACATTGTGGCCCCGCGTCAGGCTTCAGGAGAGCTGTAAGAAACAGAGATGGTGGGAGTTGGAGTTTGATACTTCTTCACACTCTCTAATATTGCCTCCATAAAAATAGCATCAGCTGTTGCTGCACATGATATAATATTAACATGCTCCTTTAATATCTACAGCATGCCCGTAAAAGACTTTGATGATGACAGTTGGCGATTTCCTTGCAGTTAATGAATGACAGCACACGGTGATCAGATTGCTTCAGGAAGGAGTCTCTCAGAATGCTGGTAGTCACAGAACCAGACAACAGGATGAATCCTGGGTGCAGGACTTTCTAAACCTAAGGCTGACCCATTTCTTTGTTGCCTATATGGTTCTATAGGGTCATATCTCTAGGTTTTCCCCAAACAGCAGAAGTGGACTGGGAAAAGGTGAAGGGAATAAGGGGGTTGCTTGCTAGAATAGGTATGAACTTAGGACAGACTTTTTGTTTTTGTGATGCAGTTACAGTGAAAGTGTTTTTTTTTTTTTTCTTGTTATTGTTTAGTTGCTAAGTTGTGTTTGACTCTTTTGTGACCCTGTGGACTGTAGCCTGCCAGGCTCCTGTGCCCATGGAATTTTCCAGGCAAGAATACCGGAGTGGGCTGCCATTTCCTTCTCCAGGCGATCTTCCTGACCCAGGGATCAAATTCTCATCTACATTGACGGGCAGATCCTTTACGGCTGAGCCACCAGGGAAGCCCACAGTGAAAGTTAACTAACTGCTTGAATAAGAGAGCAAAGAACAAAGACATGTGTGCCTATGGTATGCATGTCTATCAGTTTGGCAGGCGTTGCTCTCCAAAGCAGCACAGGTATTTAATAAACTGAAGATGTGGTCAGTGTATTCTAGCTGTTCATTAATCTTTCACCATCTCTTGCACTGAATTCCTCAATTGTGCATTTGCTTGCTTCATGCTCTTGCTTCATGCTCTTCATACATTCAATGAATGTAACACTCATTGCCTATGGAATTTTCCCTGGCATCTCTGCTATTCCACCCATGTCAACTATATTTTTACCACTGGAGGCCGTGGCTCCCTGCTGTAGCACTGCAGGTGTCAAAAGGTGAGATATCAGGTGTCCTCTTTTTTTTTTTTTTTTTAATCTATTAGATGTAGATTCCATGAACCCAGATCAGGTCCATTGAGTTAGTAGGCTTGGAAACCAACAAAAGTTAAGTCTCTAAAGTGTTTTACAGCCATAAATACGATTATGCACAACAGCCGGAAGTACTATTTTCATTACCTCTGGCACCTAGGTTTTCTTTGAAGGACTCAGAAACGATGTTCTTCTCCTAGTCAGCAGTCTCTCCACATGAATCACATGGGCTGTCCCTTTCGGTCTCCTCATCACCATTCCTGGTGCTAAACAGGCTCATGTTTTCTCTCCCTTTCAGAGAGCCCAGCATCTCCTGGGCTTCCCTTGTGGCTCAGTTGGTAAAGAATCGCCTGCAATGCAGGAGACCTGGGTTTGATCCCTGGGTTGGGAAGATCCCGTGGAGAAGGGAAAGGCTACCCACTCCAGTATTCTGGCCTGGAGAATTCCATGGACTGTGTAGTCCACGGGGTTGCAAAGAGTCAGACACGACTGAGCGACTTCACTTTCAGCACCTCCTGTTCTTGTTTTTATACAAAGATGGGAGACATTCAGTTTTAACCCTTAGTTTTCCTCCTGTCCCCATCAAAATTTCCTGCTTGGTCATCCTTTGGCTCTTCTTTGCTTCTGACTGAGAATTAAGCAACTGTTTCTTTTCTAGCAGAGATAGCCCTCCTCTTTGGACCCTTGATTTTCCTGGTGCTCTTGCCCTTCACTTTGTTCAAGTTTCCAATTCTGACTTGTATATTCTGCTTCTCTGTTTTTATGGTCTTGTCAGTTTTCTCCATCTCTTTTTGCTATTTTCTTCATAATAACATCTCTCAAAGAACATCTCACTCCGTCTTTCTCCCATGATGCAAAGAGGTCAGCATCATCGAAACTGCCCTATTTTTAATATGTTCTTTGCATTGAATCAGGGCAGAACTTGCCATTGTCTTTCTAGGCCCATTTTATTTCTGTCTTGGAACTCTGTTAATCCTGTTTACTTAGAATAAGCTGTTTTCTGAAATACCACTCACAAAAATAGTTTTCCAAAGGAATAAAAAGCCTTCTACTTCAATCCACGTTTCTCCAAAGGCTCGGGGCAGGCTCTGCCCAAAGCATCGCTTCCTCCCATGTTGGAAGAATCCACGTGGGAAACTGCTGAGGATGGCAGCTACTTTGCTGTGCCTTTGACACAAAAAGAGAGACCTCTTTCCTGAAGAATCTTGACTGTTGAGTCCTGACAACATGTGGCTTTCATTATCAAACGGGCTCTTAAAACTTACTCAGTCCAGGACTACCAGGAACAAGTCTGTAGCATAACAAAAGCAGATTTGTTGCCTTGGAAAAAGGGAGGACACATCAGAGGAGTGCCTGCCACTAGGCTGGTGGGTGGAAGAAAGCATCTTTGTGAACTGGGCTTTTACTGAAGGACTCTGAAGATGGTCTGAGGGAAGCAGGGATCAGTTTCCCACTGGTTGTTGTTCTGAGGTGCGATTTGAAAAATAAGGAATTTACTAGGAATTGGGTGTTGTCAGCAAGTGAAGGGGTCAAGAAGACTGAGCAACTGGGTATCCCTGCTGCTGCTGCTAAGTTGCTTCAGTCGTGTCCGACTCTGTGCGACCCCATAGATGGCAGCCCAACAGGCTCCTCTGTCCCTGGGATTCTCCAGGCAAGAACACTGGAGTGGGTTGCCATTTCCTTCTCCAATGCATGAAAGTGAAAAGTGAAAGTGAAGTCGCTCAGTCATGTCCTACTCATAGTGACCCCTTGGACTGCAGCCTACCAGGCTCCTCCGTCCATGGGATTTTCCAGGCAAGAGTACTGGAGTGGGGTGCCATTGCCTTCTCTGTAGTAAGAAATGAAAAGAGCACGTGGTCTGGGGCATTATTGTAATTTCTAACTGCTGCATGACCTTGGCAGAAATAGTGTTTTCTATTAACGTTGCAGCTGCCTTCATCTGTGTCTGTCCTCCCAGCCTGATTAGTGGCAGGGCTTTTTTTTTTTTTTTTTCCTCTTTTCAGTCCAAGTTAATTTTCGCTCTTTCAATTCCAAATAGATTTTAACTCTTTCAGCATCGTAGACTCTAAACTCACCTGATCATTCACTGGGATACATTTCCCCACCTAAACAGTTGTAAGCATTTTAGTTCATCTTGGTTTAAATTAGTAGGAACTTCTAGAGCAAACATCAAGCAACTTAAGAGCTTGAAGCAAAGTCATGTGGCTTCACTCCTAGGTTCCATTTTAGGATATTTAGAGCTTTTCCATATGCCCCAGACCTCCCCACAACTTTTGATAATGCTACTGCCCTCGAAAAAAGTCTTTCCAGAGTACAGCAGGTCTATTGTTGTTGTTCCGTTGCTCAATTGTGTCCAACTCTTTGTAACCCCATGGACTGCAGCAGGTCAGGCTTCCCTGCCCTTCGCCATCTCCTGGAGCTTGCCCAAACTCATGTCCATTGAGTTGGTGATGCCATCCAACCATCTTGCCCTCTGTCGTTCCCTTCTCTTCCTGCCTTCTATCTTCCCCGGCATCAGGGTCTTTTCCAATGAGTCGGCTCTTTGCATCAGGTGGCTAAAGGATTAGAGCTTCAGCTTCAGCATCAGTCCTTCCAATGAATATTCAGGGTTGATTTCCTTTAGGATTGACTAGTTTGATCTCTTGGAAGTCCAAGGGACTCTCAAGAGTGTTCTCCAACACCACAGTTCAAAAATATCAATTCTTTGGTGCCCAGCCTTCTTTATGGTTCAACTCTCACATCCATACATGATTTTCCAGTAGAAAATCATGGAAAAATCATAGCTTTGATTATACGGACCCTTGTTGGCAGGTCTATTACTCTACTCTGAAAGCTTAATGACTCCTCACTGGAAATCTCATTGTCTTTGAAGCTCACCATAATTGGGCTTTTTTCTACCTTTCCATTCTCTTCTCTGTCTTTCTCTGTGTTTTACCTTTGAGCCACACCAGGGGGACCCTTACAATTCCACACCTCCATGCCTTTGCTTACACTTTCCCACATCCTGGAGGGATCCTCTGTCTAATCAAAATCTTACTCTACTTATCTGATGCAAGAACTTTCTCTGTGAACCCACCCTGAATCATCTTGTTGACACTGTTAGCTGCTTCTTTAGCACTTCCCATAGTAACTTGTCCATACCTCTGGTTGGCATTGCATTTCTCCTAAGAATGCAGTGTTTTTTAGAGTTATCATTAATATTTTTGGGGGGAAAAGAGTTATTTTACCTACTCTCTATTTCCTAGGGAAAGTTCTTAATGTGAAACTTATTAATTCATTGTGGTTCTCTGGGAACATGGGAAGGTAGAGCATTTTGTGAAACTCTAGGTATAAATCTAAAGGTATAAAACATGTATGTACATGTTTATATACTTGTGTATTTTGTTAGGAAGAGAGTCTAATACTTTCTGCAGATGCTCAAAGAGATGCATAACCCCAAAGAGGTTAAGAACAACTATTCAAATATTAGACTGTTGTGGAATGGGCACTCTGCCACTCAAACAGATGGGGGAGATGACTATAAGCAACCAAGAAATCATGAATGTGCATCAAATGTGGGTGCTTAGGGCATGGTACCCAGCTGGGCAGGTGGAGAACGCTATCCATCCCAAGCTGCCAAGGGCTATTAGCCAGTACTGATTAAACTCTGGACTGCACTTGTTCTGACTTTGGGAAATTGCAGTAAAATTCTGTCCTCCCCAGTCAAGGCACAGAAGCACAGTCGTTGGCTGAGTTTATCCACATAAATGCCCCGACTGTGCCTTTGTTGAGAAGCCAAATTGGCAGTGGCAGCAGTGCTACTTGTCCTTTCTACTTTTTTCTATTCCCAGATAAATATTAGTTTGATTAATAATCACGGTTCAGTCAGTCACAGGCACCATGAAAACTAGAATTCCGGAGGGGGAAAAAATAGTGCATGGCATATGTCTTCTCTAACAGTAAGTAGAAAAGCTCCTCAAAAAGATTACAGGATGTCATATCTTCCTATTCTGTCTCTATACATGGTTTCTAAGTGTATATGTTGCAGCACAATATAGTCAATGTTTAGCATGAATGATAAAATTATGACGTGACCTTCAGTGTAAGGGATAGGCCCTTGATGATACTTCTTAACTACCCATGCCAAAAAAAAAAAAAAAAAAAAAGCTCATGATTTTGAGAATGTTTTTCCTGCCACTTATCTCCTTCCTTGCCTTCCTTAGAAAATTCTCTGTGGAACTGATTTGCCTAATAATATTTTAAAGATGCATGAATAGCATGTACACTTCCATAGTCATGGGCATTCACATGCTCATCAACTAAGTCTCAACATTTTGGCACCTGTTGAGATCATTTGCCACAAATTATTCTCTTTCACAAGGGTATACTAAGAGACAGCCAAATAATATGCACTTCAGTACCAGGGTTTAAGGGGGGTAAAACTTCACATGTTTCCTCTTCCTCAAAGTGACTATCACTATGACTTCTTTCTTTTCAAACAAATCCAGTTATAAAAATCTTACTACATCAAAAGCATTATGATAAACAATGATAATTCTTCCAAAAGCAGGTGTTCAGTTCAGTTCAGTCGCTCAGTCGTGTCCGACTCTTTGCGACCCCATGAATCGCAGCATGCCAGGTCTCCCTGTCCATCACCAGCTCCCGGAATTCACTCAGACTCACGTCCTTCGAGTCAGTGATGCCATCCAGCCATCTCATCTTCTGTCGTCCCCTTCTCCTCCTGCCCCCAATCCCTTTCAGCATCAGAGTCTTTTCCAATGAGTCAACTCTTCACATGAGGTGGCCAAAGTACTGGAGTTTCAGCTTTAGCATCATTCCTTCCAAAGAAATCCCAGGGCTGATCTCCTTCAGAATGGACTGGTTGGATCTCCTTGCAGTCCAAGGGACTCTCAAGAGTCTTCTCCAACACCACAGTTCAAAAGCATCAATTCTTCAGCACTCAGCCTTCTTCACAGTCCAACTCTCACATCCATACATGACCACAGGAAAAACCATAGCCTTGACTAGACGGATCTTTGTGGGCAAAGTAATGTCTCTGCTTTTGAATATGCTTTCTAGGTTGGTCATAACTTTCCTTCCAAGGAATAAGAGTCTTTTAATTTCATGGCTGCAGTCACCGTCTGCAATGATTTTGGAGCCCCCAAAAATAAAGTCTGACACTGTTTCCACTGTTTCCCCATCTATTTCCCATGAAGTGATGGGACCAGATGCCATGATCTTCGTTTTCTGAGTGTTGAACTTTAAGCCAACTTTTTCACTCTCCACTTTCACTTTCATCAAGAGGCTTTTGAGTTCCTCTTCACTTTCTGCCATAAGGGTGGTGTCATCTGCATCTGAGGTTATTGGTATTTCTCCCGGCAATCTTGATTCCAGCTTGTGCTTCTTCCAGCCCAGCATTTCTCATGATGTACTCTGCATAGAAGTTAAATAAGCAGGGTGACAATATACAACCTTGGCATACTCCTTTTCCCATTTGGAACCAGTCTGTTGTTCCATGTCCAGTTCTAACTGGTGCTTCCTGACCTGCATATAGGTTTCTCAAGAGGCAGATCAGGTAGTCTGGTATTCCCATCTCTTTCAGAATTTTCCACAGTTAATTGTGATCCACACAGTCAAAGGCTTTGGCATAGTCAATAAAGCAAAAATAGATGTTTTTCTGGAACTCTCTTGCTTTTTCTATGATCCAGCAGATGTTGGCAATTTGATCTCAGTCCTTCTGACTTTTCTAAAACCAGCTTAAACATCTGGAAGTTCATGGTTCACCTATTGCTGAAGCCTGGCTTGGAGAATTTTGAGCATTACTTTACTAGCGTGTAAGGTGAGTGCAATGGTGTGGTAGTTTGAGCATTCTTTGGCATTGCCTTTCTCTGGGATCGGAATAAAAACTGACTTTTCCCAATCCTGTGGCCACTGCTGAATTTTCCAAATTTGCTGGCATATTGAGTGCAGCACTTTCGCAGCATCATCTTTCAGGATTTGAAATAGCTGAACTGGAATTCCATCACCTCCACTACCTTTTTTCGTAGTGATGCTTTCTAAGGCCCACTTGACTTCACATTCCAGGATGTCTGGCTCTAGGTGAGTGATCACAGCATCGTGATCATCTTGGTCCTGAAGATCTTTTTTGTACTGTTCTTCTGTGTATTCTTGCCACCTGTTCTTAATATCTTCTGTTTCTGTTAGGACCATACCCTTTCTGTCCTTTATCGAGCCCATCTTTGCATGAAATATTCCCTTGGTACCTCTAATTTTTTGAAGAGATCTCTAGTCTTTTCCAGGTCTGTTAAAACATCGATTGTTGGGCTTCTCCCCCAAAGTTTCTATGTCAATAGGTCTGGGTACAGCTGGAGAACATGAATTTCTCATAAGTTCCTAGGTGATTCTGATGCTGCTGGTGTGGGAGCCACACTTTAATAACCACCAATGTAAGACTTTAAGACTGCAAGGTCTTATATTTGTAACTAATTCAGAAACCAGGACATAACACATTTGAAAATACCTAGCAATACAAGGTAACATAAGGGTCCAAATAGACTACAGTGTGTGATACTGAGAGAGAGGAACTCTGGGCTGGCAGGATTTGAGCTGAGTCTCAGGTCTGGATAGAATTAAGATCATGAGAGGAAGATGGAGGGCCTTTTAAGAAGGGTAGATTCAGAAGCAAGATAGGTAGAGATAAGACTAGAGGGATAGGTAGGGACCAGTTTGTGAAGAGGGTTCAATGCCATTCTGTAGAGTTCAGATTTTAGAGTTCGGCGAGTAGAATCCAGCCCCCGCCCCGCCCCGCCCCCTCCACACACACAATCCACACATTATTCCTCCTGTGGCAGACAGGCACGAGGATCCAGCATACTGCAAACTTTTTAACCTTCCCAAAGACCTGTTCAGCAGAGGTGAGGGGGAGAGTAAAGGTTTTAATTTGTCTTTGGTGTTGGGCGAAGATACGAATTGAGATTGAGAGGTGGATTATTTGCTGTGTTGAGTCAATGTGTTTTTCATAGGTTGCAGGAATGGGAAAGCCAGTAATTTTTGGATGACAAACACAAAGTTAAGCTTGTTTCACTACGAACTTTGGTTGCCGACAGAAAAAGGACAAACCTTGGTTGTCTGGGGCAACTTTGGCTTTCGTTACCAGAGGGTCTGCAGTGGGCAACACTAGAGTTCAGTGCTTTTCAGTCTTCAAGGTGCACGTGTAGGCACCCCTCGTAACCCTTCTTAAAACGCAGATACTGATTCAGCACGCCTGAAATGGCGCGTTTCTAACAGGTTTCCAGAGGACACTGATGCTGGGGACTGTAATTTGAGGCAAGGTACCAGGGACCATCCAGTGTGAGTTACGGGTAGAGAGGCCCGCGGGACAGCCCTTTCGAAGGAAAGAGGATAAAGGCGATCCTTAAAGAAAGGCCCCTCTCCAGTCACTCAGGAGAGTGGGACAATGGTGTGGAAGGAGGAGGGCCTGGGCAAAGCTGGGAAGGTGGCAGTCAGGGAAGGCGGCGGCGCCGAGGTGCGGCAAGTGCTAGCGTTCGGGTAGCGGCGGTCCGGGAGGCACGTGGCCGCGGCGAGTCTGCGCCCGCCCCAAGCGCGATTTCTGGTCTTTGGGCCCTCGGCGGCTCCCATCGCGGCTCCCGGGCGCGCTGTGGGGACAGCGGCGGCAACCGCAACCGGTCACTCCACCGCGCGGGCGGGTGCACCTACCCCGCCGGCCCGGCGCTCTGGCTCCGGAAGCGGAAGGGGAGCGCAGGCCCGGCTGGGCGGCGGCGGCGGGACTAGAGAAGGAGGAGGCGGAGGTGAAGGGGGAAGAGCCGCCTGCAGCCGCGAGAGCAGTAGCGGGGAGAGCGAGCCCCCGGCGCCGGTGAGTGTGTGCAGGCGCGGGAACGCCACGGCAGCCCGGCGCCCGCCCCAGCCCCGCGCCCTGCCCCGCACGCTGTCCCCTGCCCGCACCTGCCTTCACCCCCGGGTCTTCTCCGTGCCCTGCCCCCCTGGGGTCTGGCCTTTCTCCCAGCATCTTCAGCCAGGGAGCTGCAGCCACCCGCCAGCTGCCCCTCCCATTACTGGTAGTTTGGTGGTTTCCTGTTCCAGTCTAGATGGTTTGGGGTAGTTTTTTTGTTTGGTGTAAAAAATCTGTGCCCTGAGCTTCTCACGTATGAACTCTAGTTTCCCGTCTCTGTACCCACGCCCGGAGACCTGCTAGAGATCTGGGATTTGTTCTTGCCATCACAGCTTTTCATTCATTCCCAGATCGCTGGGTTGAGGCTTCAGAGGATTTGCGGGAGGAGAAACAACTTGCTCCTTTGCTGACCTTCTGCCTCCCTCCCTTAGATCCAAGAGTGGTTTTGAGAAAATGGCTTGTGGATGGCAGCAGTTTGCACTTGTTACCATTCAACTATAATAGGCCACTGAATTTTAACCATTTAATGCTGTGGTCTTTTTCAAGCTGTATTTGGGTCATGTATTAAGATCCTTTGTGAGTCAGTGGAGGATGTCTGTACCTCTAGGGCGAAGGGAACCTGACCGGTTATTATTTGAAAATATTTCAGTATAGCCATCTATAAAAGTACAAGAGGAAAAAAAGTCAAGGTCGTTGTGGGCGGGTCATAAATCATAGTGTAAAGTTACAGTATAAAATAAAGACCAGTAAGTATAATTAAGCACGCAGGTTAAAAATATTTGTCAAATGGATCCAAGATCTGTTATGCTAATATGTATACTTTCAATATTCACTACCTTCCTTGAAGTAAAAAGTAATAATGATAATTTTCATTTGATGACTGTTCAGTACATGCCATTCCTTGACTAAAGGCGTTTTGGTGGAATGTCTTGTTAAATCCTTCCAACTCCTCATTTTTTTTTTTAAGAATAAAATCCAGAGAGTTGCTTTATTTTGGTTTAGGTGTGCTGTGTTGTCATGGCAAAAACTACTTTTGAAAAGATGAGAAATCAGTTGGAAAGAAAGAACCAAATAATTTGGTGTTGTGGAAAGAAAAACTCGGTCACTGTCTAGCTGTGGTTTCATGGGTAGGTCAGTGACCAATGACATTTTTCATCTACACAACCAGGTGAAGTGAAGTGAAGTCACTCAGTCGTGTCCGACTCTTTACAACCCCATGGACTGTAGCCTGCCAGGCTCCTCCATCCATTGGATTTTCCAGGCAAGAATACTGGGGTGGGTTGCCATTTCCTTCTCCAGAGGATCTTCCCGACCCAGGGATTGAACCCTGGTCTCCTCCGTTACAGGCAGACTCCTTAACTTCTGAGCAACCAGGAAGTCGGGCCAAAGTCTTTCAGCCTTATTTTAGCTGTCCCATGGTTATTTGAAATATGCTAAGCTTGTAAATAATTTAAGACCGTTTAACATGTTAAAGATACCCGAAGGAGTACTAGTAAAAGTATATCAAAATAGAACCAAAAATGTATAATTCCATACTTTTAGCATAATATTTGGTGTAGTACTATTCCAGAATTCCTCATTTGGAGATCAAACAATAGGGTTATATTAAGTCCTTTCAAACTGTTGTGATTTCTGTTTAATTTAACATACTTTTGAAGCCATAGTTGGAATAAATGAACTAGCGCGTATTTTAAATGAAATGATAACTGTGTCACATTGCCTACCTCTGGGGTGTTTTGCTTAATGAAAGAAATTTAAGCATTTTAAAATGCAAACATGGAACCATCAGCTTAACAGGTAGGTTCTTAAGAAGTAATCAGTGAGTCATAAAATTTTTTACTTCTTATGTACTCACTGCCTGATTTCTCTAATTCATAGAGATGGATTCAGAGCCTGTGGAAAAGCACATGGGTAAAATAATGTCATGTATTAGTGAAGAAATGAATTGAGAAGTCTAGTAATGTCTCCATGGAGCTTTTTTTTCAGGAATTGTAATTGAATGTGAGTCAATAAAATCTTTCTCAGTGTAGAAGACTACATAGTGATGTTATCAGTTCTACCAGACATAACAGGGAAGGCAAAGGAAAAGCTATTTGTATTACCAGGCAGTTGTCCCCTAAGCTCAGTTTTACTTTTGTATTAAGAAATGAAGGCATTTTATCTTACTGTAGTGAAACATTAGGACTCAGTTTCAGTTTCTCAAACACACTAAAAATAAATGGCACTTTAGCATTGAGAAAAATCAGTGCATTAATACATCTTATTAAAGTTGAAAATGTTAAAAAATATAGGTGAATGACAAGAAAAAATGGAAAAACACGTCTTTTTTATTATTCGAATATTGATTTTTTTTTTTTGTTAAGAACGTGGTAAGTTGAGTTTTCTGAGTGTTGAGCTTTAAGCCATCTTTTTCACTTTCCTCTTTCACTTCATCAAGAGGCTCTTTAGTTCCTCTTCACTTTCTGCCATAAGGGTGGTGTCATCTGCATATCTGAGGTTATTGATGTTTCTCCTGTTAATCTTGATTCCAGCTTGTGCTTCTTCCAGCCCAGCATTTCTCACGATGTACTCTGCATATAAGTTAAATAAACAGGGTGACAATATACAGCCTTGATGTACTCCTTTTCCTATTTGGAACCAGAAAGTGAAGAAGAACTAAAAAGCCTCATGATGAAAGTGGAAGAGGAGAGTGAAAAATTTGGCTTAAAGCTCAACATTCAGAAAACTAAGATCATGGCATCTGGTCCCATCACTTCATGGCAAATAGATGGAGAGACGGTGGAAACAGTCACAGACTTTGTTTTTTGCGGCTCCAAAAACCACTGCAGATGGTGACTGCAGCCATGAAATTAAAAGACGCTTACTCCTTGGGAGAAAAGTTATGACCAACCTAGACATCATATTAAAAAGCAGAGACGTTACTTTGCCAACTAAGATCTGTCTAGTCAAGGCTATGGTTTTTCCGGTAGTCATGCATGAATGTGAGAGTTGGCCTATAAAGAAAGCTGAGCGCTGAAGAATTGATGCTTTTGAACTGCGGTGTTGGAGAAGACTCTTGAGAGTCCCTTGGACTGCAAGGAGATCCAACCAGTCAGTCGTAAAGGAGATCAGTCCTGAGTGTTCACTGGAAGGACTGATGTTGAAGCTGAAACTCCAATACTTTGGCCACCTGATATGAAGAGCTGACTCATTTGAAAAGACCCTGATGCTGGGAAGGATTGAGGGCAGGAGGTAAAGGGGACGACTGAAGATGAGATGGTTGGATGGCATCACTGACTCAATGGACATGAGTTTGAGTAAACTCTGGCAGTCGGTGATGGACAGGGAGGCCTGGTGTGCTGCAGTCCATGGGGTCACAAAGAGTTGGACGTGACTGAGCAACTGAACTGAACTGAAATTGAGTTAGCCTAGTTTGAAAACCATATCTTAATAGATACAAAATAGTATTACTTGCATTGGTAGCTACCTGTCCCAAAGTAATGTGATGGTAGTTTATTAACTTATTTCCTTCTTTTGATGTATTCTGGCAAAAAAATGTGATATTTGCAAAGTTTGTCTTCTGCCTTTTAGACCCCTGTTTCCTGGTGATTTTTCTCTCAAGTGGGTTAACTTTGTCCATTTAAGAACTGAATAAGTTTCTGCTCTCTGTCTGTTGCTACCACTTCCACAAAAGGGCAGGTTAGGTAAAAATTAGTATTTTTCTACTCACTGATTCATTTTAATTTTAACTTAACATGCTCCACTGTGGTCTCAACCTGACTTCTGATTTTAAGCCTTTTATCAGTAATTATGGAATAAATACCTTTTTTTTTTTTTTTAAACTGTTGTAGGATTTTCAGCTTCAGCAAGCAAGGAGAGATATTTTTTCTTTCAGTATTATTGGTGTTAAATCATGTCTGCTTTGGTAAAGCCTGGTGTGAAGGAAATGTAATTTAGCCTTTTGGTATTTTTTTTTCCCCAATCTGCTCTTGGTGCAGCAGGTACTAGATAGGGGTAAGTAGCTGACTTGCCTTTCCTCATGGAAGAACATGCCTAATTCACATCCAGGAAATGCCAGAGCCTTATTTCTGGCTTTTCTTGTAGCTGAAGGTTTTTTCCTTGTGCTGTTTTTTGAGTGGAAGTTACCTGTGTTCAAAGGTAGGGAGCTTCTGTCCCTACCCTGCATTTAATACCATTTTTTTCCTGGCCGCCCTGTCCCTCTTCCTAAATGAAGAGTCCCACATAGGCCGTTTGTACTGACTGAAACAATATTAGCTAGTCTTTAATTCATATCATCACACACCTTTTAAGTTATTTTTGTTTTTTTGTTAGGTTTGTTTTTTGTTAGAAGTCACTGTATTGCAATACTTTTAATAATGTTATTAATTTACTTTTTTTTTTCACCTATGAAGCAGATATACAGAAGAGCCTCAGCTTATGTTAAGTTCTGCCCAGAAAATAGTGACTTAAAGACTTGTTCTAGGAAGTGGATTCTTGAAACCATCAGTGGTACAGGTTTGACACTTTGTTCACCCACATTTTCACAGGGTCTTGCTGGAGACCTTAGCAGATGGGCCAGAATTTCCAACTATAATTCTGCATTTTTCTTTAGCTTTTGAAATCAGGTCCTGATTTTCTCTCATGCTTCATTCCTTAACTCACCAGGCCTTGTACTTTTACCTGAAAAAGAGTTAGCTCAGTCACTCTATTTTTAGATCAAATCTCTGGTTTTGGTTTTTTGCTTGAAGAGACCTCCTGCATGCCTGCCTGGTGGAAATACAAGCTCCCTACGTGTTTATAGTATGATGCGAGGGAAAAGGCTGAATACTGTCTGAGGTTTTACATCCCTTGAGAAGTAGTTCTCAGACTCTGGTGTTAGAAAAAGTAGATGGCTGGGTATAGTTAAATTGTGTGTGCCTCTAAGTCACTGCAGTCGTGTCCGACTCTTTGCAACCCGATGGACTATAGTCCGCCAGACTCCTCTGTCCATGGGATTCTCTAGGCAAGAGTACTGGAGTGGGTTGCCATGCCCTCCTCCAGGGGATCTTCCCTACCCAGGGATTGAACTTGCGTCTCTTACCTGCCTCTAGCACCACCTCAAATCACTGCTTTAATGATGGCAACCCAGAAACATTGTTTCATCTTGTAGTTTTTAAGACTAGATGTAAAATTCATCTTTAAGTCCTTCCTTCCCTTTACAAACTCCCATTTAAAATTACCATTGTTGGAGGTGTTTCTTATTTGCCAGGCAATTTCTCCTTTAGGTATGACAGTCACCTTGTGTGTTGATATTTTAATCACCATATTAGAGATGGTTAAACTGAAGCTTGAAAAGAAACTGAAGCTTGAAGAGCTAATAAAAGGCTCTGTCATAATTTGAATGTGACTCTCTTAAACATTTAAGATTAATTTCCTACTCTGTTAAAATAAACTGAATACCTCTGTGATATTTAAAAAATTGCATGACCTATTTGGCTAATTATTAATGACATCTATATCCTGATATTTTAGGTAGAATTACTTGACTAGTTTCTCAGAGTTGATAAAATTGGAATTTAAATAGCTATATAAATATATATAGTTATATATGTTTTTAAGATTCATTTAAAACTGCAATTATAAGGTTTAAATTTTATATATTTGTATAATATGTTAACCATTTTATTTTGACACTTTGGGGGATGATTTTTTTTTTTTTTTTTTGGTTTGCCATGTAAATCATCAATTGCAGTCTTTCACACATAGCGATGTTAAAAATAATTAACATTTTGTAGTTATAGAACTTTGAGATATTCTTTGCTGTCACAAAATTTCTTGGATTTTTAAGACTAGGATTGCTTTTATGTCACATGGGTGAGATTTGATTCTACAATAATGGCCATGCTGAATAGATAAAATGCTTATCTCATTTTCAGTGCTATGGCTGTGATGTAGTTCTAATACCTGTAAATACAAAGTAGGATTTTTTCCCCTTGATTTTAAGCTGGTGAATGCCTAGGGTTTGACTCATGGATGGTTGACTTGTGCTGTTACCTAATGTTACTGACAGAAACTACTGTTTTGCTGTAACGTTAAGAAGCCACCCTGGAGTCGTAGCCCTAGCAGAATTACTGACTTTGGCCATGTTTCAGAGCACTTCCTTGTACCACACGTAATTCTGTTTGAGGTCTTTTCTAGAAGATGAGTTCATTCATTGCTGTTAGAGTAACAGCTCCTTTGCTAAGTCATTCTGTATTTTGTCTCTGAGAAGCAAATACGCAGCCATGGAGACCACTCTAGCAAGCTAGAGTAGAAACACGTTACATTTCACAAACAATCATGATCCATAGAAAAAGTGACCCTGGGAGAAAAATGCCGTTAAAGCCTATAAAGGGAATGAAAATGCAGTGATAATAATTTTGATATTTTCTTCCACATCCTCTATATGTAATAGGTTCCTATTGCTATGGTAAGCAGCATGCATAGCAAACTCACAACTTGTCTTTTATTCCCTTTCTTGGGGAATGGTACCACCATTCACCTAGACCCTAAACCAAACCTTGGGAGTCATCCTAGAATCTGCCCTATGTGTGATTGATCACCGAGTCCTGTTAGTTTTCCTCTTAAGTTCTTATTCTGCCCTTTTCCAGCATACCTCCTGTCTTAAGTTTTCCATTCTCACCCCTACTCCTTCCTACTTCCTTTAGAAACTACTGCTTTTGGGGTACTTACCATATGCCCTCATCTCTCAACTGAATAACCAGTAAACCTAGCTTATTTCATATAGTCAGTCTTGGAGCTTTATCCATCCACCCAAGTTTGTTCTTCAGAGTGTTGCTCTTCTTTCTAAAATGCACATTTCATCATGTCATTCTTTTGCCTATAATCCTTTAGTGTTTTCTAAACTACTGTCTTCAGGGTGAAGTACAAACTCATTGGCATGGTTTAACAGTGTTTTTTACTCTGTCTACTTGTAGGTTATGAAATCAGTCTAGTAGGCTGTGACCAACATTATATATTTTCATTAAAGTGAAATACAATAAAATAGTGCAGTATATATCACATATAGTCTGGATAAATATCACTTTATTAAACTTTTTCAGTTATATATTTTATACATATAAAATATATAATCACATATCTTATGTATTTCTGTATATTTACTACTAGATGTTCTGAACTGTATTTCTTAAAGATGATTGTTCTCAAAAGGTTTAACATGTTTTATCCGATTCTTGCATATGAAATGACTCTAGTCATTTCAGTGTATTTAGATTTTCTTTGCCTGCCTTTATACCTTTGCTTACTTTGCTCTTTTATTCAAAAGAGCCTCCGTTTTTCATTTCACAGGTTTCACTTGCTCCAGAAATCTTTTCTTGATGGCAACACCAAAAGAAATAAAATTTTCACTGTAGCCTGGTGGACACATACATGTTCACATGCCTGAAACAAGTCCCATGAACCAGTACCCTTCCTCTATGAGACACATTCTTGCCCCATTGCCCGCTATCTTACTTTGTCTTGGTTGGTGTTGATCACGCCTGTTTACTAGTTTGTCTCTGTTGAGAATAGGGCTGGTCTCTTTTCTTTTTTAAATCTATATGCAGTGCCAAGGCTTGGTATATAAACAACAAGAAGGGATTGAATTAGTGAACTTCTGAATCAGTATGTTTTCTAGAACTCTTTACAGTAACTCTTAAACTCTTACTGTTTAAGCCTGAACTGCAGAAATTAACTTTAATGATTCTCTTAATGATTTCATTATAGGAGGATAACTTTGTTCCTTAAAACATTTAAGTGAATATGTGCTTCTATTTTTAAACTCTTTATTTTACATTTATCAATTGTGGTTAGATAGTCCTAGCCTAACATCTTGATGGATATTACATTGCATTTTGTCAGATCAGTGACCTCAGAATCTACTGTTATTTTGTGATTTGTGGTCTGGAAGTTTGATGAAGCTAAATACTGGACACACAACACTTACTTTGATTTTATGGGAACTGGGTAGTTTCAAAAGAGAAAACTTTAATGTATAATGGCAGTCAGATAAAGATTTTTGGGGGCTGGCGGGATTAGATATGAAGACAGAATTAAGTGGAGTTGGATCATTTTATTTCTAAATTTAAACTTTTGTAATTGGTGATTTTTCAGTTAGAATATTTAGTTGTTTACAGTTTGTATCATTGTTGTGAGATCATTTTTATTAAACCATTAATAGAGTCTCATGGAGAACTGCTATTGAGGAGAGATCCATTTGTTGGGATGCAATTAAAAAAAAAAGAATAATCAAGATAAAACTGCTAAAGCCAAGTACCAGAAAAATTACAACACATCTCGGTGAATTTGCAAGTGGTAAGTGCATTTAATTTTAATGGGAATATGTTTCTTAGTTCTGTGGCATAGTATCCTTAAAGTGTTATGAGTTAGATGAGTTTTAACAGTTTTTCATTTGCAAAAAATTAAAGTTACTTTATGTAAAGTTTTTCATATTAAAATTTTACTACACATTTTCTTAAACAAGGCTTTTTCCACAGAGGGAAAAAAAAAATCTGTAAATAATACTGAAACATCTTTCTGAATTGTATGTCTTATATGGCTTTATTGCTAATGCTTCTGTGCTACATTTTTAAAGATAGTAATTTGAAAAACATTCCATATAAAGATAATGCGTAGTGATAAAGAGAGGCTAAAATGAAAATTTTTGGTGGGCATGGCAACGCACTCCAGTATTCTTGCCTGAAGTGTCCCATGGACAGAGGAGCCTGGCAAGCTATAGTCCATAGGGTTGTAAAGAGTTGAATACAACTGAAGCGACTGAGCAAAAGCACACTTATTTCTTAATAAGCTTCAGTTCAGTTCAGTTCAGTCGCTCAGTCGTATCTGACTCATTGCGACCCCATGAATTGCAGCACGCCAGGCCCCCCTGTCCATCACCAACTCCCGGAGTTTGACTTACACATAAATATATGTACAAAATGTGATGGCATTCCTTCTCTCTATCCTTTCCTTCCTCAGCCCAGTGATAACCACTGTTAACAGTTTCATAGGTGTATTTTCTTCCACACATACAGAAATAACTTACACATTATTTTTTTTTCTAACAAAGAATCACATTGCATAAACTTTTCTGTAACTTTCCCCTCCAGCATTTAATTATGAAAGATTCTAAGCAGAAGAACTGAAAGAATTTCATACTATAATACCTTCATACCCATCACCATAATTCTACAACTAATGTTTTACTGAACTACATCAGAGATGCTCATCCATCTCTGAGTCCATCCATTAATCCGGGTTTTTTGGGATCCATTTGAAAGTAAATTGCGGTCATCTGTGCACTTCCTTCCCCCTCTCCCCAATACTTCAGTGCACATATCATTAACTAGAGTTCAGCATTGGTTTAAAGAATTTTTTTTTTTAAAGATCAATTGACATACTGTGAAACGCACCCATATTAGGTGCACATTTGCTGGGTTTCAACAAATTTGTAACCTATATATCTCAAATTTGTGTCAAGATAGAGATCTTTATCAGCACCCCAGAAAGTTCCCTTATACCTTTTCCTAGTTCACCTCTATCCTGCCCTCCTTTTAGGAAGATATCCACCCCCCATAGATTTTACCATATAACTCTCTTCTTTTCACTCAGCACTTGTGTGGGTAGCCATATGCAAATCTTGATCAACTTGCTTTTCTTTTTTAAAAATTGCAATAGCTTGGAAATAGTCTATGCTGTGGATGTACTGTGATTTACAGTATATGACCATTTCCCTCTCTCTGTATGGGCATTTGTTGTTGTTTAGTTGCTAAATTGTGTCCAGTGTTCTGCAACCCCATGGACTATAGTCCACCAGATGCCCAGGCAAGAATACTGGAGAAGGTTGCCATTTTCTCCTCCAGGGAAACTTCCCAACTCAGGGATCGAACCCCTCCCTCACTTATGCTTGGCAAGCAGATTCTTTATCACTGAGATCACTTGGGAAGCCCCTATCTGTGTATATAGGTTGTGTCATATTTTTGTGATTATAAAAAGTGCTACATAGAACATCCTTATATGTATACTTATATGTACATGTATACCTGTACACTCTAGTGAATGATTTTATAGATGTGACTAGAAATAAAACTGCTGGGTCAGAGAGTTTGACATTTTCATAGATAACTGCCAAATTGCCCTCCAAAGATGATTATATCAGTTTACATGCTTATCAGCAATGAATTGCAAGTGTCGTTTTCTCTGTGCCCTTTCAACATTGGGTGTCATCTGTCTTTCTAAAATTTTGTCAATACAAAGGATGAAAAACACAACTAGAGACTTCACATTTTTCTAGTCAGCAGTGATTAACCATTGGATTTTTTTTGTCCTTTGTGAATTGCCTGTCCATGTATTTAATGACTCTTACTAATAATGTGGTATATTCTTTTTTCCAAGGATGCTTTGTCTTTTAATTTTGTTTCTGCTGTGTTTTGAGCTTCAGAAATTTTAATCTTCATGTGATCAAACATGGCTGATGGGGTCTTACTAAAAATCTTTCTCATTCTAAGATTATAAAATCACTTACTATATATATTTTTCTGTTAGTTTTTCTTTTTATTTGAAATTTCGAAGAGAGAAATTCACTGTGAACTTAGGTGCCAGTAAAAAAATTTCATATGGAGAGTGAGATTCAAATTAACCTTGAAGTATGAGTTGAATTTGAATAGAGCAGACAAAATGGCAGGGACATTTTGGACAGAAGGAATGAGAGAGGTATATATATTCTTATTCATGGAACAATAATAAGACCACTGGCTGACATGGTGAGTCGTATAAAACTGTGAATTTAGAGATATTCATTTGGGTCGATTTCTTGTAAATTATTTTGGCTCACTTTTATCATTTTCCAAAATCTGCATTCTGGTGTTACAATTTTCCGTCATAGTTTTCTGTCACTTTTTGTAGTGACTTCAATATTCTTCCTGGAGAAAATACATGGTAAAATTTAGTTGCCTGAAGAAGGCAGAAAAGGAAAGGTGGTTTCCTACCAGAGTAGGTTGAACATTGTAAATATTTACATGGTCTAGTTTATTAGAGTTGAATTATAATTTATTTGAAAAAAAAAGTTGTGCTGTAGTGATTTATATTAATTAAGTATTAATAATTATTACTTATTAATAAATTATATTATTAATGAAGCTCCCAAGTATAGTTACCAGATAGCAATCTTCAAAAATGTTGAAATACTGGTGTGTCTACTAGTTACATCAAAGAGTTATGAGCTCATCACCTAATACACAAATTAATGCATTGAATTCTCTAGCTGATGAAAGTATTTACAGATGCCACCCTTAAAACCATGTAGCAACATAGTGTTCAATTTGGTTGTTGCTCAGGATGTGTAATAGTTTCTGTTCAGCCGTGAGCCACGCCTGATAGGTATTAACTGAGAGGCGCCATCCTGCAGCCCTACCGGTTACATGTTTCTGGCTGTAATCTGATTTGGAGCTCTTGGAAGGCTACTGTTTTTGTCTCTACAGTCCAGTTGTAAGGATTAAGTGGCACTAATTTTCACTGATCAGGTATTTTTTAAAAAAATATTCAACATCTTACTTGTTCATTCTTATATATTTCTACCCTTAGCTCACTTTTCCTTGGGGATTCTTGTTCTTTTAGAGCTTGTTGTCTGTGTATGTTTATATCCAGGAAAAACAGACACGTTTTAAACTGTGCTGTGGGCTACAATCCATGGGGTCGCAAAGAGTCGGACACGACTGAGCGACTTCTGTGTGTGTTGTGAGGAATGTGTTGCAGTGATAAGAAAAATTTGTTATTCTCTGGTAGAGGAGAGTGAAAATAGAGTTTAAAAGTGTTTGATAATTTTGCTACTTGTTTTGCTGGGTTTTATGCATCTCTGTTTCTGATACTAATATATTTAGAAATAAGTAATGAAATGACTCTGTTCTATATAATTATTGAAATTCACTGTCTGTTTTTTAGTTCTGAATGGAACTAAAACATTAAAAGAAAGAAGATGCGTGAAGTTAATGATACTGATAATGTTGAGAGACAGACTTCTGTCATTTCCTTTAGCACTTGATAGTTGGCAAGATTGTAAAAATACACATTCTTTTTAATGTTTCTCTTTTTTAGGTATGTTGATAGCTTATCATTTGCATTTGAGTTCATTGACTTTTTAAAATAATGATGCCTAGAAAATTAAATAGCATGCTTTATCCTCTGTGGCTTTCCTTACATTGATGATACTGATAGATCTTTTAATTTTTTAGTTAAAAGGTAATGAAGTTCAACCTTTACTTTTTTAAAGGTCTAGGCATTATTTCAGTTTTAAAATTCATGCATAAATACTAAGAGACCAAATCTGATTTAAAGAGTTGGGTGGTGTTGCATTTGAGTTCTTGTCTTTTTTTTCCCCTGCATTTCCAGTGTTTCAAGGTTCTAGGGATAATAGGATAAGAGTGTTCTTTAAGAATTAAGTAATCCTTAATCTTTTTTTTTCTTTGTCCTGGTAGCTTTGTAACTTTAAAGAACATTGGCAAGGCCTCTAAAGGGTAGTTCTGTGAGGCTCTTCAACTGATGATAAATTATTCCTAGAATGAAGTAGTCTGATATATGTTAGAAATCTGGGAGATACCCTCCAAAAGCGTACTGGTTTGATTCTACAACTAATTTCTCCAAAACTAACTTTGACTTTTGTGTTCTCTTAACCCAAATGAGTCGTCGTCTTTAATTTCATCCTCCACACCAGAGCTTTAATAATTTATTTAAAGTATAAACCTCACTGTGTTGCCCTGCCCCCATGCTTTAGTAGTTTTCCAAGAATTTGTCTTTGAGTGGCATCTTTGTCTAAGAATGGCATCTTTACACCCACATGATACAGCCCCTTACTTCTTCCCGCTTGCTCTCCCCTAACAGGTTTTAGTCTTAAATGCCTCCTGCACTTCCTTCTGTTTCGAGTGCTGTTGTCACTTTTCTTTGGTCGGATAACTTTTACTCTTCTTTTAAGATTGAACTCTGCTTCGGGGAGTCTTGTCCTGATTTAATTAGTCCCCATTTGTGCCTATAGGAATATATTGTCCACATCCGTGGGTGTATTATATCATATTAAACCCATTTTATGACTTTTTCTTCCATTAGACTGTTAGTTCCTACAAGCAAAGATCATGTCTTATTCATCATTGTATTTACAGTGTCCAACAAGTGACTGGTGTATGGTGGAGGCTCATTGAATATTTGTTGAACTGAGTTCAACTCATTGCTCTACATTTGAAGCCATAGTGAAGCTCCTGGATTAGTGGTTCCTGGATACCAGTCAACTGTATCAGAGACACCTGGAGACCATTTTATCAACAGAACATTTTATTGGTTTTTGGGCATTACTCTGTAAAGGATTATGATTTAGTAGATCTAGAATGAGGCCTGGGAATAAGTGTTTTTAAAAAGCTCCTCAACTGATTCCTGCTTGCTTACAGGTTTGAGAAATATTGAACTAGTTTATTACTGTGTTATTCCATTGTATTTTATGTAAAAAAGTTGCCACCTAGACCTTACATGTATACTCAGTCGCTCAGTTGTGTCTGACTCTTTGCAACCCTATGGACTGTAGCATGCCAGGCTCCTCTGTCCATGAAAATTTCCAGGTAAAACTACTGGAGTTGGTTGCCATTTCTTACTCTAGGGAATCTTCCTGATTCAGGGATCAAACCCATGTCTCCTGCATTGCAGGCAGATTCTTTACCACTGTGTCACATGGGAAACCCAGACCTTACATAGTAATTTATTATTGAGGGTTTATAAGTTGTATCCACTAAAGGACATGTTTTAAGTCACTTTTTCATACCTGTGTAGAAATATCTTAACTTCAGGCATCTCATTGTGAGACGTATTAGCATTTTGTTAACACCGAACTGAAAAAAACCCACATTTTAAGCAGGAGTCTTCTTGAATTGGTAGTATTAATAATATTAGTTGGGCTTCATTCCATGAACTTAAGTATTTCTGGCAATTTGTATTTACTTTTCATTTTTTATTATAATTTTTCAGAATGATTTTTAAGCATTTTATTATGATTTAAGAATTAAATTGAACAAATCTTAAGTGTATTGCTCAGTGAATTTTTACATATATGCATACCATAAAGCAACAGGTCAACATATAGAACATTTCTAGCTCCTCAGAGTTTCCCCTGTGTCCCTTTCCAGTCAGTAAACATACTTCCCACCATGAGATGGGTACTCTTGACTTGGATGACCATCAGCCAGTCTTATGTACAAGATTTTTTTTTGTAGTTTTAATAATATCTTTTGGTGAATATGTGCACTTATGTCCCTTGAACTTATACATGGAATTGCTGAGCTAAAGACAGACTTGTGTTTAACTTCAGAAGGTAATACCAGTTTACTCTGTGATCTCCATCCATAATGAAAATTGAAATTAAATTATTGGAAGCTTATGGTGAAATTTGAATAGCCTAAAACTTCCCTTTGTTTTCCAAAGGGTTTTATATTGTCAAAAATATATATACAAAGAAAATTCGTGTCATTTTATTTTTTATTTTTTTTTGATATTACAGTACGTGTTTATTGAAAAACATCTGCATACGAGTGGATCCACACAGCACAAACCCTTGTTGTTCAAAGACCAAGTGTACTTACAAGAAAAATGTTGTCTTAGAAAGAAGCATATACCTAGGATACATCCACTAAACTACAGCACTTTCCATGTTGTAAGACCACACACATACTCATGCTAATCTAGAAAAGAGAAATACCTTCTCTGAAAGACGAGGAGTGGGGAGTGTCTTGCTCAGTCGTGTCCGGCTCTTATGCGACCCCGAGGACTGTAGCCCGCCAGGCTCCTCTGTCCATGGGATTCTCCAGGCAAGAATACTGGAGTGGGTTGCCATTTCCTTCTCCTCGTGTCATTTTATAGTTGCCAATAAGGTAGTTTTGTTTTAGTCCGATAATTTTTCCTATATAAGTAATTTTTTTCTTTTTCCCTTTCCTTAGGTTCATCTTCGCTTGTGGATTGGTAGGCAGTCGTAGGGCTGCAGAATGGGTCTCCGGATTCACTTTGTTGTTGACCCACATGGTTGGTGCTGCATGGGTTTGATTGTCTTTGTCTGGTTATACAACTTTTTTTTAATTCCTAAGATTGTCCTCTTTCCTCACTATGAAGAAGGACATATTCCAGGCATATTAATAATAAGTAAGTTTCTAAATCTTTATTTTCTTGTATAATTAAAGATTTTTTCTCATTGTGAATATTTTTGGAGTGTAATACCACTTTAATAACCTTCCTTTTAATATTATTCAGGGCTATTAATATGAAATTATTTACTCATTTTAAAAGAATGATCTTTATATTTTTTGCAGGGTAAGGTAATTGGCATATCTTCATATCTAACTCTACAAAATCTACAAATACCATTTTGTTTAAAGCTACACTGGCACAATAGTTCTATTTATGTAGGTGTGTGTATATTTTTAATGTTTCTGTTATACAATTTAAATTTAGATAATTAAAGTACATGTATAAATGTATATAATTTAAAGTTTTATTCATTGTAAAATACAAAAGTTTCTAAATTCTGTATTTTCAAATTAAGAATCTCAAGATCTATTGAAAAGAGCAATTGAATATCGCTAATCCAATGTAATTTTGAAGCTAGCCAGTTAGAGTTAATGAAAAAGTTTAATTGTAGAATAGTTTAAAAATGCTGCTTTGATTCTATCAAATATAGTATATGTAGTAATTAAAAGAAATTAATTTCTGTTAATATACCATTAATTTCTGTTAATAAAGAATCTGATTTACAACATGTTTATCAATTGTTATGCAAAATAACTATTTAAAATTAGTATATTTTAGAAAGTCCTCTTGGCAGTATTATTTGATGAATGAAATGAGTTAATTGTTTTTCCATCTTACCTCTGAGAATTTAGGCTGATGCTGTTAATTAAAATATACTTTTAGCCTTTAAACATACTTGTCAAAAAACATTTTGAAGGGTAAATACTAATTTTATTCATTTGTTTATTTTCAAGTATTCTATGGCATTGCCATGTTTTGTCTGGTTGCTTTAGTGAGGGCCTCAATAACTGATCCAGGAAGACTCCCTGAGAACCCAAAGATCCCACATGGAGGTATGGTGCTCTTCAGATTCATCAGTTTTACTATGTCAGAATTATCCTCTTTATTAATGTATATTATTGCCTTTAGTACTTTAATTACATATGTCATCTAAGCCACTTTCGTGTCTCTTCTCAAGTGTTTTCTTTCCAGATTTCTCAATTTAAAGCCACAAGTCCCAGCTTACTCCTCGTATCTGCCGTCTCTGGCCCTCCTTTTCAGTTTAGTTCTTTATTTGTCTCTCACTACTCCCACTCTAGATCTGTATCACCTCTGTGAGGGTGTAGATTTTTTGTTTTGTTTTCTTATTTTGTTCAGTACTGTATCTTTAGGGCCTAAACAGTCTCTGTCACTTAGTAATAATTGCTGGGTAAATATTTGTTGAATGATAGTCTCTGAAAAATTACATCTTTATTTAGTAGAGGAGTTTTGATGGTGCCACTTACCTCATGATATTATAAGTATAATATTGCTTACAATGTATTTACAAATATTTACAAAATAAATATCTGTTGTATTATAATGCTATTGCTTGTATTTCTCCAAGTTGGAACAGTTCAGTGAAAAATTTGAAAGCCTTTTGTTCTAGTGTCAGTAGAAGTAATTTTTGGTCACCTTATTGCATAGTAACCATTTAGATCACAGAAATAAATTAAAAATGTATTGCTTGCCAGATATAGTAAACCTCCCTTAGCCTCTTTCCTGAGTTTTGCTTTTGAACATTTGCTATGTAATTTTTGAGAACCCTGTACTTTCTTCTAGGAACAAATTTATATGTCTTTTTTATGCATTATAGAACCAGAGAATCTTTATAGTAATTCAGTAGTTCCTGAACTTGCTGTACTTTAGAATCACCTAGGGAGCTTTAAAAACCTCACTGTCCAAATCACATCCCATATTAATTAAATCAGAATGTCTGGGGGTAAGAGCCAGGTATCCATGCTTTTGAAAGATCCCAGGTGAATCTAATGCATAGAAGGTTGGAAAGCAATGTAGTCATTCTTTCCAAAATTAGTTTAAGTGGCAAGTCACTTAGCCTCCTTAGAGTTTGTGATTGTTTTTTGAGATCCATGATTTTGGGGCTTAATAGGCCTTGCACATTTAATGATTAAGTGGGAATGACACTAATATTTATGTAGCTGTAGACATTTCTGAAAATAATCTTGAGTATTTAGTTTTTATTAATTTGTAGAACAGTATCACTGTCACTTAACGGTTATTGTGTGTGTGTGTACGCCTGTGTTTGGGCAGGGAGGATGGCAGTCTGTAATTTATATAGAATCTCTCTTCTCAACTAACCTAAAACAAAAGACTGTCTAAAATATTGGTACATGTATTTTTCTACTTCAACTCTAAAACCTGATGTTCCCAGAAAATCAAGGAAGCAGGGTTTTCCTAACTCAGGACTCATTTCTGATGAAAACTTCAGTTTGCTGTGGTCAAATATTCAAATGCCTACATCTGTCAGATAGTACAAATTATCGAAAGGGGCCAGGGAGGAACTATTTCACCTTGAAAATCTCCTGTCTTATCTAAAGGAAGTGGCACTCGTCAGCTACACTGAAATTGTCAGGCAGGACGGGTGTTTTTAGATCTTGGAATTTTTGAAGAGAAAACACAGAATCTCAATTTTTATGAGACATTTTATGATTTCAAAAAATATTAGCAACAAATTCAAAATTTTAAAAGCATTGTGTTTAATGAATACCAAACAGATTATACCTGAGGGCCAGATTGAATCCACCTGAAGCTGCTGTGTTACCTTTAATTTATAGGCTCCAGTGATGAGGACACTATGGCATCTTGCCAACCTTTTGATTATCTGCATTATATCTGCTCTCATTGACATTTGGGCTGTTTTTCTTCAGTGGAGAATTCCCCTTTGCCCAACCCCCCCCCCCCAAAAAAAAAAAATCCACACATTTATTTATCACATTTTGATGTTTCCGAAGTCTTTTGGTATCTCCTGTCATATGATCCTCACGGTGGTTGTATGAGGTGGGTAGACTGGATAAATCAGGAGCATGGATTGTCCTTCCCAGGTCATACAGTAGGTTGTTAGAGTTGCTGTGAAGCCCAGATCCTTGTCTCCATCATCTTTTTTATCATGAATCCTCTTACAGATGAATTATCTTACCTCTTTATTCATCTTTACTTTGGTTTGAAGGAAATTAATTAAAACTATCCTGTGCTTTTTGCTCAGTTACTTGATGATTGTGTAGATACAGTTTTAACTTAGTTAAAAAAATAAAAATTTAATAGTGAAAAATAATGACTAAGGTGTTGGGGTCTACAAAATAGTGACCTTTATTCAGCATTGTTTTAAGGGTGAGCAGTTTTCCTTAGAAAAGGAAACTTAAACCCTAATGCTTTTATTATTTTAGCTACTTTAAAAAAATTTTACATGCCTTTCTGAAATATTTTACATGCCTTTCTATATGACCCACCAAGTATGAGGCAGTTTGAATATAGGAGAATGCTTCCGTGTGAAGATCCCCAAAATTCGATTTTATAAACTTTGGGATATGTAGATGGAATAGTCAAATGAAACTATTAAATGTCTATTTAAATTACATGTGTGTTTGAAATACAGAAATATTACTTTCTGTAATTTTTGAATTTTATGAAATGATTTTATTTAGTCTCTTAACTTTTAAAAAACAATTTTGAGTGTAATTCACACATCGTATAATTCACCTGTTTAAAGTGTACAATTTAGTGTCTTTTATATATACACAGATTTGTACAACCATTACCACAGTCAGTCTCAGAACATTGTCATCATTAAGCTCTTAACGTGCACGTTAGACTTCCGTTTCTGTCACCACTAGTGCCGCTTTGTTTTTATTTTTTATTGTTGTGTACACCCCCTGTTGTACCCTGCATCCCTGTGGCTTATTTATTTTATAGCTGAAAATTTGTACTTCTTAGTCCCTTTCACTTATTTTGCCCCACTCCCACCCCTCTCCCTCTGGCAACCACTCGTTTGTTTTTTATTTCTTGAGTCGGTTTCTGTTTTGTTTGTTCATTTATTTCTTGCATTGCCAACCAGTTCTGCCAGAAAACCTCTAAATAAATAAAGACCCAATCCTTGTATTGATTTTTGTTAGTTTCAGGTTATATTTTTCTCCCCAAAACATTACTTTGTGATCTGAAATATAGTCATTGAAAAAAGTCCCCCTAATATGTGAGTCTTTCGAAAGACTCAAATGGAAGGTGATTTGTTCCTTTTTGAGGGATAAACCAAACCAAACTGTATCTGTCTTTATAGTCTTTCATGCAATTACAGCATTAATAAGTTTCCCTGTTAAACCATATGATACTGTTTGCTGCTGCTGCTGCTAAGTCACTTCAGTCGTGTCCGACTCTGTGCGACCCCATAGACGGCAGCCCACCAGGCTCCCCCATCCCTGGGATTCTCCAGGCAAGAACATTGGAGTGGGTTGCTATTTCCTTCTCCAATGCATGAAAGTGAAGTCGCTCAGTCGTGTCCTACTCTTAGCAACCCCCTGGACTGCAGCCTTCCAGGCTCTTCCGTCCATGGGATTTTTTTCCAGCCAAGAGTACTGGAGTGGGGTGCCATTGCCTCCTCTGATGATACTGTTTACCTTATATTAAAGAGGATCATTTATAGATTTTACCTTTTTTCTTTTGTTTTATGTTTTGATTTTTCTTTCCTTTAAAAAATGTATCTTAATTTTTAACTTTCTATATAGCTGCCATAAATTAGCAGGTAGATACTGTCTCCCATAGGCTTTTATTTTATTTTGTTAGATGGGTAGTGCAAAAGTCTTATAGGTAATCATCAGACACCAGAATGTATCAGTCACCAAGATCCTATTAGGACTTGAATAAATCCTGAAGAAGAAAAAATGGAGAAGACTTAGAAATGGTTTCTGGATACATAGGGTAGGTTAAGATGGATGGCTTTTTTCTTGTTCTGCAAAGCAAAAAACATAGATAATACTTTAAATTTCCAAATTTTAAAAATAGTGATTTTTTTTCCTTTCTAAAAACATAAATGTGTGTGCTTGTGTGTATAAAATGTGCATCTTCATTTTAGATTTTTGTATCTTAAATTGAGCATTAAGTGACTCAAACTCTTTGTTTGAACAAATTTATGGTCCAGACCATAGGTCAGCAAATTCTACTGTAGCGTTAGTGCAAGATAGATATTTTTAGCTTTATGAACCATATAATCTCTGTCACAACTCCTCCGCTCTGTCATGGTAGCCCCAAAGCCAACATACACAGTATGTAAAAGAATGGGCATGGCTGTGTTTAAATAAAGCTTTCTTTATGGACATGGAATTTAAATTCCAAGATTTTTACAAGCCACAAATTGTTATTGTTATTGTCAATCATTTAAAATTGTTAAAAATACTCTTAGCTCACACGTGCATGTTAAGTCGCTTCAGTTGTGTCCGACTCTTTGTAGACTGTAGCCCTCCAGGCTCCTCTGTCCATGGGATTCTCTAGGCTAGAATGCTGGAGTGGGTTGTCATGCCCTTCTCCAGGGGATCTTTCTGACCCAGTCATCTCTTACATCAGGCAGGTGGGTTCTTTACTACTAACGCCACCTGGGAAGCTCATGGATCACCCCAGAACAGGTGATGGCCTGGGTTTACCTGTGGACTGTAGTTTGCCAACCATAGTTTACACCACAGAATGAATTACAGTCTTTCTCTGACTATAGCCAAATTCTCTCTTTTTTCCTGAGAGTACAGCATTTTAAGTATGAAATAAATGATTTATTCTTTGGAATATTATGCTGAAATTGCCAATAGTGAATACCTCATATTTATTTTTTTAAGGAGCTGGTTTGAGAACATAGTTTTCATGTTGTCTTTCAATGAAAATGGGCTTACCTTCACATATTCCTTGAAATATGTGAATTCAGAGTTTTAACCTTGGGATATTTGGGAACATCTAGTTAATTGGGGAAAAAAAGTGATATGTATGTGACATTGTATTATGCTACATATGAAATGAGTTTCTATTTCACCAACAGTTAAATAACAGTAGTTTAATTGTACCTAAATTAAGCTTCAATATTGTTGCTCTCTCATGTAGTATGTTTTCATTAAAATAAGAATTGTAAGTAAGAAATGGAAGAGAATTTTATTTTAAAATGAAATATTTTAAATGTAAAAAATATCTCAACTTTCATTGAGAGCAATTAATTTGTTATAGCTGTTATTCATGCTTTATTGATTTCTCCAGAGATGTTTGTAGCAGAATGTTTTTCCAACACTTTACTATAAAATTCCAGTATATTGATCTTACTTCTGGTCATTAAACTAGAAATAATGGAATTAAAGTAGGGTATCTTTTTAAAAAATTGAAAACTATGTACTCTTCTCTTTTGTTACTTATGTTTAGAATCTTTCATTAAAAAAAATTAAACTTGTCATGTTTTAGCAAGGATTTAGTGACTATCTAAGGTGTGCTCGGTCACACTTTGCATATACTAATATTCATTTGGAGTATTGAAATTAGGTTGATTTTTAGTGAGGTTCATTTTAGTGAGGTTTAGTGAGGTTAGGGTATAGTTTTCCATAAGTGATACAAAGTTTCAGAATTGTTATAAAGGTAAAATTCCATGTCAAGAGATATTAAGATTATATATTCTGTATAACAGTTGTCTTGGTAGATGACAGTCCCGTAGAGTTTTTAATGGCTCTAGCTAGAGCAGTTCTTAATGGAAATAAATTACTTTTTCCTTTATTCCTGTAAACTTCATGTTTTTAGCACCAAGCCTAGTTGTGTGCTCATTCACAGCAGACTAGAGGAAACTTACTTGGTGGTAGGATAGAGTTTTGTAAAGGACTCCTTTATTTCCATTAAAGAGTAATTTTCTTGTAATCTTCTTCACTTCTGAAACTATTTTAGTACCTCTTAAATGCATCTGAACTGTTTTTCCATCCCTTTGTCATAAATATTCCCAAATAAATCCATTCAAAAAATGGTTTTGTGTGGGAAGTTTGGGGGGATGCTGTCTCTGTTTATGCAGTTGATTTTGACTTACTAATCTATGAAACCAGTACTCAGCATTATCTCTTCTTTAGAACCATTAGATAATAAATTTCTAGAAATTAACTTGTTTCAATAAAATTCTGTTTTAACGTAATAATTTGATTCTAAATAAGAGTTTTGTCATTAGATTTTACTTACAGCAATATACTTAAACCCAAATATGCTGTATTTTTATCCCTTAGTTTGACTGTTAACAGTCTTATTTTATAATATTTAAAATTAGAAATGTACAAAATAAAACATGCAGAGAATAGAGAAGCAACGTTTACGGCAAACATTTACAATAGAGACTTAGGCACATGTCTCGAAGACTTCCTATAACTCTTCTAAACACTTGTTGCTAAATTTCAACATTACTCATGTTCCTTTACTAAATGAATTTTAATTTCCTTCTCTAGAAAGGGAGTTCTGGGAATTGTGTAACAAGTGTAATTTGATGAGACCGAAGCGTTCCCATCACTGCAGCCGCTGCGGCCACTGTGTTAGGAGAATGGATCATCACTGCCCATGGTAAGAAATGAATAATTCACTTTTGAAAAAAAAAATGTAGTAAAAAATAGATCTTGGTACTTAGCAGATTTAAACAAAGGTTATATCAGAGTTATACAGTTTAAGAAAGCCTTTTTATAAGGAGACCTTTAATTGATCATATGGTTCTATCAACTCCCAGGGTCATTTTTTCAGAGATTTTTCTAACAAGGAGATATTTGAGCAGAAAACTGAAAATTAACATGCACCCAAATATACAAAAGAACTAAAGTGGTCTTATTAAATGAGGCAGTATAGGTAAAGCATTTAGTATAGTATAAGACATATAGATAGTACTTAAATTTAAATATAGTAGCTGTTATTGTTTCTAATTGTAATGTAAACCATATACATCTCATTGTTTGTATTTCCCTTCCAATTTAATTAAAGAGTAACATTTCATATACCTTATACCTCATTTCACTTCCTTTCAGCCTTTTTTTCAGTGTTCTGTGTTGGATATAGGGATTAATATTACATGCTAGCTAGAAGCAAAAATGGCAACCCACTCCAGTACTTCTTGCCTGGAAAATCCCATGGATGGAGGAGCCTGATGGGCTACAGTCCATGGGGTCGCTAGGAGTCGGACACGACTGAGTGACTTCACTTTCACTTTTCATTTTCATGCATTGGAGAAGGAAATGGCAACCCACTCCAGTGCTCTTGCCTGGAGAATCCCAGGGACAGAGGAGCCTGGTAGGCTGCCATCTATGGGGTCACACAGAGTCCGACACGACTGAAGCGACTTAGCAGCAGCAGCAGCAGAAGCAAAAAAAGTGATAGTTGATTCTGCTGACTGCCAACATTTTTGGTCAGTAGGGGGCTCTCTTGTAATATTTAAAGAAAATGTTCAGTTGAGAAACAATATTTGAAAACATGCTGTGAGAGTTCTGCATTGTATCTCATTTCAAAGCTGTCACAAAAATCTGTGAAAAGATATTGTATTTAATTCTGTTTTTCTAGCATGGGATCTCTGCATAAATATTTAAACTGGTATGGTGTAGCACTTTATAAATATATCTATATACATGTATATTTATGTTTATACACACATGTATACAAAGTTAGCTACATAATAATCTTCTTAAATTTATAACTGCATTTATCTGAGGTTGTCTCAAGGGTAAATTTTAGTTTTGTCTAGTAATGCTAATCATTTAGAGCTTCCTTTATTTTTGATAGCACAAGTTATCAGCAAGCTTTTAGTGGGAAGATGGTTTTCACTATAAAATGATTATTTGACTAGAAGATAATTTCTTGAAATTCAGAAAAAATAAGAGCACTGTGTTACTATGTAAAAAGGTTTAAAATTCCATCACAAGATAGTTTAGTATATAACATACAGTTGGTGTTTTAAAAATGTGCCTGGAATTTATTCAGATTAATTCTCAAATGATTTTATAAACTTCAATGATCTGTTTACAGTTACAATAGCAATAGGGTTTGCTTTTAAAAGCTGTGTGAAGTATTCAGGTAAGTGATAATCACTCACACTGAAAAACTCAATATTATATAATTTTGGGGGTTATATATATAATATATATATATAATTTGTAGCTCTAAGAATTTATACATACTTTTGAATATATGTTTATTTTCAGCCACCAAGGGTTAGACTGTAAAAGTGAGAAAAGTTGTGAATGCTTAGCAGTGTGTCAGAATGGCAGGCTTAAGTTACTTTGCTTCATATCATTCAACTTGATCTCCATAGCTTGAATGCTACAGTGAAAGAGCAGTGTACAGAAGAGGGTTCTTGTTCTCTTGACCACGGTCTCTCCTAACTGTACATCCTCTGGCAATTGTCCTAACTCCTCTGTTCCTCTTTTGTATCAGTGAAGCAAGGAGATTGCCATCTGTTCTTCCTGCCTCGCTGGCTTGTTGTTGAGTTGAATGGGGAATCATATACAGGACTTCTTTGACAAGTAGAATGTGCTTTACAAATGTGAGATGGCGTGTTTATGTCATGTCTTTTCTTATATACTCTTTGCTTTTAGGTTCGAGTGGATTTGGCTTATCTCTATGAACTTAAGCACTTAAGAAGTTGTTTGTGCTTATATCTAGTTTTACCATCCTAAACTTAACATCTTATTAAAGTTTGAAATATTTTTTCTTTTTCCTTTTTTTTTTTCTTCAGGATTAACAATTGTGTTGGTGAAGATAACCATTGGCTTTTTCTGCAATTGTGTTTCTACACTGAACTTCTTACTTGCTACGCACTGATGTTTTCTTTCTGCCACTATTATTACTTTCTTCCACTAAAAAAGCGTAATTTGGTAAGAAATGTTTATATCCATTACTGTTAGAACAGCTGTAGTATATAGTTATTAACATGCGGTGCTTTTAAAAGTGTAGAAAATCGAAAACAAGAGTAATGAACATAAACCCTCAAATTGGTGCGTTTTAAAATGTATTGGAATTGAGAAAATGGACCTATTCTGATATTGCCTTTTAACCAAATCTATTTATGATTACTTGCTAGTGTCAAGTTCTTTAAAAAGTGACATATTAGATCTCTCAATGTATACATATTTTCATTTTAAATCTACAGTAATGAAAAGCAAAGTGAAAGAGGTTAGCTTCTTATTTCTTTTCAGGAGTAAAAATAGACTTGTTTAATTCTTAAAAGTTCTCAAAGGAACATTTTAAGAAAAGGATTCGTTCCCCCGCACCCCAACTCCAACGTTTAACATTGGTGATAAGATGAATTTGCAGATGCTTTAAAAAGTTGTTGTTATATATCCATTTGAGGCAATGCTTTTCCCACTTTGTAGAGGAACTACAATATATGTTAATAAGATTTGCCCAGAACGGTGGTGTTAAAGGTAGTAGTAGTAATAGCATCAACCAGGAGTTTTAAGTCTTGACTGTATTGTCAGCACTGTGCTATGGACATGTGATTTTAATTCTCCCTTAAATGCTCACCACAATCACATGAGGTGGGTATGATTTTTCCTCCACTTTTTATAGATGAGGAAATAGACTAATAGTGGTTAAATAAGGTAGTTACCGAAGGCACAAAGCTAGGAAGTGATTATTCAACTGGTTTTAGTTGTAGACTGGGATTTGAATCTGGGTTTGTGTTTTCTGAATTGTATCTTTTGTGCTTTGTTTGTAGAACTTGTATTTCAGCCTGATCCTGTGTGCCATTTTGACTTAGATTGTGTTTTTAGAATGCACTGTGTATGGGTGTATGTGTGAGAGAGAGAGAAAGTATGTGTGCTTACAGGAAGCAAGATAGGGAAGGAGACAGGGAAGAGGAATAGAATTTCTGATGAAGAAGGGTGTTTTTTTATTTCCTATTTAAGTCATTTTATACTCTTTAAGTCTTTTCCATTAAAAATAACAAGCTTAGTGATGGCACATACAACTAAATTTTGTAATAATGAAACAGTTGAGAGAAGGTCTTTGAGTTCTGTGTATTTAGAGATCTTTTTTGTACGCATGATCATTTTGTGTAATTAAAAGGATATTTACTGTTGTTGCTTGGTTGCATATATTAGTGGGCCTTGTCAAGGTAATTCTACGTATTAAATGCAGAATGAGCAATTAAAATTAGATGCAAATAACTCAAAAAAGTTTAAGGGGGAGAACTGTAAATATAGGTGTTTGGCATTTATCACATTGAGAATTTAGTGCATACTAATACTATAGTCTTAGAAATGTTTTATCTTACAGATGAATTTCTTTTTTATGCTCTCTTATATTTTAATTTTACTTTCTGATAAAACCAGGTACAAAAAAATGGTCACTCAAAGCATCCAGATCAGAAGCCCTAAAACAACAGCAGTTAATATTTAAAGAGTCGTTTAGGGTTAGCAAAGTGCTTTCTGCACGTGTCATTTCTTATAATTCCTACACCATGTGAGGTGGCCTAGATGTGAGTGTGACTTTAAAGCCAGACTCCTTGGGTTTGAATCTCAATAATAGATTAATTTCTGATGTATTTGGTATTGTAGTTAGAACATGTAAAAGGTTATATGTATTTTCCAAGTAACCTGTTTCAAATATTCAATAGATTGAGCCTAATAAGAGCTTTAAAATAAAAATGTAGCTGTAAGATTAAGATCAGAATGTTTTAAGAATGGAGAGAGAGGTAGAATCTAGTGGTATTAATGAAAGGCTAGTAGAGTTTCTCGAGGAGGGAATGCACCGTGGCACTGTGGGGGGATTGGCACAGTATGGGTGCTGGGATAAATTTGACCCGCTACCTGTTTTTATTAATAAAGTTTTGTTTGAAACATAGCTACTCTCATTTGTTTATGTTTTGTTTTCAATTGCCTTTGTAATCAACAGCAGAGCTAAGTAGCTGTGACAGAGGCATATGTCCTGATAAGCCTAAAAGATTAGGTATCGGGCTTTTTATCTTGCATTTACCAGCTTCTGGTAGTGGAAAGATCTTGATTTTATAAATAGACACACCTAGAATTAAGCCTGGCTTTTCTTACTGTGAGTATAAGCTTTGACACATCCTTTAACCTTTCTGAATTATAATATCCACTTGAAAAATGTGAATAGCAATGAGATTTAATGAGATAACACATGTAAAAGTTCTTGGGAGATAAGAGATTTTCAATTTATGTTACATTTGATTTTGGTGAAAGCTCTCAGAAGAAGGGAACAGATTTTCTTTGCCCTTTTAATTTTATGAACATTTAACAGACTGTTTAACAATATTACTAGGAGATCAATGACAGAATGAAAAAGTTCCAACACTCAAATAAGAATATAATGGTAATATTTAAGTGAAGGATTAAGACATTACAAATTACAAACTGATTTGTCTCTCCAAACGAAAGATAGAAACTCTGGAAAAATTAATATCACTTAGACGAAAGAGCCCTTTTTGTTAAAATGGAAAAACTGATTACAGATGATACGATATACTTAGAAACATATACATAGACATGTATTTACATGCATACTGACGAAAGACTAGCTGCGTAGTAAAGGTTTATTAAGAAATGTGAAGTCCAGGATGAAAATATAAAAAGGCAGTACAAGTTGGGTTTTAAAAATTCAAACCTGAGTTTCTTTAGAGCAATCACTTGTAGAAACAATACAGATAATTTAAAAATTCTTAAAAATTAAAATTTTTGTTAGTAGGATAACCAGATGAAAATCAAATAATTAACTCTATCATATTGGTTGTAATAAAGCTACTTTGGTAATAGCTATAAATTACAGATAGTTTTAGGGACCTGACAGAGTTTTAGCTAGTAGCGCTGAGCAGGAATTGTTCAAGGTTTATAGTATCCTTGTTGTATTAAGTAGGATGTTTTTATAATTACCTTCATGTTAGATATAATGAAATTGAAACCCAAAGGGTTTATGTTATGATATTTCTGAGAGCATTTGGCATCCTATTGAAGAATCCTTTGTGTTTTAACCCTGTTTATGGTGTATTTTCTGAATGAAGTGATTCATAATATTTTTAAGTTAGGTAATGGAGAGGAGAATTTTACCATAATGTTATCCAGTATAAGAAAAGACTATTTTGTTTGACTACTACTGTTTTTATATAGTATGTTTATTATTGGTGTCTTTAACCTACTTAAACTTACTAGTGTGTTAGTTGCTCAGTCGTCTCCGACTCTTTGCGACCCCATGGACTGTAGCCCACCATGCTCCTCTGTCCATGGGATTTCCTAGGCAAGGATACTGGAGTGAGTTGCCATTTCTTTCTCCAGAGTATCTTCCTGACCCAGGGATTGAATTTTCCTTCAGATCCTTGGAATATATAGCCCTAAATATTCCAAGGATCTGAAGGCAAATGAATATTCAATAGTACTTAGCATTCACTGAAATGAATTCTAATCATTTCATTGATTAAGATGTTGATAATTTAAAGCTATGTTTCCAGGTACATAGGGCTTCCCAGGTGGCGCTAGTGGTAAAGAACCCACCTGCCAATGCAGGAGACCTAAAAGACTCAGGTTCAATCCCTGGGTCGGGAAGATCCCCTGGAGAAGGGTGTGGTGACCCACTCCAGTATTCTTGCCTGGAGAATCCCATGGACGGAGGAGCCTGGTGGGCTACAGTGCTTTGGGTTGCAAAGAGACACGACTGAAGTGACACACCAGGTATATACAATCTTAGAATTCTAATACTGTTCTAATGAGTTTACTCTGGTATCATTATAAATTATACCTTTTTATCTGCAGTAATTATTCTTGCTTTGTCGTGTTTTCTGTTATTAATTTGGCTGTATTATTCTTTTGGTTAGTATTTTCAACTTTTTACTTACAACCTTTATCAGTTGTCTTTGTGTCTTGTAGACACCAAATATTTCTCTTGTTTTTGAAGTCTAGTTTGATAATCTTTGTCTTCTAATTGAAATGGTCTATTTCATTTATTTAGACTGATATTAATCCTGTCATTCTACTGTTTATTTTTTACTTTACCCCTCTGTTCTTTGTTTCCATTTTTCTCCTTTTCTTATCTGCTTTGAAATTTTCAAGTAAAAGAAATTTCCAACATATCCCTTCTGAGGCTTTTACTCTTTTAAAAATGGTTTTCCCAGAGATCAAAACATTCTTCCTTGGTTTTCTGAAGTTTAATATAAATTGGTACTTTAAACATTACCAAGATAATAAATGGAGTAGCTTTAGAACCCCTCCTATCATCATCATTTTTGGTATTGTGGGGCATAAAATAGATGTAGAAATAAAACTCATAACGATAAGATTTAATTTTCATTTATAAATTATGTGTTATAATACATATATTATATAAAGTCAGTATTTGTTTAGAATTACTGACATATTGATGCTTTGTTGATCCTTCATGACTTCATAAGTTTTCTAAGCTTCTTTCTGAGAATATTTTTTCCTGCCTTTTGGTGGAAATGTACTGAAACAAATTTTGCCAGTTTCTGGTTCACCTGAAAATGTCTTTATTTCTCTTTCATTTTTGAATGATTTATTTGCTTGGCATAGAATTATAGGTTAGAGTTGTTTTCAGGTTTTAAAAGATACTATTTCCTTGTCTCCTGGTTTCCATCATTTCTGCTGTTAAGTCAGTTGTTTTATAGTTCATTCATTGAAGTAATGTGTCTTTCTCTCTAACTGCTTTTATGATTTAGTTATTTATATTATTTTGGCTTTGTTGAGGCATAATTAATGTATAAATTTATAAGATACTTAAATTGTGCATTATGATAATTTGATGTTTGTATACACTTTGAAGGGCTTCCCTGGTGGCTCAGCCGGTAAAGAATCTGCCTGCAATGCGGGAGACCTGGGTTTGATCCCTGGGTCAGGAAGATCCCCTGGAGGAGGGCATGGCAACCCACTCCAGTTCTCTTGCCTGGAGAATCCCATGGACAGAGGAGCCTGGCAGGCTACAGTCCATGGGGTCGCCAAGAGTTGGACACGACTGAAGCAGCTTAGCACAGCACATATACTTTAAAAGAATTCCCACATCTAGTTAATACATCTGTCGCCTTACATATTAATCTTTTTTATGAGAACATATAAGTCTTCTCTCTCAGTGAATTTCAGTTGTGCAGTATGGTAATAAAACAGTAGTTACCATGTTTTATATTAGGTCCTTAGACCTTATTCATCTTACACCTAAAATTTGGACCCTTTTACCTATCTCTCCCTTTTACCCCAACTCCAGCCCCTGGGAACTTTTCTACTTTCAGTTTCTAGAGTTAACTTAAAAAAAAAAAAAATCCACAGGTAAGTGATACCGTTTGGCTTATTTCACTTAGTGTAATGCCACCAAGGTATATCCATGTTATCAGAAATAGCAGGATCTCCTCCTTTCTCATGGCTGAATAGTATTCCATCGTGTGTGTGTGTGTGTGTGTGTGTGTGTGTCTGTGTGAAACATCTTTTTTATTCATTCGTCCATTAATGGATGCCTCAGTTGCTTCCATATCTTGGCTATTATGAATAATGCTGCAGTAAACATGGAGGTGCAGATATCTCTTTGATATTCTGTTTTTATTTCCTTTGCATATATACCCAGAAGTAAAGTTGCTGGGTCATATGATAGTTCCCTTTTTAATTTTTTGAGAGGTCTGCTTACTGCTTTCCATAGTGGCTAGAGCAGTTTACTTTCCCACCAACAGTGCAAAAGGGTTTCCCTTTCTCCACATCCTTGTTAACACTTACCTTTTACTTTTTGATGATAGCCATTCTAATCTAACAGGTGTGAGGTGATATCTCAGGGTTTTGATTTGGATTTCCCAGATGATTAGTGATATTGAGTACCTCTTCATTTCCCTGTTGGCTATCAGTATATCTTTGGAAAAGTGTCTATTCAAGTACTCTGCCATTTTTTTTAATCTTTTTTTTTTTCTGTTGAGTTATATGAGTTCTTTATGTATTTTGAATATTAACCCCATATTAGAGAGATGATTTGCAAATATTTTTACACATCACATAGGTTGCCTTTTCATTTTGTTGGTAGCTTCCTATGCTGTGCAAAAGGTTTTTAGTTTGATGTAGGCACACTAGTTCATTTTGCTTTGGTAACTTTGTTTTTGGTGTCGAATCCAAAAAATCATTGCCAAGACCAGTGTAATGGAGCTTACCCAAAACCCTTTCTCCCATGAATTTTATGGTTTCAGGTTTTACATTCAAGTCTTTGATTCATTTTGAATTGATTTTTGTGTGTAGTATAAAGTCTGGGTCCAGTTTCATTCTTTTACATGTTACTGTCCAGTTTCCCGAGGACCGTTTATTGAAGGGACTGTCCTTTCCCTGTTGACTCTTCCTGGCTTCTTCATCATAAGTTAATTGACCATGTAAGAATGTTTTTTGTCTTCTTTTTCTGAGCTGCCTGTTCAGTTCTATTGGTCTCAGTGTCTTTTTATGTCAGTATCATACCATTTTGATTGTCATAGCTTTGTAATGTATTTTCAAATCAAGAAATGAGATGCCTCCGGCTTGGATTTTCTTAAGATGACTTTGGTCATTTGAGACATTTTGTGGTTCTATACACAGAATTATTTGTTCTATTTCTGTGAAAAAAATGAAGTCAAAATTGTGATAGGGATTGCATTGACTCTGTAGACTGCTTGAGTATTATGGCCATTTTAAGAGTATTTAATTTTTCCAATCTGTGAGCCTTGAAGAGCTTTCCATGTATTAGTTGTCTTCAATTTCTTTCATAAGTTTCATCACCAAACAGATCTTTCACCTTGTTGTTTAAATTTATTCCTAAGTATTTTATTCTTTTTGATACGGTTATCATAGGATTATTTTCTTAACTTTCTGATAGTTTATTATTAGTTGATGGAAACGTGAATGATATTTGTATATTAATTTTGTATTCTGCAACTTTATGGTTTGATTTATTAGTTCTAACACTTTTTTGGTGGTCTCTAGGTTTTCTATATGTAATACTATGTTCAGTTCAGTCCAGTTGCTCAGTCATGTCCGACTCTCTGCGACCCCATGAATTGCAGCACGCCAGGCCTCCCTGTCCATCACCAACTCCCGGAGTTCACTCAGACTCATGTCCATCGAGTCAGTGATGCCATCCAGCCATCTCATCCTCTGTCGTCCCCTGCTCCTCCTGCCCCCAATCCCTCCCAGCATCAGAGTCTTTCCCATTGAGTCAACTCTTTGCATGAGGTGGCCGAAGTACTGGAGTTTCAGCTTTAGCATCATTCCTTCCAAAGCAATCCCAGGGCTGATCTCCTTCAGAATGGACTGATTCATTTTGATATTTGGCAAAACTAATACAATTATGTAAAGTTTAAAAAAAAAAAAGAATGGACTGGTTGGATTTCCTTGCAGTCCAAGGGACTCTCAAGAGTCTTCTCCAACACCACAGTTCAAAAGCTTCAATTCTAAGGCGCTCAGCCTTCTTCACAGTCCAACTCTCACATCCATACATGACCACAGGAAAAACAATAGCCTTGACTAGACGGACCTTTGTTGGCGGAGTAATGTCTCTGCTTTTGAATATGCCATCTAGGTTGGTCATAACTTTCCTTCCAAGGAGTAAGCGTCTTTTAATTTCATGGCTGCAGTCACCGTCTGCAGTGATTTTGGAGCCCCCAAAAATAAAGTCTGACGCTGTTTCCCCATCTATTTCCCATGAAGTGGTGGGACCGGATGCCATGATCTTCGTTTTCTGAATGTTGAGCTTTAAGCCAACTTTTTCACTCTCCTCTTTCACTTTCATCAAGAGGCTTTTGAGTTCCTCTTCACTTTCTGCCATAAGGGTGGTGTCATCTGCATATCTGAGGTTATTAATATTTCTCCCGGCAATCTTGATTCCAGCTTGTGCTTCTTCCAGTCCAGCATTTCTCATGATGTACTCTGCATATGAGTTAAATGAACAGGGTGACAATATACAGCCTTGACGTACTCCTTTTCCTATTTGGAACCAGTCTGTTGTTCCATGTGCAGTTCTAACTGTTGGTCCCTGACCTGCATACAGATTTCTCAAGAGGCAGATCAGGTGGTCTTGTATTCATATCTCTTTCAGAATTTTCCATAGTTTATTGTGATCCACACAGTCAAAGGCTTTGGCATAGTCAATAAAGCAGAAATAGATGTTTTTCTGGAACTCTCTTGCTTTTTCGATGATCCAACGGGTGTTGGCCATTTGATCTCTGGTTCCTCTGCTTTTTCTAAAACCAGCTTGAACACCAGGAAGTTCACGGTTCACATATTGCTGAAGCCTGGCTTGGAGAATTTTGAGTATTACTTTACTAGCGTGTGAGATGAGTGCAGTTGTGCGGGAGTTTGAGCATTCTTTGGCATTGCCTTTCTTTGGGATTGGAATGAAAACTGACCTTTTCCAGTCCTGTGGCCACTGCTGAGTTTTCCAAATTTGCTGGCATATTGAGTGCAGCACTTTCACAGCATCATCATTCAGGATTTGGAAGAGCTCAACTGGAATTCCATCATCTCCACTAGCTTTGTTCGTAGTGATGCTTTCTAAGGCCCACTTGACTTCACATTCCAGGATGTCTGGCTCTAGGTCAGTGACCACACCATCGTGATTATCTGGGTCGTGAAGATCTTTTTTGTACAGTTCTTCTGTGTATTCTTGCCACCTCTTCTTAATATCTTCTACTTCTGTTAGGTCCATACCATTTCTGTCCTTTATCGAGCCCATCTTTGCATGAAATGTTCCTTTGGTATCTCTAATTTTCTTGAAGAGATCTCTAGTGTTTCCCATTCTGTTGTTTTCCTCTATGTCTTTGCATTGATCGCTGAAGAAGGCTTTCTTATCTCTTCTTGCTATTCTTTGGAACTCTGCGTTCAGATTGTTATATCTTTCCTTTTCTCCTTTGCTTTTCGCTTCTCTTCTTTTCACAGCTATTTGGAAGGCCTCCCCAGACAGCCATTTTGCTTTTTTGCATTTCTTTTCCATGGGGATGGTCTTGATCCCTGTCTCCTGTACAGTGTCACAAACCTCATTCCATAGTTCATCAGGCACTCTATCTATCAGATCTAGGCCCTTAAATCTATTTCTCACTTCCACTGTATAATCATAAGGGATTTGATTTAGGACATACCTGAGGGTCTAGTGGTTTTCCCTACTTTCTTCAATTTAAGTCTGAATTTGGTAATAAGGAGTTTATGATCGGAGCCACAGTCAGCTCCCGGTCTTACTACTATGTAATCTGCCAATAATTTTACTTATAATTACAAAAATTTATAATAATTTACAGTTTTACTTCTTCCTTTCTAATTGAATATCTTATTTATTTTGCTTGCCTAATTGTTTTGATATCCAGTGTTGAATATTCATGATGAGAATGGTTGTTCTTATCTCATTCTTGCTCTTAGAGGAAAATCTTTCAGCTTTTTATTGAGTGTGATGTTTCTGTGGGCTTGTCATATATGGCCTTTATTATATTGAAATACGTTCCCCCCTATACCTGGCTTGTTGAGTTTTTATTGTGAATGGATATTGAATTTTGTCAAGTGCTTTTCTGTGTCCTTGGAGAAGATCAACCATTCCCATAGAAAAGAAATGCAAAAAAGCAAAATGGCTGTCTGGGGAGGCCTTCCAAATAGCTGTGAAAAGAAGAGAAGAGAAAAGTAAAGGAGAAAAGGAAAGATATAAGCATCTGAATGCAGAGTTCCAAAGAATAGCAAGAAGAGATAAGAAAGCCTTCTTCAGCGATCAATGCAAAGACATAGAGGAAAACAACAGAATGGGAAAGACTAGGGATCTCTTCAAGAAAATCAGAGATACCAAAGGAACATTTCATGCAAAGATGAGCTCGATAAAGGACAGAAATGGTATGGACCTAACAGAAGTAGAAGATATTAAGAAGAGGTGGCAAGAATACACAGAAGAACTGTACAAAAAAGATCTTCACGACCCAGATAATCACGATGGTGTGGTCACTGACCTAGAGCCAGACATCCTGGAATGTGAAGTCAAGTGGGCCTTAGAAAGCATCACTACGAACAAAGCTAGTGGAGATGATGGAATTCCAGTTGAGCTCTTCCAAATCCTGAATGATGATGCTGTGAAAGTGCTGCACTCAATATGCCAGCAAATTTGGAAAACTCAGCAGTGGCCACAGGACTGGAAAAGGTCAGTTTTCATTCCAATCCCAAAGAAAGGCAATGCCAAAGAATGCTCAAACTCCCGCACAACTGCACTCATCTCACACGCTAGTAAAGTAATACTCAAAATTCTCCAAGCCAGGCTTCAGCAATATGTGAACCGTGAACTTCCTGGTGTTCAAGCTGGTTTTAGAAAAAGCAGAGGAACCAGAGATCAAATGGCCAACACCCGTTGGATCATCGAAAAAGCAAGAGAGTTCCAGAAAAACATCTATTTCTGCTTTATTGACTATGCCAAAGCCTTTGACTGTGTGGATCACAATAAACTATGGAAAATTCTTCAAGAGATGGGAATACCAGACCACCTGATCTGCCTCTTGAGAAATTTGTATGCAGGTCAGGGACCAACAGTTAGAACTGCACATGGAATAACAGACTGGTTCCAAATAGGAAAAAGAGTACGTCAAGGCTGTATATTGTCACCCTGTTTATTTAACTTATATGCAGAGTACATCATGAGAAATGCTGGACTGGAAGAAACGCAAGCTGGAATCAAGATTGCCGGGAGAAATATCAATAACCTCAGATATGCAGATGACACCACCCTTATGGCAGAAAGTGAAGAGGAACTCAAAAGCCTCTTGATAAAAGTGAAAGAAGAGAGTGAAAAAGTTGGCTTAAAGCTCAACATTCAGAAAACGAAGATCATGGCATCCGGTCCCACCACTTCATGGGAAATAGATGGGGAAACAGTGGAAATAGTGTCAGACTTTATTTTTGGGGGCTCCAAAATCACTACAGATGGTGACTGCAGCCATGAAATTAAAAGACGCTTACTCCTTGGAAGGAAAGTTATGACCAACTTAAATAGCATATTCAAAAGCAGAGACATTACTTTGCCAACAAAGGTCCGTCTAGTCAAGGCTATGGTTTTTCCTGTGGTCATGTATGGATGTGAGAGTTGGACTGTGAAGAAGGCTGAGCGCTGAAGAATTGATGCTTTTGAACTGTGGTGTTGGAGAAGACTCTTGAGAGTCCCTTGGACTGCAAGGAGATCCAACCAGTCCATTCTGAAGGAGATCAGCCCTGGGATTTCTTTGGAAGGAATGATGCTAAAGCTGAAACTCCAGTACTTTGGCCACCTCATGCGAAGAGTTGACTCTTTGGAAAAGACTCTGATGCTGGGAGGGATTGGGGGCAGGAGGAGAAAGGGACAACAGAGGATGAGATGGCTGGATGGCATCACTGACTCGATGGATGTGAGTCTGAGTGAACTCCGGGAGTTGGTGATGGACAGGGAGGCCTGGCGTGCTGCGATTCATGGGGTCGCAAAGAGTCGGACACGACTGAGGGACTGATCTGGTCTGATCTGATTAATGTAGTGTATTGATACAATCAGTCATTGATTGATTTGCAGATGTTGAAGCATCTTTCATCCCCGGAATTAAATCCCACTTGATCATGGTGTGTGATCCTATTAACATATTGTTGAATTTGGCTTGCTAATATTTTGTTGAGGAACTTTACATCTTTGTTCATCAGATATATGGGTCTATACTTTTAGTGTTACTGGTTTTTACATCTGGTTAATACTGGCTTTGTACAATATTTCTCACTGTTAGAATTTCTGTTTTTTCATAGATCACTTCTCTGGTGAAATTCTTCTTTTGGCATTAAATTTTGAACATTTTAATGCAAGTTCTTTTAATGTTTGTGTCTGATATCTTCAGTGTTGAAATCCAATTATGAGTCTGTTACTGTTGACTTTGTTCTTCTCTCTTTTAGTTTCAGATATTTGTCCTTTTTTCTGATACATCTGATAAGTTTTGTTAGATACTAGGCATTTGGTTGATGAAAGCACCTGGTTGATGCTTTCTTTTTCAAGATATGATTTACTTGTCTTTGTGGGCAGTCAGTAAGAGAGGACTCATCTTGATCCAGCCAAAAATTTGTGTAATAAATATTTCTAAGGCTAAGTAACAGAACAGTGGTCTTAATACAGCAGTTATTTTGAAGATGAAATTTACAACATTTGTTGAGACTTTGTAAGGGCTTACGATTTGGGTTTTGTCTTCATGAAGAACTAGTTTCCGTTTCTCCGTTCTCTTATGTTGTAGCCCTTCAGGGCTTTTTCATCTGGAAACTTCACTGTGTACAGTGGCTTCCGCTGTGCTGTTTCCCAGCGCTGGGGGAGTGTAGACGGCTCTGAGCCTCCACTTCTGCTTGACCTTTTGTACAGTCCTGTTTATGAGTTGACAGTTACCTTTAGGTAAAAAACTGTGGGATGTAGGACTCACCTTAGTGCATTTCTACCTTTTCTGGGATGTTGGTCGTTTATGTCCTGGCTAATTTGGCTGCTTCTCAGTGTCTTCAGTCAGCTGCTTATTTACCAATTAATTGGGTCTTATCTGATTTTTAGTAGTGTTCTTATTGGTAGGGTTATTCTCATACAATCTCCTCTTTCATAAGTATCATTGGCATACAGTTTTGTTTAAAAATTTCTTCCCTAGTGATTTTATCATTGCTTCCTGACTGCACAACTCCAGGAGACAGCCCTCATATCGTAATCTGTGTAAACAGTATCCTTTGGAGTTGTACAAAAGAATGCTCCTGTAACTGTAAGGTTTGAGAGCTGTTATTGTACTGTAGAGAATTAAGCTGGTGATGGACTTTATAGTATCAGTAGAGTTAAACCAGATGGAGAAACGAAGGAAATCATTGCTGGACAAGAGAATAACAAAAGGCTAAAAGGCTTGAGGCAGTTAATTGGAAATTGGTTTTAAGGTCACATTTGTTCTAAGATACTGATAAACTCTATAGAAAATATTCTTAAGTCTAAATAATAGAAAACTCTCCTTACTATAGCAGGTTATTATTATTATTATTTTGGTAATGACATTTATCATATTTTCTATAAAGGTAGAAAACTACCAGTAATTTCAGTACAAAAATCACTACTGGTGTTTTTTATAAAGTAGTGTTTTATAGTGGAATATTCTTCAAACAATCCTGCCCCGTCCATTTTTTCCTAAGCCCTTGCCTGACTCATTTTTCTCTAAAACAAACAAAAAAGGTATATCCAGCTCTTTGTTTTGTATGTAAAGTTGTTTTGATAGTATCAGAAACCTTCTTCATAAAACTTGCTGTTCTTTCTGTTATTTGGGCTGTGGTATAAAGATCCCCAGATATCCCTAATTATCTTTGGAGATCGTGTTACTGGTTACTGTGCTTCTTTCTTGTGGAGAAAAAGTACAATCAAAGTATGCCGTGGTCTTTGACCCTGTATTCTGTCAGCCAAAGGAAGTGAAAGCTTTAGTCTGTATTTTCTTTATGCCCCTTCAGGTAGATAGATGGCAGCATATATCTTTTCTAGACCATCTTCAGTTCTAAAGCTGAGTGCTTATTCTCTAGGTGGGAAAAGAAAGTGTTAACAACTCTTGCTTAGGTTTTTGTTTCTTTTTTTCTTTTTCTTAAATGTGAAAGTATTCATTAAAGAAGAGAAAAAGACTCACTTTTAAACTTGTGGTGATGTTACTTAACCTGTATTTAGGAGAAAACTGGTAGATTATCGGTTAAATGCACAGGAAAGAAAGAATTGAGAGAAAGCAGGCCAGTTCACAAACTCTGGGAAGTAAAGGGTTTGGAACCTGATTTTCTTCCATTTCTCTCTTTTCTTGGCTTTGCCTTTTCAGGAAAGTACATTCTCTGCTGGATTGTTTTAATAGCTTTGTAATAACCCCTTTGTTTTTGAGAGTAACTTAATGCTTTTTAGATTTCTTCTTAATCTTTACTTTTAAAATATCCACCTATCATGGGCTTCAAGGATTTATGTGTTTTTACTATGTGAAGTTTTAAGGAAATGCTTTAATATATCCCTTAGTTAGAGAAAGGGGTAATAAGAAAAAAGGAAGACAAGAAATTTATTCACTGTGAATCAGTGCCCCAAATCAGGATTTATTTTTGTGTTGTAAATATTGATTTATAGCCTAAGTCTTATACTAAAGAAGGCCTACAAACCCAAGAAGAATTAGTATTACCATCTTCTTTGTGAATAGTAACTAAAAAATCTCTAAATTCTCATGTAATATTAAGACAAAAATTCATATTTAGAAAATTGCAGAAACATAAGTAATAGGTGTCTTTCTAAATAAATGGGGATAAATAAAATATTTTCAGTTAGAATCATAGAATCCAAAATTAATAAAAATTATAAACTTGGAGATATTTGTAGGAGTTTTTCAAATGTTAGATGTCAGATTAATTCAACCATCATTTGTATTTATCATGTGACTATAATGTTATTTTTTATTTAAAATCCTTTTGAAAATAATGTCTTCCTTTAAGTATGATTGGAATGAAAATCATCTTAAAGATTTTAAAACTTCTACATTGGGGAGCAATTTGGCATTTTAAATTAATAAAATGGACAGATATTAAAGAAAATAAATTTTCTTTGGTCAGAGTCTGTATTTGACTATTTTTTACATTTTAAATAAATTTTAAATGTTTATAAGCAAATGTCTGGTCATTTGGCATCTTGTTAAATTATAAAAATGTAGTTTATTTACAGAATAAATTACAAAAATGTAGTTGATCTTATTGTATGCTAATTGTTTACCAAAACTGTTATTAGAAAATTATAACATTTTAATTAAATATGAGGGAAAATATCACTATAATTAGGGAGTATGCTTTCTATAGTTCATTATTTATTGATCCATGAATATTTCATTCATTTATTTCAGAAATTTTACTGTATATTTTGCTTGGTTTGTAACAATTGAATTAGTGGAAAATGTCAACTCTCTTAAAATACCATGAGAGGATAAGTAGTGTGGTTCCCATTGTACAGAAAAGGTACTGAGATTCAGAGAGGTCCAGTAACTTGTCTAAGCAGAGAATTATCCCACCTGGCAGAGGTGTGTTTGGGTCCATTTCTGTCTGTCCCTGAGTGAGTATTCTTTCTGTACTTATCAAGTTACTATTTCACTGTTTGCACTTTTCCCTGAGGAAGATTTTTCAGCAGTTTAAAAAATAGTCAAACATCCACAAAATCTCCAGAGAAATCTTATTGAATCTCCTGATTGGTAAATTCATACTTGGCTGTTTTCATTTTTAATTGAATCAGCACATTTTTAGTAGTTAATCTAATGTAAAGATTGTCAAAATACATGTGATAAAAGCATTATAGAAAGTTAAAAATATTTTAAAAAATATGTACATGCTGACAATCACACATTGTAGGCAGTACTATCTCTATACTTTCTATGTGAGAAAATAAGAGATTATTTTCTTTCTTCAGTAATTTGTAACTATTAGCATAGAGTTTATGCAACTAATCATTTCTGAAGTAACATCTTTTAAATTGTTTTTAGATGAAGTAGATTCAGATAATTTCTAGTTGATTCTTTTGTATCTATTTTTATATGAAGGGCAAAAACTAATATATTAACTGCATTTAAGGCTATGGGGTAAGTGGCAGAAGTGGGAAAGGATGGGAGAGAATTTCAATAAAGGACATGTTGCCAGTATTCAGGAGAGGAAAATAAATAATGTTTAGCAGTCCAGCCAACTCTTCTGCTAGGAAGATGCTTTATTATTATTCCAATTAGCTCCTATCTAATAGTGTTGCTAGGGATTGATGTCAGATAGAACCTTGCCATGGAGTTATTTGCATAGATTTTTGGCTAACAAAGAATAGAAGTAGCTAGAGGACTTGGTTGCAGGTAGCTTTGAGTATTAATAACTCTCTTTATAATTTAGTTTAATCTTCTTATATAATCAATCTTAAAGTATACTGAGTACTTCAATTATTTATTGCTATTTTAAAAAATGATTTAGGCTTTACTCTATATTTATATAGAGTCATTTAGTGTGGAAATTTTAGAATGAATACAATTTCTGGAAATATGTATTTAGTTTATTTTTGGCAAGAATAGCCAAGAATAGTGTGAAATTGAGATAAATATGAAATGAAAATTATTTCATTAACAAGTATAGAGATAATTTGGGGGTTTTTTGGCTCTTTCCTGAAATGCTAGTCGAAGTAGCATCTCTTGGTAAATTTTTCTTTCCTTGTTTTTTTTTTTTTGCTTGGAAGCTATGGTGTCAGATGTGTAATTAGTTAATATATGTAAAAAACAACTATATAAGAATACCCTACTGTTCTAACAGTTGTCAGTTCTGTGTGTCGTATATCCTTGTGCTTTTACCGACAGGTGGAACAAAGAAACCTTATACTAAATCTTGACCTTGCCTTGCAGTGCCAGGTGTCCTGAATGTATGTCCTCATTAAATTCTATATAGCTAATTACTTATGAATATTATTACACTTAGTGTAAAAACTTAGCAGTTTTATTTCTCTGTGAGAATATTTCAGTCACTGTGAGTTTAAGTGGTTAAATGCTGACGGCAATTTTATAATCTCACTCATCTCTCATTTTTTATCAAACACATATAGCAAGAAAGTATGGTATCCTGCTTTCTTACCAATTTGCTCTAACTTTTCTAGAGTTTTTCCTGCTAAAAGATAGGAAGGCAGACAAAATTATTTTTCTGAGGTATTTTACCCTCAGTCATGAACCTGGCAGTCAGGTGCCAGTGAAATTTGCTCCCTGAGAAAGCGGCATTTATATCTGTATCCAAATATAATGTATGATTCTGATCACTCAGCAAGAGCCTTGAGAGTGATTTTTTTTTTCCATTCAGATATTAATTTCCATTAGGATTTAACAAAACTGAAAAGTACATTTTACCTGGGGACTAGAGGTGAGAGTACTGTACAGTATAATCCTGTAACTTCTTTGTCTGTGATTTTGAATGTAATGATAAAATTGAAGCTGAAGCGCATTGCAGAAAGTGCTGCTAACTGTACATATATGGTAGGATTTTACTTTATGCAAAAGCAAGTGCCACACGAACCTAACCTCAGCATGTGAAGTTGCTTATTTAGCCATTTTCAAAATTAAATCTGTATATTTTAGATATCTTAGTTGTGATCTTAGCTATTTTCATTTTTGAAAAACAGAGAAAACAAACCCCTGCCAGGAGTACAGTGGGGAAAGAAGGGAGAGTTTGATAAGGATATCTGGAGACACTTGTGATTGTCACAACTGGGAGAGTGCTACGGGCATTTAGCAGGGATGCTGCTAAATGTCCTGCATAGTGCCATCCCTTACAAAAGAGGATGATTTGGCACAAAGTGTAGTAATGAGGAGGCTGACAAACCCCTTCACAGTAGCAGAAAGATCACAGATACCTCTCATGTTAATTTTCAGGCTAGTCTCATAAAAACACAGAAAATGGGGACTTCTGTGGTGGTCCAGTGGTTAAGACTATGTGCTTCCACTGCACGGGGCACAGGTTTGATCCTTGGTTGGGAAACTAAGATCCCACATGCTAGGCCAGCAAAAAAAAAAAAAACCAAAAAACAGAAAATAACTTACAAATAATCAAATCAGATCAGTTGCTCAGTCGTGTCCGACTCTTTGCGACCCCATGAATCGCAGCACGCCAGGCCTCCCTGTCCATTACCAACTCCCGGAGTTCACTCAAACTCATGTCCATTGAGTCAGTGATGCCATCCAGCCATCTCATCCTCTGTCGTCCCCTTCTCCTCTTGCCCCCAATCCCTCCCAGCATCAGAGTCTTTTCCAATGAGTCAACTCTTCGCATGAGGTGGCCAAAGTACTGGAGTTTCAGCTTTAGCATCATTCCTTCCAAAGAAATCCCAGGGCTGATCTCCTTCAGAATGGACTGGTTGGATCTCCTTGTAGTCCAAGGGACTCTCAAGAATCTTCTCCAACATCGCAGTTCAAAAGCATCAATTCTTCGGCGCTCAGCCTTCTTCACAGTCCAACTCTCACATCCATACATGACCACAGGAAAAACCATAGCCTTGACTAGACGGACCTTTGTTGGCAAAGTAATGTCTCTGCTTTTGAATATGCTATCTAGGTTGGTCATAACTTTCCTTCCAAGGAGTAAGCGTCTTTTAATTTCATGACTGCAGTCACCATCTGCAGTGATTTGGAGCCCAGAAAAATAAAGTCTGACACTGTTTCCACTGTTTCCCCATCTATTTCCCATGAAGTGATGGAACCGGATGCCATGATCTTTGTTTTCTGAATGTTGAGCTTTAAGCCAACTTTTTCACTCTCCACTTTCACCTTCATCAAGAGGCTTTTTAGTTCCTCTTCATTTTCTGCCATAAGGGTGGTGTCATCTGCATATCTGAGGTTATTGATATTTCTCCCGGCAATCTTGATTCCAGCTTGTGCTTCTTCCAGCCCAGCATTTCTCATGATGTACTCTGCATATAAGTTAAATAAACAGGGTGACAATATACAGCCTTGACGTACTCCTTTTCCTATTTGGAACCAGTCTGTTGTTCCATGTCCAGTTCTAACTGTTGCTTCCTGACCTGCATACAAATTTCTCAAGAGGCAGATCAGGTGGTCTGGTATTCCCATCTCTTGAAGAATTGTCCACAGTTTATTGTTATCCACACAGTCAAAGGCTTTGGCATAGTCAATAAAGCAGAAATAGATGTTTTTCTGGAACTCTCTTGCTTTTTCCACAATAGTTATAAATAAAATTGCTTTCTACTGATTAAGAGTATTACCACTTTGGATGTAAAGTTTTCTTTGTAAAACAGTTTTTTATTTTCAAAAATTTTGAAAAACACTCATGAATCATTTAAAAAATATTTGTCGAGTGTCTTCTCTGTGCACAGTGCCTCTTCTAGGCTCTGAAGATGCAGCAGAGACCACAGTAAAGTTCCTGAATTAAGGAGCCTACATCCTAATTGGAGGAGCCAGGTGATAAGCAAATATATGGTATACAAGGTTAGTATTATGAAGTACATAATAAAGGTGGGTAAGGGATAGAAAGTAATGCTGATACAGTCATAGGCGGCCTTTCCCATATTGACACTAGAGCAGAGATCTGAAACTCAAGCATGTCACTGATACTGGGAGGAAGAGCATTCCAGAGAGAGGAAAGCACCCATGCCAAGAATGTGAGGTGGGAGCATGCTTGATATTTTCAAGGTACGGTAAGGAGGCCAGTGTATCTTGAGTGGAGAGAGATAGGACAGCAGTAGTAGGAGATAACTGAGAGCAGTGAGAGCTGGGGTTGGAGGCTTTGTTTTTTCAGGAGGTTTAATTTAAAGATTGGGACTTTGGAATCTATTGAAGGATTTTTAGCAAAATTACACAAACTCATTTACATTTTAGAAGGAAAACTGATTGCTAGGAAGAATAAATTTAGGGACAATGATGGCAGCAAAAAGATCAGTTACTAGACTATTAAAATACAGTCCCAACAAGGTGACAGTGGATAGGGTAATCGTGAAAGTGTTGAAAAGTGGTGCCTTATAGTTTAAGAGCTAACAGGATTTGGAGATGATTGGGATGTGGGATATGAGATAGAAAGTGACAAGCTAAGTATGATTGCAAGGTTTTATGTCCTGAACTGGAAGAATAGAGATACCATTTACTGAGAGGGAGGAGCCTGGAGGAAGACTAAATTTTAGGAAAAAGTTAAATTTTGTATCTGTTGAAGTACCAATTCAGTATCCAAGAACAGATGTTAAGTAGACAGATATAGAAGTCTGGATTTCAGTAGAGTGGTGTGAGCTAGATATATAAGTTTGGGGCCTTTAGGTATAAAGATGGCATTTAAAGCCATGGAAACTGATAGGAGATTTTCTAGGGAGTGAGTATAGATAGACAAGAAGAGATCTTAAGGCTAAGCTCTGTGTGTGTTAGTTGCTCAGTCATGTCTGACTCTGCAGCCCCATGGACTGCAGCATGCCGGGTTTCCCCATCCTATGCTATCTCCCGGAGTTTGCTCAAACTCATGTCCATTAGGTCTGTGATGCCATCCAGCCATCTCATCCTCTGTCATCCTTTTCTCTTCCTACCTTCAATCTTTACCAGCATCAGGATCTTTTTCAATGAGGCGGCTCTTCACAACAGGTGGCCATCGTATTGGAACTTCAGCATCAGTTCTTCCAGTGGATATTCAGGGTTGATTTCCTTTAGCATTGACTGGTTTGATCTCCTTGCTGTCCAAGGGACTCTCGGAGAGTGTTTTGCCTGTGTTCTCCTCTAGGAGTTTTATAGTTTCTGGTCTTAAATGTTTAGATCTTTAATCCATTTTGAGTTTATTTTTGTGTATGGTGTTAGAAAGTGTTCTAGTTTCAGTCTTCTCCAGCATCACAGTTCGAAAGCATCAGTTCTTTAGCACTCGGCCTTCTTTATGGTCCAACTGTCACAGCCATATGTGACTACTGGAAAAACCATAGCTTTGACTACACAGACCTTTGTAGGCCAAGTGATATCTCTGCTTTTCAATACACTGCCTAGTTTTGTCATAACTTTCCTTTCAAGGAGTGAGCATCTTTTAACTTTGTGGTTGTAGTCATCATCCACAGTGATTTTGGAGCCCAGGAAAATAAAATTTGTCACTGTTTCCACTTTTTCCTCTTCTGTTTGCCATGAAGTGATGGAACTGGATGCCATGATCTTAGTCTTTTGAATGTTGAGTTTTAAGCCAGTTTTTTCACTCTCCTCTTTCACCATCATCAAGAGACTCTTTAGTTCTTCTTTGCTTTCTGCCTTTGGAGTGGTGTCATCTGCATATGTGAGATTGTTGATAGTTCTCCCTGCAATCTTGATTCTAGTTTGTGAGTCATCCAGCCCGGGATTCCAAGTGATGTACTCTGCATGTAAGTTAAATAAGCAGGGTGACAATATACTGCCTTGATGTACTCCTTTCCCAGTTTTGATCCAGTCCATTCATTGTTCCACGTCTGGTTCTAACTGTTGCTTCTTGACCTGCATACAGGTTTCTCGGGAGATAGGTAAGATGGTCTGGTATTTCCATCTCTTTTAAGAATTTTGCACAGTTTGTTGTGATCCACACAGTTAAAGGCTTTCACATAGTTAGTGAAGCCAAACTAGATGTTTTCTTGGAAGTACCTTGCTTTTGTCTATGACCTTGAAGATCATAGATGTTGGCAATTTGATCTCTGGTTCCTCTGCCTTTTCAAAATCCAGCTTGTACATCTGGAATTTCTCAGTTCATGTAATGTTAAAGCCTAGCTTGAAGGGTTTTGAGCATTACCTTGCTAGCATGTGAAATGAGTACAATTGTATGATAGTTTTAACATTCTTTGGCATTGCCCTTCTTTGGGATTGGAATGAAAACTGACATTTTCCAGCCCTGTGGACACTGCTGAGTTTTCCAAATTTGGTGGCATATTGAGTGTAGCACTTAACAGCATCATCTTTTAGGATTTGCAGTAGCTCAGCTGGAATTCCATCACCTCCACTAGCTTTGTTTGTACTGATGCTTCCTAAGGCCCACTTAACTTCGCAGTCCGGGATGTTTGGCTCTAGGTGAGTGATCACACCATTGTGGTTGTCTGGGTCGTTAAGATCTTTTTTGTATACTTCTTCTGTGTATTCTTGCCCCCTCTTGTTAATATCTTCTGCTTCTGTTAGGTCCATACTGTTTGTGTCCTTTATTGCCCATCCTTGAATGAAATGTTCTCTTGGTAGCTACAATTTTCTGAAAGAGATCTCTAGTCTTTCCTATTCTGTAGTTTTCCTCTATTTCTTTGCATTATTCACTTAAGAAGGCTTTCTTTTTTCTCCTTGCTGTTCTCTAGAACTCTGCATTCAGGTGGGTATATCTTTCCCTTTTTCCTTTGCCTTTGACTTCTCTTCTTTTCTCAGCTATTTGTAAGGCCTCCTCAGAGAACCCCTTTGCCTTCTTGCATTTCTTTTTCTTGGGGATGGTTTTGGTCACCACCTCATGTACAATGTTATGTGTTACAACTTTTTTTTTTTTTTTTAGGGCTTTTTAAAATATAAAATATGTATTTTTGGCTACACTGAGTCTTTGTTGGTGTGCACAGGCTTTCTCTAGTTGTGGTGAGTAGGGGCCACTCTGGAGCTGCTGTGTGTGGGCTTTTCATTGCGGCCTATCTTGTTGCAGAGCACAGGCTCTAAGAGCATGGGCTGCGGTAGTAGTGGCTTGTGGACCCCGAGCAAGGGCTTGTGGTTGTGACACATCGGGTAGTTGCTCCATGGCACATGGAATCTTCCTGGACCAGGGATGGAATCAGGTGGATTCTTATCCACTGCGCTCCTGGGAAAATCGACAACTGTTGTTTTATAATAAATCTTGTTATATAGTATAGGAGTGTTTCTCAGCCTTTTTATTTCCATTATTTCTGTTCCCCTCAGGAGCCTTTTTAGACGCTTTCTCCTTTTCTCTCTGTGAAGTTAAATACTAAAGGAATAAGATTTTATCAGGTAGGACTGATTTTGCTGCTGCTGCTGCTAAGTCACTTCAGTCGTGTCTGACTCTGTGCGACCCCATAGACTGCAGCCCACTAGGCTCCCCCGTCCCTGGGATTCTCCAGGCAAGAACACTGGAGTGGGTTGCCATTTCCTTCTCCAATGCAGGAAAGTGAAAAGTGAAAGTGAAGTCTCTCAGTCGTGCCCGACTCTTAGCGACCCCATGGACTGCAGCCTACCAGGCTCCTCCGTCCATGGGATTTTCCAGGCAAGAGTACTGGAGTGGGGTGCCATTGCCTTCTAGGACTGATTTTGGCCACAAATCACTGTAATAGCTAAGATTTTTTATCCTCCAGGAACCAATTTTCTCTCTCCTGGGGGCAGTACTGCCCCTACTGAGAATGCACGCAATAGAACAAATCCTCCCCTTGTTCTTTTTATATAGGAGTGCTGTGCTGTCCTTTGCCTTTATTTTTCCAATGAAATTTGGAAACTGCTTACTTGGCAGTTTACAAATCAAAAGAAAGTGAAAAACTCCTACCAGTAGGACTCTACTGGTGGAGGACGTTTATTGGGATTGTATTAATTCTCTACGTCAGTTTGGATAACTGACATCTGTGCATTACTGAGTTTCCTGATCGTTAACATAGTATAGCAGCAGGAACAATCTGGAAACATGGGTAATCCCATGATGATGAGTGAGTAGTTAAAACTTTTTCTGAAAAGAATATCCACACATTTACTAGTGAGTTCTAACTCTGTCATGTATGAAAGGGAACGATAATTCCAGTCTTATGCCGACTTATTAAAATAATAGGTAAAGGGAACTCTCCCCAACTCATTTTATGTGTATAACATATGTTGGATATATAACCTATCAAAGATAATAAGAAAAAGAAAGAAAATTAGACTAGTCTGATTATGAACATAGATAAACAACCCCTAAACAAAATTTTAGCCAACTGTATCTGGTTATATATAACCAGCCTAGACAAGTTAAGTTTATCTTAGGAATGAAAGGTTATTTTTACACTAAAAAATCAATCAGTATACTTTATCACACTAGCAGATTAGGGAAGATCCCCAGGTGTATGAAGACTACATGTATCAGTGTATGAAGACAAAGATACAATTCAGCCTCTATTTATGTATAAACTCTTAGCAAACTAGAACTAGAGAGCTTTTTGAGTGAGATAAATGGTTCCAAAACAAACCAACAACCAAAAACCACACACAGAACACAACACAGCAGCTGTAGCTTGTTTAATGATAAAATGTTGACCTCCGAGTTGTGGGACAAAGTATTGATGCCTCTGTGCCCCCGTAACCATTGTTATGAAACACGGTGCTAGGAATTCTAGTCTATACAGTGAAGCAAGAAGACGAAACAGTAAAACTGCTGAAATAAATAAGCCCATCGTTACTCTTGTGTAAATATAATGTAAAAGTCATGATGGCATGATTGTGTAAATAATTTATTCATAGATTCTTTGGGATTTTTAAAGAAAGTTTAAGAAGTGTGACTCTAGTAAAATATTTTAAAAAATCAGTTTTACTTCTGAATGCCAGCAAGCAGTGCTTTAGACAGTGAAATTAATAGCACAACTGTTTATAATTGAATCAAGAAATAGGAAGTTCCTGAATTAAATCTGACCAGAAGACGCACAAGACCTCTAGTGGAAAATTGTGACTCTTAGTGGAGAGAATATGTCAGGTGTGTGTGTATCTGAGTGTGTATGTCATAACTTGAAATCTGATTCAAAAGTTATTATGGAAATATAAATTATAGTTGACCGTTGAACAACACAGATTGGAACTATGCAGCACTGCTTACCTGTGTGTATTTCCAGTAGTAACTACTCCAGCGGTTGGTTGAATCTCCTGATGCTGAGGAACTGTGGGTATTGATTGCCTACTATGAATTACATACAGATTAACCCCCGTGTTGTTCAATGGTCAGCTGTATTTAGAATAGCCAATATTCCTTTTTTAATTGAAGTATACTTAATTTACCATTATATCTTATTTTCAGATGTAGCACACTTAGTGATTCAATATTTTATAATATTTAAATATTTAAATTTATTACAATACAAAGGCTGAATTTCCCTATCCTGAACAATATATCCTTGTTGCTTATCTATTTAACACTTCGTAGTTTGTGTCTCTTAACCCCATAACAAGATATTCTTGAAAAAGAACAAGTTGGGATAATTTGGCCACCTAGATATGGAGAGTTAGTACAAAGCCAGGGTAACAAAGATGTGCTCACAAGTATGGGGGTAAATAAACCAAGAAAACTGAATGGAAGAGCCCACATCAGACTCATGCATGTGTGGAGACTTGACCTCTGATCACTGAGGAAAGGCCAGGTTTTTAAATAAACCATCTTGGAACTATTGAATATCCATACAATAAAAGTAAATTCAGAACCATGTATTTCTCTGTGTACAAAAATGAGTTCCAAGTGGATTAGTGACCCAAATATGAAAGGCAAAATTATAAAGCTTTTAAAAGCTTTAGAAGATGATATAGAATGTCATTATTACCTCAGGATTGGGAAAGATTTACTAAATATGGAACAAAAAGCACTAAAAGAAAAGATTGATAAATTGGACTACATTAAGAATGTGGGGTTATCAAAAGTTGCCATAAAGAGAATGAAAAAGTAGACTCAGAGTATGAAAAGATATTGTAATAAGCAGTAGAAACATAGCATCGAAAATGTCTGAAGAACCTATCAGCGACCTTTCCCTTAAGTTAGGGATGAGGGATTGGATATGACGGGGAAGAAATGCAGTGAGGAAAGCCTGTGTATGTTCTCAGATGTCCAGGTTCTTTTCTCTAAACTGAACTTGTGTTTTCCATGTTCATCTATGTATAAACTCATTTCTTAACAAAAATGGGAAGAAATGAAAACTATAAACACAGTTACTGTATTATTAGTTTTCTAGGGCTGATCCAGTTTACCACAGACTGGGGGACACCAACAACAGAAAGACGTTTTCTCATAATTCCAGAGCCTGGGAGCCCACGATTGGGGCGCCAGCAGTTCTGGCCCCGCTGGAGGTCTTTCTGCAGGTGGCCCCTCGCCGCAGTGCCCTCGTGTGGTCTCGCCTATGGGCTTCAACATGCGTGTGTCTCTCTGTGTTTCTCAGTTTCCTCCTAATAAGGGTACTCGTCGGATTGGATTAGTGCCCACCCTAAGCGTCGCATTTAACTTCATCTGCTCTCTAAAGGCCTTTTCTCCAAATATGGTAACATTCTGAAGTACTGAAGATGGGGTGGGATGAGGACTTCAACATACAAGTTTTTGGAGAGCCATAATTCAGGCTTAACACTGATTATGTAGTAAAGCTTCGAATAGCAAATGGGTACTTGTGATTTAGATAAAATTTCCCAAGCCAATTTTTGGATTCAAAAGTACTGTATCTAAAAAAAAAAATAAAGAAAAATCGAAGGTAGAAGTAAAGATGTTGTGCTCTGGAGATGTGTGTTAAATGCCTCAAAATATGGATTTAGTACTAATGTTAATTATGTGTGTATAAAATTGAAATACATTTTTTGAAAAAGTGATAAAAAGCAACTTTTGAATTATTTTACTATTTTACACAAATACTCTTAATAATAAATGTATATCTAAGTGGATAAATGTAATTTTACATAGATCTTTTCATCCCTAAGAGGTATAAATTCTAGTTGGCAAAGAGTTTTTTAATCTTTTCACTGGGGAAAAAGAGGATGCATTTTATTTGGTCACATGTGTCACAGATTTTCCTTGGCTTACAGTGGGATGCATCATGATAAACCCATCCTAAATTGAAAATATCTGAAGTTGCACTATCTTAAAGTCAAAAAATCATAAGGTGAACCATTGTAAATTGGGGACCATATGTTTTTTTATTAGTGTGAGCTCTACATAGCACAGTGTGTGAATTCCTAAAATTTGCCCCACTGTGCAAAATCATTCAAAGAAAACCATAGGGGTTATGCAGAGAAATGAAAATATTCAAAAACTTTGTCAGTGACACTTAAAAAGGACACCTAATAAAAACAGCAGCATGGTTTTACATGTTAACTAGTTAAGATATGCTATAAGGAACATAGCATTTTACCTTAGAAGAGACCTAAAATTTTCTCGTGGAAGTGAGTATCCAGAAGGGTTGCCTTATGTGAGTTATTACAAGTGATGGGAGGAGAGTCATGTGAAATTGGAGGGGAAATTTAATACCAGATGTGGATGAATGTGACTTATAACACTTATGACAAGTTGAGGTAGCGGGTAGATGTTTGACAGTGTGTATTTTGAGTATTCCAGCATGGCTTGGGTGAAGATTTTATTGTTCATCTTGGGTTTCTTGCAGATAAAATCACGTATAAACAAACACAAGAGCCTCGCTATGGTCAAATTGTTACTTAATATATCAGTCATATTGGAACATATTTGTGCTTTGAAAAAGCATCGTAGAGAGCTTACTGTACTGAATTCGTGGTGGCATTTATAGTCCCATCTTTTCCTCTTTACATGTTTTGTAGGGATTCTCTATTCTGTTTTTACTCAAGTTTTGAAATGACTGCCTAATATGTGACTATTATGTAACATCGTAAGTGTCTTGGTGAATTTTAATTTCTTCCCGGCTAATAAACTGGGTGGTTTGAGTGTGGACTCAGAGTTGTGCTTGAGCCTGGTGGATGATCCCTGTGGTACACAGAAGAGCATCAGTTCTTTTGTTTCTAACAAGATCATTATGTTCAGTGACCTCCCTGTTGCTGGTATTGCTACCAGAGTACTGTTAAGCCTTAACCTGAATCAGTATTAAAAAAAGCATGTGGATGGTTATGTTTTGGGGTCCTTCCCATTCCTTTGTTGCTTTTTATCCACCATGACTTTTTTACTCCAAAGCTTCGCAGCAACAGGCTTCCAGAAGTCTTTGTTCTTCCGCTTTGTCTCCCTTGACTGGACTAGTCTATCCAGAGGAGGGAGAGAGAATGAAAGAACTGTGAGGGTAATTGAAATGGCTTCTCCTTGTTTTCCTGACCTCCTGCCACAGTTTCTTTGGATCACTTTCAAGATTCTCTTCTTCATGCCCTGGGCTGGAAAATCAGCTTCCCCTCACATCTTTTCTCTTTCTAACCTTCCATTCCAGGCATTCCTCTGTGTTTCTCCTGCCCTCTGTGCACACATTCCTGTTAAATTCCATATATAGATTCCATATAGCTCATTGTTCTGGGGTTTTGCGAAGTTGGCTTCTCTCTGTGAATAAATTGCACACTTTTTGAGGGCACAAACATAACTTTATCATTTTTACATTTCTCCTACATAGCTCAGTGCTTGGCAGTGGTAGCTGGATGAGTGAATGAATGAATGAATGAGGGGGAATTGAGGAGAGCTGTTCATGTGATCCTGTTGTTTGTGTGTCCCTCTCATTTTGACCAAAATACATAATCTCCAGGTATCTTGGCCATTTGAACTTTAATATTATGAATCAGACTTGTACATTCAAGCTTTTTAGCAGTGCCATAATAAAACTTTTGTTTGATGAACCAGAAATTGTGCACCATCTTTTTTTTTTTTTTTTGGAAGAATGTTTTGTTTTTGCTCCAAATGAGCATGGGTAATTTGCAACTTTAGGATTGAGTTTTTATTTGATAATACAGTAGTAAAATCCTGTTTTTCAGCTTGCTACTGTGAACTACAAACAATTAGTTTTGATTATTTCAGATATTTATATATTTTCTAAAAGTGGAATAAACTCATAAAAGGGAAGTATAGTTCTTTTAAGATAATAAGGGAAATTGTTATGGCTCAGTTCTTGATTATTATTGCAATTGTAAGTAATTTTTCAATTGTTTTTAAGACTTTCTTTTTCTTATAGGACCTCTTTGTTGTCAGACATGAATTGGCCATAATGAGACTAGCTGCCTTTATGGGCATTACAATGTTAGTTGGAATAACTGGACTGTTTTATACTCAACTAATTGGCATCATCACAGTAAGTATGTTTTTAATGTAATGTATTTATGAACATATGTCCTAATTATGAACTTAATTCTAAAAAGTTACAGAAAGTTTAGAAATATAAAGAAAAACTTACCCATAGTCATTTATATAGTACCATTTTTGTATGCCTGTGTAATTATAAAGTAGTTATAATCAATGTACAGAATGTACATGTAATTTGGTATCCTGCTTTTAAAATTAGCTTAAAGTAGTTTTATATGGCTTCAAACTTCATGTTTATAGTTTTTGATAGTTTGATGTACTTTTTAGTGACTACATCATATTTTAATTAATCATTTTTCTGTTGATCAGTATCTACTATGCAGTTTTTTTTCTATATTACAAATAGTTCTTTGAACATCTCTACTTTTCTCTTTTAACTACTAATTTAAGGTAAATTCCAAAAAATAGAGTTGCAGGTATAAACATTTTATTAGTAAGTAAAGGGCTTTTTTTTTTTTTTTTTTTTTGCATGTGTTTATTAGCCAAAGTGGACTTGTCACAACAGAAAAGATTTTAAAAATGTGAAAAATAACACTGAGAAAAACAAAACAAGAAAAAAAAAACTTCCAAAAAAACATTTGGAAATACACTGCATTTCAGATGTAAATAGGCTTTCTCATTTGTTATTGGTGGGGGTGCTGCTACTGCTGCTAAGTCGCTTCAGTCGTGTCTGACTCTTTGTGACCCCATAGACGGCAGCTCACCAGTCATGTCCGGGGAGGGAGAGAACACTTCTTCTCCAGGCAAGAACACTGGAGTGGGTTGCCATTTCCTTCTCCAATGCATGAAAGTGAAAAAATAAAGTGAAGTCGCTTAGTCATGTCCAACTCCTAGTGACCCCATGGACCACAGCCCACCAGGCCCCTCCGTCCATGGGATTTTCCAGGCAAGAGTACTGGAGTGGGGTGCCATTGCCTTCTCCAGGGGATCTTCCTGACCCAGGGATTAAACCTGCATCTGCTATATTGGCAGGTGGATTGTTTACCACTGAGCCACCAGGGAAGTTCTCTCACACCCACTGCTGCTGCTAAGTCACTTCAGTCGTGTCCAACTCTGTGCGACCCCATAGACGGAAGCCTACCAGGCTCCCCCGTCCCTGGGATTCTCCAGGCAAGAACACTGGAGTGGGTTGCCATTTCCTTCTCCAATGCATGAAAGTGAAAAAATAAAGTGAAGTCGCTTAGTCGTGTCCAACTCCTAGTGACCCCATGGACCGCAGCCCACCAGGCCCCTCCGTCCATGGGATTTTCCAGGCAAGAGTACTGGAGTGGGGTGCCATTGCCTTCTCCAGGAGGGTATAATAAAGATAATATCAGAGGTGAGAATGCAGAGGCATCAGAACCCTCATACACTGCTAGTGGGAATGTAAAATGGTGCGTATACGTTAGAAACTATTCTGACAGTTCTTTAAAAAGTTAAACATAAATTATCTTTTATTCAGCAATTCCACTCTTAGGTATATTCCCAAGAAAATTGAAACATATGTTCACACAAAAATTTGTATATGAATATTTATAGCAGCATTAGTCATAATAGGCCAAAAGTGAAAGCAGTCCACATATCTATCAGCTAAATGGATACATGAAATGTGGTGTGTCCATAAAACGGAATATTATTTGGCTTTGAAAAGAAGTGAAGTATGATGCATGCAACAACATGGATGAACCCAGAGAGCCTTATGCTAAGTGAAAGAAACCAGTCACAAAAGGTTACAGATTTGTATGACTCCATTTATATGAGTACCGATACAGGATTTGTATCTAGAACAGATATTCAATGGGGGAAGGAAAAGTCAACAAATGCTGCTGAGACAACTAGGTATCCACATGCAAAAGAATGAAGTTGAGCCCTTAACTCATACATTTATGTAAATTTACTCCAAATGTATCATAGACAAGATTTACATACAGTGGCATAAATGCATACATGCACATCCCAACCCTCTTTCACAGTAGAGCTGCTACCGTTACCCTAGAACGTTCTCTCATGCCTCTTGTCAGATCTATGTGCTATGAAGAAGCAGCATTGATCTGGTTTTTTTTTTTATCATAGATCAGAATTGGTTACAGAACTTGATTCGTATCCATTTATCTAGGTCTTCTTCCTTTCAGCATAATGTTTTTTGATTTATCCATGTTTTACATGTACTGATAATTTATTTTTATTACCGAATATATTCCATTATATGACTATACCACAATTTGTTTATATATTCTATTAATAGACAACTGGTCTGGTTCCAGAATTTGGTAATTATCAATAAAAATGCTATGAACGTTCTTGTTCAAGTATTTTTGTGGAAACATGTTTTCATATCCTTGGGTAAATATCTAGGAGAAGAATTGCTGGTCAAGTGAAGAGGAACTAAAAAGCCTCTTGATGAAAGTGAAAGTGGAGAGTGAAAAAGTTGGCTTAAAGATCAGCATTCAGAAAACGAAGATCATGGTATCTGGTCCCATCACTTCATGGCAAATAGATGGGGAAACAGTGGAAACAGTGTCAGACTTTATTTTTCTGGGCTCCAAGATCACTGCAGATGGTGACTGCAGCCATGAAATTAAAAGACGCTTACTCCTTGGAAGGAAAGTTTTGACCAACCTAGATAGCATATTCAAAAGCAGAGACTTTACTTTGCCCACAAAGGTCCGTCTAGTCAAGGCTATGGTTTTTCCAGTGGTCATGTATGGATGTGAGAGTTGGACTGTGAAGAAAGCTGAGCACTAAAGAATTGATGGTTTTGAACTGTGGTGTTGGAGAAGACTCTTGAGAGGCCCTTGGACTGCAAGGAGATCCAACCAGTCCATTCTGAAGGAGATCAGCCCTGGGATTTCTTTGGAAGGAATGATGCTAAAGCTGAAACTCCAGTACTTTGGCCGACTCATGCGAAGAGTTGACTCATTGGGAAAGACTCTGATGCTGGGAGGGATTGGGGGCAGGAGGAGAAGGGGACGACAGAGGATGAGATGGCTGGATGGCATCACTGACTCGATGGACACGATTCTGGGTGAACTCCGGGAGTTGGTGATGGACAGGGAGGCCTGGCATGCTGCAATTCATGGGGTCGCAAGGAGTCGACACGACTGAGTGACTGAACTGTACTGAACTAAGATAGGTTTATCTTTTATTTCATAAGAAACTGCCCGGCCTCTTCCCCAAGTGATTGTACCATTTTGCAATCTCACCAACAGTGTATGAGAATTCTGGTTACTTTACATACTCATCAATATTTATTGTTGCCAGTCTTTTTAATTGCAGCTGTTCAGTTCAGTTCAGTCGTTCAGTTTTGTCTGACTCTCTGCGACCCCATGAACCGCAGCATGCCAAGCCTCCCTGTCCATCACCAACTCCCGGACTCCACCCAAACCCATGTCCATCGAGTCGGTGATACCATACAACCATCTCATCCTCTGTCGTCCCCCTCTCCTCCTGCCCTCAATCTTTCCCAGAATCAGGGTCTTTTCAAATGAGTCAGCACTTCTCATGAGGTGGCCAAAGTATTGGAGTTTCAGCTTCAACATCAGTCCCTCCAATGAACACCCAGGACTGATCTCCTTTAGGATGGACTGGTTGGATTTCCTTGCAGTCCAAGGGACTCTCAGGAGTCTTCTCCAATACCACAGTTCAAAAGCATCAATTCTTTGGTGCTCAGCTTTCTTTATAGTCCAACTCTCACATCCATACATGACCACTGGAAAAACCATAGCCTTGACTAGACGGACCTTTGTTGGCAAAGTAATGTCTCTGCTTTTTAATATGCTGTCTATGTTGGTCATAACTTTCCTTCATAGGAGCAAATGTCTTTTAATTTCATGGCTGCAGTCACCATCTGCAGTGATTTTGGAGCCCAGAAAAATAAAGTCAGCCACTGTGTCCACTGTTTCTCCATCTATTTGCCATGAAGTGATGGGACCAGATGCCATGATCTTTGTTTTCTGAATGTTGAGCTTTAAGCCAACTTTTTCACTCTCCTCTTTCACTTTCACTGTTCTATAGGTTTTAATAATAAACAGTTGTTTTAATTTACATTTCCTTGATGACTAATGATATTTAACACTTCTTCATGTGTTTATTGGTCATTCATGGATTGGATGATATCTGTTTAGATATACCTTTGTTATTATTCAGTGGCTTGATTTATTTTCTAATATCTCTTGTGATATCTAATGGTGTTGATAAATAATATGATATTGATCATATTCCTGTGGACGAGGATAGATCTTCCCCTAAAATCTTTTTTCTCTGCTTTTATACCCATTCATAATTATCACTTTATAGTCCATTCATAAGTTGAGTCTAAATTGCCAGATTATGCTTGCATTTAAAAATTTCTACTTTTGGGTTTTTCCAAATCATATTTATATTTCCTGAAATGAAGTTTCTCTGATTTCCCTAATTTCCTATGGTTAATGACTGGAAATGGACATTTGATAGCATTGCTGTTAAGACTACAAGTTACTTCTGAGAGTCGTCAGGCTTATAGCTGACAGTAACAATTTCCTTCTCACCTAAGCAGTCCTAGTAGCTTCAGAAAATGGGGTTTGGCAGCGTAGGCTTCAAGATCATTTAAGAATGTCTGCTCTCAAATTTTTGTATCACTTCTGAGTTGGATATAAAACTACTTATCATATCTGATTCACTTCTGAGTTGGACCTAAAGTTATTTATAGTATAGTTATATAATTTATATATATATAGTTATTTATGATTTTTCAAGGATATACAGTATCAGGTTCCCTTCTGTGTTTCAGACTACCAGTACATTAATATTTTCAAATTGTATGTTCTCTTTTGCTATAATATTGAACCACATTTCATTGTCTTTCTTAAGATAGGGATATTGGTTTTAAGGTTGTGACATTTCTAAACCTGAGTGTGTGTTTGTTGCTCAGTCGTGCCAGACTCTTTGCAACCCTGTACTCTGCAGCCTGCCTGGCTCTTCTGTCCATGGTATTTTCCAGGCAAGGATACTGGAGTGGTTTGCCATTTCCTTCTCCAGGGGATCTTCCCGACCCAGGGATCAAACCCAGGTCTCCTGCTCTGCAGGCAGATTCTTTATCGGCTGAGCTACCCGGGAAGCCCCTGAGTAGAAATTCCAGTTGTTAATAAAGCTCTCTCCCAAAGTTTCATCTCTTTCTGTATACATACAGTATAGTAGACAGGTCTCATGTCTATAGAAATTAAACATTTGTGAAACATTTGAAAAAGAATGCAAGTATTAAGAGACAGAATACATTCTGTTAGTTCAGCCTTTAGTCACTGCACTTCCTCTCGAATCTAAATCCCTAAAAAAAAAAAAGTAAATTTCAATTGCATTTACCTGGGCATTCATGGTGTACTTCAAGTACCACTCTTTGAAGAAAAAAAATTTTTTTCATTTCCAGAATGCACTACTAGCCACACTGATATAAGATTCTTTAGGGCTTAATTATATAAAGTTATTATATATTCATTGTTTAATTTTAAATATAATGAATTGATTAGTATTTTAAATAGTATTTAGTGTTAAAATTAAAGTTTAAAATGAAGATTTTTTGCTTCCTTTCTTTATAAAATTTACCTGCTGTTTATATATTCCATTTGCTAGTCCAACCTTTAGTTACTGTACTTCCTCTTGAATCTAAATCCCTAAAAATTATAGTAAATTTCAATTGCATTTACCAGGGTTCTCATAAGGTACTTCAAGTACCACTCTTTTTAATGAAAAAAAGTTTTTTTTTTTTTTAAAGTTTCCAGAATGCACTACTTCCCACATTGATTTAAGGTTCTTTAGGGCTTAATTATATAAAGTCGTTAATGTATTCAATATTTAATTTTAAATCTAGTGAATTATTCATATTTAAAATAGATTTAATGTTAAAGTTTAAAATATAGATTTTGCTTCCTTTCTTTATAACATATGCCTCCTGTTTAATTTAATGAAAAAAATTGATACTACCTGTAGGATATTTCACATCTGGACATCTTTTTGTCACTGTCAAAATCCATGGATCTCTCTTTACAATGTGAAAGTAGTGACAAATTTGTCAGGTAGCCTAAAAAAGAAAAGGAGGAGAAGGAATCATGGTAAATTTAATCCTTCCATTGATGTGTTTCTCCTTCCCCTACTCCTGCACCTCAAAGACCAAGATACATTTTTGGAAAACATTGGTAGGAATATCATTTCATTATAGAAATTATGTAATTATATAGTTTGAAATAGACAACAAACAAGCAGAGCAAATGCTGTCTCTATTTAGGTTTAGATTGAAGTTTTGAGGAAGCTACATGTTCATTTTTGGTAATTTTTTCCCATCATCTGCCCTTACTTGGAAAAATAAACCATTTCCTTCCTGTAGAAGAGGGAAAATCCCATCTTTTTACTGATAGTAGAAGGTAACAGGATAATCATAGTTAATGATAATCCAGTGTCATTTTAGACCTGGTAAGACAAATTACTGTGACCCAGATAAAATAATTAGAAATTACTTAAATTTAAAAATATTCTATTTGTGATCCCATTTCCAAGGTTAAAAGATTTCAACCCAGCCAGATGTTCCTATGAAATAGACTAATCTTAAACCCAGTTTTTCAGGATTACCTTTGATTATTTTAGACTTAATTTTAAAAAACAAGGTTTAAATATATATTCTTTCTCCTTTTGACTAAAATTAATATTGAGGTTAAAAGTGTTTTCAAAGTCTGCTTTGAAACATTCTTTATTTAGGGAACAGATTATTCTAATTATTCCTCACTTAGACTATTTAGCCTTTTTGTTTGTTCCTGAATGAAATGGATAGTGATGTTATTAGTGTAATTGCTGTTGTCAGTATTTCTTATCATGCAGTAGTTCACACACAGCCAAGAATAATGTCCATTCTGATGAGCGCCAATACTAATAGTGCTGGGTGATTGTATCAGTCATGTTTTCAGTCACTGGGCTTGGAGAGAGTTAATCAAGAAGCCTGTAACAGCTGGTACAGCGCCTTCTGGTGAGGGTCTGACAGTGAGCTATTGTATACCATGACACTGTTCTGACAGTTTATCTCAGTTTTGTATACATGCATTTTTATTTTCAGGGCACCGTGGAGTTTGTGTAAAAGCTGAAGCTTTTGATGGCGTCTCTGGAGCTCAGTGCTTTTCTCAGTTGTGGTGAGGTTGAGGGTAGGCTGAGGAAGATATATTTAGTTGCAATTTTGTAAAAGGCTTTAAGTTCCCAAAGAAAAAAATTTTGAGCTTTTTATATTTGGTCTCACAGGTACTATTTTTGGACCACTACTTAAATTACTGAGGATAGCTTAGAGCAAAGCTTTTCAAAATAAAAGGAGAAAATGTTTTCCTCCCTAAATTCTCACTCATGATCACCTAAATAAACATAGACAGACTCACAGATGCAGGAGTGACTTTAATTTTAACTTGATTATGTTTTACAGTGAAGAGTATCTTATGTTCAAAATGTTAAATTAGCTTAAATGAGATTATCTATTAAATAGCATTCTTACTAATCAGAGTTAGTGAACTTACCTGCCTTTTAGACATGTACCCAAAAATGTAGCCCTAAGACTTATCATGAAATTTTGCTAAGTATCCCCTGAATCAATGTGATGAATTAAGTGTTCAGTACAATCTCTGTACAAATTGTTTGGTTTACTCAGCTCCAAATCAGCATTGCAAATATGGATATCATTGCCAATTATGCCGAACCTAGCTCACTTACATTTCTATAAAGGGAGTTCTGTGCAACATTTTGTTTTCCTTTCTGAATTATATTTTCATTTAATAAAAACAAAATATGTTTCTAATACAGCATTTCTAATTATAATATTACAGGAAGTATTTGTGTAGCTTTTTAAAACCTAGAAAAATCATTAAAATTTAAAATGTTACTTTTTATATGTTTTCAGTGTCATATTCTAATATTGGCTATAATATTTCTTTGAATTTTGGATACAGTAGAGACCTGTATGGAAACTAGGTTCACTCTAGCAAAAGAATTAGTTTAAATACATGCTAAGTTACATTGCCTAGTAATAGAAAAGCTTTCTTTCTAAAAATGCCTCCTAGCATCATGATTATTATGTGTGGAATTGGATTGCTCTTTAGCATAAAACTGTTCCTGTGTGTAAATGTATTTATACTACATCCTCTCTCTTTATTCAGTGTAATTAATTAACTATTTCTGATAAGATTAAAAGTCATTTAAAACAACTTAGGTCTATTTCTGTACTTTTTAAAATAGGAATAGTGCATTTTAATTTTCTTTAGGCATGACTAATTGCTTCAGTGATTAAGTAGATGCTTTTTTTTTTTTTTTGGTAAGGAAGCTAAACATTTATGAGTTTCCCTTTTAATTGTGATTTTTCCCTACTTTATTGTTTCATGTTCTGAATCCACATGAATTTTTACTCTGACTTTACAACTTACAGGATTGGAGAAAACAGTGAACTTTATATTTACAGTTAACTTTGTAGATCTTTTTCCACAGTGATTCTTACGTTTTTCTCTGTCACATTCTGTCCCTATATTACTTACTCCTCAAATCCAAGCCAAAGGGGCACATTAGCCCATCTTCTACTGATAACAAAAAATCTTCTTAAAAGTATAGTTTTGTATTAAAAATGTAAGGATAATTGACCTTGAGTTGATTGTTGATTGCAAACATAAGTTTTCAGCTGTTTTAGAATAGTGTATGGCTTACTTATATGTTGTTATACATGATCGTCCTCTCTGATATCTTCTGTATATTTCTCTATAATTATTTCTTATATATTTAACTGTCACTAGCCTGTAAGCTATTTGTTACTGTATAGTATGTACTTATTAAATTTTTGATAGAGGAATAAATGAGTAAATGAATCATGGTTTATGTATAATACTTACTACTTATTTTTTCAACCAGATTATAAGTCCCTTGTGGACATTATATTTTATCTGTGTAGTCTTCCACAGTCCATGTCATTTTAATTATGAAAACCACTTTTGTTTAAACATAATTTTGTCTAGTTACAATCTAATATAACTGAGATATCTCTAAGTCCTACAGTAAAAACTTAGGTTTGCCATTTATTGAGTTATTAAGGGCTCTAACATATTAATTCGATTCCTACAAAAACCCAGTAGTAGTATTTGAACAGCCAGAAAAAGGCTGATTAAAAACCTGAGTAGCTCAGCTGGTAAAGAATCCACCTGCAATGAAGGAGACCCTGGTTCGATTCCTGGGTTGGGAAGTTCCCCTGAAGAAGGAATAGGCTACCCACTCCAGTATTCTTGGACTTCCCTGGTGGCTCAGATGGTAAAGAATCCACCTACAATGCAGGAGACCTGGGTTTGATCCCTGGGTTGGGGAGATCCCCTGGAGACGGACGTGGCTACCCACTCCAGTGTTCTTGCCTGGAGAATCCATATGGACAGAAGAGGCTGGCAGGCTACAGCCCACGGGGTCACAAAGAGTCGGACACGACTGAGCGACCAAGCACACACACAAAAGGAGTATAGAAATTCTTTTGGAAAGAAATTTTCAGTGGCTATAAATGTAAGATCTACTGCCTTATCAGTTTGGTTTCATGATTGATTAAATGTTTATATGAACTTAAGATCTCTAATAAAAGATATAGCTGATCCTTTGTGAAAGATGGATTTTTAAAGAACTTTCTCTTCCAAGTGAGTAATATAGTGAGTTTGACTTCAAAGGATAAGAGAGGTCTAAGGTTAGGAGGAAGTTTTCTCTCTCTGGATTGAAAAAAAAAAAAAGATAAGAAATAATGTTATTTCTGTCCATGTTCGATTAGTTTAGTGCTGCAAACATTTATTGAGTATCCACTTTCTGTGTGGTTTGGTGCTATGAAAGATACAAAGTGAAATGAGTTGCTCTCTGTATGTTGATCAGAAATTATAGGAAGTCAACTAATGTCTGTTTTAGAATTACAGAAATTATTAGTAGACACAACAGGTATGTCATCTCTAGTTGAAATAAACTTTCCTTAAAAGTGTTTTTTACTCCAGGTTAAATCAGCAGTTATTGAGTCAGGTATGTGCAGCAGAGTAAAAACTATCAAGAAGACCTATACTAAGATGAATGAGAGCAGGCAGTTAGGTTGAACTGTCTTCTTTCTGATAGAATGTTCTTATTTCCCTCAGACCTTTGTTTTGATAGATTTGAAAACTCCATTTTGAAAATGTTTCCAGGGTTAATCAGGCCTAGAAGTAGTAACTCTCATTTCTAGGTGCAAAAGTGATAGTCATATAAGCCAGGGTGACTATTTATTCCCTTATGTACGACTGTCAGGTACCAAAGGACTCTGCAGTACACTCTCCTGTACAGCTATGTACACAGCAAAGTGTTGCTTGGTGAGGATGAACTCAAGGCAGAGTGAGTTAGTTGGATGAATTGTATCATCAAGCAGTCTATCCCAAGAGGACTAGATTCTCAGATCTGTTAACCAGGAAATGTTTGGTGATAAATACTTGCTCTTCACCTCTCTCACCCCCAGTTTTTCCCATAGGCAATAATACCTCCCTCTCCCTTCCTATTAGAAACTTTTTTTTAATTTCAGTTATAGTCTTAATTAGTTGAGAGATACATCGTTCTTTTATAGTCAAACATATTTCCTTAGACTCAAACTGAAAAATCATTTCTTAGAGTAAGGTCAGCCATCAGGAGAAGACAAAGTATATTTGATAAAAATATATGAGGACTATATTTCTGTAAGTCTTGCTTGTTTCTAGTTTATTCTTTTTTTTTAGAAAACTTCTGGTTTTTAAACTAGGAAAGGATTTTCATTTATCTCAGTTATACAGACTGACACAAGTCTTGGCTATTTTGATCATTAGACCATAAACAAGACATAAATATTTCATTGGAAATAAGGTATTTTGATTGTAGACAACACACAATAAAAATGTGTTTCTTATCATTCCTTGAGGAATTTTATTTTTTCTAGATAGCTGTCCTACATATAGCAGGAGTTTAAAAGATTGTATTATTTATTACTCCTTGAAGATAGTAATTATCTTAGTGGTCCTTCTGTGATAGTCACTAAAGGTATTGAGTCTTTTATGTTCAATAGAATTATTTGCAACAAAATCTATTTAAATTATTTTTAGTTTTTCTGTGAAATATTCCACAATTCCCTGCTTAAATAAATCAAAACAAAAAGTATACTGAACGTAGTTTGGCACTTGAAAATAACTTGTGATTGTCACCGTTCCTTCACTAGTAATCTCTCTTCTAGTTTACTGTTTCTCTTGTGTGTATGAATGTGATAGCTGATAACTTTTGTTGCCCTGAGTATGTTGTATAAAGGCCAGTGCAAAAACTTCATGACATGTTTGGCCATTTATTGTTCTTATAATAGTATTTTGGATAGCTGAGAGCTAAGCATTTGCCCTTTGTAGAAGGAAAAAAATAGTCCTTTATAGGTTGCCTCACAAATCCTGTTCATAAAGTCATGGTAAACCACTACATCCTTTGATAGAATAACTGTTTATGATGACTTGAAAGGTAGTATTCCTGCTATTTCTTGAACCAGATTCTAGAAAGATATCAACAAAAGCACTTGAAAGTAAGAGCTTTCCCCATAGGAAGTCTAAATACAAAGTCTTTTAAGTTGATCTTTTACTGTCACAAACACATTCCTCAAAATTATAATCAAGTTGTGAGTTTAGGCATGGTAAAAAATTTCCCGTACTGTTAGCTAGTTATAATAGTCTAACCTTATAATTGCTTTCCTTATCCTGAAATAGTTTTTAGTTTCAAATATTATCCACACCTGTGATTCAGGGCCATTTATACACCTTTCCTCATAACACTTTTAAATTTCTTTTCTGTTTCTTCCTTCATATTTTTGTGCACGCTGTCTTAATTGTTTCATAATAACCTGTCGCCATCAATTCTAAGAAACTATTTAAATTACTTTCTTCACTTTTTTTTCAGATACAGAACCAGAGCCCCAACTTTCCTCTGAGTCTCTAATCAATGTTTACATGTATTTGCAGACTGTGTTTTCACAAAGTAAAACATTATTTTGAGCAAATTATGCAATAGAACTAGGAAAGGTTAATTATGAGTAGAATTGTCATTGGATATCATGAATTTCAGAAAATGCTAGGGAAATTAGTGAATATAGAGTAACTAATCTATAACCTCCTCACACATTCCTGACAAATCTGCAAGTGAAACTCTGTTATTGGTTACTAGTCATCTAAAAAAACCATAGATTTGTTTTCCTGTGTGTGGGCCAACTGAAGTTAGACAGCTGTTCATATGTAAGAATTTACTATTGTGAGCCATTCATGTAACTTCTTTTAAAGAATTTTTTGAAGCAAAGATATTTTTTAGTAGTAGTATTGGAAGACAATCACATGTAAAGAAGTTCTTGGAATTGGAGTTGCAGTTAGAAATATTTGCATGAATAGTACTGCTTAATAATAGTGCAGCCCACCTGCTGTATATGAGAAAGCTAATAAATAGGGTAAAGGGAGGAAAACTCTTAACTTTTTTGTATATTTAAAAAGAATAAATTTCTTTTGTACTATTTAAAAGTATTTTTAAAATGTAAATATATATATAAAATAAGATTATGTAACTTGTGTTTTTAATGATTTCTATATTCCTTATCCATCCCAGTTTCTCAGACTAATGATAAGTCTTCCATTAACATGAATTAGACTAGTATGTCTAGAAACTTTATTCTCTTTATTGAGTTCTTTTTCTTATATATTTGTGTTAACAGCCTTTTAGAAAACACATAATGAGAAATTGCATTATTATGAAGGGACTGTTTTTTCTTTTGAAGCAGTTTTTACTAAATACTAATCAGTTAGCTTTACTTTTCAAGTAATAGTGCGGTAGCATGGTAAATGCATACACTGCATTGTTGAATTTTGTGTTGGTTTACAGAAATCCATAACCAGTAGCAATTTTTGACTCTTTAAAGTTTTCTGTTCACTAGTGTCTTTAATTTAATATTTTGATATTTAATTTTGAATGCATGTGACAGTTGAATTAACTATAGGCTTTAAAAGAATTATCAACAAGGAAAATGTAATAAAAGGTATTTTTTAATGAAGTGAGACTCCTACAATTTGGGGAATGGGGTTTGTAATTGAATTTTTTTTTTTTTTTTTTAGCACAAGGTAATATTGATTCTGTTTTTCCAAGGGAATTTCAGCAATGTACATAGATAACTTAGAGTTCTTAGTACCGACTGTTTATTTCTTCAGAATATTCTCTTAATATGATTAAAAACATCATAAAGTAGATATAGAATAAAGCCCATAAAATAGATATAGAATAAAGCCTTGAAAACTTTGTTATACCTGAGTATAATTTTTTAAATTTTTGATAGGATACAACATCTATTGAAAAGATGTCAAACTGTTGTGAAGAAATGTAAGTATAAAAGTGAACTCTGTAATGTTCTTATTTAAAAATGTGAACAACTGGTTACATTTGAAAAATGTGTGCATGTAGTGAAAAGATAATATAATGATGGCTTTTTCTCGGTACCTTGTCTAAGGTCTGAGCTAGACAAGCATGACCCAGTCTTACAGTAGGGGTCTTCTAGCTGTAATAGTTTTCAAACAAAATAAGTACTGATCATTCTTGTCCCTTGTCTAACTAAAGTAAGTTAAATTATTTGTCCTGAAAGTACATCAAAAGAGATTTGCTACTGTGTTGTTGACACACATTCTGTTAATCCTGAGATTCTCCTCTGCTTCAAAAGTTGCCTAGGTTGATTGACGACACAGATACAATATCTGCTATCCAGAGTTAAAACTCAGCTGCATGCCATAATGAAAGAAAAGCTGTATTTGTGATGCTGGGACACAATTCATCAGAGTCCAGTAATGGATCCCCAGCCAACCTGTATTGTTTTAGCTGACTGAAGTGCACCATGGGAGTGCTGTCTTTCACTAATAATGCTGTCTTCTGTAGATCGAGGCCCCGAAAGCCATGGCAGCAGACCTTCTCAGAAGTTTTTGGCACTCGTTGGAAGATCCTGTGGTTTATTCCTTTCAGGCGGAGGCAACCACTGCGAGTTCCCTACCACTTTGCCAATCACGTCTAAACAGATGGATGGTGGGCACAGATGGGTCCTCCATGCTGGAAATGCGTTACAGGTTTTCTGATAATAGAACTATGACAGTCTTCAAGTCAATTAAAATCCACCCACCAATCTTAAGCATCATAATGTGCCCCAGGCTTTATTTTAATAGTGATCTTGATCCTGTTGTGGGACTAATAAAAGATCTATATTTAAGTTTTAAAGCATGTTTACTTTCAAATTAGCTTTCCACAGGGATTTCTTTAAATGCTTTTGTTATTAAACTCAAAAGGCACTGATTGGGATGAAATAATTGTACATAATTTCTTTTAGTACTAACAGTGTTACAGATTTCAATTTATGGGAAACTTCAGATGTTTATTTAAAATTTTCACTCTTAAGCAGTACTAACCAAATCTGAATTTAATTCTTCAAATTTTACAAAAGTTGATGTACCTTTTATGTAAATTTTCTTTTTCAAATACAGTTTAAAATATGATATACTCCCTTTTATATGTGCTGCAAGATTTTTTTTAAATGCAGCATATAAGATTGAACAGCAACAAAAACCAAAAGCAGCAGCACAAAAAAAGGACTGTGTTTTCTTAGAAGTAGCTTTTTGATTTTTTTTCTCTTCACCAAAAACTAAATAAAAACACCACTAAAGTAAAATACCAACTACCTACCTTATTTCAAAGTAAAAATTAATTTTTTCCACATTAACTTTCCCATTTTTTCTCCCTCTGCTGTTGTAATTATTGGTTTTTGTTGAGATGTTTGCTCCAAGGAAGAATTTTTGACTAAAGAGACGTGTTCCTATTTTACCCTAAGATTTTGATGAGCAAAAGGGTAAAGAATTTGCAATAATTCCACTGATACCTTTTTTCGTGTAGTTATATTAGAATGTGTTATGTTTTTTAAATGCTAGTAAACTAGATAATATGTATGTATAGTATAAAGAGGAGTATTGTGCTTTTGAAAAAAATGTATACTTTATACTTGTACCTATTAGATCTAAAATGACACCTTTAAGATTTTTATGTAATAAATATTGGCCAACTAATATTGAAACTTTATTTATAGAAAGTTACTAGTAAAAGTAAGTAACTTTTGTGTACCTGTAATCACCCAAATTAAAATTAAATTTTAATTGCCCATATGTAATCTGGATGGAGAGACCTTTCGTTGTAGCTAATGTTAGGAAATGACCTTAAAATAAGAAAATATAATTTTATTTTATTTTTAAACTTTATATAATTGTATTAGTTTTGCCAAATATCAAAATGAATCCACCACAAAAAAAAAAGAAAATATAGTGATCTGTATTCATGATTAGCCTTATAAAAATTTGAATTGCTGATAGTGATGGTCTCTTGGAAAGTAAAGAACATTTGTGTGAAAAAAATATTTAGTATATTTTGAAAAAAAATTCAGTTTAAATTTTTTTTCCATTAGAATACTGCAAAATCCATATATCTTTTCTAAAGAAATTATGTACTCAGTCTTTCTCTTGAAGAGAAGATTGAAGGGGTGTCTAGTGTTCTTGGAGCATAGCAATATTTTCTTTTTAGTTAATTTTGATAGTAAGGAGTCATACCTGAGAAATCATGGAACAGAAGGTTAACCATTGTCAGCTAGTTAACTCTGCTGTGTTTAGTTTTTAGAAACTGTAAATAGTCTTCTAAAGTGATAGAATAAGGTCTTCTCAGAGATTTAAGTGCCAAGTCTCTCATGTTCTGATTACAATGCTTTATTATTTAAAAACTTAGACGTGGCAGATAAAAATATTTATTGGTGCTGATAAGTTGCATAGTAAATTTAATATAAGAAATATATTTATAGAGCTTAATGAACCACAAAATTAGTATATTCATGCCAGGCAAATAAATGGGTAGGGTTTTGTGCAAGCTAACATATTGACCAAATTTGGCCTGGTGACAGAAGTTATAAGGAGTATAGATAATGTAGATAGATATCAGTCAAATGCCTTATGCTGTGTACATTCCTTTCAAATGAGGACCCTGAGAAAACAGCGTAGCCAAGTGAGGACTCCTAAAGAGCTTTTTGGATGTATTTATACTTCACGTAGTAGCAGTAGCTACCTTGAAAGGTACTGGGGAGGTCAGTGCCAACCTCTGCCTCAGTGATGAGAACCAGAGGTGGTCTCTTTCCTACTCTAAGGGTCTCTGTTTCTGGCTTTCTTAGCTTTCCCAATTATCGGGCACATTCTTTTTGCTTCTTTCTCTTTACTTTCCCTGATCCTGATCCCATTGTAGCTGATTCTTCTAAGTTACTGAAATGCAAACTAATACACTAGGCAAGGCATATATTTATTTTTCTTTGAATGGCAGAAATGCTACATATCAATATATTTATATAAGAATCTATATAAAGTATAGCTGTATATACTTATGCTGTAACTTTAAGTGTTTTCAAGTTAGCACACATGACTGGGTTTTGTGATTCTTGGTAGACCACGTGAGAGAAGCCACCTGGCACTTTCCTAGGGAGTGCATAAACTCTAGTGTTCTCTCTGCGCCCTCTTTTGGCTAATTGATGTAATTATACTGGCTTTAGAGATTTATTGCCCCACAAGTGAATTGTATAGTCAAATTCTGAACATTTCAAAGGTACAAATTTAAGGGAAGTCTGTGTAAAAAATATAAGGGTTTATGAAAATGAATGTGTTCCTGTTTATGATTTTGATGTCTAGTTCATCCAGGTATGACCTCTTTTCTTCATTTATGTGTATTCATATTGTATTTTTTTTACTGTCAGATTTATATCAGATGAGGATAAATACATATGAAACCATTTCATGAATTTTATTTTGAACCTTATTTTGGCATATTAAACCTTAGAATTGAAAAAACCATTACCTTAAAATTACCAATTTACTACAAAAAAATTTATTGTAGTTTATAGCAAGCAAGCATCTAGTGTGTTTTACTGAATATATAAAAAAGTACATTTAGTTTTTAATCCCAGTTTTGGAATGACTTTGTTTTTTTACTGATTCAATTGCATTAAAATAGTGAGATTACTAATTCTTTCTATAATTTTCTTCATTCCTTTTAATTATCCTACTGTGAGTTAGAACTGTACCTTTAGTAGCCGATTTATTACGTATTCTGGATAACCATGAAAATAACTAATGATGTTGAACATTAGAAAATAATTATGAGCAGTGAGATTATTGATGTAATCTATATATTGAATGAAGTATTTCCTTATAAACATTCCATTTCATTTTAAGTGAAATGTATGTTAAAGGATGTTCTTAATTGGGCTTCTGGAAATGAAAGATTTTTAAGTGATTGTTAGAACTTACATCTCTTGAACAGTTATGTTTGTTGCTATTTATTTATGCAAACAAAAATATTTTATAGGCTCAAGATTGTGGGCAAAAATTGAGTTCAAAATTTTAAAAATATTAAATCAGCTGATGTTCCATTGTAAGAAAAATAACTATTTTGCTTAAGAATTGTATTAAAAATATTTGTGGTTAACTTAAGAAATAGGTATATTTAAAATAGTAATATATTAATCTCTTTAAGCAGAAGAAAACATAGTTTTAAATAATAGAAATAGAAAACATAAGCGTAGGTAAAGTTTAGTATAACAGCTAAGTTAAAATTTCTGTCAGAATGGGCATTAGTGATTGTTTGCTAAAGCTTAGGGGTATTTTTCTCTAGGATCGTGGCTAATTTTAACTATTCTTCATCAGGCTTTTTCAGGCCACTTTTGTACAAATAATAAATTGAAGGTATGTTTCACCCCAAAGGGTGTTTTGATGCTAATCATGAAGACTTGAGTTAGGAGAACACCTCCACCCAAGACGTATGAAGTAATTTTGATTTTTAAGCATGTAGCCTTCTATGTGTTAGATAATGGAGTGGTTTGAATATTCTCACTTACGTTGGTATAAAATCACAATGTATGCAGCTGTAGTTTACAAAAGCGTTAATATTAACAGAGCTGCTAGTCTTTCCCTGGACATTTCTCTACTGTCTACTTCCCTTAGTGCTTCCTGTATGAGTAGACTACTTAACTCAAGTTTACTAAACTATTGCTGCTTTATTAAATACGTTTTTGACATGACCTCTATATATGTAAATATATCTAGAATTTATTTGGTACAGTTTATACTTATAAACATTAAATAATTTATTATTAGATATGAGATTTTTTTACCCAATTCTCCTACTGTTGCTTTAAAAAAATAAGTATTAGCAAATGTAGTTAGTAAGTCATACACATTTAGTATGTTCTACTTGCTAGTGTTAGTAGCCATATAACTAATAAATGAATGAATGTAGTATTTAATGTCCACATTTATTACTTTAGATCCTAAGAATCCTCTGAATTTCTCTGTAAATCACTAAATTCATTGAACTCTGAATTTAGCCATTCTCAATTGAATCCTAGAATATTCTTCAGTAGAACATGAAAAAGTAATAGAACCAACTTGCTTGAAGTATTGTGAACCAATGCTGTTGTTCTGTATATCAGTCAGTATTTAACATTTCTGCTGTGTTTGGGATGGTGATGGTTTAACTTCAGGAAAGTTTTCTCTTATGTCTCCTTTCATTATCATTGTGCAATTTTTAACAACTAAATTTAGTGCATTTTTGTCTGTTCTTCAGATGTTATAGTATGCTGCCTGCTATGCTAATTTGAAACAGAAATAATAGTGATCTTTATTCTTATGTTGTTAGTATTTTCGGTATTTTCCATTATCTTTTTTTTTTTTTTTTTTTTGCTATATTATTTCCTTTTTCCTTTTACTACCATAGAGTACAGGTATAAATGAGGAGTGAGTAGCCAAAACTGGATAGAGTAGAGGACCATAATGAGAGAGAGAGAGGGCTAGACAGACTATGTATAATCAGCATCTTAACAGCAGGGTTTACTGGACACAGAATTTCCCTGCTACAATCACTTTAGCCTTATCTCTTGTTGATACCGTTTTACTGTAAGAGTTGTTAATGCATGTAAGCATTTAGTTTGAGTTATTTTACCTAAGGAGTTTATATTGCTGATTCTTGTCAGCTAGTCAGATGCCTTTGAGAAATTCTTTTTAATTTTAAACATCATAATCGTATAGTGTCTGCCGTCAGGAAGTTCCAAGAATTATGTGGTAGTATAGCTATTTAATGCCAAGGAGAAGTGAATAGGTTGCCTAAAGTTTGACTGAAAAAACTAGGACCTTATTATAGGTCTCCTATTATGGAGAAAGGATACCATGTATTAAAGTAGAATTTGTCAACAGAGAGAAAATCAACTGTTTGTATATGAAGGGTGATTTTTCACTTTAAAGTTTGGACTACTTCAGATATTTTGAGATCTTGAGGGTCTCCATAGCTATTGGTATTGTGAATTCCTGCAACATGTAATACGGTGCCTACCACAGTCGTGCAGCGCTCTGATCTTTTTGGTGTTGATAGCTTTATATATAAACAGAGATGTGGACAAAACAGTAGCAACAAAAGGTGTGTTTCTTTTTGTGGCTTTGCTTGTCTGTTGACTAAGTACAGGGTTTAATTGCGTAGGCTGTTAACTAAAGGGAAAGCTTGCCTGCATATTGCAAGCTCATTCTTGCCAGTATGTGTTGGGTGGTATTTGCACTACTGGTGCCTGAAGTTAGTGTTTTACAACCTCAATAACTAAAACATCCTGGTGCTACTCACTTTAGCCTTGAGTGACATTTTTAACTCCCGTACCAAAGAGTTAATTTTCTTTTCAGTTCCCTGAGGGTTTTCTTCTCACATCCTTGTGTTTATAAAGAAGAATTTGATGTTACTAAGAACAATTCTGATTAATAGATGTTAGTTTTTGCACACTACTGCCTCAATTTATTTGGCTTTAAATGTCTCTCATTTGGACTTTCTGTTTTTTAGTTAGGAAGATTAGTATGACATTTAATTTTG